>NC_085048.1:49505745-50217175 GCF_963662255.1 Cinclus cinclus | reverse complement strand
CTGAGACTACCCAAAAACTGCACTGGTACTATGAAGAATGGAGCGAGAGCACTCTTATAGGGAGGTCACAAAAATTACTTCATATTTTTCAGTGTATACACTTCTTGTTGTTTTCATATTGAGTTTAGATCCCACATCAGCAATAAGAAAAACAAATGCACTGCAAAAACTCAATTGGCTGCATCAGTGTTGTTTTAAATTATGGCAATTATTACAAAGCTAAAAAGCTAATGAGAGTTAGAGTATAGGGCCAAATCAAAAACCTCCAAGAGGAAAAATTCCTTTATCTACATCCTTAGGAAGGATTGAGTAGAACTGACTCTGTATGAATTAACTACTATGTTAATTGCAACATCTATCCATAAGTTATGAATTCAAGTGCAGACTGAGTGAGCTCGAGCCATGACAGAAGAAATTTTTGTTGGATGTCACCAGTTACTCTAGAGAAGAGCTGTAAGTTTTTGCAGTTGGTGGTAGAACAGTTACTGGCTAAGAATACAGGGGGAAAATACCCAAACAAACATAAGAACCGTATTCCCAAACATGTGGAAATAGAGACCAGTAGTTTTCAACTTCTGTCTCAAGTGTATGGATCAGGAATTATTTTTAAGTGACTTGCAAAAGACATCTGGTAAAATCAAGCCTAAATCTACTAATATTACAAGTTCTGTATGTGTATGTTCTTACCTATCACTTCCATGACCTGTGGCAGGACTTGAGGAAATGGCATGAAGTCAGGGGAGGCTTAGGCTGGATATCAGAAAAAGATTTTTTACCCAGAGGGTGTTTGGGCACTGGAACATGTTCCCCAGGGAAGTGATCACAGCACCATACCATCAGAGTTCAAGAAGTGTTTGGACAACACTGTCGGGCACATGGTGTGACTCTTGGAGTTCTTGTGAAGTGTTAGGAGTTAGACTTGATGATCCTGGTGGGTTCCTTCCAACTCAGCATATTCTATGATTGTATGATTACAATTTTTCCAGGAATTCCATTCAGACATATGCTTGAAACACATTTAGACCTAGAATTCAAACACCACAAGGTGTTATGTTAAAAAAACCATTCTGAAAAAGGTCTCATATTTACAAGCACTTGTGTGGAAGTATAAAATTTATGTCGCTCAAGAAACTATGAAGCAAATCTATGATTTCTAACCAATGACATTTTCTTTGTAATTTCATGCAATTGCTCATCATTTTGCAAAAGAACTAAAACCCTAATATCCTCATATTTAGATTACTTGAATATCAAGAGATGAAATTTCCTAAACTGGATCTGAAAAAATAGACTGAAATTCTAAGAGAAACCCATAGACACAGATAATGCAGAACACCTGGCTCAAATGTTTTCCAAAAGTAAAAGTTTCACTATTGTTTTCATTTAACTCTGGGTTGTTTTATTTTATTTTTTTTTTTTTTGGTGTCAGGCCAGGAGTTAACTATATTAAATTCCTCTGCCCTAACTTTAAAGATGCTGAATCAGAGGAGTACTGATACCCAGGTAAGGATAGGTAAGATAAGGACGACCTACTATCAACTGACCAAAATTCATTTAATATATAATTTTCAAGAGCCATAATGAAAGCCATAAGTGCTTGGAGAAGGCTACAGGTACAGGTTTATAGATTACTTATGAGAGTATTGTAATTTCAATAACATTGAAAACAGAGATCAGACTTCTTCAGATAACCATTAGAAGACTTGAGTAGCATTTACACATTTTAATAGAAAAGTAAATGCACACAGTTTATGAAAATGTGTTTTTGGGCACTATGGCTATATTTTCTGCTCTTACAAAATGAGGTTTCTCAATAACTAATTAGATCACAGTAAAAAACCCCAAACTTGCATACTGAACAGCCATTAGCCTTAAATTGCCTGCAAATTGTTCACAGTATGAAAACCACCAGATCAAAGGTGTCTTGCTGGCTACCTCCTGTTGATCATTTTAACTGCCTAGACAGAAATGTCGTATTGATACTTCTTATATACAAACACATGTTTATAAGGTAAGGAAAGACATTAAATGTTTCACCCGAAATACCTCAGAATAATCAGGTATAGTAAAGAATTCTGAAGAGAAGCAATATAAACCCCTGCGATATTTTACCTGTTCAAGCCAAAATTTGTCTTGGTAGTCCATACAGCTGGCAAACACAGGCGAACACCAGTATGCTCTTCTGTGTCAGAAGTACTTTAGTAAGCTGAATATAATCACTCAATTTTGAACCATATAGAGTTTTATGTTTTAGCACCCCTCTGGAGCTGTGGTTACTCACTGCCTCAACAGAGCTATTCATGTCTCATTTGTTTCTGCGTTAAGATCTGTAACTTCCTTTTGAAGGGCTCTTTTTCCCTTGAAAGTTCCAGGGGAAAAAAGTTCAAGTGGAGATAAAACAGGGCAAGCAAAGAGACTATTACTGATACATTCTAACACTTAATTAGTTAAACTGCTTTTGAGTGTAACTATTATCTCCAACAGGAAATAATCTTGCATAAAGTAGATCACATAAACAAGTTTCTAGTATCCCTCACTCAGTAACTGAAAGGCAACAATAAGTATTGTCCCATAAAGCATTGTACTGCTCATGCACACAAATTTGTCTTAAAGCAAACATGACATGGTGATAGATTACACTTGCTTATACCCGAAACATGGATGACCTTTAGGTTCCCAGAGTTATAAATCTGGGTCTCACTAAAAATGTGCTCTAAACTGATGTTGAGAAATGCAGAGGTGCTGCAAAGTGAAATTTTCCATTTCAATTTAGACACCTTTTATTTCTCAATTTACTAAATTCGCATTGATTAAAGAGGACTTTACATCTTCAATATAAAACCCTCTAGACCTGAAAAGAAAGGTGCATATGGCAAACGAGGGAGGAGAGAACTGGTGTGATTACATAGAAAAACATGTTGCTCAGTCTTGATAATGGTTGCCATGTTGCTGTCTTTTTAGACCATGAAGGCTGCAAGTCAGGCAGTGTTTCTATGGAGAGGTAATTCCTTTTATTAGAATAACTAATATAGCTGGAAAAAAAGACCTGATGAGCATCTGGGCGCATAAGCCTTCTGAGGTCACCATGTGACCCAAAGCTTGTGTGGCACCCTGTCCCATTACAAGTCAGCTTAATAAAAGACAGATACCTCCCTCCACAAACCTCAGCTGATACATATCATTCTACCACACTGAGTCTCTGAAAAGAGGTGATAGTGAAAAATCAGGATACTGGTTTAGCAAGATTCGTGTACCTTCATAATGCAGTATGTCTCAAGACTGTTACAGCACTTCATCAAAATGTCATGTGCAGCAAAAAGTCTAGGCCAAACAAAAAAAAAAATCCCCTTTATATATCAGAAAGCATTACATATTTGGGAACTCCCTAGATTGAGAAAGCATCACCCTTACATGTTTATGTTAATTTTGTAATGCAATTCTGTGGGAAAAGGCAGCAGAAAGAAATTGAATCCCTGGGGACAAGGAAGAACTTAATTATAGCAATGGTGTTTAATAAAAGAAATTTCTGTGTTACAGGAGCTGTTTCTCTTAAAAAACAAGAAGAGAGGAAGTTAGCCAACCATTATCATGGACAGATGAAAAGATATGGTATTTCACCTAAAGAAGCAGAAATTATGTACATCCAAGGTACTAACAGTGACTGTCTCCTGAATTAGCTTTAAAGAGCAATTCTTCAGGAAAGTGTTGGTGTGAAAAGGTCTCAGTGACACAGTGATGTACCAGTTCTCAGCTGGCTCCTTGGCTTTCACCACTAGGGGTTCTCCAAGAAAAAAGTTGTACAACAACACTCTAGGCAATTTAGGTTCCCCGACTTTCTTTTGCAATACAAGATTTAAAATTCTGCTTAAGAAATGCATTCTCATAAATCAGTTGCACATCAGACTTAACTGAGTAACTCTGCAACAGGCATAAGGCATTCCAGGCATGCTACATTTCAGCCATCTCTGGGCATCTTAAAAGATGACATCTAAGCTAATGAATCCAGATTCAAGGAACCATGAACATCTAAAAAGTAATTTGTTGCATACTGGAAGAAGGTGACTTTAGAGATCTAATTCTGAAGTTAGAGTTCCTCAGTTTAGTAGTTAGATTATCTCTTGTCCACCCTGCTTGGTGTGTAGTTGCAAAGAAAATGATTACTAAGTTGGCTAGCATTGGGATCCTAAGGATGTTATTTAGGAATGTGGTTCAATATTGGTAAAAAAGGCCAGTGCTTTACATAAGTCAGATGCAATGGCCCAGCCTATGAAATGCAGTACACAGAAACCTAGTAGCTACCACATTTCATCAGCAGATCAGTCCAATCCCATTAGGCAGACCCCTGTGGAAACCAACAGATGTGCAGTTTTATAATGAGATAGTTTTCCAGAGAATAATTGGAATTACTGTGTCCCAGAAGTACCCTAACACACAAGGATTTTGACTGTTGAGGATGATGAAGAAAATAAGTAACCTACCACCTATAAAGCAGGTAAAAGCACACATGCTCAGCTCTCATAAACACCAGCTTTTGAAGGATTTAACACACTGTTTTAACTATCAAACTGTGGAATCAATTACATTCTGCTTTCTTTGAACCTGATGAACTAGCACCATGTCAATCTCCTCTAGATTGCAGTTACCAATTTTTATGCAAGGTAAAAGTCCCTAAAACAACCAAAGTGGTTGTTCCCACTGAATAAAAGCAGTGGGAAAGAGACAGAACAAATGCTTAACAACTTACTTGATTCAGTATATCCCCCACATTCTCAAAAGGTTCATGGAAATGAAAACACTTATCCATTACCAGTATCTCCCACTGTGGTTAGCCCAACTAACAACATTTTGTAATTCATGACACCACTCTCTGTGTTTGAGCAGAGAATTCATTCCCTTCCCCCATTATCAGGCCCTGAAGATCCAGTGAACCAAGTAGACAAACCAAAGAGATTGCTTCTTCCCCTCCTGATCTGCCTCACTCAAGGTCGCTGGGCTCCAGGATAATTACTCCCTTCCCTGCCAGCCCTGGAGGCCCCAGGTATCTTGCCAGGAAGTTGCTGTTATTGACCCTGACGGAAGCCTGAGAGCACACAGCTGTCTGTAAAATCAGTAAGTCGTAATTAGAGAACTTGGACCCACAGTTCTGCTGGACTGTGAGACTCAACACCTCCTCATGACCAGGGACCTCCACTGTTGGAGGTTTGAGGGAGTAACTTGTATTCTTGTATATGAATGTGAGTCTAGATTGTGATTGTTATATTGATACAGCAAACCAGATATTGAGATCTGACTTGATCTGCAGAGAGTCCAGGTGATTAGAAATTGTAAGACAGTTGCATTGCAAGTACTGTATTATGCAATTATAAATTGTACTACATAGATTCTGCTTCTAGAAGTCCTGTGCCATACTAATTGTAAATTCCATTCTATACTAATCATAGTAGCCTGTGAAGAAATAAAGCTTTAATTGTAACCGCAGGTTAGTGTCATCATTATTATGCCCAGGATCCTTAAAAGAACCTGTCTGTCCCCTTTGTGTCATATGACAGAACAGAAGGGAAATGAACATGAAGAACCAGAACAAACAAGCTTGTGCACTTCTAACATTCACATTAACTGAAATGAGGCCTTTAAATTCCAAAATAAGAGCACTGTTTATACAGCTCTTTAGACACAGCAGTTAGATTTGCATGAATTGTCAGCATTTCCAGATCAGACACAAACTGTGCCTTCTGAGACTGTAGTTTGTGCTTTTGAGTCTTTACATTTTTAACCTGAAGATAATGTGCTAGGTGGCTCACCATGAAAAGTTTCCTTCTATCATAGTGCTAACAGAGGACTACAGAGGCTGTAGGCACACTGTGTGTAACCAGAAAAATTTTATAGTAGCAATACTGACACTCCCAGCAGCACCCATAAAAGCCTCTTGTACCTTTCAAGATGAAAACAACTAACCAGGTCCAAGACTAGAAGATATCTGTATCTGATCTGTGACATGCCCTAAGACCAAGCAGATGTGTAATAATTCAAACCAAGGAATAAACTCAAGCTATTATTATCTAGAAGCTTAAACTGAAGTTACTTTTCTTTTTATCTTTCACAGCAAATTTTCCTGACATTTATTGAAAAAGGTGTTGCTGCTTTCCAGAACCACACTGCTCTTGCTTAGCAAAACTCCATTCATATTGTATAAATTGTTGAAAGTAATTTAAAAGTAATGAAAAGCAAACACAAAGTTTTAGGTAAATGGCATGGCTTTGTGTGCAAATAAAAAGGCAAAACAAAACAGTTAAGACTTGCATTAGCAAGGAGAACTGTACATTCAGCTGCTGAAACTGGACACAGATGTGGCCAAAGTTTTGACCTTTTGTGAAAAAGAAGAGAAAAAAACCCAACAAAACAGACTGAAGTTTCTGAAGTTTTTCCACAGAATGGGACTAGGAGGTGGGGAGAGAGAGAAGGAGAGAAAGAAATCTCCCTTTGGAATTTTAAGGTCATTTTCAAATATTCTAAATTGTAAATGACAATTGACGTATCCACATTTTGACAAAGACTCAGAGTGATGAAACCCATACACCTCCCACTCACCACAAAAACATGTCCCCACTGAAGTCTTTGGCCTACGTTCTTAGCTTCTGTACGAAGATACTACTCAGATTTTCATTCCAAGTAAACTGGACTTTCTGATTATTTATCCTGATACCCTTGAGGAACTGCTTTAAGCACAGTCTTTAATATGTAAAAGTTCTTCAGCATTAGACTAAAAAACTCAGCGCTTAGAAAAGAATGACACATCTTTCCTCCAGCTAAGCACTCCAAACTGAACAACTGAGGAACTGAAAAAGACAGAGTTTACAGCAAAGAAAACTTTCAGAATGTTATTTGGGGGCAGAAAACAGTTAGAGGAGAAAGTTAATAAAGGAAATGAAAGATGAATGTATGACAATTGAAATCTCCCAAAATCAGAAGGGCATCTGTTACTTAATGTAAACATGCACATGCATCTTTTTTTCCTCTCCCAAAATCTTATTTTTTAGTAAGTACAAAATTCTTTTTAATTGATTTTAAACTTTTTGTATCTGTTTCTTAATTCTGCCACTGAATTTTCAAGCATAAAATATAAAATATTTTTTTACCTGTTAAGCTAAGATGACTGCAAAAATTAAGGTCAGAAGTAGTTAAGTGCCAAAAAACCCAAGAAAAAACAGCAACAATAAAAAAAATACACCAAAACCCTAAGACAAAACTTTTTTTGGGTCTTAGGGTAAATAAAAATATTTGTGAAACTTGTCACAATATTTAGAACTGTTTTCTTGCTTTGGGATATGACAGACTGATTACTCAGACAATTTATGCAAAAAGAAAATAGGATCACAAATTTCAAATTTTGATTCTTCAAATGTATCTATAAAATGTTGGTAAAACATTTTTGCAGTGTTGATTTGCAGCTTATGTGTGTATGACGTGCTCCTAAATGTTACTCTAACCAACAAAGAGAAGCTAGCAAGGAAAACTAAAGTGAAAGAACACTGTGAGAAGTTATAATGAAAAGATGATGTTACAATATTGTAAGAGGAGAACTCCAAAGTAGGACCAGATTTGGCAGATCAGTAAGACTTTGAATACAAAGTAATCTATATTACATTTATAAATTAGACAGTACACATGGTGTCCTGTAAGTGGAAACACTGCATTTTTCTGCAGAAAAAAAATAAGAGGAACAGTAATTTGACTAACAGGTTAACAACACAAACCTTTAGACCAAAGCAAGTACCTTTAATCCCAAGGGTATGTAGGGCTTTAAGGCAAGGCTTTAAGTATTGGGCTTTGAAGCTGTAATCTCGCCTATACAACTAATAATTGTCCTCCTGTGCCTGTGCTCTGATGTACTACACGGGACAAGACAATCTAGCAGATAAAATATATCTACAGTAAATCTGATAGAAATGTGACTAAGACAAACCACTGTATTTTTAGTCTATGGTAACAGTCTTTTACAAACTCCAGAATGCCAGATTCTATCATGTAGAAGCTTAATCTTTGCATAGGAAAACAGTCAGCACCAACTCAGAGGAACAGAGATGCAGAATAATCAGTTCAGTGGAGGCTAACCTATATGGAAGACATAATAGAAGACAGATTTTTAGTAACTCTTCATTACTAGCAATTATTTGAAATAACTAGTCATGTAACATTTTAAATGATGCTAATAAATTTTAAAAGTTGAGTTAATTATGTATTTTAATTCTTGCTCTGCATTTGTCAGAAAGCTTAGCATATTGCCTTTCCTACCAGAAGAATTGTTGAGCTAGTAATACAAATGGCACACTGCTAATCTAAAAACTTGGGCCTCATATTTGAGATCTGGTTTAATAAACATTTTCTGTTTTCAGCCTTTTGAGTCAAAAGAACAGGTTTAGGTTTGTACAGTTTACTTTCTGAAAAAAAACCAAAACCAAAACAAACAAACACAAACCAAAACCCAAACCAAAACAAAACAAAAAACACCATTCAGTCCAGTAATCTGTCCGTACAATTGCATTACATTTTTCATCCCTATCTCTTGCCTTAAAAGACAACAAGCAAACTAATTCTATCCTTTTCAATGTGGAGGTCAAATTACTAGACTGTGCTTTCAGTCTTCTTGACATTATAAGCCAATTCTAGACGGCTACTTCCACTTTGATTTAGTACTTAGATTGAGAATGATAGTGTAGAAGCACTGAGTGCTTTGGCTACTATCTTTTCACCTAAGAACACACAGAGTCCTTAGCTATTTTTGAAAACAATATGTTGTTTAAAAAGAATCATCAGTGTGACATCATTATTCAAACTGACCAAAAGGTAAGCAGTAGCCTCAAAAAAAGACTGTCATTTTCCCATATTAATTAATTTTGTTCTGTTAATGCTCTCTCAAGAGCAGAATAAAATTGACAGGGAAAGTTGGCATACATCTTTCCCAAACTATTTTTGTGAGCCTCAGTCAGAACCACTAAATCTTTGCCAGGGACACTATGTGATGCCTTAAAGTCACTGATATCATATGGACTAAGAAAAATATAGCAGGCAAAGTATATTTGAGCCTGAAGGAGATGCTGAAGGTGACTATACATCACAATAATCTTGGAGGGCTGAGTTTATTTAAGAGACAAATCTGATCAGCTGTGTTCAAAATCACGTATACTAAGACTGCAGTTGTAGTACAATTTGTTAATTTGTTTAAAACAGAACCATTTGTGGGGTTTGGCTCTCATTGCTGTGGAGATTTTTTCCATTCAAATTGTATGAAAAGAAATCTGAATTAATTTTCTTTTTAGGTTTCTTTCCTTCAAGACAGAAGATAAAAGCAAAGCAAATTTTGTGTGTGTGTGTGATTAAAAGTATCATATTTGGTGACGATGTTGGAGTAGATTTTTATGTATGAAATTGCCTTCAAACCAACTGGCCCAAGGGAGTCGTCTTAAACTAAAGAAATATGACATAAAGACACTTTCAAATGAAAGTCTTTCTGGGTAACAGACAGACATTTTCCAGTTAGTCTGGAGAAAACATAAGCGCGGTTTTTACGTGTGCCTCTAGGTGGTGCTAACGCTATTCCAGTGGTTAAAATCCCACTTTTAGGAAACATTTCGAGCACCACCGGAAAACTTCTGCCCGCAGCTTTTGGGTAGACGGAGATGCATCTGTGCAACAGACTGCATATTGATGATTTGCAGCTAAGGAGAATTCACATAATTAATTTCTAATAAATGAATCAAATAACATTTAAAGGCCTTGTTCGAACACACAGAAGCCCATTGTTTCAGTTAAAAGCCCATCTTTTAGCAAATGTCAAATCAAAGAGCTACAGCATGCTGGGTATTAATTTGCTTGCTATTTGGAGCACCATTTTACACAAGGACTAATCTAAAGACTGAGCTCATGTTTATACCATATTACAACTTGCAGTTTTGATTTTGCCTGAACATAATATAGAGTAATTCTCATGTTGTAGGACCTGTGGCACTGGAGTCACAGCTCTGTCTAGCAACATTTTTAAGGCCTTTGGGAAAGCAAGCCCTTGTAAGCCTTTAAGTATTTCGGTGAAAAAGCTAAGCAAAACTTTCTACTGGAAGAGATTTATGGACAGTATGCAGAAAATGGAAGAAGTCTTTTATGCCTACAGTAAAACAGACTCTGTTCTTTCATACTAAATAAGACATGAGTATACATTCAGAGATATTTCCTTTGGACTGTAGTGTAAAATTTCTATGTAGTTCAGGATATTTTTTCATCCTCCTGCCTCATTTACTCATACTTCCCTTGGCAGCCTAGGATACTTGGGATTCTGATGCTTATTTAATGGCTTTTGGATACCAAAAAGTGGGAACTCGCTTCTGAGTCACTGTTGTCGACTGATAATTTTTCATTTTTAGCATTACAGTTTCCAGCTGAGGCAGAGTTCAAAGACAGGTTGTCCTGTCACTCACCTCAATGCTTTATAAAATTAAAAGGAAATCTATTCAAAGCAGTGTCGCATTTGTGAGATGGTAGGAGGGTTGCACAGCCTGGTGAGGGAGCAGACAGCTATCTGGGTGGTAGCAATGTGCCTTAAACTCACCCCAATCCAGTGGCAGCCAGGAGGTGCTTTGTACTTGGTGCTGTGCCTGGTGAAGTGCAGCATGAACAGGCTGTGAACTCGCTCCCTTCCTGGCACACATCTCTTTCAGGTCAGGTCAAAAAATGACCTTATGGATTCACCAGGGAACTTGGCAGTGCAGTGTTGTCAGGGGAAATTTTGGTGTCGCTGTGGTCAATATAGTAAAATTCCACAAATTTCTCCAAATTTAATCAATAAGGTTTATTTAACCATGGGTAGCCACCTCTATGACCTACAAATTGCATGTGTAAGTGTATGACTGAAAACAACAGACATGAACTACTGAAAGTTCACAGGAACTTTGGGAATGTGTTTCTCGGCAGAATGAGAAATTTCTCATTTTCCTAAAGCCACAGGATGGGTTGGGTGCAGGCGAGGGATGTTGGCATGCATATGGTCAGCAGCTGAGGCCACTCCTGCAGTAATGTTTGTCTCATTTCCTACAGCAGATGATTCCTGTGATTTTTGTGAATACTGAATAGACAATGAAGGAAAATTATTATAACCAGAAGAACAAGTATTTCTTTTTTCTGTGGTGGGGCATGTACACTTAAACTTGCCTCTTCCTTTGCTTTTCTTGACTCTATTATTTTCAAAAGTACATTGTCCTAGGGCATCCCATCCATTCCACCACACATTTGTCATCACTTAGGAATCTCTTTGGATTAGGTGTTGCACACTGTTGGAACAGCAATAGGACTCAAGGACAGACAGTGCCTTGCAGGGCTGATCCTTTAATTTGTAGTGCAACACAGACATGTGCAATCAGCATGGTTCTGAGTGTGGTGAGCTAACCACATAGGTAATACAAATTACTCACTGCTTATGGGTAATTAACCTGCTAATTATTCACAAAACATTTTGCTCCATGGCAGTCTTGTAAGTTGACAGGAATCACCCAAGCTGAAGGAAACCTTTAAAAAATCTTTTTACCGTTGCCTCACTTCATGTCAAATCACATAATCTCTCAGAAGAACGTTTTTGTATATACAATGAGGTAATAGTGAAAAAAGAAACTCCTTCCTTCCACATGAATGCCAGCTGTCATTTCAAGTAACTGGAGATACCCATCTATGTGAGGAATAAAGAGATATAAAGAATGTGCCTTTGAAGACCCTGTACCTGTTCCTATTTCAGATTTTAGTATTTGGATAAATTTTAGATAAAGTGTCTTCTAGATAACACCAGGAATTTAAATTGTTTCTAATCTTTTATTCCTCAACATTTAGGTTTTTTTGTTTTTTTTTTTTGTTTGTTTTTTTTTTTGGTTAAGTGAGAGAGTTTCTTAATGTTTGCATTTTCTCTAGCCTTTTTTTGCTCATAATATTCTACAAAAGGTAACCTGTCTGTCTGCTATCAATGCGTTCTTAGTACAAAAATGATGGTGAGTACCTGAATCTTCTATAGTAATGAACAAGGCAAGTATAGAGCTGCACCAAATATTGTGAGCTACACTATGTCCCTGGATATGGGTTCTTTGAGGCTGTTTGGGCAGTCAGGTCTTGTTTTCTTAGAACTTCAGACTATGGTGGAGACAGCTGCTTGCAGTGGTGCTGGGCTTGCTGGGGCTTCATTTTTATCCTTCATCTCAAGAGGAGATAGACATCTGTCCATCATAACCATCTCCTTTCTCCTCTCTGCTGGAATTCAAACACTTAAAACAAAGGTCCTTGGTAGCTGTTTTTAAATTAAGGACACCCTAACCCACCAGACCTTTTCTGTTATTTTCCCAGAATTGCCATGTTTTCTCCCTACACTGCTCCAATACACTGCACTTTCTTTAGTCCTGTTGCAGCATTTTAGTAGAAAGAAGGAACAGTGATACTGTGAGCTATTTTGAAACCCCCACCTTCAGCTTTATAAAGTAGATGGCATTATTATCTCAAATATGACACTGCTTGAAAAATAGATGTGCTCTGAAAAACTCCATTCTTTCTCTTAAATGACAGGATGTGAACATCTCTGAAGGTTTCTAGACACTGAAATGGTGTATGCACTGTAACTAAGCCATAAGGATAACACAAAAGCTCCTTTCCAAAAGGGCATGTGGAGGACAGGGCAAAAGCTTTTAAGATTTGTTAGTTCTTACTAAGCCATTTGTCCATCATTCTTTTGTTGCCTTTGAAAATAGCTATTGTTCTGCTGTGTAGGAGTAGCGACACTCATATCATAATGCCCTTGAGAAGTTGTGAGTTGCAGTGAATTGCCAGCCACAGGGAGAAAAAACATCTTTCAAGACTCTGCTCATTATGTTTCTTGTGGCAGTGTAAAAAGTACTAAGATTAGACAAAGTGTCCTGAATTCGTCGGAAGTATGTGCCTGCCTTATGGTGTTTTGGTATATCAGGCAAGTGATGGGGATCATATTAAATATGGGTTTGTGAAAGCCACGCTGATTGAGTGGCAATTTTCTTTTATGAAAACATATTTCTTAAAGTGCTTTCCTTTATTCTAGATTTTTAATTTCTCTCCAATTAGTGATTGTCCTGAAAATTTCAAAATTATCACCCCTATGTTTTCTTCTTATTGCAAAAGAATTTCCATATATGAAAAGTAACTGCATTTTAACTCTCATTTTGATTCAGGTCTTCAGTATATTTGTTTTTATGCTGTGCTTTATTCTTTGTATTATGCATTCAGGTAAGGAAAGGATTTTGGCCTACTGTTTTCATGAATAAAGAGGGAAGAGGGTAATAAGATAACTGATGTTTGCCATTCCCTACTGGGTTTCAGCATTAAGACTGTAGAGATTCACAATAGAAATGTTAAGACTGACATGAACGAGAATGTCTATATATAAAAGTACCAGTAAAATTAATTAAAAAAAAACAAAAAGCAAGAAGAAGGAATAAGAGAATGGCACATGTTGATGGCATCCAGATTAGCTGCTGGTGAGTACATTTACTTCCATATACTCAAGACATTGCAAGAAGGGAAATGAAGGACAGGCTAAGATAAAGGACAGGCTACATGTGGAAATGGAATCCAGAGAATAATGAGAAAATCATCAGTGTTACCTGATGACTTACAGGAGTGCTATTTGGTGGAAAAGGCAAAATACCAGTATTCCTGTCAAGCCCTAACAGGCACAAAAGGCAAATCAAGAAACCAGCACGTCTGCCACTCAAAGACAGGTGATATCACAAATAGCCAGTGTCCCTTGTCTTGTCACTGAAATGTCCCTAGCCAGACTGGTTGAACATGAGAATGGGAGTGTGGGGGAATCCATGTGAGTGAAATCAATTTTGTTTCAGTTACCATAGGTTATTATAAAGATGCATGCTGAGCTTTGTGCAACAAGAGTATTGCAAAAAGCCTAACTAGTTTGTGTCTGTGCTCAGATCTGTAGATATCCAAGAGGTAAATGAAGAACAGAAAGTATTATGCACAGTTTTTTTGTTCATTAATTTTCCCTACGTACAATGTGAGCTTTGTAAACACTGGTGTAAACTTTTCAGCTGCTTTCTGTGTTAGACACAAGTTATCTCAGAATATCACAATGCCTATAGGATGGTGCTGAAGGAAAATACAGGCTGGGATCCAAAAATTCTAAAAGATCTTTTTACTTCATATTTGGTAAGGATTTTCAAGCCTAATCCGTTCAATTTCACTTAATTTCTTTGATTGTATCCTTTGCTTGTATTCATGCCACAAAGACTTCCTAAGGAATCAAAGAGTCAAGTCTGCTGATGGCTTGCACACATACACCCAGGACAAGTCTGTTGTGCATTTAATCCTAGATGTGCTTCACCATAATACCAAAGGAGTGCAAAATTTTCTGGAAAACATTACCATAGTCCTGCTTAAGTAAATCAGAGTCATAGAGAATTTGTTCGTTGTATAGACTGCTTTGAGAACTTCTTTGAAGAAGTTGTAGCAATTTTCAATTGCCAGGTGTACTATTTTTTTGAATTGCCAGATGATGAGAAAAAAGTCACACCAATGGTCTCACCATTCTTTCATTTATGTACTATTTGACACAGAGTAAATAGGCAGGATGGGAAAGCTGAAAGTGAATTTCTGCAGAGAAGCAACGATTTGTGTTTTGTTTCGGGTTTTTTTTTTACATTTTCTTCCCTCCTTCAAAGCCCAGATGAAACAAAAATATACCAATTTGGAATGCTTTGGGTTATATCTTGATAGAAGGATGGTCAATTACTGTGAATGAGTTTGCCTGTTTTCAGAAATGGAAAACATTTCATCTTTTATGAATACGAGGCCAAAATACGGTCTGCATTTGATCTTCTTAATGGCATGTGACAATGAAGCTTAAAACCCAATACATAGATAAAATGCCAAGCACAACCATATTACAGTGCACTTACTGACTTCTCTGTTGAATGCATAACAGCTAAAATTTCCTTTCCTTTTGTTTTGAAGAATGATATTAGCTTCAGAGCAATCATGCTGTTTTTGTGATTTATGACTTCTGTAGTGTGTAATGGCGATTCTGACCAGAGTTCAGGAAGTTTAGTGGAATGCTGTACAGAAGAGTAGAGGTTTCTCATACAGAATAGGTTAAAAGAATAATCAAGGATTTACTATCTCACCTTTTTAACATAGCTTGTAGTACTTCAGTCTGTATTTCTTGCATCAAAATCATTACTTGTGATGGAGTGAAAATATTGGATGACCTAGGAGTAAATATTTGTACTATGGGGGACATTATTTTTACAATACACATATCTGCACCTGCCTTTGTTGCTCACCCCTTGTGGAGAATTGAGCTGAGTAAATGCTTAGAGTGCAATTAATGTGATTTATTTCAGATATAAGTTTTTTGGAAGTAATTGGGTACAGGTAGAAGGCGCACTGCTCAGTATTTAGTTAGCCTTAAGGTCTATTGCCCACAGCATAATCTCTATGGCAGTCATCTTCTCTTAGAAGAAGAGATTGCTGTCAGAGGTGCCCAGTGGCATTTCAAATGCCCTATGGCATCTCTGAAGACTTGGCCCATGTGGAACAAATCCTACAGGATGCTGTCTCGGACAGGCAAGTGAGACCAAGTAGGATACATTAGGACATCCAAAATGACATAAGAGAATAAACAAATCCTTTTCTCTTATTTCTGCTTATTCTGATTTTGAAGGATTTGCTATATCTTACATCACCTTCTCTTCTAATTTTGTCTATCTCCCCTAACCAAGGGTGTTTTCTTGTTCTCATTGTTCATATTACTCTGCTCTACACTTGTCTGGTTGTTCTGAATCTTCCTTTTATTTTGGTCTACAGATACATTTTATAGTAAAGCTCTTGTTGCTGGTTGGAACAGAAGGATCCCTTTGTAAATCCCGCAGCCTATAATCCTAATTAGAAATCTAGTGTGTTGTTTATCTCTTTTTTAAAATTTATTATAGCAACAGCATGAAGTTATTAACTTGTCTTTTACTTGTTATCCTTTATAAATTTCCAGTCAGCTTCAGCAGAACTGTGATGTTTTTAGCAGCTTATAGTTCTGTTTCAAATAAATTATTTCATTAAATTTTTCATACCTGAGTAACACTTTACTTTTCCTGAACAAAATAATTTTTTCATCCAACATGATTTCAATCCCTTCCAGTTTAGTGTTGCCAATGTTTGTATTAAGTGTACTCTGTATTGTATTTCTGAGGGGCTAATATAAATACTGAACATATTGCATCCAGGGGAGACCCTTACAAAACTTTAGAATTTGTTTGGTCCTAGGAACAAGTAAGAAATAGATACTTTGCTAAAGTCAGTTATTACATTGCCCTAGAAGAAAGATAGAATGGTTTGAAACAATGCATTCTTGAAAAATTCCCAGTCTCCTCTTTTTCTTCTAGGCAGTTAGGTAGTAATTTATTATTATTATTATTATTATTATTATTATTATTATTATTATTATATTTTTAAATTATTTTTTAAAATATGAAACAGAGCTGAAGTTCTGTCGACTCAAACCTTTATTTCCTTTTAAAGTGTGGCACTGTTTTTCATTCCTCCAGGAGTTCTCAGGAATAACTGCTGGTATGCTGGCATCTTAGAAGCAGCTTTATAAGGTCAAGCAGATTTGAAAACATCCATCTTATGTGATCATAATTTCAAAGCTATTCTCCCCATCCCCTTTTCTTCCTCTTTCTTGTATTGGGAATTGCAGGCTTTGTCATTTCTCTTCTTATCTACCAGACCTGTTATCTGTGGTGTCTTTGATCTGATGATGCACACTTCACTGGGAATCGGTCTGAAGAATATTACTGAACTTGATATTTTCTGCTTGCAGTTGGAGTAAATAATATTGCCTTTACATTCTTCATTTTTTTTTCTTTCTTTCTGTTACCTGGATAAGGAGACACCCTTGCTAGCTGGGCAATATTTAGTGCCCAAAACAGGCAGCATTCGATAAATCCTGATTCCTGGAAATCCTCTCCTTTTACTTCTGTAGGAGGCAGAAACTCTTTCCTTCAGGCTCCTTACAGACAAACACAAATGTGGAGGTAAAACTGAAATGTTTAAGTTTTCAAGAGGTGTTCCTGAAATACAACTGGAGAAATTTGTTTTACCTCAGAAGTGCACCCTGTTTATATGTGTAGCATTGGCCTCAGCACTTGATGGCAGCAGGACAGGGGGACAACAAGAGTGAGAACACTGTCATTAATATAGGCAAGGAAATAATTACAAATTAATCTAAGTATTTGTAGGATTTCTAAAATCTAAAATTTCTAAATCTAAGATTTCTGTATTGGGAAACGCAGATGAAAAAGACAGATATTTAAACCACCCTTTTTCAACACCCAGGATAACAAACTCCTGGAAGGTCAAAACATCCATTTCATGTCATCATACCTGTTTGGGTTGCTCTGAAAAACTCTATGTGGAGTTTTTAGGAGACCAAAGCCTTCTGTTTCTTCTTAGTTCCGAAGTGTTGTGATTGTCATCTCTTCAAGGGTGGCAGCTGTGACTGCACTGGTCAAAATTGGGAGAAGTAACTCAATACACAAAAAGTGATGATCGCTATATTCAGGGAGAAAAAGGGGGAGAGAGGAGGGTTATGTTGCCTGCAATGACAACGGTCTTTTAAATATAAAAAAGGGGGGAAACTGTGTAAGATAAGCACTAAAGTCTGTGGAGAAGCACAGATAGACTCACCTAGGAATGGAGAATGTGGTCTCAGAGCCTGGATGCTCTGGAATAACTGGCTAGGACATGTAACACAGACCAAAACCCAAACTGTTTCTGATCGAATTTCTGAAAAGAATGACATGGCAGTGTGTGATAGCAGATGTTTGGTTGCAGGCTTCCTTTCCCAGCTTTGTCTTTTATTGACTTGAAAAACTGGGGAGTTAAACGAGCATCCCCTAGCTTCTTTTTTTCCCCTCCCTTCACAAAATGAGGTTTTCATATTCATTAAATATAAGTGACTGTCTAGATAACTCCTTTCCAATGCAAATTTCTTTTCTGGATTTTCAGTCCTGCCATCACAATCTTTCAGGTTTTCATAATGAGCAGCTGTTGCGTTTTTGTCTAGAACTTGTGCAGAATGTTTCTTCAACCTTAATGACTCTGTGATGATTTTATGATCATATAAGTTTGCTGATCTCTGCTTGGCATCACCAGTGAATCCCTGAATGGCATTTCATTTAGGAAAGGTTTATTGAAAAAAAAAAACTTTTAGTTACTTGGTAAACTGACCATTACCCTTCAGAAGTGATTGATGTATCTAAAGTCAATCCTTTAAAGTAGATTGGACTAAACCTCTAAACCTGGGTATTGTAAATCATAGGGACTGCTTTTCTGCTGATGCTGAGAGGAATAATTCAAGTGGAGCTTAGAAGCAAGAAAAAAATGAACACAGAAGTTTTTGAATCGCTATAGGTCATACATTAATAAATTGTACTTTGGCTGCTGTTGTCAGAGCTGATAAAGGGAAAAAAACCCTAAATTTCTTGCAGATTCCACCCTTAATTTTTGCAGATCCATGAAAGGTAAATTACACTATCCATTTACCAGACACTGGGTATAGCTACACTGAGGAATTGGCCAGCATGCTGATAAATTAATTATACTAATCTCTTGCACTACAGGTAGCTCAAACTGGAGAATTGCATTTGAATTTATCCCAAGTTCAACTTACATGTGGTTAAGGCAAGAGCAATGAGAACCTAAAGGCTGATAAATTAGGTCTCATATATCTCAGAACCATACTGATCAAGAGCATTTAGTTTTCTCAGTGAATTTCTATTATAAAGTTTAGTTTCAGTGTAGACCCTCAAAATAGAAACCTTCTATGGATATTAAATTCATTCTGGTCACACTTTTATGCTGCATAGTTTTGCTTTAAAGCACTGGCCATAATTTAATTCATTTTATAGTTGTATGGCTTTTCCATATTCCTTTTGTTTAGTTGCCTGCCTTCTTCCAGGCCAAAGGAACTGCATTTCAGTGGTGAGTTTTTTCTCATTTGGAAAAGCAAATAAACCAAAAGAAACCAACTCTAAAACACTTTGGGACCATTCATGCTGAGAAACATCGTAAATATGAAAGTGTTTTCATGACAGCTAGTTGGCTATGACTAGAAGCTAAACAAAAACATTTGAATACAAAATATTCTCAGTGACATAATTTCCTCTAAGTATTTTTTGGAAAGATTTTATGAGGACAAAACTAATTTTTGTGGTCAATTATATGCTTTTATTTTAAGTCTAACTGGATGCAAAATTATGCAATAGAAGTCCTTCTGTCTGATTCTTCCCAGACTTTGGCAGCAATAACCTTTCTGCTTACCAATTTTCAGTGGGACAAAAACCCCAGTTAATTGAAAACTAAATAATGCACCTATCCACGAAGTACAATGGATTGTCAATAAATAAAATAAAGTAAAACTCCTTAGGAAAATTATGGAAAACCTATTTTGAGTGTGATTGACATTTCTTTACTCCTGTCTGTTCATTGATTTCAATGGAAATGAGCAGAGCAGAATGTGCAGTAGCTTGACATATGATGTGTCACTCTTTCATCCATGAAAATGCAATATATGGACTTCCTCCAATAGTGCCTACTATTGCCCCTTGTTTCTTTTCCTGACTGCTCTAATTATCTAGTATGTAGTGATTTTCATCCTTCCCATGGTAGCAGTAACACGTAATCAATTACATGCCTCAGAAGAATGTGGATTCACAATGTTTTTCAGTTGCCCTTCCTGGACCTTCCTCAGACCTGTGTTGTAAACCTTTCTCCCAGAGTAAGCTACAAACAGCATTCAATTTATAATCAAGGAGAACCAGCACAGCTTATTCTGACTCTGATCTTGAAGATTTGGTCTTTCCAGCATCCTCTCACAGAACTTCCTCTCCTCTTTCCAAAGGGTTTCCACTTGGTTCTGGTTTCTGTATTCCTTCACATGACTCTTACCCTGGCGTATGGTTACTGCTGTAGACAAAAAGAACCTCCACCCCCTAAGTGTCATGACCCAGAGCAAAGAGACCGCTCTCTATTTGATATTCCTTGGCTGTGGGCAGCTGAGCTCAGTGGGGCAAACAGAGCTCTGGGGATAGCACTTGTCACCAGTTACCTCATACAGGGATAAAAGTTGACGGGGAAGAAGCAGAGTGGACAATCAACCTGTTCTTATCCTTTCCAAACCAACAAAAACCATCCAGACAAATCTATCCCTTGGGTGATAGATACAGCTTAGAATAAGGCAGGCATACCTTGACTCTGGATCTTTTCCTGAGCCCTCTTAAGATCATTGCCAATTTAAATGTCATATGGAACAAAAGTCATATTTGGCACCATAGTGTGAGGTCTTTTTTTCAAGATAACTTATTTTTTAAGAGAAAGGTGTTAAGGATAATGATGATAATGCTGATCTTTATGAATTAGTAGTTTCATTTTCAGATCCCAAACAGGCCCAGCACATTGCTCGATCGTGATTGCCAAGACCACAACCCAACTCAAACACCACACCTAGTAAATCTGGTCCCTGGAGAGGAGCGTTTCACTGGAAGAATGACAACATTTTCTTACCTTTAGTATCCTCCCCTGAACTTTTGGGATGGCTTTCACTGTTTTTGAAGGGCCAGGCTTAAATAAATAATAAATGTGCCATAAATAGTCACAGAAATAAAATATTTATGCTTGATCAATTTATTTTTAGCATGTATTTTGTTTTTTCTTCTAGAACTAAAAGTGATAACCCAGACTCTCAGGACAGTGAGCTGCTATGCAGCAGCAGCAGGAGCAGGAGCAACCAGGTTTTAAAGAACATTAGGGAAAAACAGTAAGGCAGAGGTTTCTTCCTATAGGCACGCTTTTTCCCTGTCACCTTCTCTTTCTTCTTATATAAGGATTGTCTGATCTTCATCCTGAAGTGTTCATGCTTTTATTAAGGTTTTATGCTGACAGATCTCAAGAACTATTGGATAACTCAGCAAGACATATGTACAGTTAATTAGAAATGAATGTGATATTACATCAAAAGGCTTCAACTGTTAAGTTTTAAATGGTTATAATTAACTTGCTCTTTGATTCTGAGCTGGAATGACTAAAGAGACAATGAAGGTCAATTTCCGTTCACTTGAAAAACTTAAAAAATAGAATAGCCACTAATTTAAAAAAACCCAAGCCCTTCAATTGTGAGCTGTTAATTTATGCTGTACTGCCTTGATGTGAAGGC
Organism: Cinclus cinclus; assembly: GCF_963662255.1. Taxonomy (NCBI): domain Eukaryota; kingdom Metazoa; phylum Chordata; class Aves; order Passeriformes; family Cinclidae; genus Cinclus; species Cinclus cinclus. Next base: position 50,195,904 of record NC_085048.1, on the reverse strand, counting down.
AAGGCAATGAAAATCCTTTTAATAGGCACTCCTGTTTTCCTTTATTATAAAATACAGAGTTTAGTTCGTTTGATATAGGAAAGAAAGGCGAGAGTCTGGTCTATGTTACTTAGCCAGCTTTGTGTATATTTAGATTTGAATTTAGGTTTCCCAAGCTCAGGAAGATTTGCTCTTTAAGAAGTGCTTTTTCAAATAAAGATCCATAATAAAACCCTTTCAGAATTTGCAAATATGTCTAGAGGTAATGGATTCATTTTATTAAAATTACAGATGTTCAATACATCAAAACATGACTATTTTATTATCTAAATAAATACATAAAATAGTTTTAAAGTATTTACATATGACTGGAACCCCTCCACCCTCAAGACCCTCTTCACCTACATGCATAAAATTAAATTATTTTCACTAGATAAAACAGGGTGCCAGGCCTTTTGAGTTTTTTTCCCCATCTCTTTTGGATATATTTATTCCCAGGGAAAAGATTTGCTTACTACTTTGTTTAATCCTGAGGTGATGCCATTAGTTCCTTCGACATCACATGGAAAGGGCAAACACAATGCATAATCACATCATTAGGACAAATACAAACACAATTATCCCCCAACAGTGCAGCAGAAGGAAATACAGTGCAAACACTAAAGTCCTGACTGAATGCTTATCAAAGTGAATGGTTGGCTTTGGTTCTGGCAGAAGCAGCTTGGCTCTGCAACTTTCTTATTTATCCTTCCTCTCCCAATAGTGTAACAGCAGAGCATCTCTGTGGGTGGCAGTCACACTGAAACCAGCAGTGCAGGCTGATTGACTGCCTGTGCCATTAAATATTTTTAAGACTGTGTCCTTTAAAACAGCACAGATAAAATTTGTTTACAACAGAAAATGTCTGTACTCATGCCACTACTGTCAAAAGGAAAAATTAAATGGAGCCTGTAACTTCTGGCCTACCCCAAACCCTACATCCCATGGTACAGATTATCCCATATAGAGTGTTTATTGCCAGCTAGGATCACGAGGTACTTGGAGAATTCTAGTTCCAACCTTCTGCTGGACTTTGATGAGCAGATTTCCCAGGGCTTGAGAGAGGGACTTTCAGGAGAAGAATGTCTGCAACCCCAAACTGTTCCCAAGAGAAGAAACATCCAAGTCTGGATGGCTTTGGCCATAGGTTTTGGTATTGTGGACAGGTGACTCTGGATACAGGAGTTCATAAAAAGCTGTATTGGTATAACATTAAGAGCTATAAATATTTTTGGAAGTAATCAGTACATTATTAGACTGAAGGTACTGCTAAAAAATGTTAAAGGACATGGAGTGACACCATAGAGCATCATAGGATAGCAAATACACAGTAATACTGTGAAGGAAACAAAGTTTCAGGAAAACGGAATACTGCAATTTTCCAAATTTGAATCTTACCAGGGCATTAGACTTGACATCTGTGCAGTGGGACATTTTTATAACTGCTAAGAAAAATATCTCAGAAATCAGCAGTGGGAAACTCAAATATTCATGCTATTAATGCTAAACCTTTTCTGCATTCAGATCTGAGTCTGAATGAGAACTCACCAACCTCAGCTAAGTCTGACACCACAGAGCTGAAGCTGGAAGGACATGTTACACCTCTGAGCGTTCCCTTGATTCTCACAGGAGTGTGCCTTTTGAGACCAGGGGAGACCGAGAGCTCCCTAGCAGTGAACCTGGAGTAAAGATTTGATTTTCAGCTATGTGCCATCAGATTATCTTTGTTTCTTAGTCAGGTGCCACAAACCCAGCACTGCAAAGTTCTCGGAATGTATGGGCAGCAAGCCTGGAATAACTCCTGAGAGAATGTCTTGAGAAATAGAGAACATTAATAGGCAAATAGATTTCCTCTGGGAATAAATGTTTCTTTTTTTTTTTTTTTCCTTCCTTTTTACTTGATCAATAGAAGTTTTTCTCTAAGAAAATACTTCACAGTGTTTGGCAGGTGAGAATGGCCCTCAGGAAATCCATCATCTGATTTGCTAGCCACATACTTGAGTTTACATGTTTTCCTAGGAAAATCAAGGCTGGAAGGGGAAGGCTTTAAGCAGCGTATTTGCATGCTTAACAAGTCAGAACATTTGCAAGAGTTTCTATATCTGACTCATTCTGTTATACTTTTTCTACTTCACTGAGAAAGGCTCTTCTCACACACAAGCTGGGGTTTACAAAAAGTTAACAAATTAATTGAGGCCTCTATTTAGTTTATCAAGCAAAACAATTTAAGAAGCTGAGAATTAAATAAATTAGCATCTTAATTGAAAAAAAATTAACTAGCTGAAGATTTTAACTTTGTACAGCATTTCACCCCCTTTTTGTATGTAGATATAAGTTTGTAGAACATCCTTTTGAATTTTTCTGTCATACTTAATGTGTTTATGATGTTTGTGTGTGTTTATTAATTTTAAAATATAAATAGCTGTGAATATTGAAAGTGGTAAAGGACTGTTCATATTTTATATTTATTTAAACTCACTTATTTTCTCGTTAGTTGAACACATCGTAAAGGATTTGATTTTAAAATTTGTTGTTTTAATACACTTGAATCCGAGGTAGCTGAAAATGATACAGTGGATTATATAGTGCACAGTATGTAGTTGTCTGGTGCTCTTTAGGCAATACATATATCACAAGAACAAATGAAACAAACTGTTTGAACTTCTACCCCTGTTACAAAAATAGCTTGAATTGTAAACTGTGCCACAATTTTAAAATCAAATTAATTCCTTAATATCTCTGCTTCTTGTGCACCTTTTTGCGTTCCTAACTGCATTTATTGGACAGTAATTGTAAAATGCATGGGTTTTTTTCTGACTTTTTTCATTAATATATAGCACACTATATAGGAAAGTCTTTTTATAGTTGTTTTGTATAAGGAAGGCTGTGACTATAAAGTTCATATACAGAACTCACTGTCTAAAATAAAGTAGAGAACAAAGTAAAGAGCTAAACTCTCTTTACCTTAAGATCAAATTCTCTTTAGGTTTATTTCTAAGTGATATGAAACAAAGAGATAAGCCTTGTGTAAACTGAAATAAGCTTTTGCATATTTTTTTTGGTCTCAGTTTAAATCAAATGCAAACCTTAAATAAAAACATATAACTTTCCATCTAGACAGCTCTTGGCTGACTATTTGGTTGGCCTAGTATGCTAGTAGATATTTACTACTTTTGTCATTGTTGTCCTTAATTTGTAGCATATTGTGTAAATACAATTTCTATTTACATATCATATAAATAACTTTTGTGGTCTAGCATGGCATATACAAAGCAATATACATGCTAAAATAGATTACCCATGTGCAGCTAGTTGCAAGAGTGTGCAATGCATATATGGTTGCGTGTCATTGTAATTAAATGCAATGCAAAAGTAAAGAGTAAAGGCATATGTTCAACCTTGATTTTATATTATGTATTCTCTGTTATGTCCTCTTAATATTCTTTAGTAACTGGAATCTGTTAAAGATAATTCATTTAGGAAATTTGTTAATCCTATAAAATGCTTTGGATACAATTTTTACAGATCTTCTTTGCAAGCAAAGGCTTATTTTGAGAAAGATGATGTGGGACTGAGGCTGAAGGCATTCTTAAAATACTGCAATTATATAGCTCCACACCATGCTGGAATTCTGTAGTTTTAGGTTGGAAATGATAATTCAGTGTTTCTGTCATTGTATTGATAAATAAATTTTACTTCTTCAGGTTTTTTTTCTATGTAGAATTCATTTTCTCTAGGTAGGACTTTACTTTTTTTGCAGTGTTTTTAACTTGCTTCCCAGGCTAAGGGTAGAAATCTTGAAAAAAAGCTGATGATAAAATGTCTGCTTACCCCTGAGATTATAAAATACAACACTATTTTTTTCCTATGGACTAGATTAATCTGCTTAATGCATACAGAATTGCAGACAGAATTATGAAATTAATTGGTATCAATTATCACACTAGTATTACAACAGAAAGATTATAGGACAAGTGTCCAGAATGCCCTTTTTATGTTTCTCTTAACAGTTTCATATTTTCTAATAACCTGGAGTAAGAGGGAAAAAAAAGAAGAAGAAAGTCCTCCATCTTATTGTGAAATATCTGTGAGGATAGTTTCACTTGCTGTGAAGCTTTTTAGCTGTGCATAGTTCATGACCTTTAGCAAATCTGAACTGTAAGATAGTGCAAAAAATAAAAGTTGATTTAGTTTTCATTAGATTTAAAACACGGTGAGACAGATGTTAGTTCTGTAATGTTAGTCACTTTCATTGAACATCCCACTCCCCTCTAAAAAATAAAACAGTAAACATTTTTTTTCCTCAGATGAAAAATGTTTGGACAGCAAACTGTCTGTACAGTGGAGAGAGAGTTTTCTGTGGGAGTTTTGGCTGTCTGTGGTATGTCACTCCTCTCAGCAAAGCCAAGTTTAGATGCTCTCCCAGCTGAAAAGTCCATTCTGGTGTTGTAGAGAATCTTCCTGCTGTGGGAAGCTCCCCAGAACAGGAAAAGGGATGACATTCATTCACACAGACACAGTTGCATCCTACACCTCCTTGCATGTACACCTCATTGCTTCCTTCCCATGGATTCACTCATCCATTTGCATGCATGAGGAAGACATGAAGAGAAAGCAGGAGAGCCTGGTCTCTTTTAGGGGTGCAGCTGGTGAAGGAAACATGAATATTTATAACACTGAACCTAAATAACTCATGATGAAGAGGGCTTAATTCATGCACAGCCTGCAGAGCAGTGCAGAAAATGTTCCTCCTTGTTATCACTTTACCTTTGACTAATCTGATAATTTTTAAATTATTTAATTGGGTGTGCAGAGATGTTAGATATTTACTATTGTCCTTTTCATTGTAATTTTGTGCTGTGTAATTAAGAAAAGGAAAATATGGCAGTTACTTTTACTATTGATGAAGCCACCAGAGTAATCATTTGCCCATCATATAAAATTTTGTTGCAAGGAAAATTTTGTTAGACTAGATGTCAGTGACAGGCAGGCGCTGTGTGTGCATGTGTAGAACATCCCATTGAAATATTTCAGCTACTCTTGGGAATATGGTTGGATAAAACACAATTAATTAAGTCAATTTTTTTTCTCACCTTCTCTTCACATGACTCACCACTCTAAAATACCTACGTTTATGTAGTATTTATGTGCCCCCTGTTGGGGCAGCAAGCAGGTCCCACAGCATAACAGCCTGGCTTGAGAGGGTGAACCCAGATTTGCAGTGGGCTTTCTTGCTGGGTGTCTGCCTCTTGTGCTCAGAGCACTGCTGCTGCCACTGCCATGACAAAGATTGAGAGGCCTGACTTCTTCAAGGGAGGGATGAAGAGGAGCTGCTGGTGCAGTTGGATGGCCAGAAGTTGGAACTTGAGATAGAGGCTCATGGTGGGATTCCTGGGGGTGAATAATTTCAAACTCAGCAAAGATACATGTGATCTCAAAATACCATGACAGAGCTGTGACTGTTATCAGTCAGTTCCCAGGAAGGAGAACCCAGGAAATTTTACCAAGAAGCTCAAGCCTTATGAGCAGCGGGCCGAGATGACACAATTTTGGGGACCCAAGCAAAACAAGAACAAAGTCTCAGACCAAAACCCACCAACAAAGGAAACAAAAAACTATATCCTCCCCAGATATTCATTATTAGGTCATAAAAGTGCTGTGTAATAATGTTCTTAATTATTTTGAACAAGTATTTCCTCTTTAGCAGAAATTCGTTTTAGGGAAGAAAAGGATTTTCCCAGTTGGTTCATTCAGCAAAGGGAGGGAAATTATGGCTGTGTAGGCCCACTGAGTAAACCTGCAGGAGGACATTAGCTGATTTAAATGCAAAATGGGGAAAAAATTCTTGAGTAGAGAAGACACAAGAGAAATAAAACTGATGGGATTAGGCAAAAGCCTGATTAAAAAGAAGTGGAGCACAAAACTGACTGGGACAGGCTAGGAATTGAGGCGAAAGGGCAAGTAAGAGCACAGTTGAGGCATATTTTGGAAAAAGATGATGCGTTTTGGGAGTTTGAGGAAAGATGTCTGTAACTGGAAGTCTGAAGTCTGTCAGATGATGTTCAGACCAGAAAACATTTAGCAAAGGAGGGGAACTGGGAAAAGGCACACTTCTTTGGACAAGGCAACAGAACAAGGCTTAGAGCCTCAGAGGATGAGGCTCCCTGGTTGAAGAAGCAGACTGGAACGGAGACCTGAGAAAACTGGAGCAGTAATGACAAGGATACTCCAGATTATCCCTTGAGGAGCTGGTTAGTGGCAGATGTCTGTGTGGAAGAGAAAGAGGTCCAACCCTGAAAAAGGCACATGTGGGCCTGATTATGGAGCTGCACGCTGGAATTTGAGCTGGTTTCTTTTTGGTGTTTGTTTCTGGTGTGTTGTTTTTCTTTTCTTTTAATCTGGCACATTACATAAAAATAAACTGTCAAAAAGCATTATGGAAGTTGCAGTTTCCACTAACTCAGGGGTCTCTGGAGCGTGAGTGTCTGTAACATGAGTCCCAGTGGCACAGTCCCTGTACCAAGGCACTGCTAAGGCTTTCCCAAGACAGCAGTTTGTGTCATTACTTGCTACTGCATGGGTGCCTGGGACCAAAGAAATCCATGGCTATCACTTTTGCAGGAATGTGTACATGTACATAGAGACATCTGTGCACATGCATATGTATATGTGTGTGTGTGTGTGTGTGTGTGTGTGTGTGTGTGTGTGTGTATGCTGAAAGGGGAAATGCGTGATGATACAGCTAACACAGTTTTTCAATTTGCCTCATATATAATGACATAAAGATAATTTCACTTGTTCAGATTAAGGACCTGTCTTTTGTATCAAAGAGCAACTGCTCTTTGGCAGTGGCTGTAGCAGATGGCTGTGGAAGAATAATCAGCTACACACCTGTTTTATTTTGTTATGTCTCCCTTCTTCACAGTTTTCAGGTTCTAGTGATCTATGGCTCAGAGATTTCCTGTGCCAGAGGTGATATCTTAGTGTTGAATAGCCCTTGATGGATTTTTCTTCCCACCCACAATATCCCTGGGCATTGAATTTCAGTTTTATATTGTGTGTGAGAAAAGATCTGCCTTTACTTGCTTGTACCAGGTGCTTGATGTTTATTAGTTCCTGTCATATGAGGCACACTGAAAAATTGTTCCCTGTTCACTATCTTACTGCCATGCTTCAGGATTATTTAAATGCTTCTCATTTTTCTATCTCCACCACCTCATTTGCAAGACGAAAAGACCAAGTCAGTGACCTGTTTGGTACTAGCCACACTTTTCTGTGAGATATGATCATCTTACTCAGAAATAAAAAATAATTACATTTGAATTAGATTAGGTAGCCTAAAACCACCAATAAACACTTAAAATTACGCACGAAAATATTTTTATTTTTTAAAAAATATATACCATGAAGATAGCAAAACATGATTGCAGGAGCATTCAAAACAATTTTCAAACTTTATATAAAACTGATTTACCCATGTCTTTGCTAGGGTGATTATATATATAAAAATCTGAAGGTGACCATATGTCCTCCTCCTTCTTCCCTTCATATAACTCAAAGTAATTCAGTAAAATGTAGCATCTTACAGGTTAGATATAAGAAACTTTCTTTGCTCCAATGCAAAAAAACTCCTGAATGATTCCTTACAAGTGGGACAAGCCTTTCTTACAAAGCAAAAAGCGAGCATTTTAAGTTATGGACATTTTGAGTACAGAAAAAAAATCTGTCACTGTTATAGGAAAAGTCTACTATTTTTAGACTTCGCTGGCATGAATTTCATAATGGAAAGAAAGGAAAAAATATTCCTAGTACTGATTTGATTACACTAATTTATTAATTGATGTATTCATTTTGCTGTTCACACTGTTTTCTTTAAACTGTGTATTTGAATTTTCTGGGCATGATTTTACTTAGTTGTACAGGGTTAGTAAGTAATAGTCTCATAAATACCTGGAAAACTGGAAGACTGTATGTATGGGGATTTTTTGAGATAGAGTCATCAATAAAAGGAGGGAAAACTGCTATGATTATATCCCAGGAAAATAGTACTATATAGCTCCTGCAAATACTCTGTATCTGTGGCTTTCCTATAAGATTTAGCACAGGTAATGCTGCCAGCATTTTTTAAAAAACGTTTTCACTAACTTAGCAGCATAGCACCTTCCTTTAGCATGCTGGTCAGATATTTTCCTCCCTTTGCTTTGAGGCAATCCACTATTCTCTAGAGAATGGCAAAACAGAGCCATTACATATAATTTGAGTCTTGACCCTAGGATCTTGCTTTTATTGAAATATCATTGTGGTAATTTTAAAAAGTAACAGTAATGGGAAAAGGTCAGTGCATTAACTCTTGTAAAAAGTTGTCATTTGTCCTGTGTGTGTCAATTATAGTCTGTGGTAATTTTGTTCTCTAATAGAAAGAAGGCAAGGTGTGCTATGAAGGTGTTAGGTCATTGATCCTTCTCTTCATTTTCCTGTCAATAAACGATGGAAAAAATAAAAACAACTTCATTGGAGCAGTTTGTCACCAGCAAAGTGTCTTTCACAGCTTGGCTCGGAGGACATGCTGGGAAGGGCCCAGCAGGCAGCAATCTGAGACATGCTGGGGTTAGAGAGAAAGCACAACACACTGAGCAGCCAAGCCTGGAAACAATATGTGAAGGTTCTTGTGTTGTTCCTTGAGCAGGTGTGTTGGTAAACCCTACGTATACCTCTAAACTGCCTGCAATCCAGTCCACTTTTCAAAGCATTAAAAGTTATCACTGCTGGAAATCCTGAAACTCTAGACCAGTCACAGCAGAAGCACTAAAAATGTTTGAGAATTAACTCCAATAGGGAAAAAATCAAATTACATTTTCCTTTATGTGGTCTGCCTACTGAACTGGTACTGTGAGCAGTTGCATAGCATTGAAAGAAGCTCTAGAAATGTTTCTAAATTGCTTTGTAACTAGATTTTGTTTTGTTTTGTTTTGTTTTGTTTTGTTTGTTTGTTTTCTGAGAAATTACTGCTTCGTATCTCCTTTTATATATAAGTGCAGTTTCCAGCTAAGTGCTTGTCAGGTATTCTTGGTGATAGCACTTGATTAGACCATTTTGTGGAAATTTCCTCTAGCTTAATTCCAATTTGCCTTTTCAGGCACATGAAATTAAAATAAGATAACTATATTCACGCAGCACTTGTGTATTTTGGTTTCTATATGAATTAAAATCACATAGGATTTTTCTTTCTATCAGGTAACAACTCCCAGCAAAAGACAGTTTACTGTAAAGTACAGGATGTTTTATGTTCTTTCTGCACTAATAGCACAGGCAGACAGAATTGAGTTATCATCCTACAGCAAAAAGGGGCACACTTCCCCTGGGGTAAGCTTTACTACCATCATAAGAAAACCACCCTTCTTTCTAGGCCATTAATTCTTGTTGAAGCCTGGCATGCCATTACAAGATTAATTTATAATCTTTTTGGGACACACATAAGGCAGGATGCCAATATATAATTAGATGGATTTTATCCTCTGTCATCATGAGCTTTACTTGGTGAAAATGCCTGCTTCCAAGACAGATAAGAAACTCCTGACTAAGCAGAGTAGAGCACCACCTAATCCCACTTCCCCTCCTTGGTGTACACTAGTCCATTTTCACTGAGATGTGGACAAAGAGGATGCAGCTCAGAAGCTGATCTGTTATGAGGCTGAATGTGTGGCCTTACAGTTTTGCTTAACATGACTGTATTACCTCCATTTGAACAGACTTTGCAGTTTGATTCATCTTGAACAGCACAGAATTAGCATCTCACAAGGTTGCAATTGCCCAGAATGTGCCATGATTTTGTCTGTCTGAATGAAATCAAACCACTGTGTTTGTGTAACTCCAGTTTTGGAGCTAAATGGGGTTGAAGGGCAGAGAGGATCAAGCATAGCAAGGGAGGAAATATGAAAGGACAGGTCTAGCAACCATGAAGATTTGGGTAAAAATATGTTTTAGTGCTTACCAGAGAAGGTGAAGCACAGGACATAGTGTGTTTGGGGGATGTCCAGCATATAAAATTTTCTATTTTTTTAAATTTGTAGCAGGATGAGAGTGCTACTAATTCTGTTGTACTGTTTACTTCTGTCTTAAGTAGAATAAGTTGCCCACAACACTGATTTGTTTGTATGTTCAGCTTGTGCATGAGTTCCTGGGCAGAGTTAATTGGGAATAATTTCCCATACAATTTAATTAGGTTTTCTTTTTTTCTGGTACGTCAGAAGCCTTTTATGGTCTAAGACCTTTGATGCAAAGCAAAAAAAAATCTGTCATTGCTACAGCATACTTTGGAATTTCCTAGTGTGTTCATTCCAGCAGTGCAATTTTATCCCTTTTACTAACACAGGGTTCTTAGCCTGGGTTTGAGCAGCTACACAGCACAGAGGTAAATTTGTATGGAGCCATTAGTGTTTTCAAGTATTTTAGTGTTAGCTGTTGATAAAAGGGGTTTCAATCCCGACACCATCCATACCTCTGCACCCAACAGACCAGAAATTTGGAGAAAAGCTTTTGCTTCAACTAAAATTTCAGTCCCCCAGTGTGTGTCCAGACTTTATCTTGGTTACTTTTGGGACATCTCAGAAGTGCAGAGGTTGAGGTCTCTGTGGATGTCTGTGAGGTTGATTGCTGGTTACTCAGAGGAGCTCCAGCTACAGAGCACTATCAGGTACTGCACACCCACAGCTTCTCTGTGAGGGCAGACTGGATGAAAAATGGGGCAAGCATCCCTCAGACACGTCAGCTGTACTAGAAAACTTCTGCAATGGTTCTTTGCTCTAGTGAAGAGCATTCACTACTCCTTGTGGGAGCCGATCATCAGGGACGAAGTTCTTCATCATAAGGGGCACTCTGAGAAGATTCTTGAGTACGCTGTAGTTGATTTTCAGGGTGGTTCTTTGAGGCCCAAGTTAGCCTAATGCTATTCTTCTGAAGTTTATAGAAAGCATATTCAGTGACTGGGCCAACATGATATATTGATTTTGTTCATGTGTTTCTGTTTATGGTGACTGACGCTGGGGTTGTGGTGATATAGTGCCAAAGATCATTAATCTTCTAGTATCCTTTTTGTTCTTGTTCTCTCATGTTAGATCCTAGCTGTAGATATAGCTGGAAAATGGCTGTCAGAATGGAATACGATAGGGAGTTGCTGGAAAGGAGCCATTGCTGTGCCTTTTTGCAGATTCAGAGCAAGGGCTTTCAAAGAGCATTCACCCAGCATTCCTATAATCACAGTGTGTGGCACTCCTAATATTTTTTGGAAGAAGGCATCAGGCCCACCTACTTCACTTTTTAAACTGATTACAAGGAAATAAAACAAATGGATGTTACTTTTAATTTTCCTGGATGGAATCAAAATAAAAAGGTACCTTTTACTTTGTAAGAATAATTAAAACTCAGTAAGTCAAATAAAGCACAATGAGGAGTAAAAAGTTCGGTTAATTTGTTAGTGATTTGATTAATTTATTGTAAGGAACTGAAATAAAACTGACAATCCACTTAGAAATTCAAGGTATTTAATTGTTAAAAAAAAATCAACTGTTAAAGCAATCATGAAAGACACATCTTGTGAAGGTCTCTGATTCTAATTGCTGTGTGTGTAGCTCCAACTCTGAGAGTGTGAGATAAATTCAAGTGAAAGCAGTGCATCTGACTGGAGTGTTTTGATCCAGGTGTAAAAAGGCATCCAGAGTTATCTATGTCTGTTTCCTTGCTGATGCTTCCCGCAGGGAAGAGACTGCTCTCTCAGACTGCTGTATGACTGCAGCCTCAGGTAAATAACCATTTAATTACTCAGGTTTTGGTTTGTTGTTCAATGTCATTGATCTAAAACGTGCTTCCAGTAACTATGTATATTTGCCAGGTTGGTAGACATATGCTCATGGGCTGAACTCTGTTCTGTTCCACTAAGATAACAGCACAATATCAATCTGTAATTAATACACTGATTTCGATAAAAAATAAACCCTGTTCCTGACAGTGTTAGTATTCATTCTTTGCTCTGAAATTTCATGAGTAATTTTGTAAATCTTATGTTAAAATGTGCTCTCAGAAATCAAACAGCAAGGAAAAATTTAAACTCTTTCTTGAATTATGCTCTTTAGATAATACTGTCATTAAAAACTTTCGTGGAATGTCTGGATAGTGTTGAAGGACTTGCATTCATTAATGTTTCATATAGATATAGCAGTTTGGTTATTTCTGTTGTTTGGTTGTTTCATGACACATGTGGCAGAACGCAGCTCCAATCTCCTTCCAAAGCAGTATGTTTGGGACTTTGGAAAGCTCCTGGGAGTTGTGATTTCAGTATGCTTGAGTATATGAATGGATACAGCTGGCTATGTGGCTGAAGGTCTATTTTCTTCATGCTGCATTTAATGATTCATCTATAATCTAATCAATTTCTCAGTGTCACCTCTGCTCATGGTGGCTGTGGAGGCACTGTTACCAACAGGAGACTGGAATGAGATTGCATTGTAACTACTGCACGTAAAAACTGCTTTGTGCTTTTCACTGACATAAATTCTCCAGCCAGGAGCAGTAGGATCACAGGCCCATTTTCCTGGAGTTCCCTGACAAACTTGTCTCACCTCTCACCTACCAAGGCTGGAGGTACTATTCTGAGCAACTCAGTTTCAGCTGATGTGATTCAGTTTTTGATAAGAAACTCTGAGAAGATAACCCTGGCCTGGGATGATGTTTAGCTTCTAAAGTTGGATGTGTCACGAGCATGAGCATGTATCACATAGGACTAGAAAAAAAAAATGAAAGGTTCGGTTAATAAATAATTCTTAAATATCTGCCTTATAAATGCAGGCAAAAAAAAAAATCACTGATAAAGCACTTTTCACAATGCATTTTTTATAACCAAAATGTCACACCCATAGTCATCACATTGCATTAATTTCAAAAATCTATGTGTGTAGACATAAAAATTTCTGTGTCTGAAAGCTGACTATAAAGTGACTAAAATGTTTTTGTCTGTTAGTATGTGTCCATTAAAATGTTTTATTGCAAAAATATTACTTTCATATATATATATAGCTTTATATGCAGAAAAATAACTTTTTAAAATGGGAGTTGAGACCATATTTAAAAAGAATTTTCTTTTTTTGGTTGAAAACAAAAAAGAAATCTCTGTCTTTCAAGTTGTTTATATTAAAACTCCTAAAAGAACTTTGTAAGCCCTGAAAATTAGACCCTAAACCCAAGTCTTTCCCTTATTTTAAAATAGAGGTGGTCCACTTGAATGATTTTGAACTGCAGCATGCTTCATGCATAGTTCAGGTGCACATCCAAACCATCTCCATTTTTACAAGTGGAAGAAATTAGTCAAGTACTATTCAGCAAAGACTGTATGGGCACTATGGGGATGTAGTGGCATTCCCAGCCTCCCAACCTAATCTGGCAGCAGTACCCTGTCCCATATGTGAGCTATTCCAGGAGTTCCTTCTCTTCTCCACTTGAAAGGGTGTGGGACGTGTCTTGTGGCTCTCAGGTAGGTGATTTTGTTATATGGCTCACAGAGCAAGGATATTTGTCAGCCTTCTTTAAAATATTTTAGAGGTAATGATAACAACTCAGCTGCATGAGTTACTGGCCTTGGAGTAAAGTTTTTTTTTGGTTTTTTTTTTTTTTTTTTAATTTTGGTTTTTTTTTTTTTTTTTTTTGCAAATGGGTTGTTCTCATTTTACAAATGAAGTAAGCTTGGTTGAATCCAAATGCAGACATTTGCTTGAGACACCTCAAGACATTAGCAGAAATGCTCAACTGAGCAACTCAAGGCTCACATTTTTTGCTTACTTTTTCAAGAGGAGAGGAGAGGAGAGGAGAGGAGAGGAGAGGAGAGGAGAGGAGAGGAGAGGAGAGGAGAGGAGAGGAGAGGAGAGGAGAGGAGAGGAGAGGAGAGGAGAGGAGAGGAGAGGAGAGGAGAGGAGAGGAGAGGAGAGGAGAGGAGAGGAGAGGAGAGGAGAGGAGAGGAGAGGAGAGGAGAGGAGAGGAGAGGAGAGGAGAGGAGAGGAGAGGAGAGGAGAGGAGAGGAGAGGAGAGGAGAGGGAGGCTGCAGAAGCAGCACCATCCTCTTTCCTTCAGATGACATTGAAATGCAGATTTCTTGACTGTGTGCAAATGGTCTAAGACCACTTTTATCTTCACTTGAGAGGGGGATTAATAGTCACACAAATTTCTTCGTGTTATACAATTATGGAAATGACCCCAAAGGATGCTTAATAAATGAATAAATAACAGGGATGAAATTGTGGTAGTAAGAGCACAATATTCTTACTAAGTGCATGCAGTCAGACCGAAGCAATTACATTCATCGATTATAAACATGTGCTCTAGAGCACGACATCACTGCACGTTTTTGCATTAGGAGAAAGCAATTCTGTCATGTCCAAAGTCAAAGATATAACAGAAGGAAGGAACTCTTCCTAAACTGCACAACTGACATTACATGGCTTCATTTTTTGGAAATCATTGCAATAACATGGTAACTATTTCCTGTGGCAATAAGGGCCTCAGTCCATTTATTTACAGTAGAGACTGAAGTTTTAGTTTTCAAAAAGAATCTTTTGTATATTACCCACCCTTGTCTGCAAGTTTCCAGTCCATAATTATGAATGTATTTCAGTCTGCATCTGCTTATACTTTTGGAAATAGGTTGATCTTGAAGGATTTTATATTAGGTAATTACTTAATAAAATAAGTCCTAATGATATCTAGGTGCTATCAGATATTTCACCTTTATTCCCATATTTATTAAATTCTATAAAAGACCTAGAACTAATGAATAATTAGCTTCTAAGATGATCCAGTAAATATTTAGAGGTCATTCTCATGTTTCATACTCAGCCTTCTCTGCTGCAAATACACTGCTAGCAGTGTTGCAGCAAGCCAGTTCAAAATCAGCCTCTGTCCATAAATATGGTCAGGACATATTCTTAAGTGGAAATCTTCCCCCAGGCTGATCATAAACTATGTTAAGTATACTTAGAAGTAAAATCCCCACCACTGTTCCAGCAGGTAAATAGAAAGTTTAGATGATGGAATTTGCTTCCTAGATTCTGTTATACAAGAATAATGTGATTACACCTTAGTAGAAATTGTGAGTGGCCTGGGAACTATTTTAAATCAGATTTTACATGTTGAGGTTACTGAATGGAAAGCTATTTTATGCTATCTAAAGCAGAACAGTGACCCCTCCTAATTTTGTGTTCAGTCATTTTTCTATGTGCAATTATGTGCTGGTGAACTACCACAGCTTTAAATGAAATACCTTGATACTTTTATAGAATTTTCCAGATTATCAAAAGTTAATGGTAAGTGAACAATTTAGGCATTTGCAATTGTTCACTGTTAAACTGACTTCTGCCCTAGGTACAGAAACTGAAATTACTCAGATTTACTCAGGTTTAACACCCTATATTATGCCTTGAGGAAATGATAAGCTACAGTGGAATTATTAAAGATGTGGAATAATCTTTAAGCAAAAATACAGGGGCAGGTTGACTTTTTTTTTTTTTTGAAAGCTTAGTTCAAAGAGTATGCAGACATATAACTTGGGGATGCAATGCAATTACCAGAAATAATTTAAAATGGGTTACTTCACTTGACTATGACTCTTTGAAGAATAAATAGTAATTGTTTTAAGTGCATAATTACTTTAATATTGGCTCATTTCAGCAAGTTGCAGAATTCTAGATTAAGCTCTAAGTCCTGTGCATCTGTCCACTCAAATTCTGTTTATTCTTCAGGCTGTCATAGTTCCATTATTAAACCCCTTGAAGCCCTTTGATGTGCTCCTGCACATAAAAAGACTGGTGCAGACTTCTATGCAGCCTGATCTTTGCTATGCTAACTTTTTTCAGCATAACTGAAGTCTGAGAACAAGTTAAAGTCATTAAGAAGCCCTGCTAACAAGAAATACTACCTTTTATAAATGTATTTGTGTCCACATAAAAAGGGTTTTTTTACAAGGCCTTGCTCATGAAGCTGCAGATATATTTCTGATTGTCAGAAGGAAACACAATATTGGAGCTTGGCTGTGTTTCTTTGGAAGACAGAGGCTGTGCTAAGCCACAGAGCAGTGTGCTTTGATCTTACAGCTAAGTACCATGCTCTGACCCTGCTGGGAAGCTGCGTGGGATTGAGGTAGCAGGTCCTTTTTGGACAGTGCTGTGAGTACCATCTTGTGGACTCTGAGCTCCTGACCACCTGTGGCATTAGCTGAGCTCATCTACACCACTGGTTGCTTCATTTTTGTCTGGTTTGCACAGGTTCACAGCCGCATTTTCTGCTGCCCTCCGCCAC
Organism: Cinclus cinclus; assembly: GCF_963662255.1. Classification (NCBI taxonomy): domain Eukaryota; kingdom Metazoa; phylum Chordata; class Aves; order Passeriformes; family Cinclidae; genus Cinclus; species Cinclus cinclus. Next base: position 50,179,551 of record NC_085048.1, on the reverse strand, counting down.
ATGACAGACTTGTCTGGGCTATTACATACAGAGCGTATACAGAAATCCCACCTCTGTGCAAGTACTTAGCAAAATAAATACAGCAGAGGCTTCCTTAACTTTGCTGTATGCCCTCTCTACTTTTCAGAATCTCATCTTCGAGATGGCTCTGTGAGCCTCTTTTGACTGGTAAGCTGTTGGGATCCTGACTCTAATGGAGTCACATTGCCACAAAGCTGGCAGAGAAGGGCAGGCTAATGTCAAAGCTGAGAGAAAAGGCATTCTCATGAGTAGTTCCAAGTTTCTGCCAGATCCCTAAAAACTATACAAATACCAGAAGATTTCAGGGAGTTCCTCTGAGGGGAGGGTGAAAAGAAAAATCAGCTTTTCCCATGGTTTATTTGGGAGAAAATTCGCTTTACGTTTTTCTTTTCCTTGATTACGCTCATGTATTTTACATCTCTTAAGAAATTCATACTGTTTTCGTAATGAACGATAAAACATGTTGAGCTCCATGTGCTAGCCCACAAATCTGATCTGAACAACCAATTTCTAGTTTCCCACAACTCTCCAGCTCATTTCTAATGTCTTTTAGTACAACAGAAAATGGCAATACACAGAACCTACACATGCTTTTCCTAAAGCATTTTCTAAGCCTTTTTTTTGTAAGAAAAGAGCATTTTACAGGATAGTAAATATTAGTAGATATTAAGCTTTCCAGGAAGCGTAGTCACCATTTATTCTGCTTTTTTTCCTTACAATTCAAAGGTGAAGGTTGAATGTAAATAAGTGGGTCATCAGCAGCTTTATTGTTTCTTGCCGTTTCTTTGCCTGTTTCTCAGGTCGGGTTTTACCTTTATGGGGGTTCTGCTAATCCTCTGTTTGGTCCAAAGGTGGCAGCATCTTACTTCCATAGAAAGTTTCAGTCTTGCTAAGCTGTGCGATGGCTTGATCCTGGTACTGTGCAGTTTCCCAGACACACTTTTAGCTAAGCAAATGAAGACATATTCCGTACTTGTTTTCTGAAGAAAAAAGCTTTCAGTGTGAGGCATAGCGGCCCCAGAAAGACTTCAAGTTATTGTCTGTAGATAACTTGCAATGTATGGCAGTAAAAGCAGAGTTGCTGAATACTTTGCTCTTTGTATTTTAATGCTGTGGCAATACTGTCACAGAAGCCCTCTGACTGCTGCTGTCACTCGTCCCTGGCAGTGTTATGACATGCCTGCTGTGACAAACTGGGGTCTACTTTCAGCTGCACCATATCTCCGAAAGCTCTTTGGGTTTTGGCTGCTCAGCACCGGAGTCTGGATGTGCCCCCATTGCCCTGGACAAAGCATCCTAGGCCAGTTACCTAGGCCAGTTATACTTGGGTAAAGAGCTAGCAATTGTGAGAACTTCTTTTTGGAGATGGTTTTGTGATCATCCTGGGGACTGAGACAACACTCCCACCCCTGTCATAAACTTTCCTTGAGAAGTCAGGCTGCTTCCTTCAGGTTTGGGTGCCCCCACTTGCCCAGTTTGGAGGAGAGATAACAGCAGGGTCACTCACAGGTCTTTTTGCTGCCCTGCCATCTTAGGCTGGAGACTTTGGGGACAGGAAGCATCTTCTTGTCATTTGGCCAGAGGTTAGCACTGGGACAGGAGCAAAGTTCCCCATCCAGACAGAGAAGGTCTGTCATTATCACTGGAGCATAAATAATGATTCAACATCCACTTAGCACAAGTACAGCCCTGACTGCAGCTTTCCATTAGGTGGGAGGCAGGGAGGAGGGAGGGGAAGTTTGCACAGCTGTGTGGTGCAGGCTGTGCACAGGGGAAAAGCTAGGTAGCTAATGGTTTCTGAGCCACCCTGGTAATTCTGTGTCTGTAACAGACCAACAGTAAATGAAACAGTTTCTTTGGCTGCAGTACATCTTCCTGCTTTTGATTTGCTTGTCTTTAAAAAAATCTATTCTTCCCAGCCCCTTCCCCATCAAAATGGCCAGTTGAAGACCTTCATAATGGTTGAATATATCTAAACAATAACTGCACTGATCATGCCAGCTCAACGAGGCTGAAGCACACACATCTTATGCTTCAGGCTCTGAGTGCAGGAGGAGAGAAAGTGGAGAATGTTTTGTGCCTCTGACCTCTCAAGTGTTGTCTTCTTAGCAGCTCAGATCACTCTTTGAAATTATTCTATTACTCATCTGGCTCCCTGACATCAGCTTTATCATTTCCTGTCCAGGCAGTAATCCAAGTAACCAAAATAAATATTTTTTTTGAAGAAGAACACCTTGTCTGTAAGCTTACAGGGATGACAAACCGCAGTAAATACGCCTGATTGTGTGAAGCTCCATCTTTGCAACTTGAAAATCCAGCTGAGAGAAGGGAGTGTTTATAAGAAGTAGTTCTTTGCTGAGCTAAGATTTTGTGGCATACCACATGTATTCCTAGCAGTGACATCAGTGGCAATGTCACCGATTGGAATATGCTGCTAATTCCCACTCACCATTCTAAATTAGGATTGCATCCTTAGAAACAATAAAGACAAGTATGACAGGATCAGTGGTTTGTCTTGCTCATCTAAATTGCGTGGGTGGTAAAGAATTGTCAGCACACTCTCATCGTAACTCAAGCTACAGACAGTCAGAACGTAAACTGTACTGATAATATTTACAGTGCTGTGACAGTAACACCAGCTGGGGTCTGCTCTGTTGAGAGAAGGCCTATTGCTGACCTCATTTGCTAGGAAAAGTATAAATTCATTACTTCACTGCAGTTACTTGGAATATCAGTGAGCTCAGAATTTGTCTGCATATCCATTGCTGATTTCTGAAGCTTAGTTTTACAGCATTAGCTTCATATTCTAAAAATCCAGGACTGTGGCTAAGCTATCCACCCCCAGTTTGCTCTACCTTTTTGTAAGAGAATCGACAGATTACCTGTAGAAATTACTGAAAAAGATTATATTTTTTCAAAAGAGTCACAGAAATTATCCCCTGCAATCACAGGGGACCAGGCAATGGGTCTTTTGTGCTTGCACAGAGCAGTCCTGGAGACATACAGCCTTTCTTCCTGTAGGCCTTCAAACACTTTATGAAGGCAGTTAAGCATTATAACTACACGTACAAGACCTATTTAAATAGCAATAGGCCACAGTAAATTGAGAATATGAAGTGTACTAACACATACTACTGGTGTCTGAATACAAGACTCCTCATGATACACCTGATGGATATGACAGTAAATCTCACTACAATTCAACAACTTATTGCTGTAAAAACACAGCAAATTAGATTCAGCCACAGTCCTGGGTGTGGAAATGGAAGTCAATATTATCTGTCACAATTGTGTCATATCATCTAATGGGGAGCCAACAGGCAATGGTGTTTAAATGAAATGCAACTTCTTATTTTTGTCGATAATTATCCTTTCTATTTTTTTTTTTTTACAATGTAAGTTCAGATACAGGTTAGCACAAGAAACAAAGGTCTTTGATAAACTGGAAGAAATTTCTGGAGATTATGGCAACATACAGAGAGCAGTTGATAGTCCCTTGTGCTCTCTGTTTCACATGAACAGTTCAAGAGGGGAAAACCATTTAGGTTTTTCATTAGAAGGATGAAAACTGATTCTGTTTGTTCCCTGTGTTTTATAGTATGTCGTGTCTGCTTGCCCCCAAATAAAGGGGTTAGGTTTTCAGATGGGCAACTATGTAAAAAGTAATCATGGCACATGTGAAAATGATGACAGCCAAACCACAGGCAATCAGGGAACTGATCTGGCACACTTAATAATGAAAAAAAGTTTTGATGATTCTGTAAACCTCCAAGATATATGGCACATTCTGAGGTTTTTATTCCTGACCCTTACCACCAACTCTTTTCCTGCTAGCTACAGCAATCCACTGTTCTCAGTGTGTGAATGCAGCTCTCCTTGCTCACGGACTCATGGGATAGCTCTGTGGTCCAGCACTCCCAGCCAGCAGAAGTCAGCAGAAATGGTTAATGTGGTTGCACTGCTCAGCATGACATTTGAGGGGAGCTTGTTTGTTGTGTTAAGTGTGGCTGCAGTAGTGCTCGTGTTACAGGGCATCACTGGTAGCCTCGGTTTGTGTGACTAACTTGTTCTTGTTCTTTACATTCAGCTCAGGACAATAGAGATCATCTGTGGGAGAGTACCCAGTGAGACATGCTTAATGGAGACAGATGATTATTTAACTAATGTTGGATTTAATAATAGGTCTGTTTCTATCTAAATATGTATCTATGTTTTTGTGTATATATGTCGAAGTCAGTTTTACAAGGGGAACAAAAGTTTGGTCTTTTTTTGATACCTGAGATTTTGGTAGATTCTACTTTGCTTGGTCATATTGATTTCATATCTAAAGAATCCACAGTTAAAGCTCTCCATATGACATTGAAGCAAGAATATTTTTTACAGGCAATTTTACTCAATCTTCCTAAAAAAGTACTGAGACTGACAAATATGACTAAAACACCCCAACAGATTGTACTGCTTTGCTCTATTATGTTCCTCAGCTTCTGTCAGAATGTCCACGAGAGGCAGAGAAGCTTTTTTACGAAGTATAGGAGTGAAACGAGAGTGCTGGAATGGAAAATTCATGCTTTAAGTTCCACATCACCATTTCAATGCCTGACTTTTGATAAGTCCCACAAAGGCTGTGCAACTCAATTTTCTGTCCAGTGTCCTTGCCATTCACCTTCATTAGCTCCTGAAAGACCACTAACACTTCATAATCTTTGTCTAGAAGATTTTAAGAAACACGTACCATCGCAGTATGGAATAATAGTCATAATGAATATCTAGTTCATACTTTTATATTTGTTTTTGATTTCTTGGTTTCTTACTGCACCTAAACCAAACCACTTTCATATTTTTCCCTCTTCTCTTTTCCTTTCTCCTTAAGCTCAGTCTCACTCCTTATCATCCAAAATGCCACTATCTCTATTGCTCTTAGAAGTAAGGCATATGTTCTACTTTTATTCTACATTTTCTCACATAATCCTATATGGAATTTACCTGGTAGCTAGATGTATTTGATAATCAGTGTGCAGGATTATGGTTTGTCACAACAAAGTTACTATCCATCTGGGGGCAATCAATGTCTTTCTGTACATTTGTTTGCCAATATTGCTTATATAGATGTCTTTGCTTATATCCAAGTACTCTTTTACTTATATCATAGCTTTGCAATTATCTGAAGCAGAATATAGCAGTGTAAGTACCCTTGGAATTCTATTAGAGCACACAATTCTATTCCCCTGTTGAGTCCTGTGCATGAAGAAAAATTCCCTCTTTCAGTGTTCTACTCACATAAAACTGAAATTGGAAAGAACTACTCTGTGTTCCCTATTGCAAAGCTGATGTTTCTTGACATTACTCTTTCTGTGGCTGTAGTTCTGGCATCCAGGGTAGCAGAAACCCAGGGAAGAGTCTGATAAAATTATGATTCCTGTCCTCAGTGTGTTTTCAAATAAGTTTTTCTCTTAGTAATTCAATTGCTAATTATTCAACATCTTTAAACAACTTTAAAACAGTTTACTTGTGAATGGAAAAATCTATAAATTCCAGGGGACTGTTGTTAAGTAGTTTTGTTCATAACTGAAAAACTGAACTGTGTTAAGCTATTCAGGTGAAATTAATGTTATTTGTTCCCTTTTTAAAGAAGAAAGAGCTTTTTTTAAAATCTACTTTGTGTATTTATTTATAAACAGTGCTAGAGACTGTATACCTCTTCTGTGTAATACAAAGGTCTGTAATACAAACAGATAATATCATATCAGTATATACAGATACTATCCATCCATGTGGAAATATGAAAACCATCAAGTATCTTGGAAGTCTTTACAGTGATTAAGACACAGAGTGGGTTTTCAAAAAATAACAATAAAGTGCTTTCTGAAATCAAATTGAACCATAATTACCTTTTCTTTCCCTGATACTTGTCTATAAAATCTTTGTCTGCACACACAAATAAGTGTTTAACCACCCAAACATGATGGTCCCCTCTCTGACAATGTAAAACACACACTGTGCTTCTGGAGAGTTTTGCACAAATATATTTGGTTTTGTGTATAGAAGTGTGAGAAATGATGCAAGTGGCTCACAGATTCCACTTGCTTTTTTGAGACAGTAGGCAGCAGGCCATTATGTAAAAGATAATTACATATTCTCACAAAAATCCATATGTATGCATTCTTTTTGTATAAATGGCTATCGGAACATGAAAGAAGTCTTGTCCTTTTGTCACCACTGCCTTGTCCATTCACGATGCTGTTTTCTGTAGTGAAACAGGTTTTAGATGTAAGAGACTTGTCTCTACACTCTCTTTTTCATGCCATGTATCTGTATAGGAAATTTAGCATAATTTTTTTTTCCTGTTACATAACTATTACCTTTGTAAATGCCAAGTCTGAGCTGTTGGCTTGCCTAGCTGTATATTGAATTGTGGCTGAATTCTGCATATAGTCAGGAAACAATAAATGAAAAGGCCACAACCACAAGAAGAAACACATTTCTCATTTTCTGATTTATTTAACAAGAAGTAGCAGGAGAATATTTTTCAATAGTATAGAAAGAGAAAATTATGAGCAAAAGGAAAGGAAAAAAAAAGCTAATTAAGTGTAAAATATGACTCCAATGAAAAATTGCTTTCTTTAGATGTACATTTGCTTTGAAATCCATGCTGGGTCTCCTAGTACCTGCTGAGCTTAGCTTTAAGCCCTGAAGCTGTGATTTAAAATAATATATATTTGCTCTTTCATCTTTGTGCTCTATTATATCAATTTCCATGAAAACACCTGGAAGGATTCTTAGAGCTCGTCATGAACTCTGACTCTAGAGATTTTCATCTTTAGGTCCTGCTGTGAACTGATACTACACATGCCACAATCTGTCTGTGGTTTCTTTCTAATCTTTGGAAAAAAGGAAACATATATCACAGGAACCAGTACAAACACATTCACCTGGCTAGCAGCCTTCTAGAAATTTGTTTCTTTTTGAGATTGCAATCTGAGCTCATTTTTACTTAGGAAACTGATATAAGATGTTGATCTCCAAAGACTTAGAATTTCTAAATCCAGAAACTTTAGGCATGTTGATCCATCCAAAGCTGAGTACCTAATTTCCAAAAGTATTAAAGCTTTAAAGTATCTTTCACTTTTCTTCCTGCTTTTCCTTACTTTTGCAATGGTTATCATAGGGGCCTTTTCTGCCGATGCTGGTAACAACGACTTGAGGCCGCTCTTTTTATCAGATGCTCACATTTTTCCATCTCAAGGTCTTCATTGGCTGAAAACCCACAAAACCCTCAGAGACTCTTTTGTAAGTGAATGAGTATTGATTTCACTCAAATTAGATTAGTCACTAATCTACTGTTATTTAAGGGGCAAAGATAAAAACATCATTTAGGTAGTTCTATGGGTTACATTATGATGGTTTTGTACAGCATCCTTAGTAAAAATAAGTCTGGCTATCATCTTCAGGTGATATTAGCAGGTAAAGATTTGCAATATAATCCTGAATTTTAGAAGGGTACTTAAATGTAATTTCTTTTCCAGAAGTCTTGAGAAATAGCAAAATTAAGCAACATTTCCAGTTCATGAACTGAGTCACTGTCCAGCAAAAAACAAAGACGCTTTAAGACTTCAGTGAGGAGGAGGAGGATTATTTCCATAATTATTATTAATTTTTGTCATGTAACTTCCAATCTTTTTCTATTCTTCAGAATTTTTAAAAAAGGAATTATACAAAAATGTTCCAAATTCAAACTGAGCTGTAAGTTGGCATTATTGGGGCAATGATACTATCAGCCATATGACTCATTCAGCTACCAGTAAAGTAAATTCAAGTTGCTAATTTTGCAGAGTGAGCATTGTCTTTTAAACACAAAAGATGCCCTGACTTTGTGAAGTTTAGGCTCTTGAATTACATATTTTGTTAGATATTTTGATGAAACATGTACTGCAATCTGCAGGAAGAATCTGTAGGAGTTTTGAACAATGATGTGCACATCAGGTTTTCTCTGTGTCTGAAGATAAGGCCCCTTGGCATTTCCTCCCTTATCCTTCATTAGGAGGAGTGTCACCAGCAGGTCAAGGGAGGAGATCCTTTCCCTCTGCTCAGTGCTACTGAGACACATGTGAAGTGCCAGCTCCAATTCTGGGCTCCCCCATCGAGGAGAAAAAGGGATGAACTGCAGAGACTCCAGAAGAGGCCCAAAGAGATGGTGGACAGACTGATGCACTTGTCGTATGAGGAGAGGCTGAGGAATGGGATTCAGCTCAGAAAAGAGAAGGTTCAGTGGGATTGGATCAATGCATATTAATAAATACCTGAAGGGAGGATGTAAAAGGGATAGAGACAGGCTCTTTTCAGAGATGCCTGGTGACAGGACCAGAGGCAATGGCAAGAGGCAATATGAAAACTCAGGATTCCCTCTGAATGTCAAGAAACACTTTTTCAGCGAAAGGTTGATCAAGCACTCCAGTTTCCCAGAGAGGTTATGGAATCTTCATCCATGGAAGACATGTGGACATTGTCTTGGGCTTCCAGCTGTATCTGGAAATGCTTTGGACTAAATGATTCCCAAAGTTTCTTTCCTAAGAAACCTCAGCCATTCTGTGATTCTATGATCCAGATCCAAAATTTGGACTAGAAATGGTATTGGGACCTGAGAATGAAGGATTGTGGCACAAAGTCAACAAGGCATTTGGTCTCTGCTCTGCAAGGCAGGGGCTGAGCTGGCCTTGATTCCTTCCCAGGTGGCAGTTACCATGTCTTGCTGCTGCAAATCCAGCAAACTTCTACTCTTGCCCATTTTCTGCCCTGATAAACCTTACCCAAGCCATGCTGATCCCCAAAGTTTCTCAACTTTCAAAAATATGAAAGGACCCTTAGCATAGTTTAATAATATCATCTGTTCCTTCATAATTGTCTTCCAAGAAACTATGGCTTTGATTAGCCATCTTCCAGGAAACAGAGCCTCTCCTTCCCAACTGCAGCTATTTCCATGGCTGAATGTCAGGGAGAAAGCAGGAAAAGATCCTAGAAGCCTTCTCTATTTCCAGATATATCAAATGTAAAGGTGTCCTTTATGGACAGCCACTGCTGGGTCTATCCTTGACTCACAGGAGAAGCCAACAGTGGCTGTCTGTGTGGGATTTTTCTCAGAGGGTAACAAGCCAAGGCCCAGCTTTTAAATCTGATTCTCTAGGAGATCTGTCTTCACACACTTCTTGGTCAGAAGTACCAAATGCGGGCACATTCACTTGTATTGCAATGACTTGTGAAATACCAGTATTATCTGAGCTGGTTTTGGTGCTATTTTTTTTCCTAGACCTTCTTAAAGCCACATTATTCAATGAAGTAGATATGGCAAAATTGGAGGCTGAATTTCTTTTATGGGACTTTAAATGAATGTGGTCCCTACAAAAGGCCATGTGAGTTGGTTACTTAAAATCTTTTCCAGAGTGTTTGCTTTAATCCTGGCAAAACTTTAAGCTATCTTTTACATAGCCTCAGTGTTTAGTCAAAACTGAGCATAGTGGCATTATGATTATTACTAGACTTTGAGGAGTGGGGATTGCAAAGTAGTTTAGGGATTGGACTCCCATTCAACCACTTGTCACCATCCCCATAGCCACAAATCCTCAGATGTGCTTGTAGATCTAAGCCTCCAGTGAGTTTTGGGGTAATGCAAAGGATATTGTGATATTGTTTTACACAATAATTAGGTACAAACTGAGGAAGAGAAACCTGTCATTGTTCAGTGAGTGTTCAGATTAATTGTAAAGAGTAGCCATCTCCTGTCTTTCTATCACTTAGTCTTTGTTAGCAATCCAGCTTCCTCATAATGGAGTTTATGAAATTTAACCAGTTGTTTCAAACAGGTAAACACTTTATAGTCTCTATTCTGGAGAAAAAAAAAGATAGCCCAGCCTCTTCAAATGACTTGCAGGGCACTGGAAATACACTGCTAGTTGAATAATTTTAGCATCTTCAGCTGCACTTTCTGATATCTGGAGACAGAGTGCCTGGAAAAGGCAACAAAGACTATTGTCATTGGGATTAATTTAGTGTCTTTAGATAGATAGTGGGTTAAATAGAAGAGTAAATTCTCATTTTTAGGAACAATAGGGTCATGCAAAATAATGATACAACCTCTACATACACATTTAAAAGCTGGGGTTCTCTCAGGCTATTCCTGCAAGTGGCTATTAGCAGCTGCAGCAAATACCTTAATTATGGGAACTGCAAGTTACTGTTTACTGTCATAAAGCCCAAGCAGCTGAAGAGAGTTACTTTGCCTGGAAGTGAGATGTTTCTTCAGATAATGTAGTAGAATAGGGATTTTTATGCTGTTGCAGTTCTGGAAGCCTCCTGGTGCTGTCCTGAGAAGACATCATGAGCTCCATCGGAGCACTGCTTGCTAAGAGTAAAAGCTGTTTGTTGTTTTCTAGATGTTACTGGCTTGAATTCCTATTAAAGGCAGATGCAACAGTCATTTGTGATGTGACATATTTTCCAGCTATATCTTTGCTCTGCATGCTGATGTACTAGGATAGCCTTTATTTTGATATGATTTTTTATTTTTTAGAAAGTAAGTATTTAAAACATGAAGTTAACCACTGGGGAAATAGTGAATTTATTTCAAAGCCTTCAGATCTGTTTATCATTTGGGGTAAATATGCTCAAACTGAAACACAGTGAATGTTTTAATCACACACAAATTACTAGCCTCAAAGAATGGTTGAAATTTACTGGTGAAAGGGGAGGTGACATAACCCACTGGTTCATCCTGACTTCTCATTCTGCTAATTTGCTAATACAGTCTGTGGGATTACAAGAGTCTTCAGAGGTTTACGATGCCCAGACTATTTGTTGTGCTAGTTCAGTAATGTCCCAGTCTGGAAAAAAAAAGAAATCCAGTTCACTTGATGTCCTCCAAATAATTGCCTAATGTCTTTTGGGTTAGTCAACCCATGTAGTGATTAAAAGAACTTATGTGAAGCTCAAAGTTGTTTTTCCTACAGTCTAGCAACCAGAAATCACACTAGTGGGCCTAATTCTCTGCTCTGTTATGTTGTAACCCTGCTGGTTTCAATAGAGTCACGCTGGTGTCGAAATGATTTAAAGGACCAGTGAGTGAAACACAGCAGCAGAAACATATCTACTATTTAAAAACCTTACAAAATCTGGGAAGTTGATTGTCAGCTTCGTTTTTATTTTGTTTTAAATGATTTTATTTTTTTTTTTATTCCAAGTCATGGGTGCTCATAGTTTGGGAGTTGCCATAAAAGTTAACAAAATTTCAGGTCTGGACTTTTTTTCCCTTGGGCATCTACTTATCTTCCTTTCACTTCATGATTGTTTCTTCCTCTCAGGGTATTCTTTGATGCTTTGTTCAGCTCAAGGAGGCTCCTCCATTTCCTTTGGGCAATGTGAACTTGTATGGACACTACAAATGAGCAAAGAGGGAATTTTCCTATTTTTATTTCTCTTTGTATTGACTTTTCTGATTTGAATGTTTTTCCATATATTGTTTTTCATCTTCTCACACCCTAGCAAGATATTATCATATATGATAATACAATCTGTTATGAAATACTCAGGGCTTGCCAACAGTTTTTATTTGACACTTTAATAATGCCTTTAAGAGAGAAGTAGGAATTGCAAAGAACTAAGAATCTCCAGATGTCCTAAAAATGTATGACGTAAGATTTGCAGAATATTTCTCTACTTGAGAGATCACTCATTTTCATTTGAAACAGCACAGTCCTGCATTACCTTTTCCTGAATTAATATGAATACAATTTCATTTGCAGATTGTCTCGTAGATTAACCCTGTATCCTGGATGTGTCTGGTTTATTACTGAAAGTGTACTCCTTGCTACTTCTTCTATTCTCTGTGGGTTTGGAAACCTACTTCCATAAAAATGCAACACATAAATAAAATTCTTCTTACAGTTCACCTTGTCTTCAGACAAGAAAGAGAATGTCAAGAAATTAACTATGAGGTTTTGGCATATGTCTCCTGAATGGCAAGCTAACCCTGAGCTTCAGTGTTTTGTGCTGTTTGAATTGTGCTGTACAGAGTCACATGCTTTAACTGTTCCCACACAAGACTTGTAGGAAATAGAAATGTGATGTTCTTGTGGCATTTTTTTTTTATTATTTTTTTTCCTGGGATTTGAGCTGAGCCTAAAATAGAAAATTTCCTTCTATACTCTGGTTTTCATCCTTAGTGTCTTCTCATTTTTATCTGCTTTTTAAATCGCCGGTAAGATACACATGAATCTAGTGAGTTCCTCACCATAATGTCTCCTCAGGGGTTATACAAACCCAACCCAGAGAAAGACCACACTTGACCAGATATTGCAGAGAATAGAGGAATAGCAATAAACAGACTATTTCAAAGAAACAATTTATAATTCCAACATTTTAATTAAACACATTAACATAAGCATTGCTACTCACGTCACCAGCCTTTTGGAGGGGTGATGCTGTTGTTCTGGGTCAGTGGAGTTCCACTGCTGGATTTATAGGATAATCAGAAGAAAATGAAGCGAGGTAATAGGTTTTTTTCTCTTAGCCCTTCTTAACAGCTTTTCAAGAGAGGTTTATCTTACTTTCCTCTGCTGAACCCTGCAACTTATTTTCCTCACTTACATCTTGATATTTGGTAAAGCTGTTACTCTCAATCAGTTCACATCTTTATCTATTTTAATGTCGATTGTTTTCTTTCATTTATGGGAAAAAAAATTGTGTAACTGATCAAGTTAAACTCCTTAAGAGTGGGAAGGATTTCTAAGGTGTATTTTACTTGATTTTTAAAAGATGTGCATGTACTTAAACCTTCTAATGATATTTCTGTTAGCTTATTACGTTTCTGAATTGTGTTCAGTAGGGACATGGTTTATAAACAGTTTCTATCATAATTTTTTAGCTTAATTATGTAGCTGTTGGGCTGTGATTTGACAGTGAGGCACAAGGCCTTTTCTACTGCAATCACAGATTATGGCAGTCACAGCACTTTAAATTTCTGTTGTTCTAATTAATTTTCTAGTTAACTCATAAACTTGTGGCCATTCATCTTCACTGTTGCTTTTAAGTGTTTTAAAGAACAAGAATGCAGCCAGGAACCCAACCCCTGGTGATATAAATCAGTAGGCAGTTAGGAGGAGTAATTTTTCAAGCTGCTTTCTGGGCAGCTGCCCATCCTCAGTGCCTTTTCCAGTGCTTCCTCCAACATTTTGCTCAGTTCTGGTGAGCTGGGTAACCCTTGGCTCAGGCAAGCAGTTAATGTATGCACTGTCAAGAGTTTAGTCTATCTAACCTAGAACCAAACTCCTTGCCTTCCTGGAAAAGAAAAAGAGGGGGACATTTCAGAACAGAGCAGTTTACTCAGATGAAATCATTATGAGCCAGGATGACTTCTTCCTTGGAAAACTGCTGCTTTAAAGCAGTTAAAAATTTCCCTTTAAAAATTCAGGAAGTAGTCTGCCTTTTGCTGAAAAGGCCAATTTAATCTATATTTAGGGGAGAAAGTAGTTAATTTTTAATGTATAGGAGCTTACTGAGTTTAATAGAAATTGTTTTGCATCTAAATCTCTCTGCTCATAGCTGGCTATACACACATAGCTTTTTTTGTTAGTGTTGTGTGTTTTACATCTGTAGAAATGTCTTTCAACCTGTAGAACTCTGCTTTGTTCATGAATACTTGGATTCACTGCTGGCAGGAATTGTCTCTTCAGGATAGAGCAGGAGGTAAGTCTAACCAAAGTCAAAGCAGCAAGTCTAGAATTATAACAGACAAGAAAAGAATGTTGTGGGTTTTTTTCCTTTCCTCGTAGAAATGGAATTTCACTATTATGTTTGTTAAAAAACACTTTGATGTACTGTTCTTCATGGGACTTGGTATGAAACGATTTTATTTGTGGCTCTGTGCTGATTGGAATGGAAGTCTCTTTGGGAGAGGGAAAGTGCAGTTATGAAAGGCAGCCACAAGAAGCTTCTAGAAGCTACGCTCTTGCTTAGCTAGTAATTAGTGGTAATTTCATGATTTAGTGAGTGAGGCTGGTAAGGTGTGGGTTATGTGAGTACTATAGTAATATCTTCTGGGCTTATAAGGCATAAATGCTGTCTGCTCTTTTACTTTTTATGAGGGACACAACTCTATTGAGGATCATTCTGTAGGGTTGTTTTAATATCCAGATGGAGCCCATGACCAAGAAATGCTATGTAAATTTAAAGTAGGAACAGCTGTAAAGAAACATCAGGAAAGAGAGTGCAAGCTTGTCAAGATCTTGGGTGCATGAGGGACCTACATCCTGGAGATATGGAAATGCGAAGGTGGACGTGGTGAAGGGTAGTGTGAGGAAGCTGAAGAAACCCCAGGAAAGATGGGGGAGTATGGGGCAGTTTAGGTTGCAACATATTTTAGAGGCAAAAGAGATGCAGCAGAATGCTTTTGAGCAGCTAGCAACTTCTGAAGGAAGCCTAATGTTGCAAGGAGACCAGGATTCCTCTTGAATTTCACTGACCCAGAAGAGAAGTGGTATGGACAGTCTCCCTGCTTTAGGAAGGAAGCAGGTTAAAGATACGCTGAAAGAGAAGACTAAAACAAACCTTATTGTTTCCTAGGAAAAACCTTACTGCCTCAGATGTGAGGTTTTCTATGTTTTCATGTCTTGATCAGGCTGTTCCCACCATGCTGAGGAAATAGTGATTTATGGTAGCATAGCTTCTGTGCTGTAGGGGTTCCATATCCTAAACCTGTAGTTTAGAGAGCCAGGTCAGTGACGCCCTTAGCTGAGATGGCCATGCTCATCACAAAAAAGATGTTCTGTCCTTCTGTCAATTCATATGGGAAGTGCTGTCAGTCTTGTAAAATTCCCAAGCACAAAATACAGATCATTCCAGGTAAAAAAAGCCATTAATTCAGAAGTAATGGAAATTTCTGAAAACACTGGTTTGTAAAACACTATTCTACCTCTTCAAAAGAATTTAAGAACAATTTAATTAATAGCCTCTAAAAGATATTTCCTATGGTTTTCAGATATTCCTTCCCCCTTGGCCCTTATATATTACTGTTATGTGAACATAGTTTTTATTCCTTTGAATGTGTATATAGAACTTTACTGCCCTACTTCCAGCCTTTAGGCTATTACAGATATCGTAAAGGTTTACAATTTTTCAAAAAGCAAATACTGCCTCCAGGGTGTTTAGTATAACCTTATTAATAATTCGATGGGTAGAAGGTTGAAATATTGATGTTTCTTGAAACAAATATTCTAATAGGAGCCAGAGCTCTCTGGCAGGAGGCAAGCAGGGCAGAAATATTCTCTATATCTCTTGCCTTCATGTCGTTGATCATGTACTCTTCTGGGAGGATCTTTTCCTTTTGGGATGTGAAAGGAAACCACTTCAGAGTGGTACAGCTATGGCAGCGTGTCCCAGCTATTCTGCCCCTGCTTCTGCAAAGGCCTATTCTTAGTGGATACTGGCCCCCCAGGACCCTTAGTAAATAGAAAAGATGGACCTGAACAAAAATTCCAAGCACAGTTTCTTAGTTTCAAGGAAACTCCACTGTACCAGGTTTTTAAAGTTTCAGCCTTCATGTAGTTGTTAAATTTCCTCATTATCAGCATGCAGTGGTCCAGGCAGAAGTAACTGAAAGCCTAATTTAGCAATTTAATAAAGTATGCATATGCCCATGCTAATGACTGTCTCTCTTTGCTACTCATTGATAATTGATATGCTTTTTTGGGGGGTAATGAGTGTTTAGGTGATTGAGAGTCTGAGAGGTTGTCCTTCATAATATCACCATTCATAGAGAGCATTTCAAAATCAAGAGAAGGAAATTATGTGTCTATGTGTACCTGACACAACAAAAACTTTTTAAAGTCTTAAGAAATCCCAGAAAATATTTTCTGCAGTAGAATTGCATGAGTATTCTGGGGTCTTCTGAGGAAGCCTGGGGCATCAGTAGGTATGTTCCAAATCTGCAAACCAGTCTGTATGTTAGGCCAGTGTAGCCCAAAAGTTGCTTTTGCCGAACTTTAGGCCTCTTTTAAAAAGGTCATTTTACTTTGGTGTTCTTAATGTTACATGAGGAGATTTCTGTATCTCACAACAATTGGTGGAGCTCCATAAGCTCACTTGAAGAATGATGACAGTGACGTTCCATTTGTACAAAAACTGGGGACAAGAATAATACATGTAGTTTTGCAGAGTTCTAATGCACTCTGTATAATATAACTTATTTAATATAAATAGATATAAAAAGAAAATGGGGACAAGGGACACTTTAGTTTTGTGAGGAAGTATCCTGAGTAGATTTCTTGCAATATGTTCAGTGACAAAAAGAAAATGATAGGGAAAAACAAAGAGACAATTCAATAGTTTTGTTCTCTGTAAAAACCTTGAAGATTAATAGCAAAACTGCAAAGCTTTTCATGAAAAAGTTCAGGGTTTACATGTGAGGAATTTATCACAGGAGAAGAAATCACATTTTTGCATGAAACATTGCATCTGGCTTAAAATTGTAATGAATGATGGGGACAAACCACTTGATTCATTAGGTACATAATTCACTTAGAAAACCATCTTGTTCCTGTGTTGCTGACATCCATGAAAACACTGTCTTTCATGTCAGGAGACCTGGACTGAACTGTAAACCACAGAAATAATCCATTTATTTAGTAAATTCTAAACTTCAAAACACCGAAGAGTTATGTGATATACTGTGTCCTTGTTTCCCACTGGTTTACAGAATTAGTAAAGACTGACTTTTATTTCACGCCTCCATTTAGAAAATGTTGATACTATTCTTTGTAGCTTATCGGTGGAAGTTTTTTTCCTCAAATGCTTTTGAGGAATGCTCCTCAAGCGCTGGAGGATTTCTGCACAAACTGGGGACAAGACTGGAAGGGATGGGCAGAGACATTGTATTTGGAGCTCCTGAGAGCAAAATTTACATATGGAACAAAAAGCTTTTGGAAGACACGCTATTAAATAAGGGCTGCAATTCCATTGGCTGCTGCAGCACTGTGCTTTACAATGACCCTCATAAACTTACCCAGTTTTGTCCTAGCAGTACTCTGGGTTTGGTCCTGCCAACGTGGTTGCAGAATCTGCCTGGTGTGCTGGCTGGGGAATCTCTGCTGACCTGCAGCTTGTCCTGTTTTTACATTCACCCATAATCTACTGCTGTCTGCTTGAATAGTTATCTTCTCCTTTATGTCTGTCCTCATAAGAATGTACTTTTTAGGCAGCACGCATAGTCTCTCTAAAGTTTTTCTCTGCTCACCTAAACAAGCTAAAATAATTTAGCTCTTTTCTTGTAAACAGAACTGTATCAGTGCTCTGGATAAAACCTCACCACTGTTATGCACAACAGCCTTAATGCTTCCATATCTTATCTAAAAGTATCTGTTTAGAATAATTTTAAGGACCACGTTAGCATTTTTATGAGCACATTGCTTCAGTGATGCTGTTCTCCTTAAAAGGGAACTGCAGCCTTCATTGTAGCCAGGGATGATACAGTCCTAACAGAATCGAGGTTCCAGCACTGCCCCTTTACATTAATTTTCATGGTACTGTTATCTTGCAGCTTGTTACATGTTTTGACATTACTTAATGGACTTCTGGCACAATCACTTATGCGCTATTTAATGCAGGAGCCACCTTTTTACTGAGACCTTTCAGTACTACTGTAGCACTGTACAAACCCCCAAATAGTTCAGGAAGTAAACATGGAAAGAGTAACACTGCTCTTTGCTGCTGTTGTTTTTTCAACAGTGTCAGAAAACAGAGGACTGGTCTTTGCTAGAATTCAGAAAGCAAAAGGAAGAACTCTACAATTTATGTATTCTGGAACCTAAATACCACCTGAACTTGCTTTAAAACACATAAATATGCTGCTTAGCGAGGGCGAGAAATCAATTTTCAGAATAAGGAAAAAATGTCAGAGGCCACAGCTAAGTAAATACATGGAAAGAAAGACTAGACACTAAGGGAATGGACATAAAAATGTGAAGGTACCTCAAAGGAAAGAATAATCAATGAACACAAAGAGAGACAGTGCTGGAAAAACTTTTCAGTTCCATGAAATCTTAATAAGCCAAGCCACAAGTCTACAGTTGTAGCAGCTGCTGATTTCACAGCCACGAAAGATGTGGCCCTTGAACATATGCCAACAAAGTACAAAAGTCAAGTGTGTATCTGCTCTAATTTTTTTTGTTTTATTTAAAAAGCAATACTTTATTCATTGTGAAATGGTACAAGGGAGAAATGACATCTATTTAGGCTCTGGGCATTCTGAGCACACTGGGAGAATGTGCTTTGTAACTCCTGCTTCATAGTGTTATTTTATTAATGAAGTCAATCACAATGACATTTTTAAATTGATTTCTTCTATTTCTTTATCTGTGAAGGTGCCTGGGTTTTCACTAAGCTTGCAGAAGGGTCTCTGACCAGTGCTGCACCAGTGGCAACTGCAGTGACAGCAGCATCTCCAAATGCTCTGGTGGTCTACAAATCAAATGGGAGCTTTTGCATCTGGGGACAGATATTGTGTCTGTTTGGAGGATGTATATGTAGATGTGGTCCAGAGGGGGAGAGTGGAGTCACAGCAGGTATACAAATATTATCAGACCTGCGCCAGATCTCTAAGCAGGATTTCTGAGCTCCTGAAGTTTTGAGTCAATCATTCTGGTTTTGATCAGGGTCAGCTTAACTAGTTTCTTTATAGAGCACATATGGACCTGTCACTGGACTATTTAACCGACACATTTACAGTAATCACTTACTTGGCATGAAGCCATTAGCATATAAAACACTAGGTCTGCAAAGTTAACTTTAATAACAATATATTAAAAATGTTCAGCAGACTTCTCCATCTTTTTTCAGGAAAGCAGTCTGTGGGGTATCACATTTGCTCATAATTGGGCACAACAAATGAACAGCAGCCGTCTAAAGAAACCCTGTAACCTGCTGGAGAGGAATGTTTCTCTCTTTATTGATGGGGTGCCTATTTACCTTTTGTTATTTCATGGAGTGGTGAATTGGACTGGCCAAACTTCACACCCATATTAGTTTAATTTTTGTGTATGCCACATGTGACTGATCATAACCAAAACACAATCACGATCCTTGTTCCAAGGCTCCTACTGGCACAAAGCTTTTGCAGTTTTGTTAGGCTTAACTTTAAGATATGCTGTTTCCCTTCCAGATGCATTTCCTGAATCCTTCTGCAGTGTTTGGCAACCTCCAGAGGTGCAATGCTGCATCTTTCCTGTGGTGTTTAATGGCTGCTGGAGAGGTCTCCTCCTGTCGTTATTGACATTGCCATACAGGTTCCCTCTGTTTCAGCAGAGCTGTCATTATTTAACACAGCAGAGAAATGCTCGATATTTCCATTTCTTTCTTATACACTCAAGTAATTGCAATCTCTGTGTGGAGCAAAAAGAATACAGAGTACAGTACATACAGTTGAATTGCATATTGAATGCAGCTCAATTGTACATCTTCAAATGTTTTGATTTTAAAAGTTTCCAGTAGTATCAAATTCTTCTTAAGGCTCAATAATGTAGGTAATTTTAAAAAGCTTTTACAAGCACTTATTTTGGCAAGACTTTATATGCAGAAACAAATAATAAACTTTCAGTGGCCTTAATCAATCCGATATATGATGTAACAGTGAAAAATAGCATGGGGAAAATTTTCATACAGAAATGAATTATCAGGCAAATTTTCTTAAAATAAAAAAAGAAAAACTGATGGCAGAGAAATATCAAATCTTCAAAATTGTGCTGAAACAAACTCACTTCAAACTGCAATCTTGTGCTCATTTCTCAAATGTTTGCTTAACTAGAGAAAGATTAGGCATAAAAGAAAAACTTACTAGTCACTTATTTTAGTCTTGAATCCTTGTTCAGAAAAAAATATTATATCCGTTTTGCAGTACTACTTGGCAGCCACTTAATTAGTCTGTGATTGAAGATCTGCTACAAGGGGTAATCATTCAAATGCAGTAAGTACCTATTTTTATATGAGCTGTTTCTACATTTCTTCTGTGCTTTGATGAGCAGTGAAACTGTTGACATTTAAAGTGTCCTTGTTGCCATCAGGTCTAGTATAAGCAGAAATAAAACTGCTTCACACTTGGACTTGTCATTTCTTGTTCCCTAAAAATTCAGGCAGGTTGTAGGCTACATTTTTGAGGCTTTCTTTGTAAACATAACAGCTCTACAACGACTTGTTGAAAACAAGCACCCTTCTCTCCCTTAAGTAAAACAAAATGCAGTTAGCTGAAACGGGACAATATTTAAGATGCCTGAGAGTTAAATTTGCATGCAAGTAAAAAGCTTTCTGACAAAAGATTGTTTGCCTTTCTGATAATGATTTTTTCTCATGCCTGAATGGTTTTACATTTTCAAGATAAGCATGAAATCACACTGCAGAATGATTGGTAGTGATCTGTGGTCCCATCATGTAACATTGAAAGAGGTTATCTGGTACGTGAAAAAAAGCCCAACTAAATTAAGATTGATGGGTCTATTTTGTAATTAAGCTCTGTGGGTACAAAACAGGAGAAGATGGTAAGATGCTGCACAAAAGAGGGACTAGTGGGTTTCTGTAAATAACCCCTGGTAAAATCAAAATTTGGCAAAAAAAAGTACCCAACTAAAATATATGTCTCTGAAGAATTTTACTTCTCTGTCAGTATGAAATTTCAAATTTTATAGGAACCTGGTAAAGTTTGGTAGATGTCTGTGTGTTCTTTTGGCCATTTAATAAAAGGTCAGCGAAGCTCAGTTCAGCTCCAAATTATGTCTGTGTCACAAAGTTTTGTTCAGGCTCAGGGTGCAGCCAAGGAAAGTGCATAGCTACTGCTTAGACAAAACCAAGTGGGTAAAACATTGAGGCTGTGAGCACAGGTGGCTTGGACCCTGATTTGACACCTGTATTCCCCATTTGAGGGAAAAGGTGTTGAAGGCACACTTAGTGTTTGGCAAGGTAAGCAGGAAAAGTTATTTAGAAGGAAAAAGTAGGGGGAAACAAAAATCTGAGAAGCTCCAGAGATATTTCCTGTTGACCTCACTAAGGTCAGCATTGAGAAAGTGGTTAAGCCTTGTCAGAGATATTGAAAATACAGGCCAAATTGATCCAAACCTATCCAAACCCACCTCATTCTCTTGGAGCAAGCGTACATAGCTTTGTTTTGTTAGCTGGAAAAATGTGAGTAACAGTATTTTGCTCCGTTGGTCTCAACTAATGTTGCCACGCTGGATTTTATGTATCAAATGATTTTTTTTTAAATTTCAGTGTGCCTGAGGTGGCAGACACAGAAAATAGGGTATAGATTCACGGGCAAGTTTGCAGTCAAGTGTGAATAAAACAGCTAATTTAGGGAAAAAAAAACCACCTAAAAATAAAACACAAATTTACTATCCATTAAATCATTATCTGACAATTACCCCATCTTATAACATTTCAAAATAGCAGCACTGAGATTTGATCTCTCAATTGTTATTGACCATCAGTTTGAATGAAAGCAATCAAACACTAAAGCTGTGATACTCTGAACAACTTAGCACAGAACGGGTCTGGCAGTGTTGCCCTAACATGGCTGTATTATTTCTGAAAGAGACTGGTTAGTTGGTATCTTGGCATGACATGGTTTTTGGCCAGAAAAATAACCTTTGCTTAGAAATTACAGAACTCCAGAATTTAGAACTCCAGTTTGAGCAAGAGGGGCAAAAAAGAAAAATAGTTCATTAAATAGATGCTTATTTTCTTGAAGAATGCAAGTTTTACCTCAGCTTCTCCTCTAGCATGCCAAGAGGCTTATTTCAAAGAGCAGGAGAAGAAAAGTACAGAAAATACACAAAGTGTGTGAACAGAGCAGGTCCCTCCAGCATTTTGTGCAGTGCTCAAAATACAAAGAAAACACAAAACAATGAAGAAAATACGGTCTGACTGTCCAGCTTCTCATTCCTGAATTTAAAACAATAACCTGGGGCAAAAGATGAGCAAAGAAGGCCAGCTGGAGGGTTGGAGGGAGCAGAAGGACTGGTGTTTTTGGAGACAACTCCCTTTCCCAAAAGCAGCTGAATAAATTCCGGTGTGCCTCTGACGGAGCAGCAGGGATTCAGTGGAGTCTCGGAGCGCTGCTGAAGCAGTTCTGGCTTTTCCAGCCAGCAAAGCCCTCGTTAGCTTGTTCACGTTTGTGAGAGGGGAGCTGAGCTGGCATGGTCACATCTGGAGAGGATGTTAGAGGGGAAGGGAGATGGGCGAGGGACCCTGGGGTCTTGTGCGACCCTGGGGGTGTCCTGGGGAGGGGATGAAGGTGCTGAGTCAGCACTGTAAGCACAGCCTCCCACTCCATAAAGGTGACACATATTCCAGACAAACTAGGGTTTGGCTAACACGTCCTTCCTTACAGATATTATTCTAGAAAATCTGAACTTGAAAATTTCTATTATACTTTTTTGGTTTAGTTTTTTATTTTAAATTATTTTTCACAACTGTGGCAAGTGCTGACAGATCAAAGCAGCAATTTTTCTAACACTGAAATCCTTTTGGCAGAGTACAGTGTGGACAGTATGTCTATTCTTAGAAATTATTATCCTACTAATCATTGCTAAGTACTTTAAAACAATGTATTATGTGCTAAATACAGGCAGGGAGCTCAGTGGTACCCAGAAAGGGAGGAATATACAGATTATATCCTGGAGTTTACAGCATAAAGCATTATTATTGCTAGATGCAAAACGATAGGAAAGATGGAAGGATTGCAGGCTTCACTCCACAATATCAAATTACTGCAGCTCAAAGCAGCACTGTAGCCCACTGAAACCAGTAAGAGTCTTTTTGCTTGGTCCATTTTCCTGGGATGTGACCCAGGGAATGGCTGAAGGCACGGAAGCTGCTGAGGCCACAGCTCACCTGGGTGGCCACCTGCCTCCTCGCTTGGCTCCTTGCTTCTCACAACTCCAGCTCTGTGACAGTGGTGCGGAGAACCAGGCCAGTTCTGCCCAGTGCTGGTGAGGGCTTGGGAATTTTGCTGTCTAGGGAAAGAATGTTGTTATGTCTAATGTTTAATGCAGCGCTGGCACCAGGAGGCTGCAGCAGATTTGTTTACTTGACAGGCTCTGCTAGCTTGACTTTCTAAGGGTAAAAACCTACATTCCTGTGTGGAAAGGCTTCTATAGGAACGCATCAACCCGTTGCATCATTCCATGGCTGCACAGAGCCAACAGGGCCGCTCAGGTGTGCCTGGTTGGGTTCTCTGCTTCAGTTTAACAAGAGCACAGCGCAGGTCTGACACAACAGCTAGTTTTGGTCTCCTCCTGCAAAGGGACTCCCAAGGGCGCATTTTTCTGCATTGGGACTGGTTTCTGTCCCTTAGAATTCCACTGCTGAAGTTTGAACCTTCATGGAATCAAAAATGCAGTAGCTTTCATGATTAGCTTTCATATTTTTTTTATATTACATGAAAGCAAATTCTTGCTTCTTTTTATGGTGTGATAATGGTTAAATTAAGTCTTAAAGTGAAGAAATGTTTGCAGTGATTGTTGATGACTCAGATGGTTTCTAGGACAAAACATTGTTTTAAGAGCAGCATGTGCTTTTTCGGTAGACACCCTCAATGCCATCAAACATAACTAACAACAGTGACCAAAAAAGGTATTTATCTTGAATTTGAGAAAGCATAAATATTTAAATCAAAGCAAAAACATAGCTGCTGCCTCAAAAGGCCAGTGGAAAAATAGCCAGAACCATCATATCTGGAATTGGTACTTTATAAAACATCTTTAATGCAATAAATATCCATCCTATTTGTTGAAATGAACTACATGTGCTGAGTCTATACTAAGGTAATTTCCATGTAATAAAAGAGTGCATATTTTTAGATATGTGAAAATGTTTTGCATATAAACACATACAAAACGATTAACACATACAGACAAAATCCTGTGAAAAACATAATGTGTTTTACATGGTACATGTCTGCTCTACACTAAATATTTTCAGTTGCATTTGTGCTCCCTATGCTTAAATAACATTAAAAAAATATAATAAAGAATTTTAACAGTTGGTCTCAGAGTCATCTCCTCGAATTTCCTGAAACATTTAAAATTACAACTATAATCTCATGATTCCTGTGTTAAATTTGTTTCAGACCACAAGCTAATGGAAATAAAATTAATTTAAGTAAAAGATTGTGAGGATTTTGTCATATCTAAACAATATAAAGGGGTTGAAGTCTCAAGAATTTAGTCTGAGACAGTATATAACTATTTGTTCCTATTATGTTATTGGCCCCCCTCTCATTAAGAGCAAATAAGTTTATTAGTTTGTTAAAGAATTTCAAGCTGCTATAACTTTCAAAATGAAACCTGCTACTAACAACTTGTCCCAGAAGGTCAATAAAGTAAAACAAATTTTGCAGTTTTTTCAAATCTGATACTACTGAAGATCAGACATTGAATGCGATTCATGCGCAAAGTACAGTGCATACTGAAGTCCCAGATCCCTTAAAAAATAATTACAACTTCAGTATGCCTTTGAGAAGATGTACAGTTCTCATGTATCATTTGTCTTTTATTCTTTCCTTTCAAGAATAAAAGTAGCAACTTTGCTGCTTGCTTGTCATCTTTAAGTGACCTGACTCTACAGTGCTGCTGTTTTCTGCTTTTTCCCAGGACACAATCTCTAAGATTTTCCTCCCTTTTATTGACTGGATATCAGATTTACTGCAAAGTTGTATCTGTCCCATGTTTTTGTGGCATTTTCTGTTAGGTGAGTTTTGCTGTGGGGGAACAAGCTATGCAGAAGAATACAGCTCAAGAGACAGATGAAGAAGTGATGGGGTTCATTAGATCCTCTGGGGCATGGGGAATCTCACTAAAAAATAAGTGTTCCATTTTTTTTTAATAGGGTAATATTGACTTTAGTATTTTACTTGGATTTAAATCAGAGATTTACCTTTCTCTAAGTGGTGCAAGGTGCATGTTCAATTCAAAAGCAAAATCTTTTGATGTCAGGGAGTCCTGAGTTAACTTTAATAATGCATATAGTGAGAATTTGCTAATATTTTTTCTCCCCAAAACATGGAAAATTATATCAAGATAAAAAAGATAGTACTCTAGTGAGTTGTGATGTCAAAAGCACCTACTTTTGGTGTAGTTGTGTCCTATTGAACTTAATCCTCATTGAAATCCAGAGTAAAATTAAAATTAGATGGAAGAATACCATGTTGAAATTGTTGAATTATATCAGGTTGGAATTTGGACAGTTGTTTAGACTAACATTTTTGCTTATCACAGGTACCACTCACTTCCTAGTTCCTTTACTTCATGATTCACTTCTTGGGTTGAGCTTTTGACCTAGAAATCATAATTCCACTGCTTTTAATGGCCTGCATCTTGAAGTTCGAGGTACATAACTCACAGTACTGATAAGCAGATAGTAAAAACATTGTTTGAATATTCTTTTTTATCTCATAGCAAATTTCTGTTGAGAGTCACACGATGATATTGTCCATTCTCATTTCATTTTTGAGCCAGGTCAAACTCACACAACACTGAATGCAGGCAGGGTATGCATGGGTTTAACAATAATAAGGAAGAAGTTGAATAAAAATTCAAAAAGTAAGGTCCCAGCTGAAGGTATTTTTTCTTTAAAAAACATGTATTCCTGATGTTTTATGGCTGACATACCGAGTTTTTTTCAGGCTCCAATGTCCAAATCAGTAGCTGGAATGGAGACTGGGGCCACACCAGGAAGTGATGCTAGGAGGGTGGGTGTGCCTGCTTACAAAACCACAGATGCCTTGAGGCAATAAGGAAGGACTGGAAATTGTACAGACATACAATTTGTTTCTCTTCCTTAGTGTTTATTGTAGAAATGTTCAAGCTGGAGACTTGGCACACTCCATGCTAACGATATAACAACTTCTACTATTGTTTTACAACAATAAATTCTTCCGATAGTAAAAAGGCATATTTTACCAAGAGATTCCATGCAGTATGACCCCATGCACTGCAATATTTCCTGAGAGAAGCGTCACACACAACTTCCTGGCAGTTGCTGCAACAGTCATTCATCTCCATGAAAAACATCCAGGTCAGGTGAGTCAAAGTGAGAAACCTCCTGGTTGTTTAGAAGAGCTCTGCCATATGGTTTTGATTTAAGGAATAAAACTGGAAACCATGGTTCCTCTGAAATTTTATTAACAATCTGATTTCTGACACTATAAAAAAATTAGTTATGTCATTCTAGGTTGGCAAAGTTGATTCCCTTCTTCTGGATGTATTCTGATGTTGGACTTGCCATCTCAGTTGAAGGACAGAAGATATTTGACATCTTCTGAGAGAATTCAGGAAATGTGGGCAGAAAAGAGGGAAGAGGTGGAAAAGAGAAAGGAAGGGTTAAACGAGCAGTATTTTACTAAATGCTTATCAAAAAGTTCTGTGATGCAGATGTGGGTTAAATTGAAACTGGTCTTCATTTTAACATGTGGTTGAGGTTGAAAGTGTATTTTCATACATGGTGCTGAGTTTCTCTCTGTCATCATATTAGTATTTATTGATTTTAATTTACATCTCCTTTCCAGAGCTAGTGGAGCTTTCCAGAGTTTTGCCTTGCCTAATTGCCTATTCATGCATGGCCTGCTTATCTCTTTTGTTTTACAATGTGCTCTTAGGAAAGAATTAATAAATGCAGCTCTGCATATCTTTTCTTATCTTCCTTCTAGAAACAAGTATGTCCAAAAGCTTGGCAGCAGTAGTCCAAGGATAAATCACTTTGTTTGATAGGACTTTCTAATGGCCAGCTACTTAGAAGCATTAATAGGTAAATCTCATGTACTACCAAGAATTCAGCAAAACCTTTTCAACAGAAGTGATGCAGACTGCATTTTACCGCAAAATATCTTTGTCTTCAATGAAACAGGGGCAATATTGCAAACAACTGGTGTTCCAAATTCTAAAATAACATGTCTTGGGAATCAAAATCAGAGATAAATATGTAGGTATTCACATTAACCATCTTCTTGCAGTGTAACAGGGTTGCCACAAACAACATCAAACTCAGTATATCCAGGGAGCCTGTGTCAAGAAAATAATAACTCCATTCTAAAATAGCAGATATCACATCTTTATCACTGAAATATCAAAATAGTTGAACTAAGAAAATGTAAATATTAATGGATTAAACTAACCTGCCAAGTTGCAGTTGGAGAGTATTCCAAGTAGGAAGATGGTGAGCTTCACCAAAGAGAAAAGGCTTAAGTATTAAGGACATTTTTGTTGGATTTTTTTGTTTGTTTTGTTTTAAATTTGTTTGTTCAAAATTGAAGTTTTTTTGCTGTGTATAATCAATTTCTGGTCATATTTCATTGCACTAAAGTGCTAGGAAAATTTCTGACAGCATTCAGATTACCCTGCAGAATTTATACACATGGAAATTTATTCTTAAATAACTACTTTTGATTAATTGTGTTCAATTAGCTTCCTGTATAGGTGCTGTTATAGGAAATATGTGTCTAATTTTGAATGTGGTAGCTATTACACACACTTTACATGTCTTACCTCAGTACAGATTAGCTTTCTGTGTAGACAAAATATTACTTTCTATTTTATAACACTTAAAAGTAAACTTAATGTCAAAATCACAATGTTTGAATGGGGTAGTAATACCCACCACAAAAAATGGAGTTGGAAGAAACAGAAAATCTTTGGTGTGCACAGATCTCAGATGCCTGAAAGCTTTCCTATATTTGCTTTCCCTACAAACTTTATAGTGTTATTTTTGCCTTAAAATGACAGGTACAGGACCACTGCTATGTGTAAACTCCTATATTTTCTTCTCTTCATAATGAAAAAATTGACGTCATGTTGGAAGACAATGGTGTTCATTAAGTGACATTTGTCTCATTTTGCTTGTAAATTATATTTAATTTCTATACAACAAACATATTTTTATAGGCTAAGAAAACTGATAGTGCTTAAAATATGCTTTTTTGAAGACTCTGATGTTTAGCCTTTGAAAGTTTCTGAATGTGTTACTATTGTCAGTTATTTTTTCCTTTTACTGTACCTTGCAAGAGCCATGACAAAATAATGATTCAGAGCAGGGGATATAAACCAGATTTAAATACTTAGCATTTTGCTTCAGGCCTCTGGCTCATCCAGTCATATTTAAATATAATCAAGAAATTCTTGATATACTTTAAAGTTTATATTTCAGGGGAAAAACAAAATAAAAATTCTGTTGAAAATAAAACTAAACCAACATTGCCCGTATCTGGACACTGTGTGTCCTCCCTGCTTCTTCTTGCTTTTCCTGTTGCAAGAAGAAGTCTGTTCTGGGTCATCTTGGAAAGGTTCCTGTCCTTTCAGCATGACATTGGTACAGAGATCAGAATACTATTGCAAACTTTGTTTGTATTTCTGTGGGCTATATTACAACATTCAAAATCAGTTTTACTGAATGGGGACAAGTAACACTTCTGAGAGATAGCTCCTTTCTGTGCTGATTTAGACATTTTAGTATTATTTTGTTCTGCTGAGGTTTTTGTTTCATTTTGTTTTTAATTACCAAGCAGACATTAGTATTCATGAGATGTAATTGTAAAAATTCAGCATAGAAGAATAAGAATAGGTGTTGAGGATTAATAGCACTTCAGGTGTCCTGTTGACAGTCACCAGTGTAATAATCTGTGTTCTGGCAGCACAGCTGTTGTCATGGCCCCATCCATCTGTCCTTGGGCAGAGTTCCTGTGGAAAGTGGGGGTTCTTGAGGGGGCTGGAGTGTGAAATAATATCTGACTGTCTCCAGCTCCAGGTCCCAGTGCTCAAACATTGTTCCTAAGTGAGTAGCACTTATGAAGTGATCTGAATAAATAGTTATATTCCATCCAAGTGGGAGGTCAGTTGATGGACATCATGCTGCTTCTGTGTGACCCCAGTTGACATAGAAAATGATGATTTTCTTGTCTCATTTGGTGAACAACTGGCCACACACCAGTCTGCTGGGAACCTTTTCCTTTGGAAGCAACAATAAGTATTAAATGATTTGGGGTTTAAAGAAGGAAAACACTCAGCAGGTCATAGAGGCTTGTACTTAATCACTGCATCTTGGGTCTGGATGAGTTGCCTGCAGTCAGTTTTTGATTGGAAGGAAAACATCAGAACTGGAAGGTATCTCTCTTCTGCAGAGATCAAGGTTTAGTTGCAAAATAAATATTTATTTCACTTTAAAATTTGTGATTTTAAATACTCTGGAAATAACATTCTTAAAACCCTGTCCCGTCCTGTAAAGAAGAAACACAGAACAAGAGCCTTTTGGGAATACTGGTCTGCCAAGGGTCTAAATGGATTTATGCAGCATTATTTAACAACTACTGCCCGGGATATTGTTAGGAGCCATAGATCATGGTTGCAACACTAACAACTCTGGAATGGAAACAAAATTTCAGGGTTTTTTTTCTCCTGTCTCCAATTGCTTTATTCTGTCGGTGCTGTTTTTTGACAACTCTGTGTAAGCAATGCAAATATTTTGCCTGTGGAGCTCAGAAGCATCATATTATATTCAAGCTTTGTCTGGGACACAGCTTTTAGAGATAAGGAAGGTCCAGCTTTGCTCCTCTCTCACTGTTCCCATAACTGGAAGATAGCCCTAATAGCTTTGTACCTTAACATTAGCATTGGAAAGGACTTACTCCACCCAACAAAGCATGACAAAGACAGGATATATCCTTAGTACATCTAGATAACTCACTTCTGCTTTAAATAGTCAAATAAAAAGGATTCTTGTATTTGCCTTGGGACACTCTTTCTCAGTTTAACAGGACTGTTTTATTCTGATTGTGATTCTGTGTTTTCCACATGTGGAAATGAGCACAAATGACCATTGTGATCTTCTAATAATATTTTTTCCTTAATGCTGCCCACAGAACTTTCTGAAATAGTTTTTTTTTTTAGTCAAATTGCTTTCAAGAGACAAAGACCCAACCACTAACTTGATGAAGCATTCCAGTTTATTGTATTTCTTTTAAATGTATGTTTAGCTTCAGTTTCTAGGTACATTGCCCTTCTAGTAACAGATGTCTATATTTTTTTCTGTTTTGTTCCACATTCTTTGTTTCCTTACAAAAAAAATTACAAATGAGCCACCATATTTATCACACTTGAATTACAGATTTTTGGGTATGCAAATCTTGGTGACCTATACCCACAATGCCTGCTCTTTTGAAGTTTTTAAAGGAGATTATTTCTACCTTCATACTTCTATTACTGGGCTGACTCCTCTGAATTGTAATGGTGACAAGGAGATGTAAATTTCTGAAGAAACTTAAACTCATGGAGTTGCCATATCAAAACATATAATTGTTGGACCAGGTTCCAGGCTCACCTAGTACAATGATTATTACTTCCTGTCTCATGAAATTTTGGAGGTCTAATATGAATTACTTTTTAAACTCTTATTAATTTTTTTCATATCTCATGGTATGGAGGAAAATGAAGATTAAGTGACATGTTTAGACTCACTGGCAAGTGGAATTCAAGAATTAAATCCTCATCCAGTTGCAAATAGACAAAGTTTTGTCATTCATTTATTCCCAGTACCTTTCTGAGCAAGAGCATTCCATAGGTTCTTCTGTTAGAAATTTCCTTCATATTTTTGGGAATTCCAGAAATCTGCACTGAAATTGAAACTAAGTTTTTGGGGGTATGGAGAGGTTGTTGAAACACGGTGACAAGTTCCCCACAGAAGCTTCACCTTTGCACATGTTGAAAACTTGACCAGGGATGGTGTTGAGCAACCTTCTGTAGCTTTGAAACTGTCCCCACTTTGCGTGTAATGTTAAACCAGATGATCTCCAGACCTCACTTCTGATGCTGTGTGTTGCTGCAATTATGCTTTTTTCATTTTTTAATCAGTGATTTCTGGAATCAAACCTGTGAAGTTTCTAGTTTCATTGTCTTTAGATACCTCAGTCACACAGTACCGACAACCTGGAGAACTGAAGCACGTGAAGTACTTACAGTGTCTCATCAGTGTCACATCAATGTTTGCTTGGAAACTCTTGGTTCTGGGTAAAATTTTCAGTGAGCACAACCTTTAGGTTTTTTTATTGGCATATGGTGGTAGAATGACTTCAGTTCAAGAATGAGTGAAAGGCTATAATGTGCTGCTATATGTTATTCTCTGTTTGAAAAGAGAGTCTGGTAAATGTCTTTGGTAATCTGTTGTCATGGTTAACAGGGATGTCAGAAACAGTGAGAGGTCTCACTGACATTTTAAAAGCAGAAATGTTTTCCTGATCTCCAGTTATGAGAAAGTACAAAGAAATAAGAAGTTTGTGGTCACATTAAAGAGATTTTTGTTTTCAATTTCCCAAGTTTACAAGTAAAATAGAGAAGAACTGCAGTTCATTAAATGTACTGACAAGTTTCATGGGTCAGCCATTATCATGAGTAGGTCTGAGTCACTCAGGACTAATGCAAAGTGCTCTAGAAGTTTACTTCAGTCAGGTTCTAATAGCTCTAGGAGGAAACAGAGCTTAGGACCTCTCCAAAAATGTCCAATTAGGCAGTAAAAAACTTTGGAAAGTGACTGTTAGAAGACAAAACCACTGTGTTGTGCTTCCACACCCACAGTTCTGAGTTTTCTCTGCTTTGTATTTAAATTTTATGAAGTTTCAAAAACCTTACTTGTTTAGGTTTGTTTGTTTGTTTGTTTTTTTGTTTTGTTTTTTTCCCCTTGGGATCTTCCCATTTCTTCAGTCAGTCTGTTCACCAGCATTGGTGGCCTTTGTGAAACTCCAAAACTCCTAAAACAAATGGAATAGTCATTAACCAAAAACTGATATAAAAACCTGCTTGATACTTACAGCTAAAAGAAGATGTATATAATGAAGTGTATGAAAGAAAATGATCTATGCCAACAAAACTGTCTGATGGTGGACTCTGTTTCTTTTCAGGAATAAGGGTATTCAGGACTCTGGGTGCTGGAAATCAAGTTTCAGAACATTAAATTGCTTAGTAGTTATTTTGTGATAGTAATTATCATCATCATCATCATCATCATCATCATCATCATCATTGTATATATTATTATTATTTAGACCAATATTTATTTATTGACTGGGACTGGAATTAGATGTATGATTTCCAGTTCTTAACCTGTCATGGAACATTTTGAAAATACAGGAGAAAAATATCTCTACTATCATTACAGGAAAATAAAGTTGAAGTTGTACTCCTTACTGTTTTTCTTTGCAGAATAGGAATTGCTTTTAAGCTCCCCTTTAGACCTTCTCTCCTCCTAGGAGAGAGACAGAAATTACTTCCCAGTAGAAGTAGTTACACAGGAAATAGATCCTTGAGAAAAGGTTGTTTGCTCAGCTTTAAAATAAATTTTTGGTTTTGTTTCACTGAGGAATGGCTGAACTGTTCCTCCCTCCTCCCAACAGGGACATAACTTGTGCTTGCAGCAAGTATTTTTCATTTATAAAGGTAGTGAAGGTCTCTGCAGGATGAAGGGCAGAGCTACTAATCAGATTTCTGTGGGATGACTCGTGTACTTTCTGGGGAGCCTTGATGAAATCAATAGGGATTTTCACATATTTCTGCACTTCTGCAGAAATATCAGCTACTGCATAGGGAGTATTTACCATGGGGGTAGCTACAACTACATGAATATAAACAAGAATTAAAAGCTTATGAATTTAAGTTTATGCATATAATGTAGTAATGGAAAGTATCCTCCTCTGTGAGGAAGCTGATGACCATTGGGATCAAGACAGAAAGGTAAAAATCAATATATTCCTTATGTAAGATTAATGCAAACATAGATTTTTTCAGTCTATTACTAAATTATCAGTATAATTTAATTAAATGACTCTTTTGTGGCTTCCTGTACATGGAAGAAGCTTGCTTTTGAGGTTAGCAGACCATCCTACATGACATAAGCAATGTAGGATGCAGTTTGCTATGGGAAAAGCCCCCATTGTCTTTACTCATCTGCCAACAGATTCTTAACAGTAATGTCAATGATTCTATATCTTCTGCTCACTAAAAATCTACCTATTTTGTCTTAGAATGTGGGTTCAGGTCTGCAATTGAACCCCATTTTTTTCGGGCACTAATATTGGACAAACCTTGTACACTGGAAGCTTTTTATAGAGGCTGCTGCACACCCAAACCTGCACCTCCTCCAATTCTTCTGACAAACATCCCCAGAAGTTGCTATTCAACATTTAGCTGTTACATTGGCCAGGCTCCTTCCTGGCCTGGGAAGGCTCTGTGGGTCCTTCCTTACGGTCTGAGATGCCACCAAGGGTGGCCAGATGTAGGATAAAACTTCTGCTGGCAAACAGGATGCAGAAAGATTCTTAAGAGAGACAGCATGGTTTTTGAGTATCTTCTGGCCTCTCTTCATTCATTTTCCACCCCACTGTGAGTTCACCCACGTTTCAGTTTTCTGTCCTCATTCCTGACCCCTCAGGTTGTTACTTTTACCAATGAACTTCTACCTTTTTCATCATTCTACCTTTCATCGCTCATCATTAGGCTAAATTTCTATAGTCAGTAAAAATTGCACTGTGTCTTAATCAGTGGCAGGGAAAGTATTACAGCCTTAAAAAGCACATAGAGGTGTCCTATATATATATAACATATATGTATATATATAAGTCACATGTATATTCTAGGTGTTTTTTTTAATATGCAAAGAATATTTGCTTTATGTATATATAATTGCTAACCTTTAAATTTACTTCAGTATCACTACACTTATGAGCTAGATTGCTTATTTTGATTTCTTCTGCTTAATCTGGGAGTGTGTCCTTTAATAATATGGCTTCACCCCTAGTGACTGCAGTCATCCTATGCTCATGCCAGAAAAAACATTGTACTACAGTGCTCTATCATGTGTTACATTCATTATCTGACCAAAAGGCTGCACTCCTCCACACAATTACACTGAGGCTGGGCACAAAAATGTGTAAATGTGTGTACTTGTAATAGGAATGTGCTTTGAGGGTTAGATCTCTTTAAACAAGGCCAGGCATTATCTCATTTATTTTGTCCAATCTTAATCTCTTCTTAAAACAGATCAACATCTAGCAGAGAATATCCATGGCAGCTATCATAATAATTTCTCTTCTAAAATAGTGAGGCAGACTTCAAGGTCTGCTCTGAATCTGGATAAAAGCAGGAGACAACAACAGCCAACAATGGTAGAGTATAAGACAAACAAATTAAAACTATACAGTAAAGGAAGTCATAGTATCACAAATGAGCTACAAATGTTCAGTGCAATTTTTTAAATATAGAAAATAAATTAGAAAAGCACGTTTGGGCTTTTTTTTTTTTATCCTGAACATTTGTAGACAATTTCTGTGTGTTTAAGTTGTTTTTTATTCAGCTGAATAGGATCTGTGTTCTCCTAGGGATGTCCAATGTCTTGGCAAGGACACAAAGGTCTGTAGGGCAGGAAGGCTGAGGAACTGGGTCTGTGGGCTGATATATGCACACTTATGTAGAAAAATGAAGTGACTGGAGACCATCTGTGCAATGGGATGCCTCGGTGTTGCACAGATGAAGCGAAGACATTTCTCCAAGCTCAGCACTGCATGAATATATTTTGAGCTCCAAGTGTGAGGAAGTCAGCAATAATGGAGTCAGAGAGCAGTTAGTGAATCCAAAGTTAGTGAATCCATATTTCTCTCTCTACCTGAACTTGGTAGTTCTGTGCAAGCTGAATGAAGGTGTCTTTCATATTTGCAATTGCCCTGAGTATTCAATTACCAGTCTGCAGGTCTGCAAAGCAGTTGCAATCAAGCCTTTCAACACTGTCATAGGAAGCCAACTATGTTCATAGCTGAAACTGAATAAGCTCTGTTTGGTTAAGTTTGGTCCTGACTGACATCATGGGTGTCACTAAGGTTTCTTACAATGCACATTTAATGGCGAGTGCATGAAATATAAAATCCCATAACATGTATTAGTGCTATTAAGCTGTGCAGTACCAAGGAGTATTTCTGTTTATTGAAACTAGCCCTGCTTTTGGCACAAGAGGTTTTGTTCTTATGGATGAGGGTTCTGCTCTGCTGGTTGGCACAGATGCCAAAGAAAGGCCCAAGGAACATTTGATTCACTAGTGTCAACATAGCAATATACTCCAATAAAAAAAAAAAAAACAAAAAAACCAACAACAAAAATTACCTTCCTATTGAGGACAAACCGGTTCTCATTCTGAGCAGAATGATGTCAACATCCTGCTGCTAGAATTCATCCTGATATATAACCCAGGATCTGTCTGCATGTATTTCATCATCTTTCACAGTTTAGTAAGATTCCCACAGTACATTTATCAGTAAAATATGGAACCTTATCACAAGCTGCAAATATGTGCTCAACATGCCCGCAGTCCTTTGGAGGATGAACAATTGTCTATCACCTCACAAAACCAAGCAGCAGACACCATTTGAAGTTTCTGGGCATCCCCAGCAATAGAGATCCTTGCAGGAATATTTTCCTTCTCCAGTTTCACTATTTGTGCATCCCAAAAACAAAAGGTTACAATTTTAGGGTTGAGTAGAAGTTGCATGACTTAGATGAGAGCTGCCCAGTGCGTTGTGAATTTGTGGAAGTGTGCTTCAGGACATGTTGGCATGTTGAATTCTTAAATTAAAAGTGTATTTTACTGTGTGCTCTGGGGCAGCCTTAGAGAAGAGCAGTCAATCTCAATTAATGTGAAAAGAATCTGGCCATGTGTATATTGAAAAGGGTTTGCTTTCTACTATCAAAGTGCTTCTCAGATGGATATGGTTAATAAATAATTGTCTGGTTTCACTTACTGCCTTGAAGTTCAAAATCTTCAAGTTTTACGGGTAATTAAGCAAAGTAAAGAGCAGAAAGTTTGGAAGACCTGAGTTACCATTCCTGGCTGTTGCAAGACATTTTATATAACCTGATGATATAGGAGATAATTGCTACAGTAAAACAAAAAGTTTAAGTTCTGCAACTGCTGACTCTACTACAGGAGCCTTTCTTTAAAATTTTCTCTAAGGGTGATTTTGGAAACTACAACTTGAGTCTTTATCAAGTATCAGTCTTTTTCTAAAATTATCTCATAACTATCTGTTAAACGTTTTATTTAGACAACCACCATAGTCATGTAAACAAGCTGTTACATTTTTATTTAGTTGATACACATGCAAACAAACTATTATATTTCACTTAGGTGCATTTTATTTAGTTGAAGGCTAATGGTACATGGTACACCTAATCTGTTTCCTTTAACCAGAATAAAATCTAATCAGGAAAAGGGAAGTAATGCAATTAGCATTATTGGAATGCTTCATTATATTTTACACATATAAACATACATTGCATTGATTTTCTAGAACCTGTTTGTTGTGAAAAACGTTTTCATCACAGTTAGGATATCCAAAGATGCCTAAAGGACTTGGATGCTTAAATCCTGTTTGCTTTTCTCCATTTGCTTCTGCTCACTGGAGAAATTTTCCAGTGGAGAAATGTCTGGGATGTGTTTAACAAAGGTCTCACCTCAGAAATGTTATACTAATTTTTGTCTGCTCTGAGACTCCAGGAGTTCAGGACATGGAATGAATTAGCACGTGTTTAATGTTTCCATGGTTTTATTCTGAAAGTCTTGAGCAATTCCTCCTTAATATATTGGGACTTTCCTTCTGGAGAGCTGGCTTTCTAAAGGAATATTTAAGAGCAGTTGTAAGAGTCATCCTGAAACCACATTTTCACCTCAGTATTTAAAGTCAAAGCCCAGTTTTATCAGATGAAATCAGAACTCTGAATGGTTTTCATTTCAAGTCAGAATTTGTTTAAATCAGGTCCAGCCTTGGGCATTTGAGTTATAAACACTTATTCATTTGAACGTGACTGATCTTTTGAGCAGATGAAAAATCCTTATGAAAGACAGGCCTCAGCTTAGCTAAATGGTCAGGTAAAATGGCTGCCATTAAGGTGGCTTTATCTGCACTGTCATAGCTAAAGCTTTTGTGCCAACATGGCAAAAGATTGCCTTCTGTCTTCTGCACAGCTATAGACTGGTTAGCATGCTTGCTTCAATAAGATATACTAGGAACCTTCCAGTAAAAGCTGAGAGAATGGTAAGAATAACATTAAAGAGCAGCAATTCCTCCCAACCTTGCCATCACTCCCCTCCCCTACAAATCCTTCTGATGTTTTAAAAATGTAATGTGATTTCTGAAGAAATATTGTTTTTGTATATAGGTTTTTTTTCTGTAGGTGTAGGTCTTTCCACAGAGTTGTCTAGCCTGATTTAGACAATGTGTTTGAAGGCAGCGAGGTGTAGGTACCTGAATGTTGAAGGGGGGGGCAATGCAAATGGGGTTATGAGAATATAAGTGACAGGAAAAAAATGTGTCAAAGAATGGCCAGTAATGATATGAGGCTTAATTTATTAAAAATAAAGTGTAGGTCTTATGATTGCACATGGACACAGCAGGTTGTTCCTCACCAGGGACACGTTGAAGATTAAAGGTCTTGAGGTAGGACTGCGGCTCAAACAGAACTGCACTACACACCCTGGTTATTCCTTAACAATGAGATTCATTACAGGCAGCAAAGATCTTAAGCTAATTAGTAGGGATGTGTTCCTGGGTGTACCTAAGTAATGACTTGCAATCCTGAGTTAGGCATCTGGGTGGAAATGCAGGGGTTCATAGAATCAGAGAACAGCCCAGCTTGTGAGTGACCTCAAAAGATCATCTGGTCCCACTTTTTGTAGGAAAGGTGGCCTAGATAAGATTATGTTGCACCTTGTCCAGCTTCATCTTGAAAACCTTCGGTGGAGGCACCTCTAACAAGTCACTGGGGCAGCTGCTCCTGTTAACTCATCTCTGGAGGTGGAAACTGCACTCAAATAAAGAGGGCAGACTTTATGTTGTTACCACTTTTACAATGGTACTCCAATGGTCAAGGCACATAGTGAAGGTATCAGAAATTCAGGCTAAATGCTTTTCATGAAAGTGCAGCAGCCTTGGAATAGGAGACATTTCTAATCACAGCATTGTACAAAATCACAGAATAAGCTGATTTGGAAGGCACCCACAAGGATCACTGAGTACAGTTCCTGGCCCTGCACAGCACCGTTCCCAAGAGTCACACCATGTGCCTGAGAGCATTGTCCAGATGCTTCCTGAACTCAGGCTTGAGTGTTGTGACCATTCCCCTGGGTGAAGAAACTTTTTTCTAATATCCAAGTTAACCTCCCCAGCACGACTTCAGGCCATTCCCTCAGGTCCTGTCTCTGGTCAGCACAGAGAAGGGATCAGTGCCTGCCCCTGCTCTTCCCCTGATGAGGAAGTTGTAACTGCAGTGAGGTCACCCCTCAGTCTTCCCAAGGCTGAACAGCCCAAGTGGCCTCAGCCCCTGCTCATATGGCTTCCTCTCAGGAATTGTTGCTGTTCATTTTTAAGTATTGCATCAACCCCTGGCAGGGACAGTTTATCCATGGTCTAGCAGTCTTGGGAAACACACTCTATGGAGAAGAACTATTTCCTTCTGGGTGCAGCTTTCATTTGAAGCTTTCATTTGCTTTGTTAGTCCCAGGCCACACAGGGCACTGAGGGGCTCTGCTGAGCTCTGCAGAGGCACAGCCCTGGCCAAAGCTTCTCACGCCTCTGCAGACCTCCCTGGGCAAGAAAGGGTTGTTGTTTACCTACACAGACTACTTTCTTGCCTAACTTAAATTTTAGATTCCAGTGTCCCATTTTGTATCAGCCTCACAGAATGCAGTAATCCACTAAAAGAGGATCCCTAGTTTAAAATACACAGATAATAAATAAATACTTTCTTTGAAAAAAATGAAAAATTTCCTTCCTATATATGCTCATATAACATATTTTAGCAGTAACTGTAAAATACGCACTGAACTTGGTCTGCAATGCCTTCTGGTAACGAAGTATTATTGCTTGATGGGATTACTTTGCCTGATAGCCAAATATTGTTTTTGAAGACTTAATGAGGAATTTCTTATTCTAGACGAAAAGTTCTGAAAGTTCAAGGTAGTAAAATTCTTGTCTTGCAGGAAAAAAAAACCCACAGCTTTGTCAAGAAGCAAGACAAAAATTCATAGCTAATTTTAGCAATAAGCTCCCAAATTTTGCAGAGAGACTTTATTTTACTAAATATTTATCTCAGAAATATGCAGCTCATAGACCACTCTCTTCTTTGAACCAAACAGGAAATTTTATCTGTTTCCTGATTTTGTTTTTCTCCCCCCCCACATTTTTCTACCATAAACATTTGGTGTGTGAAATGAAGTCTGATTTGTGTTCATTCTGACTAATTTCAATAGCTTTTTCATAGCTCTTTATAAAAAACAAATTAGGAATTTATAGAACTGTGAGCAACATGAAGGGTCATTTCTTTGGGGTTTAGTATATGAAATGAGCTGATAGTTTCAACTCTTGTTAAGAAAAAGTGCTGTCTTTGAAAGCAAGTAAAAGACCTGGAATCTTTTACAAAAAACATATTTATTTTTGGAATCAAGGAATGAAAGAAAAAGGATGTTTGAGTATGCTCATTTAATAATTTTTCTACATCAGTGTGAATTTGGAACAATCATGTTTGGTAGAACATCTGATAATTTGAAAATATTTATTACTGTTTAATGCAAAATTTAATAGTTGGATCCAGTTCTTCCACAGCTGTTTTATTAAAATGAAAAGTGTTGTTGATAAAAAATGGGAACAGAAGCACATGATGATTCTAAATTTAATAGTGCACATTTTGAATGGAGATCAGTCACCTCAGTATTTACAAATCAGACCAATATAGAAGGCTAAGATATTTATAAAACAACTACAAAGCAGATAATTGATTAATCAAAGTTGTGGGTAATTGATTAATATCAATCTGCTTATTTTAACTATTAATAAGAAATTATAAGTGTGACAGAAAATAATGGAACTGAATATATCTGGAACAAATTTCTAAGAAATAATTCATGGTGAGGCAATGATTTTTTTACACAACAAAGAACAAAGCTCCAGTCTGATTTACAGACTAGATCTCTTGAATAGTGAAAGATGTTTTCTCCTCAGGATAATGTACTGAATTTATTATGCCAATAATAATTCCAAATCTAACTAGTTTGAGTTTAGGTAATTTATTTTGGACAAATATCTTGTTCAATCTGATCTTACCCATTTTCATCTTCCTCAGACATGTATCTAATAACATACAGCTGTGAAAATGTTTGTAACATCTACACTTATTAAATCAATATATACACTATCACTTCATATTAGTACACTGTTCCAGCCAGATTTAGTTTACAGAAATGAAAGGAATTGTACTGTTACCAAATGTATGTTACCCCAAACCAGTACCTATTCCTATGGTTCCTTCAGAACCCCCAAAATATATTTTGAAGAAGACAATTTTCCTTTGAGGAGGGCACACTGAAAATAGTGGTAAATCCTTCCACACACCATATGATATTCTGCATTTATTCCTTGATCTTGTTCTTGAAAGATTTCTAAGTCAGTTGCAGACCAAGTGGGCTATGCTAAACAGCTAAGTTTGAAGTGTTACAGAGATTAAACCTTGACAGAGTAAATCCAATCTCTTTTTTTTTTAAATAACTAACTGATGAATGCACTTGTTCATTTTTTGGTCAAAACAAGGATCGTGGTGTGTTACTTTGTTGTTTTTAAATAAATTTGCTCTATATTTTTCCCCCCTTTTCTTCTTGAAGCATCCATACAATTTTTCTTGGGTCCTGAGGCATTTCTTGGGCTACTTCTGTGTTTCCAAGTGAGAAACCTGAAGAAAATGATTGATAGACTTGAAGTCACCACTGACAGGGACTACAGCAGTCATGTGTCCCTTCTCTTGTCTCCAGTTCTCTTCTGGTAGAAATGGGTGCAGTTCAGGGTGTGGTGCTTTATTTTCCCCTGTGTGCCCCTTGACCCCTGCCTGGCCCTCCACCTTTCACTCTGCTCACGAGCTGTCCTCCTTGTGCTTCCTTCCTCACAAACCACTTCCCAGCTGGGGAAGGGTAACAGCTGTGGTTAGGGCAGAACTGTAAGGGACAGCTGTTCTCAGCTCTGAAAGTGTGTTGAGCTGTGGCTCCATCTTGATGCCAACCTTTGGAGTGGTGGAGAACACCAGTGGAACTGCAGTGGGATACCAGCTGTGGAAGTTTCTATTTCTCTTACATGACAGACAAACACAGAACAAACCCCTCAAACCAGTAGTGGTACCTCTATCCTTCCCACTAAATGTGGCAGAAATGGAAGCAATGTCTGTCTTTCAGACTGTATTTCCAGCTACACATCCATATTTGTTCCTTCACTTCTTTCAAAGTGCAAGAGTAGGCAGCCTTCACTCCTCACCCGTGGGAGGCAAAAATACAGTTGTTAGAAATCTTGAATCAGAAGTTGTGACAAACTGCAAAGCAGCCCTCAAGACAGCTACATAGTAGCTGACAGGACAGTCCTGGATCAGACCTCTTAAAGAAAGTGATTTTCCAGTACCAGCTAAAAGAAAACATTATACTTGATTAATCATGGTTTAATGTCCTACCAAAACACACGACGTATTTCTCAAAGCCACTTTTCTCAGTTTCTTTCCTGTAACCATATGCAGAAATTGTGGCATACAGGAACAGTAATCCTATGGCTCTCTTTAGCCTTATCAAATAGCATTAAACTGAGCCATAGCATATTCCAAATGCTACATGAATAAGTGGGTGTCCACTTGCAAACAGAATGTTACATGAGTATTGCAGAATCTGGTAAGTAGGAAATGTTTAGCATCATCTGAAAGACATTGCAGTGGCAAAGCCTTGCTGGAGCTGAGCAAGGGATCCCTGCTGGGTTGTATCTGACTTGCAGTTATACAGGTTTGCAGTATGATTTATAGACATTTTGAATTAGAAATCATGGTCTAAACAGGAGAAAAACTTGTAGATCTGTGAAAGAATTATCTGTCAGGTGTTGCTAAATGTGTTTCTACGAGTTCACCCACCCAAAGCGTGGAGATTAACCATTGCATTTGAAACAGTCTCACCTGTGCACAACACCACCAAATCCTTTGTCCCTGTGTTACTCAGTGGAATATATCCCTAAGCCCCTTCTATGTGTGTTGCCAGGGGATCCGGATACCATCCTTACTGCCCCATATTCTGCAAATATTACTGGGACACCTCAGGGCTGCCCAGGGCATGATCTCATTCCTTTGTCCCCAAGGCTAGATGGTCTCTTTTCTCTGAGATTTCCCTGAACATTACTGATTCTTTGTGATCTCAGAAAAACCTCTGGTCCCTGAATCAAATTTTACCATCTCAAAGATGAAGATGAACTGGGGTAAGTTTTGTCATCAAAGACTGTGAATTGTAAAGCACACTTGGCCTTATGTGGGAGCCGACTGCTCAATTAACAGGGAAGCACAAGTTCCAGGAGGAAAACATAAAAGTGTAAAAAGGGGCTATGAAGTAAAACCATGTTCTGTTTAGAGAAAGAGTAAACAGTTTGGCTTAATCTCTGAAACACAGGCATGGTTTGCTATTTCCTCTGAACCAGTAAAGTTTATGTGTGCCTGTGGTGAAAATAGTAATTTAGAAATTTTCTGTCTTGGCCAACTGCAGGGAGCAGAACAACTTCTTGAGAAACTGGTGGTGCCTGCGGCACTCAAGTGTTCCTCTCCTTCCCCAAAAACGACTTTTATATGAAGACTGGGATTTTGAAAACCATGCAGAGCTGGCCTAACTTTCCTCCTAAATGTCACAGGAAATGCTGGAATCCACTTCTTCTGTGGTTAGCCGGCGACACATACCGGCTTTGGAAACTCTATAACAGCACGGATTTCCACATGAACCAAAACCAAATGCAGCTGTCCTGAGAAGAGTCTCAAGGGCTGGAATGATCTTGTATGTGAGAGCTGAGCATCACGTAGGGAAGTTATAAGGTGGTGCAGCCCCTCTCTTCTTCCCAGGAGCACAGAAGAGCTGGCAATCTCTTTCATGCATTGTGGAATCAATCACGCCTGCACTGATGCTAATGGGAGTCATGCTACTTGCTGAGACCCAGCCAGGATCTTACCCTCTGTGACTGTATGCCATCCAAAATTGGAGATACACTGAGGACTTTCTCTGGTTTATTGCCCAGACTTCCATGTAAAGACTTTTTCCTGCTCCATTCTCAGCACATATTTCCACCTGCATTTTTCTATGGCTTTTAAAATTTCGTAAAATTGCATCACTTTGTGTCTGTATCTGTACCATCTGTATATGTATTTGTTTTCATAATTTATTCTGTCAGTCTCTGGAAAGGATTTTGCAAATTATTATGAGAATTACAAACAGGATAAAAATATTATAGTAAGTCGAGGTGAAATATTCTGTTGAAGGATATTTTCATTTTTCGGTTGTGGTTCATCTGAAAATCACTCATTCTGAGAAGACCACACAACATGAATGAAAACAAAAGTCTACAAGGGACTCCTTTTTCATCAGGTAGAGAGTCTCAAACTCCTGTTGGAGGTGAAAGATATGTATGAGATTTGGACTGAAATGCAGGAATCAGTCAGGTTATTATTTCCTGAGGATGGACAGTTAAAAAGAGAAGCAAAAGAAGTAGAGAAAAAAGCTATTTCTTCCTCCCTCATAGTACGTCTCATTGAGAAGGCAATGAGAAATTGGTGTTTTAAATTTTCTCATCCATTTGTTGTAATTATTATATGTCATTAGGGAGATCTCTCTGACTCTTCAGGGACAAATGCCATCTATAACACCTATGATCCAAAACTGGAGAGTGATTCTTCATCAGGAACTGTAGTGGTGGGGCAAAGACTAATGGGTTCAAACTGAAACATGGGAAATTTAGGTTTGATATACAGAATAAATTCTCTACTGTGAGGCAGGTGAGGCACTGGAACAGGTTGCCTAGAGGCTGTCGATGCCTCATTCCTGGAAGTGCTCAAGGCCAGGCTGTATGGGGCCCTGAGTAACCTGGTCTAGTGGGAGGTGCCCCTGCCCATGGCAGGGGGCTGGAACTAGATGATCTTTAGAGTCCTATCCAACTTGAACCATTCTATAATTCTTTGAGAAATAATTCCTTTGGTTAAGGGATTGGAGTTTCCCCAAGACACACAGAGTTTTTCAAGGATCAGTGGCACCAGCAGTGCCAGCAG
Source organism: Cinclus cinclus (assembly GCF_963662255.1). NCBI lineage: Eukaryota > Metazoa > Chordata > Aves > Passeriformes > Cinclidae > Cinclus > Cinclus cinclus. The sequence continues at coordinate 50,135,338 of NC_085048.1, read as the reverse complement.
CTCAGGCGAATAAAGTCTGACCTTACTCTCCAGAAGGTTCTGATAATTTTTTGAGAACAAGCATGTATTTCAAAAATATGTACATGAATACATGGCACCTGGCCACATACAAAGAGATGGAGTGCAAAGACCTATCCACACTCTTGCCCGTGCCTTAGAAAGTGTCTGTTGCTGCACTGCACACATCTCATTGATCTGTGTTGAAACTAGAATGTGCAAGGAGACAAGGACTGCTTATTTCTTTTTGTTTATTTAATTGGACACAATAGATGTTCAGTGCCTTTCTCTTGCACAAATTTCAGTCATAATGGCAAATAAATCAAGGAAAAATGTAGTCTATTGCAGGCTTCTTTCCTGAGTTAGGAGATTTGTGAAATTATTTAGCTCATCTCTACCTTAAAAGAGTATAGGAAAATTGTGACAAGTAATAAACTGTCCAATAGTTTCAGTCTTCGCAGCTGTCAAGGTTTTCTTACTTCTGTTTTTAATAATGTGAGACCAACGACTTCCAGGTGAAAATATAGTGAGTTAATACAACCTGTAATTCACCAAGAATCTGAGTAAGTTAATTAAATGCAGAAGTGGTTTAGAAATGTTTGTCAATATTACACAGAGGTAAAATAATATTTGAAAGAAAGTAATGAAATGTGTCTTGTTGCTCTTTATATGTATATGTAAAAGAGTCTTAACTGAAAATTAACTTTCAGAGTGAAGGTGAGAGAAAATGTTGAAATGTGCTGGCTGAATGAGAATAATCTTCCTTAAGTTCCTTATTTACTTATTTTCTTATTGATCCCACTTGCTGCAAAAATGTGAGCTGATGGTGTTAATGGGGCCCCTCAATCACTTCCTTTCCTGTTGCCTTTTTGGTTCCTGGAGTTTGAAGCATTAATGATTGGTTAAAGCACCCTGAAGAAAGTTACAGTTAGACTAGAGATCAAGCCACATACCTCCAAAATGCATTAATCAGTTACAGCTCATTTGCTTTAGCTAAAAGGAGACAAATCCTAGTTTGGAAAAATTGTAATATACCTGAGAATTTTAAATTATAAGCACTAATTTAGTGAGGGAAATTACTTGTTCTGCAATTTAGTTATATGTATCAGCTCCCCTTTTCCTACCAAAACCCCTCCAGACTGGCCACTAATCTTTGCAGGGCTTCCCACTCTTTCTTTTTTCTTTTCTTTCCCAGTGTTCCTAGAAATGGCTGCTGAGGAAAAACAGTGGTGGGTCATGGTGCCAGAGTGCAATGTTGGAGCCAGTGTGCAGGCAGCTGCTTCTAACTGGGAGACAAGGGAATGCAGGAGCCATAAAAGTGTGATTATGGCTTCCTGCCTTTCTCCTTCTCCTTTCACGCCACCAAACCTCCCCATCTCAATGCCTGGTTTTTTTCTTTGTTTCCCACTCTCACATCTTTATTCTGCTCTACTCCACCTGGTCTCAAGGTCCTGTGCCTGCTTTTCCAGTTCTGTTTTTTTTTTTACTTCATCTTGTTCATCCTGGCCCAACAAGTTACCCAGTTATGACTGTGCGGTCCTTATGTGCCACAGAGAAAAGTTTAGTAATGATCACACTAAGACTTTAGTTTAGTGTATCTCCTAAAGATTTGTTAGATATGTGGGAAGGCATTGAGGACTCTTCAGATTCAATGGTAAAAAAGGAACCATTTTTTAAACCCAGGATTTTGATATAAGTTGTTCTTGCAGTACACATGTGCAAAAACTAATTTTTTTTGCATTGGTGGACAGCTGGTGAGTTCCTCTTTAATTTCCTGTGGATTGTTTTAGAGTGACATACTGAGGATTCCCATCATAACATAACCTAGTAATGAAACCATGAGTTGGGTGACACCATCAAGAATCCCTTAAAAAAATTAGGTATGTTTAAAAAATGTCAAAAAATCCACTTGCATGTTAAGAGGCCATGATGAGGTCTCTTTTCCATAGAAAGCAGTAAAATCTCAAGATACCACATCCTTTACTGTGTGAAGTCACAGCTGGTGTCTGGACTACTTGCGCAGCTGGGAAGAAGTGAATCAAACCAGTTTAGCACATCCTTGCTTTCTGTGTCACAGATGACAGTGACACTATTTTAAAACTTGTGCAATTAGATAGAAAAGGAACTAAAAATCAACTTGTGACCAGGCTGGTTATATTGATCCTGGCCAAGACTTTCAAGATGTGTGGAGAAAAATTTTAGAAATGCAATATATGTAAGTTGTGCCTAAAATCCTCTGCAAGCCTAAAAGGATGTTTGGAGTTATAATTTAAAAACAACGGAATTTAGTGCAGCGGGTTTTGGCAAGTGGATCACGGCAGTTCCTACAGCTGACAAATTAATGTGGACCTGACAGACTAACATGTACCATGTGTTTATTTTGGCAGCAAACATGGAAAAATCATTTGGATAAAATTTGTATTATTCAACTGATTTCTATTTTTGTTTTGTTTTGTGTTTTTTTCCTTCCTTTAACTGAAATCACAAAGGTAAGGTTCAGAAAATCTTTCTTTTGGTACCATATTTATCATGGTATGTGAAACTAACAATACCATTACATGATTTTTTATGTATTAGGCTATCTGATAACAGCAATTATCTCAACTACTAAAATTAAACCCCCCAGTACCCAGCTTGTAGGTAAATAGACCAGGTAGATGTCAGACCAGAAGATTCACTGCAATGCTTCATGGTTTAACATTCATTTGCAACGTGAAGCTTCTGAGCACCTGATTTATGAAAATCCAGACATATCTGCTTTCAAGATAGTTTATGAAAGAATAATTGTATTTTTCACTGAAGTATTATCAAATTCTTTAACTCAGTGTTATGGAGAGTAAAATATGCTAATCATAAATTGTTTGTTGTATGACATAAGTTTTCCTTATACATAGCTGAACAAGATATTGCCCTGCATGACTTAGAGGATGAAAAGGACAAAAGAAATATCATGCCTGGATGAAATTTGCATGTTCACTGTGCCTTTTTTGAACCTTGCAAACCCTTGTCACACACTGATTTTTGTACTCAGAAAATGCTGAAAAAATCCCTCTGTCTATTTTCATTGGGCATTGAACTTTTCTCCTCCTTTTTGAATAATTTTACTTCCTTTTTATTTTTCCCCCCTCCTTTTCCTCCCTTCCCTTCCCTTCCCTTCCCTTCCCTTCCCTTCCCTTCCCTTCCCTTCCCTTCCCTTCCCTTCCCTTCCCTTCCCTTCCCTTCCCTTCCCTTCCCTTCCCTTCCCTTCCCTTCCCTTCCCTTCCCTTCCCTTCCCTTCCCTTCCCTTCCCTTCCCTTCCCTTCCCTTCCCTTCCCTTCCCTTCCCTTCCCTTCCCTTCCCTTCCCTTCCCTTCCCTTCCCTTCCCTTCCCTTCCCTTCCCTTCCCTTCCCTTCCCTTCCCTTCCCTTCCCTTCCCTTTCTCTCTTCTTCTATTCATCCATTATATAACAAATTAAGTGAGATGTAAATGTAATATCCCTAGCATCATCATGTCTCTCTTTTCTACAGACTGGGGAAGAGCAGTACTTTGTACCTCTCCAAAATGCCTCAATTCTTTCATGACCATGACTACATACCACAGAAGCTACAATGCTATTCTTGTGCACATGAGTGTTTAAATTAAACTTGTTGTGTTTCAGGAAACAAAAAAAAAAAGTTCCAACCCAATTGTGAGAATGAACTAATTTTATGGATGGTATTCTATGAATTTATACCAGTTCTGTTAGGCAGGAAGTAGATTTCATGTCATTAATGTTTTTTGGTCCTAAGAGATTTCTGACAGATGGTATCTTGTTTGGTTCCCCAACACTGCTTGGCTTCTTTTTTTCCTTTCTTTCTTTCTTTTTTTTTTTCTTTCTTTTAAAAGTTATGATTACAAACAGTGAATAAATAACTAGCCTTTTCCATGTGATTTAATAATAGATTTCATTAGCGGTTGGGAAAGTGTGCTGTGGAAACTTGGGGAGAAGTGAGGGGAGGGGAGTGACCTTCAGTGACCATCAGCCCTGAATTCTCTTATTTGTGTCCTCTTTCCTCTAAGCCCTTTAGATGGTAACATCTGTAGGGGCACTGTCATGCCATCATTCATTTGGATTCCTACATCTGCATCCTTCTTTTCCCACCCTCAAGGATGGAGAGGATTTCTAGTGTGTCTCCTTTTCCTGGGAATACCTGATGGAATGAAGGGCCAGTAGAGGATGCTTAGAGAAAGAATCTGAAAAATTATCTGAATGCAAAGCAGGTTTTACCCCACAACTTTCACCTCACCAAACACTCTTAGATCAGGATGTTCATAACAGTCTCTACTTGCTTTTGTAAAAATCTTGTTGTTTTAGTCCTTTCTTGACTTGAGTCTCATGATGGTGGGAAGTTGTTGTCAGGTACAATGAAACACTCACCTGACTGTGACATCATGGTTCAAATGACCAAATCCATGAAGAGCAAGAAGAGTCAAGTCATGGTGACGTCCAATATTTTACTTGAATTGAGTTTGAAGCAGAGAGACATGGCAGAAATGCAGATCAGTATCCAAGAGTGCCTCTGGTTACCAGAGAATGAATAGTCTTTCCTGAACATCATGGTGGCTGCTTGAGAGCTATCCCTGTGCCAGGAGATGTCTAAAGACATTAATTTCCGAAGGCTGGTTTCAGTCAAACCTTTCACAGCCTTGTAACAATCTTGCTTAATTTAATTTCCTATTGTCTAATATAATTTCCCCTCCCTTAATTGAATTTCCTATGTTGTGTTTTAAAAGAAGATGAAAAGTAAAAATTGAAACAAAATATCAAGAACAGGGTTGAAAGGAAGACATATCCAAACATATATCCATGCCCTTAAGATTTGGGTAAGCTATAACTGACATATTTGATAAGACCATGGACAGAAAGAAGCCATTTTTTACATCTCTATTTCTGTGTCTCTGGCTGTGGATTTAGATAGCTCAATACTAAGCTCTGTGCTTAATGGGGATGTGAAAGAAACGCAATTGTCTTGTCCTGTAAATCAATATAACTTTATCTCTGCCTAATGAATCAGTGTCATGGACACATCCCAGATGAAAAAAATGATCTTGCCAAGTTTGTGCCTAACTCATTGTCTTGGCTGCTCTGGTGGGTGTTGGGACAATACTCGTCACAAAAAATCGAGAGGTTTTATGTGTCCCTTTCAGCAATGCTCTGAGAGAGAAAATCAAAAAAACAGCCGAAGAATATTCTAAATTTCTAACACAGTAAAAGGGTAGTTACAATAAAACCAAACCAAATCAAACAAAAAAAAAATCTCACTTCATTATTTCCTGTAGGTTTTATAAAATGTTTAGACTTCGACAGAAAGATAAACACAGTAAGATATTTCAGATATTTAAAATTTCTGGTTTTAGGAAGGATCTTGTATTCCTCAGGATCCAACAGATTGGCAACACTAAAAAGTGAAAAATTAGTTCTGGTCACTAATTGATTTTCAGCTGTTAATTTTTCCATCCCCCTTGGCTTGTTAAGTCCATGCATTGGTACATAATTAAAATACTCCTAAATGTCAATTAACAGCTGTCTGTTGTGAATGCTTGAAACACTACAAGTATCAGGGGCTGTTTCTGAGACCTTATTGCCTGTGACCATAAGGCTTATGGGAGTGCTTAGAGGAATTTCTGTCTTTAATTTTTATTTTGTAGCCTGTCCACAACACTGGCCAATTAATTGAGGCTTGTAAAAATTAAGACCTCTTCAAGGTCTTGGTTAGAATTATTTGGGGAAATCTCATTAAAACCACTCTTCTGCTGAAATTAAACCTGGTGCACCAACTTAGATCAGTTTTTTCCTTAGGAAGTAGTTAATCTATAAACTATATTCTTACTCTCTGGCTGAAGTATTTTTCAAACAGTTTGGAGAGAAGAGATATATTGCTGTGAAAAAAATTTGGCAGTAATAAATATCTTATGTTCAGGAAATTGTTCTTGTCTCTGTAAAGAAGGAAGACAACTTGGAATGAAGTTGGAAGGGCATAGATAATTCAATAATTAAAAGGACTGTGATTATACCGAAAGGTACTCATGCTGCCGTTTGTGACAGAAATAACTGGCTGAGGAAAAGTATGTCTTGGCATTAAAGAGCTCTTTGTAATATATATAATTTTTTTTTCTAGGAATTCAGCATAACTGCACAAATGAAGGTTCAAAAGTCTGAGATGAGTGGAAACTATAAGAAGTTATTGAGATAACTTCTGAGCATATGTCTGTGCATGTTCCTCCTGATAATAGTTTTTATGCTGTTACAGATGGAGAGGAGCATCTGCTAAGCACACAAGAAGCAAAAAAAATCTGGTGTTGACAAGTTCACCCAAGACAATTAAGGATAAGTTATTGCCTTAACAACGTAGCCCAAAATGAGGGGCAGGGCAGAATTACATCACCTAAAGAGGAGCATCTGCAAAATTTCTTAAATCACAGCTCCTGAGGGCATTTCTCCCTGGGTAGGAAGACTGGTACGAGAGCTTCTCTTGTGACTTGGTGGTCCAGCTTCCCTGGCACATGTAAATCTGTGTGAGTCGTGTCCCAAGAAAGTGAAGAAACTCTTTTTCTGAATGGCTCCTGTGAAAATGTGTAAAGTGAATGGCAGCAGCTGGTTTGCCCAGGCACAGCAGGTCCATAGCTAGCAGATTATATGACAATTTGACAGCTTACTCATAACCTTTTATGTGTACAAACATTGTACAGGGCCAGATTCTCAGTTGATATCAGTCTACACATTTATATATCTCCATTCATTGTCTTGGTCTTGCATTCAGTGTAGATTGTCTTGATATTTTTGTTTTAATTTCCAGAGTTTAGTGCATTGTTTCTATCCAGATGTGATGTGTCTTTACAGTTTTTCCTCTTTTACTACCTTACCTTTCAGCTGACTTTTCAGCTGAAGAATATGTTGGAACAAACAGACCTGAGCTGCAAGTGGGTTTGAGCAGCCTGGAAGCATCAATAGCATCTGGTCTGCAATTAAGGAGGGTTTGAGCTTGTCCATGGACATCAAGTCTTACTTTTCTAACTCAGGCTGGTTGCCACATAACCCATATGAGTGGCTTAAAAAAAGAAATAAGAAAAGAAGGGCTAAATGGAATATTTTCTTGAAAATCTTTAGGAATTGTAGTGAAGTGACCTGCCAAGAAAGCTTTATTAAATAGCCATTAAAATTTAAAAAGAAAGTTCTTTTTAAGAGTCTTGGCCCCAATAAACTTCGTGGACTTGGCACACATTCTAGAAATTCTGGGTTTCTTTTCATTCTTTAATTTTGCTCTGTAACCACTGTTTGACTTTGGAGCCAAAGGCTATCTGCTTGTCCAAGAATAAGTAGCTCCACCTTCTATCTCAAGTCACCAAAAGATTTGTATATAGTTTGGCAATTTTATGGCTTTTGGTAAATGCCATAAAATGCAATTCTTTTCTACCATGTCTTCAGCATAAAATAGATGAAATCTGACATCTTATTTGGTGATACTGACTGTAGCGACAGCAATGTTACCAGTAGGGCTCCATACGATATTGAGGTCATCCCTCACTGCAATTGATTGTTTCTTGCTGTAAATAATAAAATTATTTTATTGGTCAAATATTTCTGAGTACAGAATTCATAGCCTATAGAGGAGCTGAAGGTTTTCTGTGCAATCTCTGCTTTACTCAGTTTTTTTCTTTTTTTCTTTTGCTAAGGATGAAGTCAAAGCTCCAATTTCTCCTCATGGAGCCTAATGGCAGGCATGTCAAATGAAGCCTGTTTCCATTGCTATGCTTAAAACACTAGAAAATATATGTTTTGAAAGCCCTTCACTTGGGAAGCTAACAGATCAGCTTAGGTAACCTTACTGTGGAAGATTTTTATAGTGTTTCTGCCTCCAGCTGTCCACCTCATGCTTACGCCAAAAAAACTATTCAATGGTGCTTCTTGTTTTAAATGAACAGGTTGATGCCACTTCAGGTTTTTCGTACTCATTATTTGACAGTAGGATGATGAATTCTGGTAGGGTGGCAGAAGAAACAGCTTGGGGGTTTATCATCTTAAATTGCTACAGTGTATAAAATTCTCCAGACTTGCAAATACTATATTTCTCTCATGAAGCCTTCCTCATCTGCTGCAGAAAGAGGGTGCTATCTACCTAGTCAGTTAAATGGCATTTACTTTTCAGAAATTCCTTGAATAATAAATTTCTTAGCTTGAAGCAAACTTCTGAGTTTTTTGTTTGTTTTGACACATAAAAAGGAGAAATCAGGAAAGTACCAGACCTGCCTGAATAGCAACAGCATTAGCTAGTTTGCCACAAAAGGTCACTTCAGGGTCCTGCACGTGTTGAACACAGTACGTGTTGAACAGTAGAAGCAGGAAATCCTTCCTAAAACACATCTGATGGATTTCTGGTGGCTGAACGAAACCAGCTCAGTGTAACTTAACCTTTCCAAACTGTGAATTGTTATGAAACTGTATTCCGAAAAAATGTATTGCAAATACACATGACTCCACAGGAAGCTTCCCCCCCCCCCCCCTTCTCCATTAAGAATTCTGATTCAGAAGCAGAAACTAGCTTAATTTGGCATCGAGTTTTTCCTGTTACTATTCTCTCTATTCTGTCATTCCATGATCTCAGCTTCCCAGGAAGACAGGGCACGGTGCAATTTGTCAGAACAAAAAGCTATGCAGTTCATTTTTGCAGGCTACAACTCATTGCAGCTCAGTAATTACCAAAGGAGAGGTGACTGAAGAAGAGGTAGGCATGGCATTACACAGCAGTATTAGAAAACAGTAAAAATCCTAAAATAGTCTGCTCCCTGACTTGCATGACAGCACAAGTAAACACAGGGCTGAGTTTGGCCCCTTAATTCTGTTTTGATGCTCCGCAAGTTTTGACTGGCTCAGTGCAGAAAAGCTCACTTGCAATGGTTTTGTGTACCTAGACTTACCTTACTCTTTGTTTACACAGCAAAACGAAGACATGATTGCTGCACAAACTAGAGCATAAGCCCTCTGGGCCCCAAGGCACCACACACCATTTGCAGCCAGTGTTCACATCTAACCTAGGATGTCTTCATTGCTATCATTATTTTTGGGAGTTTAGTTTTGTTGGTTTTGCTCCATAACGGAGTTGCCAAAACAAAGGTGTTGTGTTGCTCAAACCTGTCCTAAGGAAATTTAATCTAGTCCTGACAGCATCATTGTGTGCGATTAATCTCCCCTAATTTTAGCTGTTTAATAGTTAGGCAGCAAGTTGAACTAGTTAACAGCTGCTGGAGGGGTATGGCCGTGTCCAGAGAATGGTTTGTCCTGGCCTGTGTCTGCAGTGAATCATTTTCTGTAGGCAGCCATCTCTTCCTGATTGCTGTTGAGGAGTCTAGATGACCATCTTAGATGAGGAATATAACTTTCTGGTAGCAGGAGATGAGTAAGAGGAATCCCTCCAAATAACTTTTATCTAGGCAAGGCAACATTCCCATCTCAAGGCACATTGTACATATTCAGTGCTTGACATGCAATGTCTCCAGAAATAGCTGCAGGAGCTGTGAACACAATTACTGTGATACTCTCTTCAAGCCTGGCCAGAGAACTGGGTGTGTTTTATGTTTTCATTCTCCTTGTTTGGCATAATTAACCTTAAGCTGCCTTTTCCCAGTGGGTCATTATGAAGCACACACAAAAGGGAATTATATCACTGCTCTTCATTTATGCTTATTCTGAGCTTTGCAAGCTACAGAGACCTAAATGCACATTTAGACCATCAAGAATTACAGTTCTGGGCCTTGTACATCTTGTCATTCTAGCTGTAAATATGAAAAGGGCAGTTCCTGCTTCAGGGAATTAAAGCAATTTGACAGTAGATGTCTAAAATATTCTGGAGGTGACCAAGCTATGAAATGGACCAGTGGTATTGAGCAGGTTTATACCAGGCCTAAATTTAACTTTAGGTGTCTAATGAAAGGCTGGCTCAATTATGGTGATTCAAAATGTTTTCTTGTAACACATAAAAAATGAACCAACCTAATGTTTGGAGAAGCCTGACATCTCCAAACTTGTTAGACATCTAGTTTATTCCTGTTCTGAGGAGATAAGGGGTAAAAACCCTGCTAACAACCTCCCACCTTTGCATATAATGCTTCTGTTCAGCAACAAGTGATAATTTCTCCATTGCTTCAATGGTCTTTTGTCATGCTTTGTTTTTCCCATCCAGCTAAGTCAGACGTTGAACCGGGGAAAGTTGAATTCTTTGTTGGCCCTGAGGATTTTTTCATCAAAACTTTCTGACACATGAAAGGATTTAGTATGAAAACACCAATTTTTTAGGCAGCTAACAAAGATGTCTTTTTTTCTCTACTTTTTATTGGAATTGATTCTTAGGAAAAGAATCACAGAGGGGGGGTTAATTTTTTGAATAAAAGCTGCTACTTGTAAGAGACCTTCAAATGCTTAAAAAATTGAAAGAAATAATGACACTTTTGACACACTACACAGACAATGCCTTCACATGAAAATCATTGTTTATCTCTGAAATGCTGTATAGTCCTTGTGTTGTGATAATTTAATGCATAAAACTAAGCATTCATAAAAGTAACCATTTAGGTGAAAGGTTGGCTATTTCATCAGGCGATATTGTTGTTATAATAACAGCATATCTGAGACATGAGAGACTTTAAGAAAAGTGTAGACAAAAAGAAATTTAAAGCAGTCAGTGCCTGTTTCCATTAAGTTACTGAATCACCTCTTATTTCAGACCAATGTATATGTTTAAGTTTCCATCCAAATTCTAATCCAGTGGCTTTAAGCTAAGCTAGTATCTGCTGCTGAACTGGATATGCTTTTGGATTAAGGTTCTGGCAATGTTTTTTTTCTTAATTGTGCCAAGCCGCTTGGCAAATTGTGCATACAGATGCAGGGCACAGGACGCTGTCTTCTGCTAAAGGTTTATATAACTTTTTATCTTTCTCCTTGTGCTGGTGACACAAGACCTATGGATGAAATAATCTGTTTCAGAGAATGCATTATAATTCACATGCATATAGTAACACTCTAGTGTGTTGTACTAGTAGAATAATGGCACAATTTAAAATGATTCATACATAAATACACAGTTAAACACTGTGCCAGACTACACACCTAAAGGGTTGATATTCACTATACCTACCAGGCACTTTTTCTTGAGCCTTCTGTTCAATGCTTGCTCCCTCTACATAGTGAAGCATGACAGACGTTTTTAAAGGTTAATTTTAGGTGAAGCAAATTGATTTCTAGAGGTGTCTCCATGAACGATAAGAGCAGTCTGTATTGTTTCAGGCCTTAACCAGGGTGAATCTAATTTAAAAGGTATTTTCAGCTCACACTTTGCAAAACATGAACCCTATCTGAAAGGAAACAGGAAACCTGATTACCCAGCATTTGAAGAATTCTGAGGTGCTTAATGATAAAGATATTTTTGCTTCAGTTTTCCGCAGCACATGCTCCAGTCAAACTGCCTGAGTCACAGCAACAAAGACAGGGGCTAGGAGAATTAATAACTATCCACAGTAGGAGAAAATCAGGTTCAAGAGTATATAAGGAACCTGAACAAGCACAAGTCCATGGGACCTGATGAGCTGTGTCTGTGGGTTCTGAAGGATCTGGCAAATGAAGTCACTATCTATCATGTTTGAAAACTCATGGCAGTTCAGTGAAGTTCCACTGAAAAGGGAATACAACCTCAGTTTTTAAAAAGGGAAATAGGGAAGACCCAGAAAACTACAGGCTGGTCAGTCTCATCTCGGTGCCTGGCGATACCATGGAGAAGCTCCTCCTTGAAATGTGGACAGTAGATTGAGGGAGGCAATTCTCCCCTTCTACTCCACTCTCATGAAAATCCCACCTGTGTACTCCCACCTGTGCTGCATCCTGCTCTGGGGCACCTAGCAAAAGAAGGATATGGACCTGTTGGAGTGCTGGAGCTTTTTATCCTGGAGAAGAGAAGAGAAGAGAAGAGAAGAGAAGAGAAGAGAAGAGAAGAGAAGAGAAGAGAAGAGAAGAGAAGAGAAGAGAAGAGAAGAGAAGAGAAGAGAAGAGAAGAGAAGAGAAGAGAAGAGAAGAGAAGAGAAGAGAAGAGAAGAGAAGAGAAGAGAAGAGAAGAGAAGAGAAGAGAAGAGAAGAGAAGAGAAGAGAAGAGAAGAGAAGAGAAGAGAAGAGAAGAGAAGAGAAGGACTCCTCCAGGGAGATCTTGTAGCAGCTTGCCAGTGTGTACAGGGGACCTGCAAGACAATTGGAAAAGAACTTATTGAAAGGGCATGTACTGATGGGACAAGGGGTCTGTTTAATGGTTCTAAACTGAGAGTAGGTTTAGAAAGGGAGATGTTCTTTCCTGTGAGGGTGGTGAGGCAGTGGAACAGGCTGCCCAGAGAAGTTGTGGATGCCACATCCCTGGCAGTGTTCAAGGCCAGGTTGGATAGGGCTTTGTGAAACCTGCTCCACTGGAGGGTGTCCCTGCTTCTGGTACAGGGCTTGGAACTAGATAATAGTAAAGATTCCTTCCAACCTAAACATCTATGTTTCTGTGACTGTGTTATTATCTGATTGCCTGTATAATAAATCTTAGAGTGTAGTGCAGTGACTATCTTTAGAAATACAAAGCGATGACTGAAGCAGTAGATGTCAGGATTTAGATGCAAATATTATTTTTGCTCTGTGGAATACTCAGGGTTTCTTTTTTTTTGGTCTTCTACCTTATATGAATTTTGCTCATATTCAATACATAATATTTGATTAAATTATTCTCCAGGGACTGAGAACAATTGCTATCAATGTGTACCTTTACAATCCATCTGTAGAAGGGGAAATTTCTAAATTAGAAAGGTTCTACCAAACTACTTTAGAATCAAGACCTTTTATTCTTAGATAGGAGAATTATCTTCCTCTCCTGGTGGGAAGAAAGTTTGCATAGCTTGTAACATCTTTGACATATAAACATAGACAAGTAAGGACTTATTCTTTCTGCAAACAGAAATAGTGGCAGATGGATGATAACATTGTCATGGATGGATGATTACAATTCCATTGTATTTGTACTTTGTGGTTTTAAATAGGATCAAAATTATAAAGTTTTATTAAATGTGGAATCTCCCTATCAAGCGGTAGATTTCCCTCATCCCTCAAACTGTATTTTGAAGCAAATAAACTTTAGTTATAAAAATTGAAGACAAAATTTTTTGATCTATGTTTCTCTTTGCCTTCATGGTGGCACAGAGAAGATCTATACAGTCACGGTAATGTGTCTCTTGCGGGTTTGATCAAGCCACTATAAAACTGCTGCCATTTATGTAACTTGAAACATTCTGCAATGCTTAAAAAGAAAAGTTGACTGTGGAGTAGCAGGATTTCTAAAACAACTCAGCACATTGGATCATGGATTTCCCTATGTCACTTATTTTACCATTTCAGTGCAATACCATATGTCCCTGAACAATTTTGTAACATGGCCCATATGTTAGCTTTTCTTGATGAAAACCAAGAAGGTAGCAAATTATCTGCAACACTGACACATAAATTGTACTTTTTTTACTTCTGAGTTTAGATTAATTCTTTTATTTTTTCATATTTTTCTGGTTAATTGCTCTCCACTGAATGTCCATATTTCGTGAAAGAGTTTTGAACAACTCTCTGGTGACAGAACGTTCTTGAATGTTCCTAAATAAGAAGTATCATGACATAATCTACTTATTTTTTAAGCTAGAGATGGTATTTATGAAAAATATAATCTAAATATAGTGTTCTGCAAAACATTAAGAGCAAAGAAACTTAAGATCTAATTCTTCCTGGCAAGCAGAATTATGTCAGAAATTAATTTGGCCAAAACAGAAATCTGGGTCTCAGCTGTGAAAATGGAAATGGATTGAAATGTTTCCTGATGAAACTCTTACCAGGCTTGAGATGAACAGGAAAAACTGAATGCAATGAGGAATGGCTAAAAGTGACCCAAATTATGACTATCTCCACATCCATGTGTGTAAGCGTGTGCTTTTGTGGGTTTATGTGAAAATAACTATCTAGCTTTGGTCTTTGGACTTTTGGTAACTTAATGTTTTAATGTTGATGTGGCCCAACTAAGTATGTAACTACATATAGAGATGTGAGATTTTTCTCAAAGCAGAAAAAGTTGATTGAAGATACAAATGGTCTGCTTAAGTCCTCTGCTCTGCTGCAGTATGCTTTATTGACCATTCCAATTTTCACAGGGTTTTTTTTCATTGCTTATGGCATGCTTCTTACTGTTTAAACTTCTACTAAACTTCTTGATAATTGCGCATTATGGTACAGATCCTCTATTATGGGACATTTGGAAAAACTAACATAAGCAAGTTAAATATGTGAATTCAAACCATATTGCAGGACTGTGTGGACACTTGATCTGGTAATTAAGGTGTCCTTCATTCAATTTAACTTAAATCACTTCCAGGCCAAATGCAAATAAAACATGTTAAAGTCAAGTTCAGCAAGAGGAGATCCACAAGGAGACTAAGGCAGAGCAGCAAGTCCACGTAGAAAGCCTATTCAGCATAAATTGCATGATGACTGGAATTTACAGTTAGAACAACTACAAATATAATCCCAGCTGATCTAAATACTTCTTTTTCCTTACTCTGAAAACCAGGTAAAAGAAAAGTTAATATAAAAATTTTATTTCAGCTGCTAACTTTATTGTTTTTGAAAGTGTTTTTACTATGGTACTTCCAAACATTGTAGCCCATTACCTACCCCAAGTACTGCAGACAAAGAGAAGATGGAATTAAAACTGAATTTTCAGAACACTTACAGAGTTGATGCAGAATGTAAATGCTGCTTAACAGAGTTGGTTTGGGTTTGGTTGGGTGTTTTCTTGTTCCTTTTTTTGTGTTTCCTGTTTGTTTGTTTGTTTGTTTCCCCCCATGTTTGAGCAGATAATAAATCCTTCTGGGCTGGCTAATCTCATTGTGTAATTTAGCAGGATGTATGGATACTGCAGTGGGGACTTCTCCTGAGGCCCATTACTTTGTGATCTCTGCTATCAGATCATGTTTATGATATGCACAAAGAGGAATTTGGCTCCATTTAAGGTTTACTGCTTATTGACCTCTAAAACTGCTAAAGTGATTTCTAGCAGCAGAGAACATTATACTGGAGATGAGTATTTGGCAGGGACTTTTTATCTCAGGAAGCAATGATCCTTCTTAAGGCCTACCAGCTTTCTGGCTCTCTCCGTGGAGGAACAAAGACCTTTCCTCCCCAGCAGGATTTTCTAGTTGAAACTCATACCTCAAGAAAATATAAATGCATAAAACTGCTTACTAAAACATGTTAATCCTAAAGTAAAGGAAATAAAAAAATTGACCTGAATTACTTCTGCTTTAAATTCAGCATTCCTTTGAGGCTTCTTGTCAGGTTCAATGGTTGATGGACATAGTGGAGTTATATCCCAACTTTGTGTGTTTGTTTCATACTTTCTTCAAAAGGGCACAATGGCCACCTTTTCTTTGTCTAGAAGGGGGAAATTACACTTTCTTCTCTCATAAAGGAGAACTTTTTCTGCTTTCATTTGTTTGTTTTTAGCTTCAACTTCTTTCACTAGTTTAGCTTCATTAATCTTTCCCAGCTTTATTTTTTTAATACCTTTGTGTCATTTCAGTATCACACCCAAGCACACTCTATACTGAATTCAGGCTTAAAAACAAAAACCATGAAAATTATTTCATGTTTCTGCACTGACAGAGCTCTACTTTCTGAACATTACTATTATGAAATGAAGTCTGAATACATAGTATATTTTGAATAGTTTTCTGTTTAACTACTTCATGTCATTTATCAAAATCTTGGGTTGGAGAAGTGGTTTAGAGCCAGATGAGCACCAAAATACTTAAATGCTTTAAATTTTCAAAAATGGGCTGAAAAACAAGTGTTCCAGTCTATTTCTGCTTTAGTTTGGCCTGGAAATACTGCATCATCAGCACTGGAACAATAGCTTATTTCTCCATCTTATCAATGGAGGGGTGCTTCTTGCCAAAACTAGCCCTGGCCAGGCCTAGAAAATTCCACAGCACTGTAAAGGGATATAAAGAGAATGTACTCTAAAAGTAATAAAAAAGTGAGGGAAGTCCTCTGAAGATGGAAACATGAATGCATTTTTAGTATCAGAGGGCAACATTTCCAAAAGCAGTCAAACAACTTCAAGAAAACGCCATCAAGGTGATTTTGAAAAAGTTACTCAGTACCAGGAAAGTTGTGGTCGTTCTGTTGTTTCTAATTTCTGAGTATTGTGCTATTTGCATTTTGCTCCAGAAAACATAAAACAACTAGTAGAAACCTAACCATCAATTAAAACTAAAAATTATTTTGCTCAGGTTAAAGTCTAATTTTTGGGAACTATTCAGTCTATTCTACAAGACACCTATTCTTATTTTTAAAATAGGCTAATGTTACTGTTAGAGTCAAAAACGTGGTAAAAAATGAGGAAATGGCTCAAAAATCAGCTCATTCCCACTTGAATCAGGTTTCCTCTGGTATTGCATGAGATAATGCCATGGCTATTTTTTAAGTAAATGAGCTTGGGATGGTTGGTTTCACCGAAAAGAGATTCTAATTCTGGATGAGTATGTTCTAAGGAGATCTTACATCAAGATTTTTTCCTATTGGTATACTAGCAAGAGTCAAAATCTGTCTCCTCAAAAGACTGGCTCATGAAAACAACAGAAATTGTGCCAGTTCCTTAGTTATGGTATTTAGTCTTCCACTAGTTTATACTCCACCATATAACGGGAATTCAAAAATAGCACTGTTTTTTCTCTAGCCATGATGGTTCAGAAGCTGTTTACTTCAGCTGTCAAGCAAGTTATGGTAGAGAGGCTGAACATATCTGTATATACCCAGAGACAGAGACTTTTCTATCTGTATTTAATCTATGTTAGCCATTATACTTAGGAAGCTTGCTTCCTGCTATTCCCTGACATCCTGATATCTTGGCTACAGGAAGCCGTTTGAGGATTTCTTTATACTTGAGAATAGTTTGGGAAAGCTGTAGTACAATAACTATGCCAAATACTGTCCTTAGAGGGGGCATTCTGTTGTCCTGAAGGAGACCTTTCGTTGGCATCCTCAAAGAGAATTATCTGTTCTAGCAGAAAGATTTCTTGCTGTGGTGGCAATCATAGTTTACCAGGTTTTTTGCAGAGTTGCTTTATGTAGCACTGGCTTTCTAACATTTATAGCTGCTTCTTTTATACTGAACAAATGTTTCACACCTGTTTATTCACCAAAATCTTTCTTTCTTATCTTTTCAATCGTCCCTTTTCTTGAACTCTACAGTGGACATTACATCTCTGTGCCAGATACCACTGTGGGAGTAAAGAGCACGAGACTTTGCAAATGCCAGAAACACAAGTAAAGACTCATGAAGATAATCATAGCATCTCAGTGCTTGAGGCAAATAACACTTCATATGTAGCACAACTCATTCACGTCTTTTCCCTCTTTTATGGTAAGACTATATGCGTACTAAGATGCACACTATAATTATGTAAGAATTTAGAGGTTTTCCATCTTTCTACTTCTATTTGGGCATGAATCCATCCCAAAGCAGCAAGCCCTGTATGTAATCAGAAAGGAACTGAGATAGAGGGTTCTTCTGCCATCTTGGGAAACAAATAATAGTCTCACAGCATAGTTTTTAACCAGTTTCCTTTGAAGCATCAGAGATCTTACAATGATGCAAATCTAGCTAATCTGCTGACCAAAAACAATGGGATAATTAATGGAATTCTTCAGCTTTGAAATGGAATTCTTATGATCTAAGAATTATGAGTTGGATGGCAATTACTCTTTGAACTGTTTGAAAGATTTGGATATAATTTTCACCCCATAAGTCATGGAGCTTGTCATTACTGAGTTGTCACGTAACTACACAGAGTTTGCTCAGGGATAGATGTTTTATAAAACAGAAAGAAACTAAATATTTATTTTCATTTTATTATGTATATTTATTGTTTGGAATTTTCTTCGTCAAAGTGTTTAGAGGTTCTAAGGCAGAGTTTAAGTGCACTTGGAAAGTATATTTCTTTTCAGGTTACATGAAAAAGCACTTAAAGTAATTGCTCCACTTCTTTCTGGACAAGGCAAAGGAAACTAACATGATAAGGTGCAAGATTTTTTCTTTTTGTATGTGCAAGTGCCTTCACATTCTGCAATTATCATCTCTTGCAATGAAGTATAAACAGGGAATATTTCTCATTACAACTTCAGGATTTTTCCACCATTTGGTTCAGGGAAAATGCTTAAAAAAAATGCAAATGTTGTGGTTGATGGAGCTTAGATTCCCTTAAAGAGCTCTGTGCACAACTAAGTTGATACAAATCAATTTGGTTTAATGAGCTTCACATAAGGAATGTAGACAAAAATTTCAATACTTATCACTACCTTAATTGTATATTCATTTTGATAGCACACACCTCACCTCAGGGGTATGATTACAAAGGCCAGATTTATTCTTGGATAGCTTTACTTGTAAGATGATGGACAGGTAAAGCACTCCTCATGTGGGTGCAATTAGTCTGGCATTGCTTTGCCATAGAAACATGCCCTTCCCTAAAAATAAGACAGTTTGATGTCATAACTGTCTGGGGATTAGGAATTTCTGTCATCATAGTTATGCCAGCCAGGAATCAATCAATCATGAGTGTCAAAAGTATGAAGGGGGAAGCAGACCTTAGGAATGGTGCAATATGGTCCCTGTGCTGAGAATGATGAATATCACAAGCTCCCTGGGAAGAGGCATGAAATGTATACATATTATTTCAGATTATTGCCTGTTCCATTTCCATATCCAGTGCCTCTCCCAAATGACTGGCTCAGAGTAATAAAAAAATGTATTATATTTTATCTGATGCTTCCTCTACTGTTCTCAACCACCTCCCTATCTTGTATTCTTTCATCTGTATTACTCATCTGCTTTCCTTTAAAAAAGCAAGCATGTCAGGGCATTCAGGATATAGTAGAGAAAGTAAGAACCTGGAAAATTTGTTTGATCTCCTTTCCAGGCATTCTGTTGGATTAAAATAAATTTAAAAAAAAAGGAAAAAAAAAAAAAGCAGTTCCTCAAGTGGAATATGAATGGACACGTTTGGAATATCAAGAAAAATAAGTTCACAATGCCATTATTCATTTTCTAGTGGAATTTCAGATACATTTGCAGCATTTGGTTATGAAAATTTGGATTGGTGCAATATGCTACCTAGAACCTCAGTCACAGTTCAGAGCACACTATGAGGCTCATAGAGGCAAACAGAAAAGTATTTTGTGTCCTAAGGAGTTTGCAATCTGAATGGAGAATCAGACAGCATACAGACAGAACCAGACAGAGGAGAATACAAGGTAACTAGTATTCAGGTTTTTTTGCAATGTTAAAACAGATACAGGGAAACCTGTCTTGTGAGATGATGGAAGTGAAAAGAGCTACACTTATTTTGTCTGTCAAAGTCAATGTTGAACGTGGTATTCAAAGATACATTTTGGAGATATGTAAATATCAGGGAAAGTGAAGAGCTGTTGAAATACAAGGATAGTTCAAGGCAGAATGTACTCAATTTCATCCTGAATGCAGTTATCTAGATCTGTATCTCTTAGAAGAACAGAAATGTCTTTCCAACATGCAAAGTGAGAGAAAAGAATTGCCATTGCTTTAGGATACAGAATGCGGCATTTACAGCAACATAGGGAGGATCCTGGATTTAGAATCTACAACTTGGCTTATGAAACTGGCTCTTCAACTTGCTGATATCTGCAAGAGAGGATGATGAAAACTTGATTGATGTTTGATGATCCTGTCTATTTGCACTCCAATCACATTGAATTTCATTAGCTCTGTGCTTCAAAGTCTCTGCCAGGTAGGTGCAGGAACAAGTAAGAATGTCCTCTTTTCCACCCCTAAATGCAAAATACTTCTGGGAAAGATGTAGTTTTACTTCCCTTTCATATGTCAGTGACCTGTGAGAAGTCCTTGAGGTACTTAAGATCATTTCAGCTCATGTGCTTTAATCATGTCCTCAAGGCTAAACCCAGTCATTATATTTCAGGATATGTACTCCTTTTTCTATAAAACCACTAATTTAGATTTTTATGGAGAAATTGCCTTCCTCTTTTCTATTTTCATTTAACAAAGCCTTTGCTTATGACATGGACTTCAGATACTGCATTTTCCCCTCTTTTCCCTGGTTTGGTCCTTTGGGAGGGGCTAGATTCTGGCACTTTTTTATGTGAAGCTTCTAATAATGTTCTGAAGATTTCAGGGTGGGCTGTTTTGTTTTTTTTGTGTGTGTGGTTTCTGATCTATGTGATCATGTAGTATAGAGCTCTTTGTCTCTGAAATGTGAAATACTTCATTGTCTTCAATTGCAAAGGATTTAGCTTTTTAGTTTCAGAAAAAAAAGACAGTGAGGTAACTCTGTGAACGTTTCTTTTTAATATAGGGAAAGGGAGGACAGGAGAAGGGCATGAAAATGCTTGTCTAAAATACCTGTACATGAATGCTGTAGGCTGACTTCCCAGGGGCAAAGTTTTGATAATTAGAAAGCTTATATCCTTGTGTTTCCAGGGCAGTAAATCTGCAAGTACAAGGGAAACAGTTTTGTGAGGTGGAGTCTCTAGTGGAGAGGGAATGGTTGGGAAAAAAGGTGTGGAGCATTGTATCTTCAAAGAGCATGCCATGGGGCAGGGCATGAAGCCATCCTTGGAGAGATTTGCTGTGAGGAGAATAAAGCAGGCATAGGGAAAACCTGGATATTTATCTCCCAGAGCTCAGAAAACTGAAAGCACATATGTCTGATCACAAGAGAAGTTCAGACCAGTTACTGGCACTGGCAGCAGAAAAGAATAATTTTTAAAATTCAGATATGGAAGCTGCATGAAGTTCCCTTGAAGTGATTTCACTCTATTTAATAATCACAGGAGAGAATGTTAAATGTTTCTGTAGTGAAATCCATGAGACCTCAATTGATTCTTTATTAATTGACGGATTTGCCTGATGGACAGATGAATGTAGGTGGTAAAGGATTCATGGGCCCAGTAAGCTGAGACTAGACAGCGTGCAATCAAAAGGCATAAAATCTTCTCTGCTCCTGGCACATTTTTTACTCTGCCATTTAGTCAAATGTTTTACAGTACTGATAAAAGTCACAGGAAATAAAAAACAGAAAACAAAACAACAATTCAGAGCATGTAATTCCAAATTCCACTAGAACTTTAGGTTTGTAAAAACTGTTTTGCTTTGGAGATGCATATATTTTATTGAAAAAATTTCCAGTATATCTACTTTTGACACCTTTTACTAGAGGCCAACCAGACTGAGGCTGCTGGTCTACCACTGAACAAAGATAAGTCATTGTCAGGCTCTGGCATCCAGGTAGGGGTTCCCCAGACCCATCCCAGGGATTCAACAGGTTTTTTTCAACCAAAGCTCTTCTAAATAAATCAATCTGTCTGAATATACCATCACTTTTGGATAAGGTAATACCTCATGTAAGGCTTCCCATGTAGATGTTACTATACTACTGGATCAGAAGAGCAGGCTGCTGTCTGATGCAGACTTAATCAAAGTCCCAAAAGCAATTAGGAAATAACCTGCTGAAAGTTTCTTATCAAGGAGGAAATTAAATTTGGGCCTCTTAGTGGAATCATTACCTTTTATTTAAATTTTGAATTATTTTAGTGTTATCTAACTGCTGAAGGTCTCATTTTCTGGATAAAAGTCACTTTCCTATCTGAATTCGGCTAAGTTCTTTGCTTCAGATAAATCTCATGATACTGAATAAAACAGATTATCATAGTGAATAAAAGAGATTACATGCAACTGCTAACTTCTATCAGCCTTAAGTCAGTGATTTTCATGTTCCTTCCTCTTCTTTTTCTGGCAAGAGAAATTGAAAATATAATGACTTTGCCATTCATTGCTTCATATTATCTCCAAGATGTCAAATAAAAATTGCTGCTTTACATAACATTAGATCCTGATATGTGCATACAAGTCCATTATTTGTGTGAGAAAGAAGACATTTATTTTACATTTTTTAAAAACTGTGTTTAAAAGTACCTCTTATGGAAAGGGAAAGGAAGATGCAGAAAACTATGGTGTGGTCACAGTATAAATCTGTCCTGAAACAATGCTGTTACTATGAATCCTGAAGACAAATATAAGACTTCTGTGTATGAAGAGCATTCAGAACTGGAAACTGCAAGCTGAAAAAAGAATAATACATAATTATGAGAACTCTGACAGCCATTAGTAATCACTTACTCATGAGGATAAAATATCAGATTTCATTGCTGATCTTTAACCATAATTAAAAAACATGAAATCCATGGATCTGGCTAATGTAGTTTTATCCAAAGAGTAAGATTAATCCTTTATAATGGAAGCAGAGATTTATTTTTTTTTTAGTGACTCTACGTGATCACAATGGCATAATAATATTGAATCATGCCATTACTAAGCATTTCTCAAAGCCTCACAATTTACTCCTGAACTTTTGTTCATTTGTATTTGATGGCTCTGATATTTCCCACTTTTGTGTCATAGAGGGAAAGAAAATCCATCTCTCTTGAGAAGTGTTTCTCGTCTGGTTTCCATCAGAAATCAAAAATTCTTGTTTGTAACGTTGGATTCTAATTATAAATGCAAACCCACCATTTTGGAAACTCCATGAGTTTGGAAATAGACATTGAGTAAATCTTCAGTGCTTGGAATCTGAAGACCTGTTTTAGCAGCAGCTGATGCTTGGTCCTACATGTGTATAACCTTAAACATTTAGCTTTATGTTGAGACTATAACCATGCAACCTGCTAGTTTTCAAGCTATTGTTATTACAGCCTTGATTGTCTTCACATTGTTTGACTAAGGAAAAGAGTCTTTTGAAACTTCTTGAAAGTCACTCAAGGGATTTCTTCCATCTCCTCTTCATCAAAGAGCTGGTATTGATTCGATGATGCAGTTTGATACTGCACAGTCATGCACTGCATTGCAAAACATTTCACTTACAAGAAATTAAGTCAAATTACAGAAAGCAAATCACATAGCATCTGTAAGCACATCCCTGATTGAAGAGTCTCTCTTTCCCCAGACTGGCAATATTGTTGCAAGCATGTGGCTATATACAATGTTTTGGGAGAAGCAAGGTCCCACCACAGACTTCCTATATAATTTGGGCAAGTCACTGTTTAATCTCTCTCTCAATTTCCCATCTTTAAGGGATGGACCACAATTCTTTGATTGTTTTGCCTGTGAAGCAGTTTGTGAGGGTGTTTGTGGTGCAGACTGTCTCTGTTTTAAAACACAGCACTTAGCACAGTGGTGCTATGACCCAAACATGTTTCCCTAGGGACTTTTGCAAGAAGTATGGCATATACTTGCCTTTATTATGGCAGAGAACATATTTTTTAGCCAGAGAGGCAGGGTCTGGGGCTTTAGAGATCCATAGTACTCATATGATGGAGATTTTCTCTGACCATCTCTGTAGAGAGCAGACTGACAGCAGTTTACAAGTTTCGTTCACTGTCTTGGTTGCCCTTTTGCAGGAGTTAGAGGGTCCTCTAAGTCTAAAGGTTCTTTGAGCAGGCAAAGGTCAGAGGCTAATAACAGGATCTTGAGGCCCCTGCTGTGACCAGCAGAAACCTTCAGATGGAACAATTTTAATGAACTTCACGTGTTTGTAGTGTTGACATTTACTTGAGAGATAATTTCCTTGACTCCTTTTATAGTTATTGCAGCCAAATAGTCACTTCCAAGATGGGATTCATTTGCCCTAGTTAAAGTTACTATTTTAGGGTGACATAAATCACATCCTGCAGTTCCCTATTTCTCTTCATTACTACAGAGTCCAAACAATTACCTCATGTGCAAACTTCTACTCTGTAGATCTGGAATTCAACTTGTGGTGCTCACACAACATCTAGGGAGTCACCATGCCTTCCCAACAAAGGCAGTTGGGAAGGCCATTTTATTTTTCCTCTGTGGGGAAACTGAGGAGCAGTGATAGGATTGTGGTGCAAGACCACCAAGGAGTTTGATACTGACCAAATGCTTGTTACACTGAATGAACAGGGCAGACCCAGAATTGCTATTTTGTAAATCTTTGCACCCCTCGGTTGAGACACTCCAGGGTTGAAACTCCTGAATGTGATTGGATCTAAAGATCTCAGATTAATCCGCCTCAAGCACAAGTTTGAGAAACACAAGTTGGGCCTCGTAACTGATACTTCTCTTTCGTACAGTGAATTATATATTTCAAGAAAAAGAATTCACCAAAAACACCACAATAGCAGCTATGAATGCCACCTGAGCTGTTTCCTTAGACATGTGAAACTTTCTGTTGAGTGAGACCTCCTCTGAGTAATTTCCAAACCAAATAAAACCCGTGCTATGTCTTCAATAGCTGAGTATCATAGCTCTCAAGATAGAAAATTCTCATGATTTCAACTAATTTTTAATTTCTAGAGGAGAAACAGAAGGATTAGCAAAAGCGGTGTCCTATGGCATGTGCAAAATAAAAATTATTGGAATAACTGTTAATGGCTAATTATCAAGCTTGTTGACAGCATGCTGTCTAGCTGCTAAATAATCGACTACTTAAGGCACAGTGTCCATTCCTTGGGACAAGGCAGAGCAGGGCAGCCTGTGGTAGAGATGTCATGTAGTTTCTCTGAAACACTGGAATTGATGAGATGGTAATGTCTGTACAGGGAAGGAGATTAAACACACACAATCTTTGCCACCTATTACACAGCTGTATCACAACATCATTTCAGTCACTGGCAGAATTGAGACCCTTTGTGCAGACTGTTAATGACCAGTGCCACCATTTTGCAAGGCTCAGGTGATGTAAGATCCATTTCTAGGCATTTGAATTCTAGTCAGATTTCTGGGGGCCAAATAATGAACCCTACTGTTTCTGCAGAAGTGCTCTCTTGTGAGTTCTGCTGGTCACAATCCTGTGCTCAGTTGTGGAATACTGATTTACACCCAGAGCTCAGAAAGGGCCTCTGGAAACACAGAGGAGCCTTCAGGGAGCACAGCAGCATTAATAAGAAGGCTGCAGCAGGTTAAAGACAGTTACTCTCCTCCAAGATCCCTGCCTTACTTCTGTTGCTTCACTCTTGTATGCTTCTTCCTTCTGGCGTGCCCTAGTTTCTTGCTTTTTTTCCATCAACATTGTTATCTTACTTCTCTTCCACCAACATCTTCTTACACATGGTCAGCTTCCTGAGCATTATTTTTAAGCATTCCTGGAGTAACTCTAATAAGAATAGATAGTTGTCTAAAGTCAATATCACATATAAGCCAATGCAGGGGTCTATAGTGGAGGCAGATTTAATTTTTTTCTGACTTGCTTTAATTTTTTTTGTATTCTCTGAACTCGTCCATGTCAAACTCCCTAATTGTCCATAATAAATTCAAATAAATACACTTAAGGAGTAAATCACAAAGGTTTCTTGGCCCTAGGATGGCCAAGAGAGAAGAGTTGCTCTGAGATCATCATCTGAAGGAAAAAACTTAAATGTAAGCTCACATCATTAGATAGAGTAGAAGAAACAGAAGCTGTTATATGGCCAAATTGAAATTTTAAATTTGAACAGGTAATCTAACATCAAACATAAATCTATAGGAATCTATAGGCTTCTTCTCAGCCTTTTTGCCAAGGTCAAGTGTAGTGTAGTGCAGTGTAGAAACTGTTAAAATCACAGAACTTTTTTACATTTTTACTAAGGAAAGAAACGAGAAGAGAAGAGAAGAGAAGAGAAGAGAAGAGAAGAGAAGAGAAGAGAAGAGAAGAGAAGAGAAGAGAAGAGAAGAGAAGAGAAGAGAAGAGAAGAGAAGAGAAGAGAAGATTTGGTATATGAGGCAGAGTAGTATCAAAAGGCACTATGGCAGCATGATGCCTATTATGTAAATGCATTTCACTCTTTGTCTAATTTGATTGATTGAAGGTACTGTGTAAATCAGGGAAGGACAGTGCTCTCTGTAACTGTTTAAAAATCCAATTTCAAGTGATGTAATCAAATATGAGATTCCATATTAGAACCCAAACATGATAGGATAGGGAAAGGACAGGGGCACAGAAAGTGATTCACAGACAGTTCCATTTTAATATAAGTTAATTTCTTTACTGTGTGGGTGAGTGCACACTGGAACTGGTTGCCCAGAGAAGTTGTGGGATCTCCCTTACTGGAGATACAAGAGAACCATCTGTCTGGATACAATCATGTGTTCTCTGGGGTGATCCTACTTAAGGGAGGTTGGACTGAATGATCCACTGCAGTTCCTTCCAATCTGACCCACCCAATCTGTCTCACTGTGATTCTATGAGGGCATTAAACTTCTATACAGGTTTTGGTTTTGTTTCAAGGACTGACTGTGCCAGTATAATATTTTCAATGGGTATTAAGATTATCCTAATCAGGAATCATAAGTAATGTTGCCTTGCTATAGAGACAGAAAAAGCTGGTAGCCTATAGCTGATGTCCATCTGGGATGCAATTGACAGCTGGGCCAATATCAGTTTATGACCCATTTGTCATTTAGTCCCAGCTCTTCTATGCAGCTACTACATCCATGTATATGCACAAATTTATTCAAGTAAACTCTTCAGTAATAATATAAATACAATACCTGTTGTAAAATTGATTTCTGAAGAGTTAACTTTCAGTCTGGACATCAGGAAAAATTTCTTCACTGAAAGGATGTTTAAGCATTGGATTGGGCTACCTAAGGCAGTGATGGAGTCACCAACTCTGCAAGCATTCAAGAAATGACTTGGATGTTCAAGAATCCAGCAAGGATGTGGCCCTTAGTGCCATGGTTGAGTTGGCATGGTGGTGTTTGGTCAAAGGTTGGACTCAATGATTTTAGAGGTCCTATCAAACCTTGATTCTGTGAATTAACAACAATGTTTTGTGTGGTTTCAATTAAGACTCAAGATGTGTGATGACACTAATTATTCAGAGCAGCTTTGGCTCACTCAGAGCTTATACTTGCTTATTTACTCTGACTACTCATGCTTTCATTATATTCTAATTAGTTAATGCATTTATAGTTCTTAAAAAATCTGATTAATGACATACTTGTCATCTTTATTTGAAAATGTTCTCAGATTTCTCATACAATGTTAGTATTTATGATGGGTTGACCTTGGCTGTCTGCCAGGTGCCTACCAAGCCTCTGTGTCACTCCTCTCCTCAGCTGGACAGGGGAAAGAAAATACGACTAAACACTTGTGGGTCAACAGGATAGTGACATCATCCAGTAATTACCATCAGGGGCAAAACAAAATTGGCTTGGGGAATTTAATCTTTTTTGTAGATAAAGCAGAGTAATGACAAGTAGGAACAAACCTAAAACTAGCTGCCCCTCATCCCTCCCTTCTTCCCAGGCCCATCTATACTCCCAGCTTTTCAACTGCCTCCTCCAAGTGGTGCAGAAGGATGAGGAATGGGTCTTGCTGTCAACTCATAACACTTCATAACATATTTGTTACACCTTCCTCACACTTCCTCTACTTCAATTTGGAGAAAACCTGCCTCAGCATGGGCTCTCCACAGGCTGCAGTTTCCTTCTGGACACATCCACCTGCTCCAGTGGGTGATCCTCCATGGGCCACAAGGTGGATCTCTGCTCCACTGCTCATCTCCATGTGCTGCAGGGGCTCTGTTTCCACACCATGGTCTTCACCACAACCTATAGGGAAAATGCTGCTCTGGTACCCAGAGCATGCCCTCCCCCTCCTTCTTTGCTGATGGTGGTGTCTGCAGAGCTGTTACTCACATGTTCTCACTCTTCTGTCCTACGTGGTGCTGCGCAGATTTTTTATTAGTGTTTCTTAAATGTGCTGTCAGAGAGATGCTGCCAACCCTGCTGATGGGCTTGCTTTGGTCTGTCTTTGAGCTATTAAGACCTGCTTCTGTTTGGCATTGGAGCAACTTCTGCTGTTTCTTCTCAGAAGCCACCCATGCAGCCCCCTGACTACCAAAACACTGTCATGCAAACCCAAACCATTTTTCCTTTGTCTTCTCCTGACATCTTAATTTTCTATTCTCAAACTATTCTTCTACAGTAGTTTTTCATTCAAACTCCGGGTTTATGATTCCTTTACGCTCACTCCCACAGCTGCCCTCTACTGTATCTTCTAGTTTTTGTTTTATCTGGTCCTGTTGTTGCTATGTGTGCTCATCAACTCATTTCCCACATCTTCACAATGTCATTACAAGCAACTCTAATTTTTCCAATCAGCCAGCTCTCTCCTAGATTTAAGCTAGATGTCAGAAGAAAATCACTGCAAGGTCAAGAGAGTCTGGCTTTCTGCTTTCACCCTGCATCAAGGGAGCTAACAACCCTTCATGTACAACAGCATGCACAGTTATTATTTTTATCTGGGTTGATGCCTTCTTTTTTCTTAATTGTGGTCAGCAGGAGAATTCGTGAGAGACTTGAACAAAGTTAGGCAGATTTTTGTAAAAACATGAATTATGTCTTCCCAATCAGAGGGACCATGCCACTGACTAGGATTTACAAATTGCAGTTTCAAACCATGGAGGAGTTAAAGGGTTACAAAATGAGGATGTCAAGAACTGGAACAAACTGTTTCTTCCTCAGTAATTTAGCTTTTGGATATTGTTATTTGGAAAAAAAATTTATAGTAGCCTGAAGCAAGCCCAGTGCTTACCACTGGTTCAACAAGCAGTCTGGAATAAGAAATGAGAAGCGGATGTAGGCAATCAAGACAATGCTCCATCTGAGAACTGGGAAAGAAATGATAGCAGATTGCCATGAGGATGCTGGCTGTGGAAGGATGGGCCCTGAGCTCAGATGAAGAAATGGCTGAAGTCTGACAGACTTGTGAGCAAAAAAAGTTGTTGGTCTAATCGTGAGATATTTGTGTCAGGGTTGATGTCAGGGTCAGGATGCTGTAGGTCTGAGGAGACCATGTAAGCTGCTGACAATGTGCTGGAAGGCAGTATTTTTGCACACAACATCTATGCTGCCTGTTGGTGAACACTGGGTGACCAAAGCCTCCTCTCAAATGCATCCTGCTTCTTTCTGCAGAAGGATCTGTGCATTCCCCTCTCACCTGCAGACACTGAACAAAGTGGGAACTGCACAAAACTGACAGGACAGATAAAACTTCTACCAGGACATAATTCCAGTAAACTCCCTCAATTTCATCTGGTTGTATCATGTCATCTACTCACACACACAAAATTGATATATTTTTAAAATTTTTATATGAATCATTGATAGATCTCTTATTAAACTTAGGGTTTCATTCATGTTCAAATCTTATAAGCAAATGAAGGAAAAGATGTGTTGCTTCCCAAGGCTCTGGAACTGTTTTTATATCCAAATGTATAGTTATGTCTTTTGGTTTTTCAGTGAACATAAGGGTCAAATGTAAACTTTATCTTTTCCTAAATAACTGTCCTTTGAATTTTAATTCAAGAATAACTATCTATTGGAAACCTGTTTTACTGAATCATGTCCATTCAGGCAGATTTTAGTGTAGGTGACTTCAGATGTAATAAGAGGTGTTTCCAAGAGCACAGTTGTTAAGCAAGAAGAGACAACATGCAAACTAACAAAACATAGGGAAAAGTCATCATCTAGTCTGGGAAGGAAGCCTGCTGGTGTTTGTTTTGGGTGTGGGAATTCCCTGAAGACTCTGCAGCAGAAATGTGTTGCACAGCCAAGGAAAAGCATGAGTCAAGCTCCAACAAGTTCCCAGCAGGAGAGCCTTGCTCAGCCCAGCCATGGGACAGCAGCAACCCAGCACGGTGCACCAGCTGCAGCCAGGTGTGAGGTGAACTGCCTTCGTGTGCTCCCCCATCACCTTGGTACTTGTCCCACCATTACCAGGCACAGGAGCTCAGGCTGCCATGTGGCAACTCCTGCAAGCGCTGCTGGGGCTCATCAGCAGTACTCCCCATATGCTGACACGGAGTTATTTAGTCACTATTTAGTCACTCAGTCACTGTTTAGCTCTTCTGACTTGCAGTGAGGAGTGCAGATGGGGTATTCAGCAGAATCTAATAAAAGATAAGGGACACCAGGGGATGTGCTTGCTCCAAGAAGTTGAACAGATGTGCTAGAATTGAGCTGTATCCCCAGAAGGCTTTTCACGCTGATTTGTTTATTTTTTGGACAATATCAGTCTGACTGAATTGAGCTATCTGGACTTTATGTTCCTGGGAACCGGTTTCATTCACACAGCTAATGCCAAAAATTGAAAGTTATCTAAAACTAAAGGTGATTCTAGGAACTGGAAAGACCAGATGTCCATAGGTCTGCCTTCTCTTCTGAGAGTAGAAAAATAGAGCTTGAGGCTCTAGAAAAATTGGGCCCACTTCAGAACCCATTCACTCGTAACTTGTTAACTAGCTTTGGATTATATCACAGTAAGTCAGAAAGAGGGAAAGGCAGACTTATTGTTGTGATAACTTGCTACAGGAGCCAAGAGATGCTCATTTTGCAGATATTAAAGGACTTAAAAAATTACTCTGACTTTGTGGACTGATAGTCTCAGAAATTAAATTAAATATGTAGTCCTTATTCATTTAACAGAGACAATGGGAAAAAGAACACCAAGAATGCTGAACACTGCACATTTCTTGTGGAAGTTCATTCAGTAGGAAAGTGGCCAAAAAGCAAAATTTGAACACTGGAGACATCCAAGCGATGAAGCCTGAAAATCAACTATATTACACACCATAATCTGTTTAACTGCAACCAATATCCTAAAAAATGGAATTGTCACCAGAAGACCTTATTACCTCTTGAAAACCTCTTTGCTTTTCTAGTAATCCAAATCTCTGCTTATGTATTTTGATCCTTTCACTGATGGTATTTTACTCAAACTTGATCAGGCTTCAGAAAGAAAAAATAGATTTTTTTTTTTTTTTGGCATGAGAACGGTAATTTGATCTTTCCACAAATATCTGAGATCCTTTTTTTTATATACCAGAAGCCCAGAGTATTTACTGAGGTAACAGATTTGAATATAAGCATATGTTAAGTCTTCTCTGTGTCAACTGAAACACTTCTGCATGGCACTGCATGGCATATTTGAAACAAGAAAATATTTGATCTTAATAATTGACATAGGCTGCTGTCAGTTTTACAAAAGAGTAAAAAATCTTGGATATGGAAAGTTATTTACTTCTTCTGGACTGGAAGAATCACTTTTTCTTATAGAGCTGAATTTATGAATAGGACTTGATAGGATTTTAACATAATTCCTTGTTTTATGTGCTGTGCAGTGTTGTCTTTGTTCATTGAGGTTAGTGGGATGATTCAGGATAAACAGGTTCTGACCGAGTTGTGTGGCTTGCACAGCACCTTCAGCTCACTTTGAAGGAGCAGCACTACATTTATTACTTATATTACATAGACAGTTTCCTTCTCACATATCCTTTTTCTGTGGTGTAGATCTACTGTTTTTTTTCTAGAAAATGTATAAATTACAAGTCTAAACTGCAAAAATGAGTTTCAGGTATAACTAATACACATGCCAGTATATGAATATAGGACAGTAAATATTATATCCAGGGTAACTTGATGATTTTGAATACATGTCAGCTTGGAAATGAAGGAAAGAAATTATGTTGAGTTTTGCATCAGATCCAACTCTTCTGATTATCTCTTATATATACATTGTTTCAAACCAAAGAACCAGATCAGAGCACTCCTGAAGAATTTGACAGCCCCAGACTCCAAGAAAAACCTACAGAAACCTTCACCATATGATTTCTTACATTTGGCTCTTCAAAGTTGAACTGGTAGTCCTCCAAAAGCTGAAGTGACTATATTTGATTTAAGTCTAATTTGCTACATGTGTAAGAATATTTTCCAAGTCCCCATACATGAGCAAACAAATGATCATCAAATATTTTGATTCTACAGAATTATTTTAGAGGGAGTAATTTTTCCCTTCCCAGCACTTTCAGCATAGCTTTCAGTGATGCAGTAGTTCAATATCTAGGAAGGTCCATTGTTCACCTGTACTGATTTTGGCTAAAACAGATTTATTTTCTTTACAGAAGCTGGTAGAGGGATGTGGTTTTTGATTTGTGCTGGAAACAGTGTTGATAATAGAGGGATGTATTAACTATTTCTGAGCTATCTTGCACAGAGCTGCCTGTTGTGCCTCTCCACAGCCCACCAGCCAGGAGGCTGGGGGTGCACTAGGAGTCAGGGTGGAGCCCAACTGACCACAGGGACATCCCATAACATATGGTGTCATACTCAGCATATAAGGTTGGGAAAGATGCAGGAGGTGATGTTTGGAGTGTGCTTTCCCAGGTATCCATTACCCACGAAAACACCCTGATTTCCTGGAAGCTGAGTGGCTGTGTGGGGCTGAGCTGCCCACAAGGACTAACCAACATCACCCAGCATCTCTGCTGTGGAAGATGAGTTACTCTACATATCAAAGCATGTTTTTCTTTAATTTATTGTGATGGAATTATTCTTCACTTAAATTCTCTGTTAGTTCATTGTTGGGACATGACTTTATCCTTCTGTTTGGTCAGCTCAGCTGAATGAAACTGGTTGATGGTATTGCTTCAGAGCAGGAGGAGTCTTCTGGGGCTTGCTGTGTGAAGAGCTGAACAATTGTCAGTGAACAAAACAAACATCTTTTAACAACAGTAATAAAAAGGATATGTGTTCCTCAAAAAGTCTTGTCCAAAAAGTATAGTAATTGGAAATTATATTTTTCCTTTTCAATATTAAATAATTCTTGTTGTGTGTGTGTGTTTGAACTGCCATGTACAGACACCCTGTATGCTGTATATTTTTTTCAGGTTTAAAAGGAAGTGATGTTGCAAATTCTGTCTTTAAAGCCAAATTTCCTGGTCAGCTTTTATTGATCTTGGGCCTAGACAAAGACATTAAGTTTTTGATCCCTTATAAGTTCTTGATTCAGTGATCACTGACAATGGTTCTCCCACATCATCTGATTCTCTACTGCATATTGTAGACCTGAGATGTTTATTGGGGTAAGCTTTGGAGCTTATGGTCCCACTACTTAAAGAGCCACACATCTAGTTGATACACATCTATTGATAATGTGAGTTTCTGAACTCAGACTATCAATATGCAATTAAAAACCCAACAAAAAGCAATGAAAAGTATAAAATCAGAATTTACAATTATTCAGAATTTTTCTAAGCAATTTCACTGGTTTTGGTGTGTCAATTTTGGAGTAGTAGTTTGAGCTATTTTAAAGAAGTCTTTATTCATACGAAAAGATGTTCAATGCTATTTGAGGAACAAGTTTCCTTTGTGGTGTGTCCAGATAAACAGTATTGAAGTTTGAAATTCTTAATGGATTTCTTTACGTAATTCTTACATTTGCCTAAAGGAATAGAAAAAAATAAGAAAATCCATTCCCAGAACTTTCTATCGTTGCTTTAAGTTAAAAAAGAGTTCCCATTCCCAGTTCTTCAAAATCCTTTTGGATGAGCTGTGGTGCAAATGAGTTTAAACCAGTTTTTTTCTAGCTATAATAGTTATACAAAGCTGCCTGCAAGCTAGCTTGAAGAATTCAGTCATCTGAGAAGCCTGAGAACCTACAAAATCCTGAGGTGAACCTTACTGTAGGTGGGAAAGTTGAAAAATGTCTTCATTCCTAAAAAATCTACCAGCAAAGCGACAGTTTCTTTCAAAAATACCTATCGAGGATAATATCGTGCCTTTTCCTCATTTGACTTGAATGACCAGCTTGTAAAAATCAAATATACAAACGAAAAGCATGAGTACAGAATCAAGCTGTAGATCAGGATTAGCTCCATCCTCTGAGTCACAAGCAATGAAGCACATGTGCCACACTGCCCAAAGCTAGCAGTTTTCCAAGTGCTTAGCACATGTCCTGAATGTGTTCAGAATGCCCTGCCAGATATGAGTTTTCTTATAAACTGAAGCAGTGCTGGGTTGTAGCAGCTGCTCTGACATCTCATGAGACCAGTTCTTCTTGCACTGTGTTGAATGTTACACTTGCAGTACTGGACGTCCTGTCAGCACATTCCAGTAATTTGGTGGCATAGCCAAAATCGGTAGAGAAAAGAAATTGTACAGGCAACAATATGAACTTGTTAGTTAACTTATGGCTCAGGATGTTTTCAGACAGGAATGCTGGCACAAGTTCCCTAAAAAACAGTGTATTTCTGCCAACACTCTGGAAGTGGTGCATGAAATTTTAGTATGAGGGCTGTTCAAAGTAAGCTTTTTGTTCAGGATTAGGAACAGTGAATGCTAAACCATGGAACACTCCTGCAGTGTGCCCTACTCCACACTCAGAAATACACTCCAGTTAAATAGAATTCCGGGTAAAAAAGGCATGGCCTACATGATGTCATCTCTTTCTGAGATGATCTTGATTCTCTGAAGCAAGGGTGAATATGTCTTTTCTCAGTAACACACTCTACCTATCTCTGTGATCCTCTTGCCAAGCAGACTGTGCTACTCTGAGTTCCAATGCAGACTGAAAGCAACAGCAGCAAGTGAAGTACTATGGTTTCAAGACGCAGCTCCTCATGTGGCTGCTCCCAGAAAGAAAATCTCAGCCTATTTAAAGCAAGACCTTATGTCCAGAGTACAGTTAATTCCAGCAAATTTCAAGTCATGATTTGGTGCTTTCTCCTTGTATTACCTCCATTTCATCAGTAAAACTGTAGTTGAGTATGCAGTGACTTTGGATGCTGGTCAAATATTGCCCTGGGGATGAAATCCAAGAATCTTTGTTCTTTTTTCTTTTTTTTCTTTTTTTTTTTTTTTTTTAATTTCCCAATTCAAAGCACATCGCGAAGTTGTTCTGGCTCTTTCTGTAAAGGAGGCTAACACAGATTTTCTGTGCTAAGGCTGTTTTAGTTTTATAGGCACAATGAAGATTTCTTCACTTCTGGTGGAAAAAGGAAGCATTCCAAAATGTTTACCAAAGAATAGCTGTTTACAAAACTAGCATCTTGGTTTTTGTCTTGCGTAATTTAGCATCCATAAATGGCAAGAAGATTGTTCTGGTACTCTAAGTCCCCCTGCATTATTCATTAGGGAAGCTTAAGCTGAATAATTTTCTCTGGGACAAAGCAGTTGCTAAGCTTAAAGTTTGGGAGATCTAGTAATGCAATTTTGCCTGTCCTTCTTCCCAGGAAACTCTTCCACTCACACGATGTGAGGATATCGTGACTTGGCAAAATCACTCTTTGTGCTACTTCCTGAATACTGGACAACAGGACAACTGTGTGAACTGAAGAGAAGATTTATTAACCCTGATATTTCAGCAATCACTCGAAAGGAAGAGAGGGCAGAGAGAGTGAATCAAAGGGTGGATAAAACTAGTTCTTCATGACAAATATGATATGACATAGCTTTTCCCAAAATGATCAAGAAGAGAAAGCCATATGTATATGTATATGTATATGTATATGTATATGTATATGTATATGTATATGTATATGTATATGTATCTGTATATGTATATGTATATTTTATAATATATATACCAATTTCCATGGTAAGTGTAACTTCACCTCTGCCAATTCTAGTTCCATCTTCTATTTGTCTTATTATAGGGTGGAGCACAACATTCAAGATGTCCATTACTTTTTCTTTAGTCACTTGTGTGCAGACTGATGGAGTGCACAATTTCTTCTGCTGCAAATTTGCTTTAAGGAAATAGGGATATCATTTTTTGAATAGTGAAAGAAAATTTCACAACAGTGGAAAGGTCTAAGGCTCTGAGGTTCAGAGCTGAATCACAGCTTTTGCTGATGGTTAGCTCTTGGTCACAGTGTTAGCAATGTGATCATGAGAGCACAGTCTCCAGGCAAAGAGGCTTTGGCAAAAAATGAAGGGTGAACTCGTCTGGGGAGGCGTACAAGAAAGGTGAAAGGACAATAAAATCTGGAAACTGATTTGCAGGCAGGACATATTACAGAGACTCAAAGCACTTCTTCAAGATTATAAAATGTAGAACAAGACTGTCTGTCTCTGTGCATCAGTCCTTCAAGAAATGAGTCGACATGTACAAAAGTAATAGTAGAAGAAACAGTCTGGAATTATATCCAGCACCGCCGTATTGAAAGAAAGCACAGAAAACAGTAGGTTAATTTGGCTGAAGTGTTACGGAGCATTTGCCAAAGTACTACTCTGGTGCATTTTTCTTAACTCTGACTCCCTAAGGGTTTTCTATCTCCCTTCCAACTTACACTGCAACTCTGAGAAATTACTTGTTTCAAAAATTCTATTCAAAGGTTAGAGGCTCTTAGAAACCTACTTATTCTGGCACTCTCTGAAGAAAAATCATAGGCTGAGTGAGCACAAGGACTAGCTGTTAATGGCTAGAAATGGTTCCTTTGTGCCTGTGTGGATATATACTGGTGGATTGCTAGGAAGAAAGCTAGCACCACTTTCCTCTTCACTAGGCTGCTTCTGCAGATAATCACATCAATCACATCATATATCATCATATCATATCATATCATATCATATCATATCATATCATATCAATCGTATCGTATCATCATATAATATCTTCTACTTTCACTGTTGTCAGGAATGGGACTAAGGTGTGAGAAATGTCTTTGAGATCAGAGGAAATCACACTCCTAATACTACTCAGATGTACCTTTTTTGAGACTTACATATTGTTTATCATACTTTAAAACCCCCAAATATAAAAAAAACAAAAACAAAAACAAAAACCCCCAAACAACAATAAAACAAAACAAAACAAAACAAACAACAAAAAAAAAACAAAACAAAAAACCAAAATAAAACAAAACAAAAAAATAACCACCAAAAAAACCCCCAAACCCTTGGTTGTCTGATTTTTATAACATGACATATATACTTCTGTGTATTTTAATGCAAACTTTATCAGAATTCCCAGTTAATTTTCGTATGGATCTTGTGAGTAGCAACCTATGTGGTTCTGATGGGAGATGAAATCAGGCTTTTTCAGTCAGATATTTTCTGGAAAGTACTTGTTTTTTTGCACAACTTAATCGAGCTTTGCAGGGTACAAATCAACATACAACATATATGCTAAAAGAGCAATTCAATAGTTATATTTAGTTTTGGGCTCAGGTCTGGTCACTTAAAGCTGAAATCTCTTCTGATAGAATTATGATTCAATAGTTGCAGTTATCTATCTTAGAGTGGGTATGAAAATATTTCTTATTTTAGCTTTATTGAACATAGGAGATGTGTAAATTCTCTGTTAACGATTAGTATAATTATTATTACATTTTGAATGTAAACATTAATATAATGGTGAGAAATTAAAAAAACACACCTGAGCAGCAGGTAACTGAATCCTGTGTTAGTTTATCTCTGTTTAAAACCAGGGAGTTTCTTTTCAGAACAATGTAATTATTGGTACACTGTGATTTTTATATTCACTTGTCATACAAGTTGCCTGCAGTATGTTCCCATTTTTCTTAAATATTTACATGTTCCTAACACGAAATCATGTGCCGAGTGCCCACAGGGTTACTCATGTAAAATAGGCGTTTTGCAGGAATACAGTGTGCATTTAGGTATCTTTATTTTGGAAAGTGTGTTTTGCACTCAGTCCTGCATATTGTGCATTGCAGCTCAGTAGCTGCAGTTCATGGGAATTTATTTAAAATGATGATTTATAAATAATCCATCCACATGCATTTGCTTCACTAATTATAAGTAAGTTATTACTAGTACTGCACAGCTAGTAGAATGCATCTCTGTCAGTTCAGAAGAACTTTAAAATGTATTTGTCTTCAAGGCTCACATTGACCTAAGAAGACTTGTCATGAAGTGAACTTAAGGATCAAAGTGACAGCACCAAAAACCCAGCACTGGGCTAAAAATTGGGTCACTCACATCCAGTCCCACTGGGACAATTATTCTAACATAGACTTTGCAGTCATCACCAAAGGGCCCAAAGTCAGAATTTGTGTGTTTGGCCTCCCCTGACCCCATGCAAATAGTGATGTCACTAAGGAATGAGGGAAAAGAATTGTTTGTGTAGGTCTGCTTCTAAACAGAATTCTTTTCAAACTTTTCCATGCAGCATCAGCTGTTTTTCAACGATAATATTTTTGTTTACCACTAATCCACTCAAGACAAGACATAGCATTCTTGTTCTGTTACTTTACTGGAATTCTTATTTGTTCTTTTTTTCTGTCATTTATTTTGATGTCTCCACATCACTTCTTTAATCCAATTTCAATCTGAACAGCAGTGCAGCAACTGGTTTATAGTCATGAAACTGACTTGTGCCAAATTAGAGAAAGCACATAGCTGTTTTTGCAAAGTTGAACTTGTTAGGAAAACTACAAGGGTAATGCTATAACAAAATTGACCGCTGAGCAATCATTCTCCTAAGTCCAATACTAAGGCACTTTATATGGCCACTCAAGGTCTGAAAACTGTTTAAAAACCTCACTGAGAAGGAGCCAAGAGAAATAATAACAGAGACCAACAAAAGACCCTGAAGAGTGAGTCTGTTTTCTTGTGTCCTTTATAGAAAAATTCTTTGGTAGGTTTTTGAAGCTTTAGACAGAAAAGGGTAGAGATATTTCAACATCCAGGACTCCAGCAGTGGCAGTTGTCCCCGTCCATCAGTTTATTCTGGTTTCTCAGTAACCCCTTAGTTGTCTTTTAGAAGGTTTGAATCATTCTAAACCAAAAAGAGCAAGGTACTTTATTACATAGTTTATTTAGAGAGTAAACATTGCATTTAAGCATCAGATTCATAAGGTGTATTGGGGAGAATGAACATCATGAGAAGCGAATTTTGACTCTTACAGTGAGATATAGAGCATACTGCAAATCTTGGACATATCTGTGTTTTCATTAGTCTTAATTTCCAGGTGGGATGAAGTTTTCCTCAAATAGATTGAATTCCAGGGAAAAAAAAAATGGTTGCAGAAACATGTCTGTAGAACAGGGTCTAGAAATCTGACAAAAAAAGTGAACCAAAAGAATTATGGTGTTAGAATGGATTTAAATTTTTTTGCAAAAACTAATAATTTCTCA
The DNA here is from genome assembly GCF_963662255.1 of Cinclus cinclus. NCBI lineage: Eukaryota > Metazoa > Chordata > Aves > Passeriformes > Cinclidae > Cinclus > Cinclus cinclus. The sequence continues at coordinate 50,096,282 of NC_085048.1, read as the reverse complement.
TTTGAATAACATCTTGACATAAAAATGAATATACATTAATAGTTGTTGCATATAAATAATTACCTGTAGTTGTGTTATTCCACTATTTACAGAAGGGGTTTTCATATCTGAAATGTATGTGTAACCACTCTTGAAAAACATGACATTTTCAGCTGCTTTTGGAAAAATGAGATCCTATATTTTTATGTAGATATCTGCATCCCAGACTTGAGATACTATGAGTTCTAAGATAAGTGATTTATATCAGTGTGGAACAGAAATATCAAGACTAGGACATAACATGATTTGAAAAGGAAGGTGTTTATGTTTGATATCATAGTAAAGGAGAGCAGAAACACAGTGAAAAAAAGATAGCGAGTGAAATGATTAATTAGATGTGCAAGTAAAAACTGCCTTTATTTACAGCAGAAAAAGAGATGCTGTGCTAGTCAAGACATGACATGAACCAAAGTGCTTCCAAGAGGTAATATAGGAATTCTCACTATGGTTATCCATACATCAAGCTCTGGTCATGGATACAAAAGAAGATTGCGCATGATGACAGACTAAATGGTGATATTTTACATAGAAACTGGAAAAATGAACATTGTGAAGAATGTTATGCACTCTCTTTTAATAATGACAGCTAGACAATGGAGCTGACAGCTAGACATTCCACAGAAGATGTCAGAGGCTAAAATTTGGGTTTGCATGGGATCAAAGAATTTCAAGTAAAAATATAGTTTAGTGAGATATTCAATTGAGATGCTACCTCAATTTGGTTTGGTGGAAGAGATTATCACAGAACAGAAGAGGAGGTGGTGAAGGACAAGAGAAGACATAGACAGCAAAGGAAGAGCAAAAAGAGGAATAACATCAAGGAATGCAATAGAAAACTAAGAGTTGAAGGGCAGCTAAACAGAAAAGAAGCATGCAATCCAAGAAAGAAGAGGAAGTTGGAAAAAGGCACTGCTGATGTTAGCAAAAGTATTGGTCAGGCAGGAAGAGAGAAGAGCTATGCATGATTCTGAGCTTTGGTTTTTAAGAGATTTTTGGTAGCAAAATTTTGAGAAACTACCAGACTGGGAAGTAACTAGGATTGAAGAAATTCTCCAGACACTGACATTGAGATGAAAGCTGAAAAGGCAAAAGGTGGAGGTTAAAGCTGATGAGCTAGGTTGTGCTATATGTGATGTTTTAAGATGCAACACAGTAATGGACTATTGCTACATGATAAAGAAAAGTAGAGGAAGACTCAAGAGTTAAAGGGAAAAATATGGAACTGCTGGGAAATATCTACTGTTTACCTGTCTCCTGTTTAATGCAAGATATATATAAAAAATAAATTGTAAAAAATATACATTTTAGAAAAAAAAATATTGAGGGAGTAAATCCACATAAGAAAAAGTTCATAGTTTTACTATACAGCTACTTACCAGTAGCACATAGCTGATTTCCATTACTTTTAATGTTCTCTTTTACCACTTTCCCCCTCTTCTTAAACTGTTGCATGTTATACACCATATTTTCCTAAAAACCTTATTACTGGAAAAAAAAATAATGGTGTTTATGTACAATGTTAAATCCTGATGCCATCCTCAACCTAACATGCAAACATATAGCTAAACTCTGCTCTCAGCAGGAGCTGCAGACTTGACTTTGGCTCCTTAGCATCTCTGGAAATCAAGTCAGTTTTCCCAGTGGCTAAAAGTTGATTTATTTTTCTAACTGAGGAGATTCTAGCAGCAATTTTAAGTAGACTGAAGAATAACTTACAAAAAATAGTTTTTAGAAAACTAAAACAAAGATTAGATGAAATTTGCATATTTGGTTTCAATGTGGCTATCCTTTATCTAAACTATGCAGGTTGGTGTCTGAGAACTTTATATATACACTTGGATGGAATTAGTTCATCTGCCCATGAACTTAGTATCCAGATGCATTCTCTGCCTTTGCACATTTTGTTGTTTAGAAATCTGCTGGGGATCAAAGGATTTCAGGCCAGAGTTGGGTTCAGTGGTTGTGAATGCCTTCTTACAGAAGCAGGGTCAAAGAGGAAAGATTGGTGGCAGAGCTGCTGTTACTCATTCTGTTGCAAATAGAAACACTAGGAAAGAGCTGCAGGCTCCCAAAGAGCTGCAGGCTCCCAGAACTTTTAAGGCAGTTTACTTTAGACAGGCACTGGACAAGGCCCAGAAATGATCCAGAACATGAGGATTCCCTATTCCCAGCAGTACGCTCCTAACACCCTGCTCCCTCTTGTTTACTGCTGTTCTGGCCTCATGGCTCCTTTAGTCCTGGATACTCTTGGCCACATTTGAAAGAAACAGTGGATGTTTGCTTTCACCTTTAAATATTACCTAGCTTTGCTTTTTTGAAGATGTTGTCTATTTGTTACTTCGCAGAAAATTTTTGAAACAACTTCATGCGCTTCCCCTCTTCTCTTTTCAAAGTCTAAATTTGGGCTGTTAAATTGACATACTTTATGCTGCAGGATTTGTAGAAGAATTAAAAGCCTAAAAGCCTTCAACCAATTCCGGGAAAAGAGGAGAGGTTGAGTAGCTTTATAAACCAAAAGTCCCAAAATTCACATTAGAGCTAGATTTAATTTATGTGCTATTCAAATTCCTGCTCCTGATTTTGCTTTTTTCTTCCCCCTAGCTAGATATAGAGCCCAAATGTGTACAAAGCACAAGTAATTATGCAGTAATTATAAACAAAAAGGAACTCATCTTCTGCTGTTCATCAAAAAGCTTTAAAATGAAAACTAAGTTGTTCCCAAATGTAGACTCAGGAGCTTCAAACCTGAATGTGTTCATCCGAATAGGATCCATTTAATTCAGATCTGTTTTTTACTTATTAGATGCAAGAGTCTGCTCGTTTGTTCATATACAGGTTTTATTAGCAAATAATTCTCTGTCTCAGTTGTTTACATTCCTATGTGGCCTGTTTTGTCAGAAAATAGGCAACTTTTGCCAAATGTACTTCCTGGAATTTCATAATTTCACTATGATTTGTTTACTCTCATATGTTGAAGTATTTTTTTTCCTTCAATTTAAAAAACAGAAAGCAAAGAGATGAGCTAAGTTTAAAAGGGCTTGTTAGCATCAACATCTACGTATTTTGGGGTTATCATGAAACTGAAACAACATGAGCTTGGGTGGAGTTGGTGGCATTACTGACCACTATATTTAGACAAAAGTGAAGGAAGAGTCTCTCCTCGGCATTGTGTGGACTTCACCTGCAAAATCCATTACCACAGGAAATAGTTCCAGTCAAATATTATGGCTAAACTTTAAAAAGGATGTGTATAATTATTGTCTAAAAATAACATCTGCTGTGACAAATTTTAAAAGAAGACTACTTCAATAGACTGATCTTAATAAAAAAAAACCATTGCAAATAACATTTTGCAGCCCAGGGGGACTGTGGGTTTGTTTTGCTTGCTGGCTTTTGCATTGAAGGACTGCCCAGACTTGTGGGAAGTATTCAGAATCACAGGACAGTTGAGAAGGAAAGACCCATTGGCAGTTATCCAATGCAAATCCCTGCTTGCCCAGAACAGGCTGCCACAGACTGTATACAGCTGGGTTTTGAACATCTCTGAGACTGGAGTCTCTACGACCTCCCTGGGCAACCTATGGCAATGCTTGACCACCCTCACTAAAAAGAAGGAGAGCTTCTTATTTTGAGTGGAATTTCCTGTGTTTCTGTTTGTACCCATTGTTTCTTGTCCTGTCAGTGGGTACCACAGACAAGGGCCTGGCTCCAATTCCTTTCCATGCCCACCAGGTATCCATACACATAGGTAGGGTACTGCTGTGCAAGCCTCCTGCCAGCACGGCTTGATTTCCTGATCATGAGAATGACAACTTTTGAGCATAGAGGATGGGATTCTTGAAATTATTTGGTGGTCTGTTGGATGCTTGTCTCCAGGGTTGAATCCTATGTGATTCTTCTAAGAAGATCCCTAAAAAGGCTAAGATCTGCTCTCATGGACTCCAGGGGGGTGTTCCTGCTTTTTTATTTGCAGTTTCTTCTCAGATGCTGAATACTTCTATCTCATGGTCATTGCAGCCACGTCTGCCTCAACCTTGAAAGTCCAAAAAAGTTCTCTCTTTTTTGCATCGTGGAACCTAGCAGAACAGCTCTCCTCACCAAGTCCTCAAATGCTTGGTTAGAAGGTTGCCATTAGAAACTTCCTGGATTGTTTGTGTCCACAGTGCTGACTTTTCATCAGGCTACCCTTGCATGATCTCTGTGTGAGACTGCTTGCATTTATCAGAAGAAGGCCCCATCTACTTCTTTCTTCCTGATCAGGTTGTAGTAGATGCCCACCATGACCTCACATGTGCTCTAGTCCTGACCCATGAGCTGGCATCTAGCTTTACCCAGCATTGCCAAGCCCTAGGCAGAGCTCCATGTATTTCTTCTGTCATGCAAATGGAAGCTCTGCCCCCCTCCCATTCCCCATCCCTTCCTGAAGTCCCCGTATCAATCCTGCACAGTGGTCCAGCCATGTAACCCACCCCTCTACTTGTCCTGATAAGAACAGCCCTGTGACTATTCACAAATCTCAAATTCCTGCTATTCACTTTTCTGTATGGGGACTTCAGAGAAGCACCCAAAAGTGCTGATGTTGTATAGAAAGTGTGAGAGCTTCCCCAGCTCTATCAGCAATTCTTTATTTGTCTGTTGACACTTGGGATGGGCTCCCTTTGTGCTGGTTTTGTTGATTATGAGATGTCTTCTGCCACAACATACTGGCACCATTCCTTGCCAACCCTGTCCAACACTTCCTCACTTGATTGTGGGTCATCATCTTCATCCCTCTCATTCCTAGTTTAAATGTCTCATAAGTTTGGCCAGCTTGTTGGTAAAAATGCTTTGCCTCACTTTGTCTCTTCCTATCAGGCTTCAGCCTTCAAAGAGTCATAAAAATGGAATAGTCATAAAAATGGAACCCCTGTTGCCAATAATAGCTGTGAAATGAGTTACTGTTCCACAGGAACTATTTATTGCTCCTAAATTTTTCCTCCTCACTGGTATCAAGGAGACTTTCTAGGCCACTTCTGTGTTTCTTGTTTCTTCTTCTATGTTTCTTTCACTTTTAAAGTTTTCTTTTAAACTTTTCCAAGAAAACAACATACCATACCAGCCATAGTTTGAAAGATTCACACTGGAATATGAGGAGAAAATAGGTCAAGCAGTTTGAAAGAAATTGGATTATTATACATCTTCAGGCCCCAATGCTGGTGGCTGCTGGGAGACAGGGACCAAGAGGAACAGCACAGATATGAGTTACAGAATTGTCTTTGGAATAAGTTTCTACAAGCACCATACCTGTGGGCTTGTTGGGCCATAATTCTCCAAGTTGAAATTTTGGAAATACAGGAATGTAGTAACATGAATGATTTTATATCACACCTCTGTGTGATCCAAGTCTATTTTTTTAGACAATCCCAGATGGAAGAAATGACTCTGAGGTTCCTTGTAAAGGGTCAGTGGAGGACAGAGAGGAAAAGGAAATTTGAAAGGAGTATATAGACAAAGACATTAACGCATTCAAAGAGGCTTAATAAGCAGTGTGGATGAAGCCATAGAAAATAATTTCATTGACTTTATGTCTACAAAATAGGTTTTTCAAGGCTTCCTTAGTCTAAATTTACTCAAACCATTTACATTTTTGATAAGAAGCAGAAAGCAGTTATGTTTTAAAAACACTTTAAAGTGTAAGATTTTTTAGCCTGTCAGAAAGATTTTGCATTTCACATTGTAATCCCTGAACATAAGGGAGTTTTTGTTAAAAAAGACTTGGTTTATTTGAACATAAATTTGTACCAAAAATTGACATGAAAATGACCTCACATATCCTTATTTACTAGTGAAGCTTTTCTGTTGATTCTAGTGTGTATTTTTTGAAAGTCCCAACTTTCTGCTTCTACTAAACTACATTGTCCTGTGTGCTCAAAACACAGCCTTCTGTGGACTTCTGGTGATAATCTTCACAAGTATGCGCAGAAAATAGAGACTCTTAACTGTTATGAAAATGTTCATTTTTGTACTTTTTTATGAAGTCCAGGTGTTTTTGTAATGTGGCATTCTTCCAAAGGCAGCTTAGGGAAAGCAATGCATTCCCTGTTAACTCTCAACCTGCTTCCTTGGGACCTTCCTTGTTTTCTTCTTTCTTGGGAAAATATTCAAAGTCAGAATAAGGGTAAATTTATGGTTAGCAACAATGAATTTGCATTCTCTGAGATCATGAAACCATGGAGAGATTGTTGAACAAGAGACAGAATCCTCATCTGGCAGTAATCGTTTGTGGTTTTGACCACTTCTTCTCAGGTCCTTTCTTTGTTTTTACAAAAACAATGTCCTGCCCCAAATAAGTGCTTGTGTAAGCCAAATGCTTTGTAGATGGTCAAATACCACAGAGTAATAAAGTAAAATAATTGACTACAATAATTTTGAAAAAGAGTCTAGTTATCATATTGATGTTAATCCAAGATGCGGTAATCTAATAAAAATTATGTTAACATAGATATAAAATTACTTTTCGGACCCATTCCCAGGTCAGAGGAATGCTTAGCCTGCTGATTAAGCCAGTTGTGGAGCAGCCTGGTCAAGACTAATATATGGGAATACAGCTAGAAGAAAACACCTAGGCTTGACTTTAAATTTTCTAGCACTCTGAGGCAAGTCAGAGACAGACTTAGTCCAGGACATCAAGAACAGATTTATTCAACAGGAACAAAACTCTGGAGTTGGAACAATTTAAGTGCTTAGACAGAGATGCCAGACCATCCTGGAAATTTTGAAAATCTTTCCTGGTCTCCTGGTCTCTGCCTGCTATCCCAGAAGGTTTTCTCCAGGTCCTATGTCTATGCTGGTCTCATGAGGATGTCCCCGATAAGTCTAGCATGTCAACAATGGCATTTACTACTTGTAGTAGGAACTGAGTTCCTCTCTTAATGGCATGACATCCAGCTGAAGCTGCTGTCATACAGAATTCAGTTCCTAAATTGTCTAAGCCTCATTCAAAACAATCTAGTTTTTCTGACTGTTCTAGAGATTATTCTGTGATCCTGGTGGCTCATATAATGGAAGGGAACATACACTTAACTTATCCTGATGATCTTGGTCTAATTTGCCCGTCTTTTTTTTTTTTTTTAAATCTTGAAACAAAAAAGCTTTCAGGCAAATTAATTTTCAAGTGTTACCACCATTAACAACTCCATTTTCAAACAGATCATCCTTCTCAATGTGACCACAAATATAGTTAAGAAGGTGAGCTTTTTAGATAGTCTTTTCAGATATGGTCCAAATTTGAGAGCATCTCAGGGGTGTTCTCTGAATCACATCTGGCACCTACTATCTTGAGCATGACTGGCCACAGCCGTGCAGTTTTACCAGTTCCTTCCATGTTAATGTTAACAAGCCCCTAATTCACTCAAGTTGCATTAGCATTTTTCATATCTTAAAACAGTTTTCAGACCCAACATTTTGTTTTCTTTCTTCTTTAGCATTTAAGGTTCGGGTGGTGCACATTACTGACAGGGTAAGAACTGGGTTAGTTCTTTACAAAAACTGCATCTGAGACACCAAAATCAGTACTCAGAAAGCCTTTCCTAATTAATTTTACAGGTGCTTAATGAAAGTATCTGGAGGCTTAGCACAGTGAAATTAGTGATATTCAAAAGATATTTCTTTCTATAACAATAATCTTTAGTGTAACAATAAATGTAATTAAGCCTTTCCTCAAAGTTCCTTTTAATGTCTGGCCTGTGCCACTCCAAGGAGTAGTTTAATCCATTTAATATAATATATAACAGTTAAGTAAAAATTGAATATATATATATATATTCATAAATTGAAAAGATATAAACTTAGCATTTAAGGGGTTATTTTTTAGATTATCATAGTGACATTCTGGGAATTTTTGGTCTACATACCTTATTTGGAAGGACAACAGTGATGGCATTTGTATATTTAGATTTTACATGGCTTAGGAACACTGTATGGTTGGCCACAGTAATTGATATAGTCCTGTAGTGGACTATATTTTGGAACAGTTTTGGAACTTGCTACCAATTTTTTGACAAAAAATTGGCTTCTGTCTGCACTGACCCTCAAGTGGCTTTTTGGCATGGATATAAACATTGCTTATTTAAAAGCAGCTCTCTGGCTTTAAAAGAAAGCCTTGGCTATTTTTATAATTGTTAAACCTGTATTTGTAAACAGATATTGATATTTTGTCATGCAGATACTCTGCATTGCTGAAAGACCAGTGTCACTGGTACAGAGGCTCACAGATATTCCAGCACTTACCCATGGGATTTATAGGCATTGCTGTCTGACATATGAGCTTTTGAGGGGATAAAAATATTGCAAATTGTCCTGTCCTATAATCTTGTTAAGACACAAACTGAGAGAGTTTATTGACCTTTAAATGCATAACAGATTAAAAAGTCTGGCAATGACCATAAAACTGATAAAGTATCATAAAATATCATCTTGTGCCATAAAAAATATGTCAGAGAGCAAATTAAAGCCTATTTAGAGCCGTGTACTTAGTCACTGGTAAGAAATTTTCATGAACTAATAATTCTTTATGTATATATCTTTTGGTGAACTTTATAGGACAAGGGAATAAATATATCCAAAATTTTGATGGAGAGAGAAACCAATTAAGGCATTCATGCTACTTATTTTCAAGCATGCTATGTTCTGCCCTGTTTCCAAGGTTTCCTTGTATGTGAACTGTGTGCTTGTACCAGGATAAGTCAGTCTTATCCAGTACTCCTCATTTGGTGTGACCCCAAATGGAGACTTGCAGTATTAGTATTCACCTATAAACCTTGTTACTGAGAATGAAGATCCCTTCAGAGAATATTAATTGAATGTTAGAAAACTTCAGTTGGTGGAGAAAGATACGCTAGCATTTGTTAAATGTTAGGGATCAGTCCTTTTGTAGTACTGGACTCCTATGAGACTTGAAAATTTTGACAAAGGTCATATATTTACATCTCAGGGATAACAGAGGGATGCAATTTCTGTGGTTTGAAGACTACATTCCCTGACTGCCTTCTGTCTTAACCCACAGATATCCAGCATTCAGGCTGCAATCTCTGTACTGCCCAACTTAACAAAATGTATTGTTCTATCTCATCTACAAAAACTTTGCAAGTTCTGTATTTTCGTGTACTTTTTTTTAGTTTAAGAAATGTTTTACTAGACCACACAGCTACTAGGTATACATAAATGAAACCTTTAAAAATGCAGTAGTCTTCATCAGCCTGAGATGGTGATTTGATAAACTCAGTCACATATCAGCTACATAGTTTTACAACGATGTTGCAAATGTCACATCTATTTTTCTGTAAAGCGAGCCTCAGTACTGAATGTGGAGACAAACATAGAAGGAAAACCTGTGATTATAGTGGTTCACAATGCTCCAGGGAAAACAACAACAACAACAACAACAACAAAACAAACAAACAAAAACAGAGAGGAAAAAGGAGGAAAAACAGGGAAAATAACAAAATAAGGTTGAGAGGAGAGAGAGACAGAGGCACTCTCCAGGTAAACTACTTGTGCTCAAGCACAGCCTGTCCCCCATTGTTAGGTGAGAACTGCAGCACAAATCATAAATGACTGCCATCTAAGTCATACAAAGCCTGCCTTTACTCTGTCTAAACACCTCAGTGACATCTGTGGGACATTTACTGTAAGCTTAGGCAAGTCTGTAGGTCAGAATTTATATTCCAGCTCACAGAATGCAGTTCTTTCCCTGGGCTCTTCTGATGCATGCATTGTGGTAAGAAACATGGAAGCTGTATTTATATTGGTTAGAAATTTACAGCTTCTCTCTCAGCCAGCCTTTGAGTAATGTGAAAATTTCCATCTGCTCCAAATTCAGGCTGCAAAGTACTTATGTTTGCTTCAAAAATAGAAGGATAATAAGTGCAAAAAGTACGTTTGCCCACAGCAAGAAGTAGCTTGCATTATGCTTTTTCACGTGTTCAAATTAATTTAAATCTCACGTGATCAGAACGAGCAGCCATTGGTATACCTGACTGTTGTACCTTAATTGGAAAAACACAAAATCACTGTATAACTACAAGGGAATGGACTAATTATGGGAATGGTTTTAGACTTCCTATTATATATCATTTTCCTATGATATATAGCCTTAAAAATATAGGCTGACCAGGCTTGATAGAATGATGGATGAAGCAGAAATTGTAATTTCCTAAAAATAAAATGTAATAAATAGCCAAAGAAGAATTAGGATGCATACCTGTTATTAGCAACAGGTATACAAGGCATCAGAATTTACTGAAGAGAAAGACATTTTAAATAGTCTATCTTAAATTTACATGAAGATACTCTCTTCAAAATAAATTTTAGGCTACATGAAACAGTTGTCATGTCTTGTCTTGAAATTTTCTTCTGCAATTTATGTCTTCCTTCAACAGCCTGAAATGAATTTTATTCAGGAGACAATAATTAAAAATTGTTCTGCCATTCTGCATTAATACTTTATCAATAAAAAGAGATAGACATTTTATTTTCTTTCTTTCTCCCTTTCCCCCAGAAACTGGAGAATAAAGTAAAGCAAGACAAAGTTATGCAAGAAAAAGTGAAGCAAATAAACTTTTAAGTTTCATACACAAGTTTCATACAAAATGGATTTGCTTCTTAAAAACGTTCTGAATCTGTCCAAAAAATGAGGATTTTCCCCCTTTCTTCTATTCAAGTGTTTTTTCAAGTCAGCCAATGAAGGTTATAAATCTGTCACAGTAAAAGGCTGAATATACAAACATATTCAGCCTAATGGTGCAAAGATAAAGCTATCACAATCAACAAATGATAGCATTGAGATGAAGTAGAATAATTGCACACAATTATTGTGTGCAAGCTGAAATTGTTACTGAACATGAAAAGTGCATAAATGAAGCATAATAATCACACTATGAGTTGCAGTGATCCTAGATGCTACAAATTGTCTGAGTGGGTGGCTATCAAAAATAATATTGTATGCTGTTATTCCCAATTTCTGAAATTGTTTGTCTGGCAGATTTTCAGCTTTTCAGGCCTCAGCTGGTGCTGAATGTGATGTAATGGCTCTGCATTCCTCCATGTGAAGGTCTCCCTGATATTTACACCCCCTTACACAGCTGAGGAAGTGCCATCTTACACAAGGAAACTTCTAACACTAGAGTTATACCTGGTAAACCAGCATCTTACCAGGTTTTGGAGGGAATAAAATAAACAAACACAGGTGTGTGACCACATTTTGACTCTGAAGTTTGTGTGTTATATTGAATTGCCACAAAGACTATTGACTAAGTACAAGATTTTAGTTACTCCTTCCTTTATCAGACCATTTTTCTTATTACTAAATTCTTTTTTAGATTTATCACCTCAGATACTGCAGACCTAGAGATATATGGCACCAGCACTGTGCTGGTTTTCAGGTTTCTGAGAAGACTCCAGCCATAACTCTCAGGCTTTTGTGCAAAGGTGCATTTATAATTTTGGAAAGTTTTGAAGGCTCAGCCCCTAGGCTTAAAATCCCCTTAAGATATCAAAATTCTTCTCCCATATGGAAATAATTTCAGCTTGCCCACCTCCTTCTTTACTGCACTGGCTTAATCCACTCAGCTCTAGAAAGCTGCCAAGTCCAGTTATGAATGTTGGTTTCTGCATGTCCTTCTTGCCAAATATCAGCAGAAGATAAATCACACAGTGGGCCGTGAATGTTTGCTAAAAGGTGTCTGAATGTATCAACTAATATGGGGCATAGTACACTCACACACACTTTAAGTCCCAGTATCTTTTGCAAAATTAATTTTATTCTCATTAGCTGCTAACTTCTCCATTGACACAGCTAGTCACAAGAAAAAGGATTAAATTTTCAGAAGAAAGCTTTTAAATTAGCTGCCATCCACATTTCTTTTCCTAATCCCTTGCTCTGCCCTGAAACACTAAGCTCCTGCCTGGTGTGTTTTGAAGTTCTTGAAGGAATGTCTGATTTTATGAGCATAAGGGCAGAGTGTTATTTAAAGGAAAAGAAGATACAGGAATGATTAGGATACTACTAAGTTTAGGTTAACATAGAGTAATAGCAACATCAGTGGAAGGCAGAGAGTCAGGTAGAAGAGAAGAAAATGGATACGGAATTTATTTTGATAGACCAGACATGTTGGGAAAGAATAAGTAAAAATGAAAGGAAAATAAAACCAAAACTATCTAGTAGCAAAGACTGAAAAGATTTCTTGATACAGTAACTGTTATTAGCTGTTTTATTTTTTTTAGTAGCATTTTTTTTTTAAAAGACAACTTGATTTTGCATTCAATAGGGATGTAAGCTTACCTCCCATTTCAGATGCTAGAAAAATAGTGACTTTTTGAAGAAGCCAATGGAGAGTTTTCAACAGAAGCTGGAGAAAACCGGAGTAGCATACAAAAGGGTGTCTACTAAAGTCTTCTAAGGAAAGACATTAGTAAGCATTCTATGAATCACATCAGACTTGTTGACAATGACTGGCTTATTATGTAGCTGCTGAAAGAAATGCAGCTTTGTGCAGAAGACAAAGGAAGACACAGATAGGGAATGATTTTGGAAAACATGAATGATTTTTCAGACAGCAGGGAAGCTGTATAAAGTAATGAAATAGAATCCATGATAAGCTGCTGGAGAAGAGGTTGATGCAGCAAAAAAAGGAACAAATAATAAGAGCTAGAATAAGCTCAAGCAGAAAGGAGAAAGACATGGACATGGACAAGCACAAAGTATAAAGATGTGGAGGAGACAAAACAGGGAGAGAACATAGAAATGTCCCTGAAACTGTAAAATGACCAGGACTAGGGGAGGAGGTTCATTGCCAGGAAACAGGAGAGCAGCTGGGAAGGAGTTTGGTTTTCACAGTATTGTATTTGAAACACAGCTAGGTAGGTCAGAGGATGCAAGCAAAGAAATATGCAAATATTTGCCTGAATTCAGAAGCACCTACAGGACATTTGGATGAAAGATAAAAGTGCAGAGGAAAAAGGTAAAAGTGCTAGACACAACATTTTGCAATGCAGAGGAATATGAAGGTTTTTCAGAGCGTTTAGTAGAAGCAGGTCAAAGCCTAATGGAACATGTGAATACTAACAAATGGAGATAAATTATCTTGTGCTGGATAGCATGATGCCACAGCTGGATCCTTATTGATATGAGATGTAGGTACATTTTTGTTTTTTTCTTACAGAGCAGTGATATATGCACGGTGTAGGAAGAAAGGAGAGACAAAGCTGTGAGAATGCACACACATGAGTTAAAAGTAGATTATCTGTATATTAGGTTATGCTACTGAAGGTTAATAGCATTGAGCAAAGAAAAATCATGATCGGTGGCGGAACCCCCATAATCTATTCCATTCAGAGTGCCCTAACCTGGCCTCTCCCAGGTTCTTTACAAAGCATCAGACCATGGTCTTCAGGAAGGAAGGTCATCAAGGAGACCCAAGAAAAACACTGCACAAACTGACCAGGCTTGTTGAAGGCTCTGAGCATAAACAGTTATGGGACTGGATAAAACTTGCTATTATACATTTTAATGGGATTGATAAGGTGCAAAAGTTACTCACAGATATTTAAGGGAAGGACCAAAGGAAAAGGGAATGATCAAAATGGATTCAAGAAGAACAAGAATCTATCTTACCCTGTTACTTAAATTCTTCTTCTAAGTGTATTCCACATGGATGTGCTTTCTTGTCTCAGAAATATTCTGTATGTGATGTACAGGCTTGAAAATGTCAGTTTGCACTGCATGGTGTATAGGTAGCCATAGCTATATAGATCTCTACTTTATATGTATGTATATTTCAATATTCACCTTTATATTTTACATTTATTTTTATATATTCTCTTCCTCTGGGTCCTGAATGTTCATTTGAAAGTAATTTTGTTCCTTTCAATTTGTAAATGGTGCTGTGGCGTCATTCTTGGAGACTCTCTAGTTGTAAATAACTTTGTATAGACAAGAAGATGTTAGCAAGGGACTGTTTTGTTTTCTTGGCATGCCTCCAAAAATCAGTGATTTAGAGTCAGTGCTAGAAGAGTTGGCCTGAATAGAAGCTGATGGGATATAATGGAGTTTTGAACTTCTATTCATTTTTATGAAATTTTGTTTTTTTAAACATCTGGAATAATTCTAAACTCTCAGTCACATCATAATGCTCAAAGCATTTAAACATCATAAAATTGCCCCTTAACAATTTGATTAGTTGCTGCTTGTCTTAAATCTGCTTGCGCCATAGTAAGTATAATGGGATTTAAGTGTTAAGAAAGTCATTGGTTTGGTTTAATAGTGGTGTTTCTTTAGCTGTGCATCCCCATGGAATCCCTATACTTAAAGGGACTCTTAAATGTCAATTTGTGTGGTATTGGAGAAAAACACTTGAAATATTTTTATATGTAGGGATTGGAATGGATTAATACTTGTATTTTTTTTTTTTTTTAGTTTCAAGGATGTGTCAGAACAAGGTAATATTGCACCCTGCTGTTTTACTAAAATGACTGAACTAAATCCTGTCAAATTTAACAGGATTCTTTGGAAGATTGTGCAGAATGTGCTTGAATTGAATAACAATGAATTCAGTCTTGCTGTCTGACCAACAAGCCCAGTGTATTGTATAATTCTCACTGTAACATATCCCAAGTGCCTATAGTGATAAAGTGCCTTATTTGCAAATCCTGCCTTGATCAGATATACTCAGATGTTGCTTAGCTTCATATATACTCAGATACTGCAGAGCACTTTAGGTAAGGTGTTCTGCCACACCTTCTAATATTTGTAGGAAACAGTGATAATAAATATTATAACTAAGGTAGATTTGTATATTCTGAATGCCTCAAGTTAGTTGATTATAATGGCACCATAATTATGGAAGCTGGAATTTTCCATGTTTGCTCTTCATTTCAGTTTACATTTCTTTGGAAACCTAGAAAATCCATTTTTGCCAGTTCTATGAAGATGAACAAGGGTGCACAGCAGACTGCATTTAAAATAATTTCCAACGTTTTCTAGAAGGGGCTTATGCTGTTGGATTCTGCAGAAAGTGAAGTTTGGACAATTCAGCTCAGGATTCACACTTTGGTTGTTAATAAATCTGCATACATCAAAGGGTTTGTAACTGAGGGAAATCTTAGAACATTTAATTAAGGACATCAGGAAGGATGAGTTGGATATTTACTAAAGGATATAATTAAGCAAATTCCAAAAAGCTGTCTGGAAGACTCAGAAATAGGAAGAGCCAAGTTCTTTGCCAGCATGGACAGACAGTTCATGTTTTCACTGTTAGAAAAGAATGACTTTGCTTCAAGAAGAGTTACTTTGGTATGAAACTTAAATCAGGAATATTGAAGCTGTCTTTTATATGTATTTATATGAAATGTGACCATGTCAGAAAAAATTCTCAGATATTACAGTAATCTTTGTTGGTATCAGTCCATAAAAAAACACAAATATTGGAATCTTAAAAGAGCTATGAGATCTTCCAGCCTGGGAAATAACATTTATCTAGAAATTCCTTCAGAAAAGTATAGTAAATGTGCTATTTTAAAAGTACCAAATATACTATTACAACTCTACAATCTAAATAAATAATCATTATATGAGTTAAACATATGCAGATATCTTAAAAATACTTCACACAATTCCTAGAGTTCTTTTTCACTAAAAATGTGTGCTTTCATACTTTAACCAAGGAAGATTTGTAGAATATTACATCTTAAATCCCTTTAACCTGAAGGAGAATGACATATTATTATAATGTATTAATCAGTGTATCTATTTATGGTAGAATCTATATACAATTAGTATTTGCTGCAAGTAAATCTGGTGGTGAGAAGGCTTGTGAAGTATTTACTGATTTTCATCTCCTGTGTAAGTACAGCATAAGTGCTCTCATGGCCCACAGAACAGGTAGACAATGCTCACCCAGCATCCATTAGTCATAATCCACACCGCAGTAGAGCAACAGGAAGCTGATATTTAGAGGAGGGATACCTTTGGTGGAACTGCACAGGAAATGCAGCTGATTCCTTGTTAAGGCTAAGTTCAGTTTTCAAGTTGGTGTGGAAATTGCAGGAAAATTGATTGGAGAATGTGGGCTTGTATCCTGCAAATGGCTAGAAATTAATTTTCTTATTTTGGTACTTTTCCTCAATTTCACATTCCATTTTCCCTGCAATGTTAGTACCAGTAAAATTCAAGCATACACATAATTTTTTTGTGTCGGGGCTGATGCATCTTACAATTTCTGTATCAGAATACCAATTAGTTTGCTGATCCCACTCATCATGCAGCCACTGCAAAGAGGAATCAGTGCAAGAAATGTAGCAGGAATGAGACCACCCCCTTTTGGCAACAGCTGCTTTTTACATCAGTGTAGAGTGATCACAGATCTATAACCAGAGTGAGCCAAGGATTTTATTTCATCCACCCTCTCTGTCAATAGCAGAGTGACAGAGTAATGCAGCCAGTTGCAATAACTTCTGTGCAGCACTGCATGAGCCCCTGACAGTATTTAGTGTTTCTCCAAGGATTCCTCTTTGAATCAAACATTTGCAGGTAGTAACATTTAAATTCTACTCTAGTTTTCACAGCAATTAACAAAACGTAGAGGGCAACCCAGATGCATATGGAGGAACACACAGGTTATTTTTATGCCAAGCTCATGATACTGATTTTTAAGACCACCTGGTAATGGTCAAATGCTTGAAAGAGGCATTATTGTTAAGAACAGGGAGAACCTTGGGGTCGTTGAGAACACAGAAGGAAGAAAATTGTTTTTTTTCTTGCAAGGCTGAACAGGGTCTTGTTTGATCTGCAGGACTGCCGGTACTGCTGTTGATGGACAAGAAGGAATAAACTCAGATGTGAGTGCCAGGGCGTATGATGACAAAGGTGATAATTAGCAAAACAAAACCATATTTTTGCTTGTGTAGAAAGTACATGTGCTTTTTGAGAAACAGCAAATATGGGTGGTGACATTTATTGACTGAACTTATAAAACCTTGCAGACTGCCATCTCTGGATGTTTGGAATTAGCACAGTAACTTTGGGATGCCAAACTTAGCTGTTTCTATGGAATGTTCTTGTGTCAATGGGCAGAAACCTAGGGGTTTGGGTAGAAATCAGAATGTTAAAGAATGAAAAGGGAGACATGCAGAGTTCCTGGCATTTGCTTAGTTGACAGACCAGATCTTTGTCTATAGATGAAAGTCCTACTCTCAGAAGACTACTATCATATTCCAGCAAAACAATGTCCCTTGTTTTAGCTGTTCACTGTGGCTTTTCAAGTATACTGTTGAAGAGAAAGAGAAGACAAGAAAAATGCAATTATGAATAGTAGACAGAGTGGAGATCTCTTACAGAGCTGAGAAGAAGGGATAGAGGGGAGACCTAAGTAGGGCATAGGCCCTGGAAGAGGGTGCTGAGGAGAAGAGGGCAAGTGGGAGGGTTTGGGATTGGATCTGGAGAGAACAGGCATCTGGGATGAGAGGGGAGAGAGTGAGTAATGGGGGAAAGCAGGACTGGGGAATTAAACACTGTGGTCTGGGCATGGATGTGGCTGCAGACCAGGGAAGGGAAACAAGCTTTGTCTGGCAGAAGGAACACAGAGAAATCACAGTCAGAGAATGGGTAAGATTTGAAGGCTCCACAGTGGCTCCAAACTCCCTGCTCAAGCAGGATCATCCTAGAGCACGCTGCACAGGATCATAATCAGGTTAACCTCGTGCCACAGCATAGTGTCAGATACATTGTGGTAATGAGCAATGCAGGGACCCCAGGTGAGTACAAAGGAGTGCCCTTTGTTGCCAAAACCCCAGCCTTTTTAAGCAGTTAGCTGGTTATCAGTTTACATCATTTTAAGGCACACCAAGCCCAAGTGAGCCAAGCACCGCACACCACGATGTGGACATGCAGCAGTCTCACAGCTTGGGTCTCATGGCTCTCCCCTCTCTCATGTTTCTCTACCCCTATTCCAGCTGAGCCACTCTCCCATAGTTCCCATCTATTTAGCCTGAGTAACAGGTCAGGGCCATGTTACCAGGCCTTCCCTTTATAAAGCCTTATCTATCAGTAGCACAGATACATCAAGTTATGGAAGAAACGCCTAGAAAACCACATACTGGTAAAAAATCTCGAGGGAATAAGAACAATAAAGCAGGCATGCACAAATAATGTCATTGGATGGTGGAAACAGCACTTCCACAACAACAGGAGCTTCATCATACCAGAGAAAAAGATGTGTATTTCTGCTTATTTCATACTATCATATTATTTGACTGTTAAAGGTCTGATTTGAAATCCATTTGGCATTTGACTGGCATATGTGCACACTGGATAAAGGCTTCAAAGATTAAGAAATTGGTCTAGTTAGTTTGTTATTGTTTATAGCAAAGAAGGTAAGAAAAAATATACATCAGCTTTCAACATTAAAATTAGTTCTGTTTCAGCACATAAATCACTGCTTGACTTTATTGCATTTCTGTTTTGGAAAACTTATTAGTACCAGATAGCTAAACTACAGAGAAAAAGAGAACCACAAGAAAACATCCAGAATATATAAATGCCACTTCCAATAATAAAGGACTAAGCAATTTCCTTTAAAGATCCCAGCTTGTCAAACACTGATATGAATTACATCCTATTGCATTATGAACTAAAATCAGCAATTGGCACACTCTATCCTTGGCTTCCACATTCATTCAGATGCAAACCTGAATTGAAGTGATAGCAGCAGCATTTTCTATGCACGTAATTCGGGAAGAAACCCTCACAATTTCTCACTCATCTGTCTGGAAGTGATCCCATGTTGCTCACACTGAATGGACAAATAGTCACTCAAGGCCTGTGCCAGAGTTCCTAATACTTCCAGACAGTACCGCCATCAGGTTAGAAATCCTGGATTTTATTTAAAACAAGGAATAGGTTTCAAGTGCTTATGTTTTGGAAAATAAATTTGAAAAGTTTAAGTACTCAGCACCTAATTGCAGACAAACTTTTTCCTTCATAGTAGAGGAATTCTAACTTAAAGATCCACATTTTTCAGGACAGAAGGGAAAACTTTGTAAGTCAGTAGGCTCTGGTCTCCTGTAAAGGTGCTTCATGCAATTATCAAGCCCAGCTCTAGTGACCCTTCTGCTTTCCTCCATAGGAAAAGAAAGTTAATGTCAACATACTGGTTATATGACGATGGTGCTGTCTCTTGGGGTATAAGGAATCTTGGAGATGGTATGTTGGATAACAGATAGACTCAGTGGGGTAGGATTCATGTCCTAAATTTGTCTTCCAAAACAAAACCCCATTGTGATGATACTTCAATGGGAAAACTTTGAGAAAAACTTTGATAACTTAATAGTCTAAGAAGGACTCCGTGGGCATCAAGCTAAGAAGAGAAGGCTCAGATCTTTTGCCGTAACCCTCTGGGACAAATGAGAAGTGCTGGCCCTTGGAAAAACCTGGTGTCACGCATGGAGTCCCTAATGTCTCAGCTATGTGATATTGCAGTTCCTTTGATGAAAGCATTCATTAATTTAAGGCAGAGGTATAGATGAAATGCTGATTGATCTCATTCTTCTGGGCTGAAAGGACATGTGGCTCATGAGATGTTCAGCCCCTGAGAGAGGTGCTTCAGCCCAGTCTTCAGGAATCTGCTGTGTCTGGCCTAGACAGGCTCTGCTCTTTTGCCATTCTACAAGAAGTAAAAAAGTCAACCACAAAAATATTGAGTTTTTTCCCAACAAAAGCTCTGTAGGCTAGAATTTGAAAATTTATTTCTATAACATAGCATAATTTTCAAAACATTGAAATGCCTGCAGAAACACAGCTAAAGATAATTGAAGTTGTCCCAATAACACTTTTTGATTTGTTTCTTGTCATAATCAAAATAGGAAAAGAAAGCATCTCTAATGGAAATATATTTGGCCTTGTTTAAGTAAGGGCTCCTCAAGAAAAGTGTGTATCTTTCTCTGTCTGGAAGTCCATTATAATATTCATTCTGTGGTGCACAAAACTAGTGAACATCCAGTGGGCATGCCCACTGGAGACAGAAGGCATTTATTATAAGTGAATTTCCAAATAATTAGTGTAAGAGATCATGAAATGTACATAGGAAAAAAAGAGCCTGAGATGTAATGCAAACAAGGCGGGGGGCAGGACATTAGCAGGCAATCTGTACTACTGCTGTTCCCTCAGGGGTTTTCTACAGATGGTTCATATTTCTGGAGTTGAAATGTATGCTATATGAAAAGGAAAAATTCTTTTAAATTTTGCCATTATGCCATTTGAGTTTTGATTTTTCTTACGACTATAGTCCTTAAGGGGTAGGCAATTAGAATGTTATTTTTACCACTACCTCATTTTTCAAAAGTTCTGCCTCTTAAAATTCCACTTCCACTTTAGAGAAACATCATTTTGTTGTTTGGCCACAGCAACACATGCACTCAGAAAATGTAAAGATAGTGACAACTGGGGCAAGAATTAAAGAGATAATCAAAGGATACGAATAATTGAATGTACAGAGCCCTAATATTCCCAGATAAGCTGATATATGTCTCAACATGGGGAATTGCACAGAAAACTAAATATCTGTTTGGAAATCCTCTATATTATAACACATCGCAGAAAAGCTTTTATTATTAGAAATTTTTGCATGATACAAAATTCAAGGCTTATAAAGTATTTTTAGTATTTACTTCTAAGTTCAGGGAATAGCAAACTGCTGCATCAAGTAAAGGTCTTGGGAAAGAACTACCTATAACAAAAATGAAAGAGAAATCCAAACTTTTTTGAGGTCATGTTTTTTTGGTTGTTGTTGGGGGTTTTTTTGTTTGTTTTGTTTTTTGTTTTTCGTTTTTTTGAATGGTACATTATAAAAAATTCTTTCTGTTCAGAAAGCTGTTCTGAATTTCTGGCGAAGCTCAAGTTCCATTTACTGCTGTGAAGTCAGTCCTTCCTGTGGAGCACATGGTTTTCCACATTTGTACTGCACAGTTTCTGGCCCTTGAAGTCAGGCTTGGGTATGCTAACACTATTATTCATCCCATGTGGTGCTGATATGAAAAGAAATAAAGGTGAAATATTTATGAGGGTGAATTTTTAAATTAGCCAGTAAATGAATTTAGCACACAAAAGCTGATAACATTTACTAGACGAGAGAAAGGAAAAATAAAGCCATGAAGCATTAATAGACCATCCTTAAAACTTTCTAGTTCTCTTAAGGGTTGAAACAAGAAATGTCATTAAAAGACCAGTGAAATGTGAGCAATATGGTAAACCCATAAAAGAAAACATTGATGATGCCATACCTCTACACATTCAGATTCTCACAGGAAAATATTTCAGTGGAAGAATAATTTAGCCACTTGAATCCTTGTGCTTTTTTGTTCAAAACTCACCCAAACCCTTTGAAAAAGCATTAATATTTCTTCGCAACTGATGGTAATTCTACATGGTATATCAGAAAACACTGTTTATGAATCTAGGAATTTTCATGTTAAGATCCCATAAGGGAACAAGTTCCTTGTTAAGGCCTGTAAACTACTAGGTCAAATTTTCCCACTGGCATTTCTGGGGCCCTGATTCAGAGCCATTGAACTTGATGCAAAACCTCCTTTTGACTTCATAAGCTTTGGATCAAATTCACTGAATGAAGTATATGAGAAACTTTCTAACCTGGAAGAAACACCTCCCCTTTAAATAAGCTCCCTTTCCAGAAAATATCAATTATTTTCAGTGGATGTTTGGCGGTTTTGGTAAGTACAGTTGGTATGTGACTAATTAGTACCATGTGCCAAGGTTGAGATTTCTCTATCAAATGATGTATGTCTTTCCATCTTGCAGGGAGTATGGGGCAACCAGGAGGCATCAGGCCTTTTGTTCCTGTGTTGAAAGAGTCATATATGTTTCATATGCCAAGAGTCAGGTGTGAAGCCTGTCATGCTGCTTGCCTGTGGAAGAAATACATTTTTCACTATGTTGATGAGAAATTAAACTTGCTCGTTGATGTAGCAAGTACCACGCATTGAAAAAGAGAGGCAGAAAAATATAACTAAGCTACCTCCAAATTTCAAGCAGAATGGGTGATCCAATTCCAACAGTGCTGTATTTACTGCACAGTTATTCCTAATAGACTTGATATTCTGGTTTGTTCTTTTCTTGATGCATAAAAAACAAATTTTGGTCAAAGGCTTCTAAAGATAAATACAGTCAAAATTTCATTTTAGATGGTAGGTTTGTCAAAAATAGAACTTTTCCTCTGAAATTCTTGTTTCAATTTGATATTTAGACAGCGGTGCAAAGTTCTAGAAATTTTTTTTTGTGGAATAAAGATTTTTTTTTAAAGGTCCTATTTTCAAAACTGATGAAATTAACTTTTTAGTCTAATTCCAGAATGCAGTCATCTAGAAAGTTAATGCTCTAATGATGTGATAAATGCCTCTGGGCTGTATCAGGTGTATTTGATTTACTTGAGCTGAGACAATAAAGAGTTTTAAACTAAATCAATATAGGTAATTTTATTTAGACAGGGATGATCCTTCACAAAGCAGTGCCTCTTTAGCATGGAAAAGCACTGAGTTATTGTTTTCAAGGCAGTAAGTTTTTATTTTGTCCTGAGTTCTAAACCAACAGCCTTCCTGCTTCTCTCTTCTGCCAGCTTAATGTTGGCTACCTGCAGGTGAGTTCAAGCACTTAAGGAGAAGATTGTTAGCAAAACGTGCTGCTTTTCACCATTTCAGTGGAGAAGATAGGTGTTCTGTCATCCTCCAACACAAATAGTTATGACTTGACTGAGCAGTGTGCTATAAAGAGTAAAAGAAGAGCTGAGGGAAGACAGAAATGTACCATAAGTTATTTAAAAAAAATAAAATCACAAAAAAGAAGAAATACTATGGCAGATGTGACAATATGTTTTCACCTGTTTCACTTCATTGAGGTTGCTCTTATAACTTGACAGTGAGGAACTCTCCACAGCTGCTCACATGCTGCGAGAAGGGTGGGAAGAGAAAGAAACAGAGAAGCAAGCTGTGGGAGTGCAGCTTTACTTTTGGGTACATGAAGAAGCAATATTTCTGAATATCAGCACTTAAACATCAGGATTGCAGTTCCACAGAGTATAAATGAGGAAATTTTGGACAGCAGTCTCCCTATTGTCATGTGTTCCCCTCAGGGCAAGAATATTTTCACTGTTGTATTTTGACAGCCAAAACAGATTGTCTGCAAAAGAACAGTCTGTAGAGTTTTCTATTTTAATTGAGATAAAGCCAAAACCAAAACCTATGTAATACCCTTTTGTCTTCAGAAATACAATTTTGGGGACTGGTGTGAAATACAATTTTGGGGGCTGGTATAATCCTAGATTCTCACATAAACTCCAAAGTCAGCATCAGATTAAGAGTTTCATCTCCAGTATTCCTACAGTTTAGTGGGCTGGTTCTTGGAAAAGAAAAAAAAAAAAAAAGAAAAAGAAAAAAAAGAGGAATAAGGACAAGTACACAAAACATTGCTGACACTGCAATGAGATGCTGCCCTCCTTTAAATGTGGCTTTCAATTGTGAAGGGTGTGGGCATCTGCTCTGATGTCAGGCTCAGATATATTGTTCTTCTAGGTGCATTCAGTCTCAATTTTGAAGTTAATTCATAGCTCTTCTGATATCTTGCATCATATACTCCATGATATATTCTAGTTCTAATTTGACAACCAGCTCCAGCTAAGAACAGAGAAGAAAAAAATACCTTTGTGTCTATAAGAACATGATCAAGATCATACCATAATGAAGACCTCAGAGATCATCTTCCTGTATGAAGACATCTGATTTCATATTATTTTTTAACATTGAACCTATAATACCATTTGGTCAGCAAAATTTACATGCTAAGCAGAACTACATATGTTTTCCCCAGTGTGCTTAACTCAGCTGGTTCAGTGAGGAGATTCCTGGACTGTTCTGAAATTTTTGGATGTACTGCAGATCACTAAGATGCATGCTGAAAAGATTATTTGTATTAAAATGCATTCTCAATGGATTTTTAATTTCTTTATTTTATTTTTTTTTTGGTGACAGAAAAAGATTTCAGGAAAGAATGTTCATGGGGAGAGAGAAAATGTTAAACAACTCTGAAAAATTATTTTATATCAGATGCAGATTAAAGACCCTAGCATATTGTTTCACAATGTGACCAGATTTCTTTTCTTTTGTAATTAAGACACTGTTAAATATTAGTAAATAAATAAAATGCACAGAAAAAACCTCATTATATTTTTTTCTCACAGAGGAGAGAATTTGGCTTAAGTTAATTATTCCTTGACCAATCCAAGTAACAGAAGAAACACTTAAAATATTAAATTATTTTGAAGTTTGACACTTTTGTGCACATAGATAATTTTTAATTGCTGGGCAATAGACTGTATAAAAAATGTTGGCAACATTAAAGTTTTTGTGATTTAAACCTCTGAAAAAGGTTTAAATTAAGTGTAAAATTCCTTGAAGATGCTTTGACTTGCATAGCTCAACAGGAGAAAAATGTGCAAAAGGGATTCAAGAAAAAAGATGCCTGTTTCCCAGTGAAATTAATGGGGAACATCAGGCTACTCATTAATTGCTCATCTCATGATGACATAGTGACTAGTCCATGCTTCAGCATGGGAATGAGTTAACAGATAAATTTCTCTCTACTGAGTAGGCTCGTTAGGAGATGCGCAAATGTACTCATATTCCACACCAAAGCTCTGGAATCACCCCTAAAAATGCCTATGGAAGACATATCATTCAAATGCTACATAGACAAGAAGGGGGTTGAAAGACATACAGCCATTACTGGCAAAGAAAATGGCCCAGATCACCACTTCTGAATAGAAAATCCAGAAGCAGAGGCAGATTCCTCATGAGAAAGGTATGTTGGTCTATTGTGACACAAACCCAGACCAAAACATGTCATAGAAGATAGCTGTGATTCTCCTCAGCCTCACTAGTCAAAAACTTGGATTTCCAAGTGGAAAAATGTAATTTTACGGGAACAAAATCTCCAGTTCTCGGATTATATGACATGATAGCCTAGTCATGCCTTGCTTCCCTGATATATATCTCCCCAGGAAAAATTCCATTCAGGAGTTCAGAGAAGCCTCACCCTGTGAAGAAGCATTAGGTTGGTCGAAGAAAAATAAGGAAAGAAAAGTCTGGAGCATTTGTTTTTTACATCTCTGAAAGAAGCTGTCCTATGTCTGCCCACAAATGAGAGTTGTAGTAACTTACAACCAGTAACTAGAAACTGCTTTGCTCTTATCTCTTAGAGGTACCAACTACTTCGGACCCTTTGCAGCACAGCTGGCACTGATAATACATGCAGCTATGTCATATAGATAAAATAGTGCAGGAACTGCATTTTAGTTCTGAGAACAGGAGGGTTTGTCCCTCAGCTTTGTCCATATGCATGCAAATTGCATCAGTAAACATGCATCTGCACATTTGACACTGGGAAGAAGAACAAAGGATACAGCTTCCCACTCTGCTTGATTGCTAAAATCATCATCAACTGTTATATGGGAGACACAAGCTCGTTGAACTCAGGTCTTGGCAAGCAACGCAGTTCTTTGGTTAATTTTTAACTGGATAACTGATGCAGAACATCTCCTGTAATAAATTCAGTCAAGTTTCACTCTACAAAACAGAAACAGTTTTTCAGGATGGATGGGCCATTTCTTACAGACAATGAGTACACTGAGAGCAAATTAAGCATATCTAATCAGAGAAGCGAATCTTTCACAGTTTCAGAAGATTTTGGTCTCACTAAATAAGCATCCCTTCCCGTTCCAGAACTAGCAGTATCACAACAAAAGGCTTCTTATGCTTTGTACAAGTCAAATGTCATCAGTCCAAACATAATCACTATACTTCCTTTTATCTAGAATAGATGAATAAAAATCCTTTATACGAATTCCTTTTCCAATGATTGTAACTGTGGTAGGTGCTTATGCACTAATTAGTCCCTTAGTAAACAGTCTTTTATAACTTTGCAATCCTTTTAGATGCACAGCATAATTTGTCTTTTAGAGCAATGGCAATGGCAGTGACATGATCCATCAGAGAGCAATAGATATTTGCTGAACAATTCCTCTTGAAGGCTTAGTTGGGCAGAACAGGCACAGACTCAGAGCAAAGTCAAGTAATGATGCCCTCTGCTCAAGTATTTTGAAGAAGGGTCTGTTGCAAATGAATTTCTGTATGGAATATGACAAACAGGGTGTCTCACCAATTCCTAAATCCTTTAGGCTTATTCCTGTGCAAGGACAGGACAGAGGGCTGCCTTACCAAGCTTTATAGTGTATATACTAAATAAAAATAATTTTTAGTTAACACAAGGATGACAAAGAATCACAAGGCAGTAACGAGACAATGCATGTACATGCCTAATGCTACCATACAGCTTAAGGACCTAAAAGAACCATATTCATCAGAATTCCCATTACAATACTTGTAGAAAAACCTTTTGCAATACTCTTCACACATTGCCGTGTGTGGAGGATTCATGATAGCACCAGCTTCATATAAAAGAGGTTTTAGGCTTTAACCTGTCATTAAAGCAAATCAATTTCCATACCTACACAGATGTTTAAAAAAATTATGTTTTTAAAATCTTAGATTCACTCAGCTATTCAGTGACTCTCCATTCTTGAATAATTTTGACAGTTCTTTACTACAGTGGTTTTGTTTTTTTGCTAGAAAAGAGTTAAAGAAAAAAAACCCCAAAGCAACAGTGATCAAATTCAAACTGAAGAGCCAGAGGCAGGAGATGTAATAATTCAGGTTCTCAAAACTGTCTTAATCCAGTTCTGCTCTGGTACCCTGTTCAGGGAGAACCATGTCCAGTATGACTGAAGATAGGCATGGCAAATAAAGTCTGGGTTCCCATCGGTTCTCATCCAATATTTTTAAGAAAGCATATCAGCAAATGTCTTGAAAACATAAGAACCATGCCTTACTTGATTGTTATTTGCAGTCTTTCTTCAGTGAGTCAAAGGATTTGTGATATAAATGTTCCATGATCGTGGAATTAAAGCTTTCATTCTAAAATGAAGAAAATGATTTAAGATTGCATGGGCAACCCACAAACTGGCTTTCCCTAACTTGATGTTTTTCCCAGTATTGTACAAAAGATGCCTAATAATTAAAACAATAATAAAAAACAAGACAACCACCCTCTGCCCCCCTCCCCCCCCAATCCAAAAAAGTCCCCAGCCCCAAGGCAGTACAGTTGCTGTGGGTCTCATTGTAAAGTAAGACTTTGCCTAGAGCTAATTTAGTTAGGACAATTACTGTGTTTTCTCAGAGGTAATTCTTGACAAACATTGGCTATACAAAGCACATATTGTAACATAAATTGTGGACTGTATTTAAGTGCAGATATGAGAATTTTTTATGTCCCCTTCCTTTTTCCACACGCTTAAAATATAAAGGCAGATGTCAGGAGCTCCATGCAGTTAGTTATTTTGCCTTTTTTGATGCCCCAAGTTACCTTGCATGGCATTCAAAGGCTGGCCCAGAATGGCACAGGTTTCACACAAATCCTAGTTCTTTGTCACCCCCTGTAGATATCATGGATAACCTATGGCACCAGACATATCTATTCTCAGAACTTTGTCATGCTGTATAGTTCTGGATATACACAGTAACTTGTTTTCATTTCAATGAAATATTCACTGAAGTTTCCATTGCAAATCACTATGGTTCCATTTGTTACTTCCTGTATCTTTTTTTTTAGTATGGCAAAAGTCACAAAGCAGTGAGAAAAAAATTTCAGACTGGCAAAGACATTGGTATTTGAGCAGAGAGAGGCGTCCAAAGCATTTATCTACTATTCATTGTCTGTGTGACAAAATCCAAACTGCTTTTCAGCTGTAAGCTTCATTTCCCCTTTGATTTATTGAGAATGATAAAGTGCTCCTTTCAGAAATGCTTTGAACGTAAGTCATTAAGACGTATAAAACTCTTATAGAAAGTAGTCCATATATAGTAAAATGTGAAAATGTAGCAAATAAAAAGTTGCCACATTTTTTTCTTTACGAGCATTGACAGTTTTTACTCCAGGTAGCTGTAATAGGTGGAGGAGAAAGGGGTACCAGCATACTAACTAAGGGTTTGACAAGCTTTACTTTCCTTCTTTTTGAAAGAAATGTGAGCGATGGAAATGGGTTGAGCAGAAGTTTTTTGCCAGAAGCCAGCAGTAAATGAAGCTCTGGCTACAGGCAGCTGTGAAGAGTTTTTCCTGTTCTATAAAACACTGAGTTTGGACTCTGTGCTGCCATTCTGATTGTCCTTATGAGGGTGAGCTGAGCCAACAGCTTCTTGTTTTACAACATTTTTTCCATAACTTATAAAAATCTGCATAGTTTCTCTAGAATTTCTGCTTCAGACTGATATTAGTGGTCTTGCTTTGAAGCTAGAAAACATGGAAAACCTCTGTCAGAGCCAGCTTGATGATGTGTTTGTGCTTTTTGCCCTGCTGTTCTGTTTAAGATGTTACTCTTTGGACTGGCTGCAACTGGCAGTGCTGCTGAAGTTGAGGATTTGGGTCTCCACAGAGAATCACCTGCAAAACAGAGGGAATGATATCTTTCAAAGATCACTCCTTGAAGTAATTTTATTTAGGGAGTAGTTTTATCTACTTATCTGCAGCATGGAGGACTCTAGGTGGTTCTGAAATCTTCCACAAGGACATATTCAAAAAGTCTGGTTTAGGACCAGCTGTGATTGATTTGAGCATCAAAGATCAGTAATAGGCATCAAGGATTTGTTTCCTTCCTCTTCGTCCAAGAGAAGCTGATTTTCAGGATAATTTTTCCTGAAATTCGTGGTATTTAGTATAGTAGGGAAAATATAGTTGCTAGAATGCAGAGGAAATGCCGAAGAACAGAGAATATAGAATTTGTGTGTGATTACAATTCTGTATACCTCTCAGTACCAGGTAGGAGTTTTTTAATCCCCCAACAATGGTGAATTAAACCAGAGCTGCAATTTCATGAGGCCAGATCAAATGAATCAGCAGTCAGCTGAAGTCATACTTCCCAATCCCTTCTGCTTCTTTTCTTGCTCCCTGCTCTCTATGCTTATTATACATCAGCTGCAGCACTGACTGTCGACCAAACAGCCTACGGTGAAAGGCTTGGAGAAGATATATGTTCTGTATATTCCATGTATTCTTTCCTGTGAGTGGAGGTTGCCCCCGTCACAACATTGAGCCTACAGGTTCTGATAAATGGGAATCACTTCTATATTGTAATTTAACTCTGTGTTGCAACTGCTATATTGTATTTGCATTGTGATTTCTGTACATTGTGACATCATTTTGTTGAATCAAAATGTGATGTCAAGCGTATGCAAATAAATAAATCTGTATTAAACATTAAACTCCCTTCACGTGGAATATGTAACAGAGCTTAGTCAGTGTATTAAACCCTGATGTACACACATCACATCCCACGACAAGCAGATTTGGCTCACTAACATTGTAAAAAAATCCCAAACCAACAAAACTTTTATAAAAAGACTTGAATGGTTTTCTGTCAACTCAATGATGTTGAGTTTTCTTAGTTTTATGAGAGTCATGAGTCAATGGACAAGAGGGGAGAAGGACAAAGGGAAAGAGATGGAGGACTAAGTGGGAAGAGAATAAGACAAGTGATTAGTGATTAATTAAAACTGATTTAGTTGCTAGTGAAATCATGGCCTAAGGTTTGTTTTTTTTTTTTTTCTAAGGTGATGCACCCAGGTGTTTACTGTTGATATGTGGTAACTTGTGATAATTTGATTCCTAAATCTTGAGCCATGAAATAAGATGTGCAACAAGTAAAAGAAGGAAAATATATCAGAAAGTATTGGACAAGATTTTGCAGGCAATCTCTAGTTCTTTCACAGCTGAAACTTGCGAAAATAGAACATCTGTGAGGGCAGTTACAGTCATATCTGCTCCTTGACAAGCAGATGATGTTTACTCTAGAAGTTAAAATATGGACAATCTAAGTACAACCATGTGAGAAATCACAGTGATGCTCCCAGCTCTCTCCTGAGACTGGTCATTCTGTCAGAGTTGAGCCCCTAGGCTCTCATTTCTAAGTGCAAAAATCAATACTTCTATTGTTCATTATCAAGTCCAGACAAAGCTTATAAAACGGGAAATAAAACAAAATAAATTGATGAAGGGAACACTCACTCTAGCACATTTTATATTCAAATGGATTCAATAATAATCAGCCAACATCTTGATCGTGTTTTTATTTATAACATTTCCTGCTGAACACAGGTCTGGCTCTGCTCTGTATTACAGAACAATCCTGGCAGTCTTCGTTGCAAAGGCACAGTTCTTAACAGCTCTGAGGGCTATGGACCCACTGAAAAAATATGCAAGCACATGCACATATTAGCTGATGGACAAATATTGTTGTGCTTAACACATGTAAAATTGCTTCCTAAATATCTTACAGAAGAACAGATGTGAGGCATACTTAGTAGCAATGCGGTTGTCACCCTTGATGCAAATCCTCTGCAATTTGTTTTGTTTTTCTTTTTCCTCTTTCTAGATCAGTGCTGCTGAATGCAGAAGGCTTACTGTGTGCACTGCATTTGACATTTTACATTAAGTAATCATAAGACACTAACCTCACTATTACATTGTTGCTGTGGATGCTGCTGCATTATATTCTTCGTTCCATGATGATTTTTCTTCATCTCTTATATGCAACTCCCTGAATTAGTTTGAGACCTCCCTTTCCTTTTCCCTTCTCCCAAATAAGTGACTCAAGCCTCATTTATATTGCACAAGTTAGTTTATATTTAACTCTCATATCCCATTGCACTGCTAGCCCCAAACAAGGATTAGATAGGACTAATTCTTCCTCATGCTAAGATAGATGAACTTATAGGATCCATGTACACATTCTTAATTTTCAGGAGTGATGAATAGATACCAAAATGTCTTAAAAGCGCATAAAGTAATTTCTAGATTGAATGGCAGCCACACCATAGTTATGGTCCTATACTAAGTGAATGATACAACTACAAGCTAGAAACAGGTACCTTTGTTGTGTGCTGCATGAAAATTCCTTTTCTCCTTGCATTTTAATTTTAATTGTGAAAAAACAGAATATATATTAAAAAAAATTCCTTAAGTCACTAATTGCAATAATTGAGGTCATAATTACTTCATAATCAGTATCATACTGACTAGGCAATATATATAATATATATAGGCAATATGTATAAAATACATATTTTATAATACTTAAGTATTTCTGGATTAAATGAAAGAAAATGGAATCTCTGCTTTGCAACTGTTTAGCTTTATATCTATGATAAAAAAAGGTATTTTTCTTTTAAAAATTCTGATTGGTAATTTAAATTCTAAATACCTCTGTCTACTCCTCTTACTGACAATATCTTATTATGATTAAAATTGTCATAAAAACAGTGGATAAATTTTACTAATTGCAGCGGTATGAGAAAGATGGGAAAATATTATGTGACCTTTATTAGACAATAGATTCCTATAATAGTGAATAAGGATCCATTAAAATCCCGTCCTTGTTTCCCAGATATGAAGGAAGCTCAAATTAGCCTCCAGATGTAAGGTTTGTAGTTTATTCTATTTCCTCAAGAGAACAAATTTGAATCTTGGCACAGATAAACCGTAACTCCAGTTTCTGATCCAACAATGTGTGAAGGCATATGCTTAATTTCAATCTTGTGAATAATCCCATAGATCCTATAGTTCATGGACTAAATGTGTAGCACAGCTTTGTGGGTCAAGTGTATTACAAGCTGAATAGTCAAATTTGTCATTTACTTTTCTTCATAGGCGAACTTTCAAAATGTATAATGTAATGGATTCACATCAAGAAGCTGAAAATCTGCCACAAGATGCCCAACAAAGTTATAGTAACAGATAAAAATATATCTGTGAATGAAATCAGTAGAGGAATTCACAGAAAACAAAGAATTTTGTAAAGGGTGGTTCACCTTGCCTATGTGCCTGGTTTCATAGGACTACAGTTTTCTTTAAGACAGTAACATTTCCAAATAGATCTGTTTGGGCAAGGGTCTGGAGTGAAGTCCTCTGAGAGGAGACACAGTGCTGCCTGAGAATTTTGATTCCTCTCTGCTTTGGAGGCCTCCTTGCATTCCCTCTTTTCTACTGAGAAGAAAATCTGAAAGTTGCTAAGGCAGTTTACTGCAGTCCCTCTGTCTGAGAAGGAGGAAATGTGTGCTCAATTGCCAAAATATTGGAACCAAGAAAATCACTTGACTTCAGTCTTATCAGATTTAACTTGTCCTCCCCAAATTAATAATTTATCCACTCAAAAATCTCCTGCCTGAAAGGGAGAGGATCCTAATACTTAGTTGTAGAAAAACACTTTGTCCATCCTCCAGTTCCAGTGAACTTAGTGGAATACTGCTTCCAAAACAAATCCATGGTACCTTGGTTGCATCAGTGGATAGCTGAAACTCCTTCTTTCAAGGAAAACTTGATTCTGTAAAATTGGGCAATTTAAAATCCAAAATGCGTAAATAAAAGCAACTTTTTGAAGAGTCTAAGTGTTATTAATTGAACTCCTCCTTTTCAAGTCTTAACAATTCTGCAGTTCAGCTGATACCAGAAATGGACAACATTTGAACTACAGCAAGAGGAGGATGCTTTTATGGGGCTTTCAAACCAGTGTTGTGGATCCAGTGGGTTGATATTCACATTTTCAAGTGTGCATCTGAACAAATGTGTTAGGACAGAGATCTACCACTTTTCTAGTGCAAGTTTCCCTTTTCCTTCTTCATCTGTTTATGAACTATTGAGAAAAGAACATCTGTTTTAAATTAGTAACTGGACCATTGTTCTGAAGCCAGACCATACAATTCCCTTTCTTATTGTTTTTTCCCTTATTCTCTAAAATTTGTCTTCCAGTTTATAACAGCAAGATATTCTGTGAGCAGTGAAGTTAATGAAGTTCAGGTTCTTATGAACTGCCTTTTGTCCTGTGGACACTTCAGTGGTCAGAGACAGCATGTGAAACTATTCATATGTGGTCTGGCTCCTGGCAAATGTTTACAGTCTCTAACCATGAAACTGTGTCTGAATAAAATGAATTCTGATTGTCTTTTCTTGGTAGAAACAAGGAAGTTTGTATCTTTCTCCCTAACATCACATTTAGTTTGCAGAACTTTTGAATCTTGCATGCCTCCTTTAAATAAATTTATCAAAATGTTTAAAACACATTTGAAAATAGGGTTTGCAGGCAGATATCAGATAAACAATTATGGTCACATATTTGGAAACCAATCCCCCTGCCTTCTTCCTCCCCAGCCCCCCTGGCCCCCAGAAAAAGAAGCAGAAAAACCCCAAAAAAACCCCAAAACACAAAAACAAACAAAACAAAACAAGCAAAACAAAAAACACACACACAAAAAAAAACAAAACAAAAAAAAAAGAAACAAAACCAAAAACAAAGCCAACCCCCCCAAACTACAAAACTTCTGCTACTTTCAGTAGATTACACAGGTACATTCCTCTTAGAGGGTAACTGAGAACAGACAAACCAATTTAAAAGGCAGTCCCTGAAAATAACTAAATAACTTTCCCTTCCTTCCTTCCTTCCTTCCTTCCTTCCTTCCTTCCTTCCTTCCTTCCTTCCTTTCTTCCTTCCTTCCTTCCTTCCTTCCTTCCTTCCTTCCTTCCTTCCTTCCTTCCTTCCTTCCTTCCTCCCTCCCTCCCTCCCTCCCTTCCTTCCTTCCTCCCTCCCTTCAAAGGAGTATGAAGGAAGAAATAAAGGAGGATGAATAAATGTTTACTTTTCTCAGCAGACAGTACAACACTTACAGCTTTTTTCTTTCAGTACCTGAGCACCACCTGAATTGTACTTATCCATTGCACTGTCAGCTATGGCTTAAATGTTAACATTTCCAAATTGTTAATTCTGGTTCAGGACAGTGTACAGGTACTTAACATCCTAAACTGTACAGGAAGCACATCTAAGCAGTCACAGCTATATTTTTTATCTCCTGAGGTTTTTTACTCCCTTTTTTATTGTTTTGTTTTTTACCCCAGGCAGAAGAATGAGTTCATTGACTATAGGAAGGAAAATGGGCTTCAGCAGAGCAAAGGTATGCATCAGCTGAAAATACTGGCTTCTGGAAATGAGTTATTTTATAAGGTTAAGTCATAGTTTCCATCAACGCAACCATATTTTTGTCAGTAAATCGCAAATACTTTCCTATTGATGCTACTCTGCAATTTGTTCAGAATTTACTCAGCAAATAATAATAGAAAGTAAGAATGAAGTGACTGAGTCTAACCTCATTTCATTTCTGTTTTTCCACATGTCTGAGCTTTTTTCAGTTTCAGCTTATTATTTGAGACATAATTTGAGCATAACTTCTGACAAACAGCAGCACTGGGCTGTAGGCTTTCTATGTCTTTGCTCTAGTACCTTTTGGTTTATAATTAAGCTATATACTTAAGCTATGCCATCTCTGTGTAGGGTATAAACATACCCTGATTATATATTTTTCACTTGTGTATCAGCATGAGGGAAGAATTTGCAGTTCAGTGGAAACAAGGAATTCTGCTGGAGATGGAGTTCCAGCTCACATGGCCTTACCACTGACATTTTTGGGGGTGTAACCCAATCTCCAGTATGTCCTCTTTATCCTTGTATGCCTTGATACACAGATTGTTACTCTGGTAATGCTGCAAGTCTTTTTGTAAATGAAATATAAGATCTTTTGAACCTAGCACTGAAGGGCTCTGACTAAAATCCTGTTGTAACACTTGACATCTGTGCAAGAGGAATAGCAGTTTTTAGAGAAATTGCTGTTGTGTACAATATTCAGGTCCACATGTGGAAATAAGGGAAATTACAGACCATCTGAGTAACAGAGAAGTTTATAAGATAAGAGCAGTGGAAAAAGAGAAATAAAATGGCATCTTTTCATGGACCATAACTGAACAATCAGAGGACAAAATAGAAGAATTATTGTTTGCAGATGTGATTGTTGCAATAAAGGGACATAATAAACTGACAAACAAACCAACAACTCTTATTGAAAATTGCTACAGAATTCTTATCATCCCAAACACTGCAGTGTACAATTGTCATATCACAGAGCCAGAGAATGGTTTGGGTTGGAAGAGATCTTAGAGGTCATCTCGTTCCAACCCTTCTGCCATGGACCCCTTACACAAGGTCAAATTGCTCAGAGCCCTATCCAGCCTGGCCTTCCACTCCCAGGCATGGGGGATCCACAACTTCCCTGGAAGGTAACCCTATATTGATAGGGTAGTTACAATGATTCCAGTAGTAAAGCCTTTTGACCAATTATGCTTTGAGAATATTATTGCAGGAAGTTTTAGACTGATTTCACAGGGAATGAATGACAGTAAAGTGGAATGGGTGGTCTGGGAAAACAAATCAGTGCAATGAAAACAAATGCAAAAAAAAAAAAAATAGAGGACAATGATGCTGTATGACATTCAAATAAACTGCGCTATGCTGGAGGAAATTAAATCATTACAATGGATCAATAAGGGAAACTAAGGCACCTTGTGCTATCATATTTGTTTAACCTAATCTAAGCCTGCATAGCAGCTCTTAGATGGTAGCTGTTTAAACATGGCAGTAGCAGCTCCAGAGCATGGTAGTAGCCAGCCTGTTAACTCTCTCAGGAGATCTAGGTCAGTGGCATACGTTCTGTGATTCTAGGTCCACTCAGCTCCATGGTGTGTTGTCTTCTCTGTCTGCTCTTACCTGGCCAAGGTTTGGCAGGCATCTGCCACTGTCATGCACTGTTTTGCTGGGCAGGCATAGTTTCAGCTTCTTCTCACCCATGCATAGCTGTCTGAAGGCTAAGCACATAAACAAGTGCTTTAGGCTTTAGGTTTCCTCTTTAGTCAGTGGAGAAGATGTGTCCTCCAGAGAGTGATTTAATGTCTGAACAATTGTGCTGCTGGGGAAATGATCCAGAGGCCTAAATATAGGAGCTCAGTACCCTTTGAGGTGCCCTAGACTTTCCAAACCATCATCATGGGCTGGCAGGCATGACACAGGACTTATGAGAAACCTTGGCCTTCTGGGCATTCAGTAGCTGGAAGCCGGGTTCCTATGGTGTCTGAAACAGCACTAGATGCCTATGTTTAGGCAATGGAAGCAGACCTGGAGTGTTACTTTTCTTCAGCCAAGAACCAGTTACCAGGAAGATCTGTGCCAACAGTACAGCACAGTCTTAGAATCTGTTGGCTGTTTATTTTCTGCAGAGGGAAGGAAAAGAGGTTTTTCTGGTGCTAGTTTTCTTATTTATTTCCAGGGAATTAAAAAAAAAAAATCAGGACAGAAGCCTGTCCCAAACTACACTTTGTCGTGCTGTCGTGCTTAGGAAAAGACTACAGAAATAGAATAGTTATGAGGAAAAAGTGTTGCTGTAAAATACATTAAATAAGATGGCAGAAGAGGGGGAAGAGGGTGTTTGATAGAAGAAATTCTTGCTCAAAAGAAAGAGCTTAAGTGAGGTTGAGAGAGTTGTCCATAAAGACTATGTTGCTGTTGAAACACTGGAAAACTCAGAGTCTTGGACAGGAAAGATTTACAATAAGGCCACAGAAAGGACAGAAACCTTGAGGTAGTAAAATGACCTATAAACTGAACTGGCAGGTTAACAACCCAAATGGAAACAAGAAATCAAAAAGCAAAATTAAATTAATTAGAAGGATTAAGGACTCTTGGAAGAAAGCCCATATTGGTCAGATCAGATTTTGACAAGGCGCTTGAATTCTGAAATATTGTATTTAAGATAGAATAGGGACAATGACAATGCAAATGGATATAATATGCTCTTGTGGTGGTCATAAAAGCCCCACTGATTTCATCCTTGACTGTGAAATGCAAAAAGCCTCAGCACTTCCAAATGGATCATTACTGTTAAGATCAACAGTTAAGATATCTGGCATGGTATGAACATGCTGCAGTAGAGTATGAAGGCTAATACCACTGCATCTTGAGATGCACTGTCCACTGGCACTTCAGATTCTCCATTATGTAATTCTACTTTACTCACTTCACCTAGGTGCTATGATATGATTATTATTCTTATTATTAACCGTTTGTCCCAAATTCTCAGATGCAGATGTGGGCCAGGACAGGGCCTGGCTGGAACAGTCATGTTTTGGTTGTTATGGTAATTTTGCAATGGCAATCCAAGCGTGTGGGGAGGAAGGTTCACTTTACATGATCCTTGGTAAGGAGTCAGAAAGTGTATGGCAGGTTCATGCTGCAGTACAGGCAAGTTTAACTAAATGGGAATTCAGGGTCTGGAGTTGAAAACATAGTGAGCACCGTTAATCACACATGATTTCATAAAATATTTCAATAATCTTACATCTCTGACCACCTAGAAGGTCATAAGTCTCTGGGCAGAGATTAAGACCTTAATTAGCTATATTTACATAAAATTCAGTGTGAAAATAAAACCATACGAAAGAGGAGAATGTTCCTCATATAGTGTCAATATAGAAAGGCTTAGTTTTCCTTAAACCTGAAAAACAGAGCACAGAGCAGAATTCCTGATGTGCCTCAGGAAAATGCACCTTCAGAACTTCAGCTGCTAGGGAAAACTGGGTGTACTTAACAGAGAGAGTTTTGAAAGAGGATATTCCCTGCTAAGTAGTAATTGATGACTTTCCATCATGGAATAAGTGACAGTCCACAGCTGCAAGGGAGTCAATATTCCTTAAGCCACCTACATCAAAAAGCAGATAAGAATATCCAAGGCCTCTACATTGCAGTGGACATCTGGGATATGAAAAATCAATAGGACTTTTTCTCTGAGCCACTAAATGAGGAGTTTAAATTCACTGGTGAAACTAAGAGCAGAATCTAGTGCTGCATTTTAATTACATCTTTTACTAACAAGTGTGACCTGTACAGCAGTTATATATGTGACTACATTTCAGTGATAATAATGCCTAATTCACTACTGCAAATTGTTTGAGGCCTCAGTAGCAAATGGAAGAGAAAAAACTAGGTTAAAAATCCAAAATGAGTGTGCAGTGGGACAAGTTGGCCAGAGCTTAGTTCTGTGTGCACCTTCTGTTTATGAAAACCTAATTGAAGATTACTAAAAAAGCTGTTTTTATTATAATATCTAATAGAATTATTCACTTTGCAAATACACAAATCACAAAGTAATTAGGACAAATGGATTAGAAAGAGGAAGGGCTTATAGATAACTCTCCTACATACTCTAAAAGCAAATATCTTTTTGAAAGCTTGGTTTTAATTCACTCAGTGAATTTTTGAGTCTCAACAAGTCCCGTCTCTGACCAGGGAAAAAAACAGGGAAGAACCAGCCAGATTCTAAAGCAGATGAAAATGATGCTCTGTGAGCCCATGGGGAGTGCTGAGAATGACATTTAATTACTCTGATTATCAAGTTTGTTACTTTATTTCTCTCCTGTTCCACTATTGTCTTATAGTCCTAGTACCTTAAGCACCATGCAGACATATGGTGAGGCTGTACACATACCCTAAGGATTTATAAAGAAATTTATGTGTCTACCACTCATGGAAGTTATCACCTCTAGGAGGTCTACCTCTTCTAACCTAAGGGCATAAGTTACATATACCCCAAAGAACACAGAACCCTAATGGCTTTTTGCATCCCTCCCAACACTGGGAGCAGAGTTGGAGATCAAGGAGGGACCTGCCACAAAATAGTCTCCTGCTGGGTGGGAAGATATGTCAGCAGAGATATGTCACTGTAGGCAGCCACAAGCTGCCTACAAAATTTGTTTTGCTTTAATATATATAATCTTGGCTCAGTCCTTTGGATGCTTGTCCTGTTAGAGGAAAACCTTATTCCTATTTCATAAAGCAAAAGGATTTGGTATTCCGCCAAGTGTTATACATGAATTGTAATGGTGAAGCTGGAAAATGAAGGCACAATTTGTGAATTGCCATGTGAATTGACCAAAGAGAATATTATATTTTTTTTATTAAGGTAGAGAGAAAATCGATGAATTAAACCGACTTTATATATCAGCAGGGTACCTTCACTTCAATATCAAGAATTTTAAAAGTGTGCCTTAAAAGAATTTAGGCAAAACCATACTTTGACATATAAAACCAATTCCATATACATGCAGCATATAGATGTATATGTGTG
Organism: Cinclus cinclus; assembly: GCF_963662255.1. Lineage (NCBI taxonomy): Eukaryota > Metazoa > Chordata > Aves > Passeriformes > Cinclidae > Cinclus > Cinclus cinclus. The sequence continues at coordinate 50,057,048 of NC_085048.1, read as the reverse complement.
TGTGTGTGGTAGGACATATTTTTTTAACTGGCAGGAAGCTCATAAAAAGAAAAGCTTTTGGGGCTGGCTCTAAGTTTGAGTGCACTTTAACATGCTGGTTGTACTTTATGAAGAAATCCCAAATGCATCCCATGTGTTGCAAATATTTAAGAATGGGCTCAAGATGAGCTTTTGTCTGCCTGAGACATACAACTATTTAAAAAATATCTTCCTTCAACAGCACAAATATTTATTTTTGTGCGCAAGTTTTTCAGTTTGAATGTTGGGTTTGAGTTTCCACATAGCCATCAAAAAAGTGAAAAACCCAAAACCTTTAACAAAACTAACAACAGAATCTGGTTTCAAGACTATTTCCCATGACTCAAACTTTGTTTCTTGTCAGAATCATTTTTCTTAGAACAGTTGACATATCATTATTGTTTTCCTTGTTTTAGAATATTGGCTTCCCAAAACTGTCCATACTTGAACTAAAAAAGAAACATATCTTCAGAAGTCTGGCCTCTTTTTTAGTAACTATAATGTTCTTTTCACCTTTCCACCACCACTATTGTGTAAAGTGACTGCAGGGTTCTGGGATGTGAATAGAAATGTACATAAAAAACCCACCATAACTACCTGATTGTTCTCCTGCTGTGTGGGATCAATAAGACTAGGTGCAACTTAAGTGGTGAATTCCCTTATTATCCTCAGTGGTTCAATTCCATGCTTCTACTTCTACTCTGTTTTTGAAACTGATTTATTTTGCTGGATTTTTCTTCTGTCATCTTGTCTTCATTTTCTGATCTGCCTTCTCTGTCATATTCAGTGAGATTTTTTTATTGATGACTACAGTGTCATATCCCATCATAAGTTAGTCTTTCTTAAGTAATTAAGCATTAATCACTTAAGTATTTAGAAAACGCTTTCATGGCATGACATACGGCCCCTTGATATCAATGGAACTTCAAGAGCGACATAGTTTTTACTCAAAACTCAAAAAATGGACTGAGGAGTTTGGATACTGTTTTTCTCTTTCTCAAATGGAAATTAAAAAAAAAAAAAGTAAAATAATGCTAAAACAAAGACAAACAACCAAATAAAAGAAACGGTCCTATCCTTACAACTAGCTGCTTCTCCTGAGCAAAGAAACATGAGAAATGAAGCTCCAAACAACTTCCAAACAGTAAATAAGTCAACAAACCATGAAAAATTTAATACTCCTACTTATTTTTTCCTAAATTTGGTAACAAAAGAAGTCACAGGGAGGGTTCACTGCACACTTTTTAATGTTTTAGCAGCAGATGGTTGATATTTGGTTGACAAGAAGCCAAATTGTGCATGTTTTAACTTTTCAATACCTCCACAGAAGTACATAATCATTGGCTTTAAATGAATTAGGGCTGAAAATAAACACATAACTGTGAAAAACCAGATCAGAATCCATGCTTTTGGTGGAAGTTGGGGACATGAACTGCATTTTTAAAAGTTTTTAAGCAAATTTTCAAATATTTCTTCAGAACATCTGTGAAGAAGCTCGGTCATATGAGAAATTCTGTAATGAATTAACAGATAGAAGCACTCTGAACTGTAGACATTTCATCGCGATTAAGAAGAAATTCCCATGACAAAGGATTATGAGCACAGAAACAGAAAGATTGCTTGGGAGTATAATGTGAGCTAATGATCAAATTGCAAGGAATAAGTACGAGCATTTTTAAAGTCTCCCTTTTCAGTGACTCTGTAGTTCACAATCTTTCTATGATGCTTCTTGTCCTTTTGGAAAATCATTAAAGATTTATGATGAATAGTTCAAGGAATGCAAGGAAGAAACTGTGGTAAAGCATCCATTTTGCCTGACTTACTTATGAAAGCTTCAGCAAGTGCAGGATCTGGAGGTCTCCATTATTTTATATAGGGAATATAAGTATACAAATTAGAACTGCCTTGGTAGGTGTTTAAAATTTGAGTGCATACCATCTACCTAAGTCAGAATTTATTTCATGAGCTCAGCTCAAGACAGCATGTGTGCTGTCCTCTCCCACTCTGTCACAGGCTTTCCCCATACAGCTGGCAGTGACACCACAATGGCTTACAGCAGTCCCTGCTCTATTGCAGGTCTCTGGACAGGCTGGCACTGGGGATATAGGCTGGCACCCCATACTGTCTCTTAGAAGATGGAGTTCATCTTACATATGCCATATGGTACACCTGAAGCAGGGACCTTGGTTACTGAGCCTTCATGCTGGATTTCTATATCTCTCCTCACATTTCCATGACTTTGATTCCTATTATGGACTATGGGAGATGAGCAGTATTCCTGACAATAGCAGTATCTGTTGTTCCTCTATTTTCATTTTCAGACATTACTGTGTTGTGTGTTATTGTTGAATGCTCATTCTGCAGAGTAGCATGTTTTTTTTATATTAGCTTGACATTTTATGTGCTTCTTTTACAGTTCATCTCAGTTGTTAATGAGCCCTTTGCCAAGTATCTTCCGTACAGACCATTATAGACCTTTAGTGCTGTCATTTGAAAGGTAATACCAATAAAGAGAAAAATTGCTCAGCAGAAGGAATATAAGTGTTCTATGTTCCTAATTTTTATTTTGCAAAGGTTAGGCACTATTCAGTAAAAGGAAGCTTTTATATTTTTAAAATGTAACAGCAACCAATTAATGTGATTTGTTCAGATGGGCAACATGAGTTGTCCAGATGCCAAGCCTGCATCATTCCAGCCTTGAAAGACCTGTGCACATAGAGCTGTGGGCTAGTCCTCTATCCCAAACAGATATCTTTTTATGTCCTAGAGGCATGATAAGTCTTGTCAGCTGAAGGATATCACAAGGAAGAGGAGATCCAGGCCTTGGCAAAGATTTGAACCTACCAGGGCACATGATGAGATCACAGAATCACAGAATAAGCTGAGTTGGAAGTCTCCACAAGGATGATTGAGTCCAGCTCCTGGCCCTGCACAGGACACCCAAAAGAGCCACACCACAAGCCAGAGAGCACTGTCTAAACACCTTGAACTCTGCCAGGTTTGGTGCTGTCACCACTTCCCTGGGGAGCCTTCTCAGTGCCTGTTCACTTCTTGGGGTGAAAAACCATTTCCTGATATCTAACCTAAACCTACCCAGCACAGTTTCATGCCATTCCCTCAGGTCCTGTCTCTGGTTATCACAGAAAGGAGATCAGTGCCTCAGTCTCCTCTTCCCCTCACAAGGAAGTTGTAACTGCAAATGAGGTCTCCCCTCAGTCTCCTCTTCTCCAGGCTGAACAGACCAAGTAACCTCAGCCATTCCTCATGCAACTTCCCCTCAAGGCCCTTCGCCATCTCTGTTGCCCTCCTTTGGACATTCTCTAATAGTTCAGTAGCCTTCTTATTTTGTGGCACCCCAAACTGCCCCCAGCACTGGAGGTGAAGTTGCCCCAGCTCAGAGCAGAGCAGGACAATCCCCTCCCTTGCCCAGCTGTGATGCTGTGCCTGATGCCCCCCAGGTCAGGGTTGTCCCTCCTGCCAGGGCACTGCTGACTCATGTTCAACTTCTCATGGACCAGGACCTCAGGTCCCTTTCCACAGGGTTGCTCTCCAGCCTCTCGTTCCCTCATACAGTCAGGGTTACCCCATCCCAGGTGCTGGATCAGGCACTTTGCTTTGTTGAACTTCAAATCATTGGTGATTGCCCAGTTTTCTAATTTATTAGGGATCTCTCTGAAGGGCCTCCCTGCCCTTAAGGAAGTTGGCAACTCCTCCCAGTTTAACAAGTCTGACCCAGAGGTGGTTACAGAAGTTACCTTACTAACGAATTCTGATGCAGAGAGAGGGAAAAAACAGAGTTTCTTATAGGACCTGGAGGTTTTTTGTTTGTTTCGTTTTGCTTTAATTTTAAAGTTTTTAAATTACTTTTCCCCAGATACTCTAAGAGCTCAGATAACAGTAGATGTAAATAAACAAAGCCCTGCCTGCTTTTTCCTAGTCTAACAGCACCCTTATGTGGGTACACACCTAAGAGAAAAGTCTTGGGTGCTAAGACTTAAGATTGAGCTGCTGAGTCTATAAGGAATGATTCACAATTTCAGGAGAAATAGGTGTTAACTGGTGGAAGGTTGTTCAAAGTCATAAGTGCAAATGTCCAGGCCAGTGTCAATTTGACTGTAATAGCTAGAGCTCCAAGGCTGTGAACATGCATTTGCTGCCTCTTGTCAACGTTGGTAAGAAAAACTATTAAAATGCCTTTTAGTATGCAAGGAGGCAAGTGCTTAAATTTAAAAAAAATGTAACTCAGCAAGGTTCTGGAAAGACTGAGAGTTGTGGTGGTATGGTTCTCCTTTGTTAAAAGGATAACCAAACCAAAGGATAACCAAACTTTTGAGTGCATTAAATTGTACACTGACCATAAGGCAAACAACCAACAACTCTGATTATGAGAAATGCTGACTTGTAAAAGTACAAGTATAAACAGACTGGCAACTGCTACTGTGAAGTAGAAGTCAAAATAATTTTTAAATTTTTTTTTTTTGCATATAGAAGAATTACCAAAAATATCAAAATTATAGCCCTTATAGGCCATGACTATGTCTAAATCAGTATAATTCTCTGTTAACACTAAGAGCTGTTATAAAGTTAAAATAAAGATATTAAAAGTCTCACAATGTTAGAAATGGTGGTTAAGAAAAGAGTCATGGCAAGCAGTCCTATTTGACTGTTGTGATAGAGCACCAGAACTCTCAAATGCAAGGTTTTCTCCAGCATTACCCTTGAAAAAAAACCAGGGTTTTGGAGGGGATCACCTGGAATTGTCAAGGCCTAAATGATGTTTAAATAAAACAATGCCTGGAGTTGTATGCAGTGCATGATTATAAGAAAACAGATTTTTTTCACCCCAGAAAGCTGGAAAGATAATAAGTAAAAGTTACAGCTTTTCAATAAAAGAAATAATGCTACATGGAGTTACAGAATATTCTGCTTAAAGACCACAAGCCTGGTTTTACATTATTAGATACTCCCATCTGAAAACACATTCTTGGGAACAATAGTATTGGTTCATCTGCCACTCATTTTAATAGTCTTAGTTATCCCTGTTAAGTAGCATAGCTGGTTCTATTGGTTTCAACAGTCCTGGGAACATAACCAACCATTCAAACCTTTAATGGCCCAACAGAGTTGAAATTGTTATCCTTTGTAGGTATGTGCACAGAAAATTATAAAACTGATGGGATAATGATTGCCCTGATGCTAACAGTAACATAGTCACCAAACACACCCTTTACATGAGTTCTGCACAACATTAAATTAAGACGACAAGAAAAAATTGACTAATTTACAACTAAATTTGCACCTTTTACATCATGATCAACTCATGAAGGTGATATAATCATGCCACTTAGTAATCCCATTATTATAATTCTCATATTACATGAAACTTGTTAGGATATATTAGGATTGCAGCTCTGTTAAAATCTCTGTCAGAGATGTAGAGATTTTAAAGAAATATCACTAAATATTCTTAAGGACAGAAAAATACAACATTGTAAAGTCCCTTAGAGGGAGAGAGTTACATTAAAAGGATCTTATAATTGTTCTCAAGCATTAAAATTCCAGGAAATTCAGAGATAAATATACATTAAAAACAATTTTAAAAAATCATCATTTCATATAACAGTATGAGAATGCAGAGGTAGTTCTCTAAATTTTTTTCTTTGTCTCAAAGTAACACCATGATGGATGAAAATGAGAGAATAAACCAACTGCTCCTTCAAAAAAAGCATCTAGTATGCCATTAAAAATTAGCCTAATTTAAATGTGATTACTGTGAGGAGTTTCACTGCACTTAATTAATGACAAAGTTTACTTTCTGGAAAATGTTATGGATTCTTTGGTTGTTTGAACTATTGAGCTTGTTTGCAGTTCTATAATTAAAAAAATTTGTTTGAATGTGGATTGTAGCTTTTGATATTACTTTTCCCCTGACAGAAGCTTTTAATAGACAGAGAAGAGAAACAGTGCTGTTTTGTGAAAGGGTATGCTACGTGCAGTCAGATCCTCACCAGGAGCAAACTGTGAAACAGCTCCGTTGGTTTCAATGGGTCTACAACAGCTGATGATATGAAAATGTTACATATTTCGAAGGATTTCTGAAAAACATAAATTGCCTTTTACTAGTGCTCAGGGATTTTCGAGAGAAGGAGAAGCAAGCTGGTGAAACTAAGACCATCATTGTACAATATAGTAAATCATGCTTGATATCTTCAAGAACCAGATTAAACCAGGCGTAACTATAAGAAAGAAATGGATAAACCAACATGAACTCAATTTACTGATTTACTGGCTTTTTTTTTTTTTTTTTTCAAAATTTTGTAGAGGGACCATCCTAACATAAGTGGCTTCTGTGCTGCATCATATATCATCTGTTCAAAATACTATGTCTCCTCAGGTATTTGCTCTATCATGTCCAGTGAGAAAAAAGTTTAACTGGAGCATGATCTCTGTATTAGATACCCTGGGCTAATTCAACAGCAAAGTAGTGTTGGGCCCAAGATGGATCCCAAACACATTTCTATTGCTGGATGCACAGATGTATTTTACAGATAACATATCCATTGCTGAAAACTCGAGGTGAGATGGGAATTCCTCAGGATGTGAAATGGGAAATGTAGCAGTTACCTCATCCAGTAAATGCACATGTAGCATGGTAGGGTTTCTACACTGCTAACTGAGTCAGGACGAGGACAACCATGCTATGCTTAAAAGTATTTGTCTTTGGAGGCTTTGACCACCGATTGCTCTAGAGCAAAATCTGAAGTGATTCAGCATTGTATTTTGTAGGGTTCCTCATGCAAAATATGCCAGACCATGTCTGCCTTGCTGAAAGGAAATGTTGAAGAAGATCCTGCAGATAATGCTGCAACTTATGTTTGGTCTGCAATCAAAAAATTAAAACACAATAGAAACCAGAACCTTTGAACAAGAGAATTAAATGCGACATGGGTCTAAGGCAATAATCCAATACATAATTAATAGCAACTTGCCAAGTGGTGTTTTCAATTATAATAATTTTATTCTGTATTAAAGTAGCACCAGAGGTCAAATGATGCAGTCAGGCCTGATGCTCTTTCCCTTGCATTAGATGGTGCAGAAAATTTCCCAGGTGCATTTTCTAGCCAACATGAAATAAAAAGCAGTCTAAAAAGAATATAGCTATTCCAGTGTTTAAGTCCACAGCTCTGCAGAGTTCTCTGTGTTGAAGAGCACTCCACTGACAGGAAATGTCTTCCAAGTTCAGAACCAAGCTGAAAGACATCTCCAGAATACATTCTCAGTGCTCATGCATTATTTCTTTATTCAAGTTTCAGAGAAATGTTTGACTTTTATTGTGAAACCATGAATTGCTACCATTTTTGGCATCTCAGATGTTTTCCTCAGTTAAACACAATGAGTTTTCTCCAAGGGAAGAAGGAGCAGTGCAAACAGTGTTCAAAATGTGTTACTAATTTATTGGAAGGTCTTGTTGGATATGATTAATTCAAATGTTTTAATATATTCCAACAGAGCACGTACATCTTCTGGTAATACATGTACTTTGAGACCCCTGCACATTATGCATGTATGTTAGACCAAATATTCTTCCTAGAGATGGCAGACACATTTTAGCTGTAGCAGTTGCGAATAGTGGCCCAGAATTTTGTTGGTTTTTGTTCACTAGTCTCTTAGGAACTACTTGTTATTGTACCAAAAAGCTAAGAGCTTTTCTCACCCTTTTCTTTCACTGCAAATGTATTTAAAAGAAAAACACAAGAAAGAAACGTTTACAAGGAAAAGTAATATTTGAAGTGACATAAATTGCCTTGGCAGATTTATTTTGGTGACAATTAATTTCTATGTAGACTTTTTATATTACTGCCTGTAAATATTACAGTTTTCTATTAATGTGCATTACTAGAGCTACTAGTTTTGACAGTTCTTTGGCACACTTTGAGGACAACTGCTTTAAGGGAAAAAAAAAAAACAAAACCAAAACTACTTGCTTCTATCTGGCCAACATCAAAAAGCATCATCTACACTGTTCACTGAGCTGTGGCAGATTATGACTTTTCCTGGCAGTGGTTGTTCTGCAACCTCTTATTGATCCATGGTACTTGTTGTCTCTTGGGATATGTTATTCCAGAGGACAACTTCAGTTTTTAGCTTTGTCTTAAGTGCCAAGACTTATGGTTTTCTGCAAGTATTTTATCAACTCAGTTTCTATTGATTTTAGAGAATACTGTAACTACAGCTATGGAATGTGCCTACCATTCTGCTATAAATTTAAGAGCGTGATTTTCTACTTCCTCCAGAGAGAAAAACGGATGAGGACTTCTCCTTTCTTTGTTTATATCAGGGTTAATGAAAGTGTACACTTGGAAAGTGTTTTGACTAGTATATTTCTGACCATACTATAGCCTGGTGTAGTATCTTTCTAATTGGCAGGTTTTGAAATATTTATGAAAGCCAGCATGTGGTGGATTAATATGAAAACAATTTATGCACAATTTTTCTATCATAATAAATATGCTAAAGGAAACTAAGACTTAATAGCATCCTTGTTTCATTCCATCTAGCAATGATGGAAAGGGACTGCAAAAGGTAATAGTTAAGATCAGCCAGGATCCTTGATTTGGGCTGCCATGTGTTTTGTCAGACATGGCTACTTCTCTGACCTTAACATTGGAGACAGAAGGATTTTTGGCATATGCAACTCATGTTTTTAAATCCCTACTGGAGCAGGAGCCAGGATTTTTTTTCCTTTGAAAAAAACCCAACATGAAAACCTCAGGTGGGTCTTCCAGCTCTGACAGCTGCAAGTGGTCTAGAGAGAATCTGCAGTGGTTATCAGTCAGCAGTCAAGGTGTGGAAAGAAAAGAGAGAAAGGACTGTCAGGCACACTGTCTGAGCATGTAAAGTCAGAGGGAGGGAAATATAAACAAACTAAATTTCAAGATTTTTTGGGAGAATTATGAGACCTGGAATTTCTCAGAAGATGACATGGGCACAAGCTGCTCTAGGTTCTGGGGAGTAAGCTTGCTGTATGGGCAAACCTTCCTCGTTCCTGTTGTGCTGCCATGAACAGGACACTGCCATGTTATCTCAGGCCCTTTTTTTCTGCTGTGTCCCATAGTGTCCTCTCACCCTTCTACTCTACGTTCCACTTTCCTGTTGGAAATGCTATGAACTATTTATTACTGGTTCAACTCCTAATGAGGCTGAATGGAAAAAAATAATCGAACACAGCTGAATGATATATTAATGGATCTATTCTTATGCAATTGTCTCAGGAACATTTTGAGGATCACAGGACAATCACTAAGTGATTTTGGACCACTTGATGAAAGATATTTTTCTAAGTGTTGTTATTATTTATGTGCAAATGTATCATGCATTTAGCATATAATTAATGTTAGAAATGCTCAATTTTCATAGTTCCTCATTGTGTAATTCTTATTCAAAAATATATAAATATTTTACCTAGTGTTTGTACATACACAATATATTACATTTTAAAACTATTGATTTTCTTTGAGTCAAAACTAAACTTTGGATTAAAACTAAACTTTGGAACAAGTTGAGATGTTGCTTTTGCTGAATAGCATTCATATGCTTTAGGAAAAGAATGATGGAATCTCTACTCTGAAACCTCAAATGTGCTTCTGAAGGTAGTCTTTTACTGTCAGAAAGAGGGAAGTGGTACAGAATAAAACCAGTAACCTTTACCCAGAAAACTTTAGAGATACAATCTCATGATCACGGTCTTGTAAAGCATTGCATTTGGAAAAAATCTGGCCTGTGCTTCAGGGAATTTGCCATCAGCAACTTTTGCACAGTCATTCCCTGAACCATTGAAGATGTGAGGTTTAACCCTAATGTTAAAGAACCATTTGAGGTCAATATTCTGATGTGAAAGTTTGTTTTTGTAGATCTCTTAAAAATCAAATAGTTTTACAGCATAACTTATGAGGGCTTGAGATGCACTACAAGTTTTCTGACATGTAGTAAACCACGAAACATCCATTTAATTTGTGAACATTGATGGTGTGGTGGAAAATGGCATTGCTTCTTTGATGTTTGTGGAGGCACGCCAATTTACACCAGCTCAGGAATCTGGTCTATTGTTTCTGCAAACATCCTATGACATTTTAAATTATCAAGATTATCATCTTGCAAAGACAACCAAAGTATTAGAATAACAGTTTCCTGGCAAATGCTCTTGGGAGATTTAATTTATTAAAAAAAATTACATGTGTTCTTTTTATATGAATAAAAACTTCTTTCATAAGAACGCATGACTTACTAGGAGGCTGAAGATGCCATTTCCTAGCTGTGATACTACTTTGTGAATCAGAAAGGCAGACATCTCAGTGAAGCAACTGATCTTTGCTCAGACTTGTAGGGCATAAAGTTTTAACGTCCTCAAATAAAGGCATCCAGGAACTAATCTCCTGTTATTCAATTTCTTTATAGGGGTTTCTTTCTCTCTGTTAATCCCATCTTGTCTTTGTCATCAAGAATGCATGTAAAAACACATATGAGAAGAAAGGCTGCAAATATTTTTGGCTTGCTTTTTCTATCCTTATAGAATTTAAAGTGTTTTATTCCAATGTCCTGTTTGATCCTGAAGCTGATTTCAAACAAACCAACTAAAGATGGGAATTTAATTTAGAGAAGTGGGTAAGGTATCAGAAGGTACAGCTATATTCTGCAGAATGTAATGCAGGTACCCACAGACATTTGTGTGTTAATCTGCAAGGGTCTACATGCAGGATGATTTGTGCCAGTAAAATTTTCTGTGGCCAGTATTAGTTGGAGCCTTTCAGAAAGGAGAGAGAAAGGAGGGAAAGTGCTCAAAGCTAGAGCTATGTCCCCTCTCTAAGAAAAAGTAAGTTGGGCTGGTGGCAGAACTCAGTAGCACTAAGAATTACACCTGAGATGATTTCATGTGGCCAAAGAGAGAACACATGGATATGGAGTAATGGGGATCCAAGAAAATCTGAAGCAATCTGAAGATGTTTCTGACTCGGCCACAAGATTCACAGACGTGATTTGGTGAATTTTTTTTACCAAGAATTCTGTAGATGGCAAGAGAAGAAAAACGCCAACCTGGGTTTTCTAATACTGAGGTTCTGTAAAAGGAAGGAAAAAGCAGTTGAAAAAGAGCTAAAAGATTCATGGAGCTTTTTCAATCTAATTATACCTGGAGATACACATGTGTGTTTTGGGTATTGCTATGTCAAAATGGTAAAATTGATGACAGGCTTATTTCTCAAGCATTCCACCTTGGAAAACCTTTGTTGTATGAGAAAATTAATCTACTCCTGTATGCATTTATATTACGTTTTGGGTTATGCAGATACAAGCAAACATAGAGGACAAAATTATTACCCTAAAAGTGAATTTACACTGACTTCACTGTTTGGATGAACTCCAACTGTCAGGGAAATATAATTTAGGTAAATTCCCTCATGTTTTTCTTTCATATTTCAGTAGTAAAAAAAAATACTTCCTTGCACAACACCAGACATGAGCATTTTAGGACTCAAAGTGGAAAACATCATGCTGGACAAAGGAACAGTTAGCCAAAGGTATAGCTATGGGAAATTGGTATTTTGCTAGAAATTGGTGAAAGCAATCATCCCATGTCATGGAGAACTTTTGCTATTTTGAGAATAGATTTCATCTCAGTATGGGGCGAAAAGCAGCAATTTAGATAGTCTCAGGTTTGGGGAATGGAGAACTGTATGTTCTGAGAGGAATAAATTCTTTGCCTTTTGAATATTCAGTGTGAAGACCTTTATCTCTCAGATCCAGCTGCATTTTATTTATTTAGTCTGAAGTTACTGAAACAACATTGGAAATTGAAAGGATACCTTTGAACTGGCATTGAGAAAGCCTGACACTTTGAGGGAGACACATATAAAAAAATTAAGGGAATGCCCTAATAAATAATGCCCTTTTTTATAAAAGCTATAGCAAATATATATGAAAATGATTTCAAACTGAACACATACATGCAGCAATATTGAGAAAAGTAGACTGTTCATTAGACTGATATTTTTACTTAAGGTTTGTAATGGATTTGTGGAGATTTAGCAGTAAACAGCTGAGAGTGTTTTATTATCAATTACTAGGTGTAAGTATATGGTTTCATGGGTTGTATCTAAAGGAATTTAAAGGTATTATTTCAGACTTATGTACAAATACCATGTATTTATCCTAACGTGCCAAATAAGTTTATATGTAGAACCAGTAGATACTAAATAGATCACAGAGATGAGCTTAAATAGGGCAATGAGAAATTCTTTCATACTTCATGCTGGGACATGACACTCACCCTGTTGGACTAGAAAGTCAATAAGGCACCATTTCTCACCCATGACTGTTTTTCTTGTTCTTAGGAACCACTACTGACTGTACAAAACAGAAAATATCATGAAGATTTCAGGTACGGTTATTCAACTTTATTGTGATGCAATAACTTCTGTTGCTAAACAAGAGAAAGTTTCAGCTTCAACCAGGGCTCTTTCAAAGTCATAACTACACTTTACAGCTAGTGTAAACTTCCTTTGGTTATGTTGCATTCACTTATTCTCATACAGACAGGAAACAAAAAGTGCAGTAAGCCAGTATGCATTATAAGACTGATCGTGATTGGCTATCTGTGTAGTAATGAAAATTGATATGGTAAGTCTTAAAACTAAGGGAGAGATACATGTAAAATTTCTGACAAAAATATGGAAAAAGTAGTAATTGTTAATAAGCAAAATTCTGTAGTAATGCTCAGTGATATTTTTCATAGGAAAAGGCAATATATGACAGTTATAAAAATATTTAAGTGTCAGTTTCTGGATTTAATGCAGAAATTAACTTGTAATGTTTGAATATCCATGTTCTTGGTGTAAGTAAATGTATATTGGTGACAGAAACACATTCTCTGCCCCTTGCTCCCTCATTACTGCAGTGTCAATATTGTGACACGTAGGATTATAAAGTCACAGAAACTTTTATGTTGTGAAGGGTTTCTGTAGATCATTTGGTGCAAGCCCTTGCACTCAGATCAGGGATTACTCCAAAATGAGTTTTTAACAGAATGTTTTGAGAGATATTGGCACTCCCTGTGCTGCATGAAAGAACTCTGCTATGCAGCCAGTGACTGCATGCAGTAGCCAAAGCTATCTTTGAAAACAAGTCTGATTCAGTGGGGTGTCCTTTAGCAGGGATTATAATGAAAAAAAAAAAAGTCATTGTAAACCAAAGAATTCTTGGCATAAGAGTTAGATTATGTTGAATCAGGTTTAGAAGAAAACTGTACTGGGAGATGTGAAGGGTGTCAGGAAAAGTAATGATCCTTGCTTTAAGTCCTTCTGGGAATTCTTGGAGAATGTATGCCCTAAATGTCAGTCCGTAGGTCAGCAAAGGCAATTATATACACTTTAGGGAACTGGTGATGTATGTGACTACTTTCTGTTGAAAACTCTGCTGCCCCAAGGGGCTCCTACAGCAAGCAGCCTAGCACTCAGAAAGAGACTTGAAGCATAAATCGCTAACCTTGAGTGAACAGCACACGATCCAGGCAATAAAATCCAGCTATAAACACGGGGAAAGGCCACATCTTTGATAACTTCCTGAAATGATTCTTTTTTAAGCCTTCCTCTTATTTAAGCATCTCAGAAAGCTAAGGTGCAGGTTACTGTGACTTTCACTTTTGACATTTTTACCCCTGTGACTCTTATTTTGCTGTAGCTATTTACTCACTTTTTTCTCTTCCATTCTTCACGTGTTTATTCTCTTCTTCCTCTGCTTAGTCACATGAGCCCCACTATCCACTCACAATGGGAAGCAACCATAGAACCTATGTGATTTTTATTTCTAGTTCTTCATGGACTTAAGGAATTATTATGCAAGACTTTATATAGTTTTATTCACAGAAATAATATTACTTCCACTGTTTATTTTGCATTCTTTGCCTTCTCTCATATATTCACATATTTCACCCCTCCTAATTTTTTTTTTTTAATCTGAAGAAATTTGGCTGTTGTAGATCTTTTACATCTTTTCTGTATGTGTCTATATCAGATCATTTGTTAAAGGAAAAATGTTTGGCTAAATAACAATAGTAATGTTGTAATAAGGGTGGAGTACATCTCTTGTTTTTAAAAGTTCTTTCCAAGATTTTCATCTTCATTTTTTTTCTGCAAATATTTAGCCAAACAAATAAACAGAAAATCACAGAGGGTAAAATTGATGCAGCAGTAATTTTCTTTTCTTTGCTAGATACTGACTGACTCTTAACTGAATTTAAAAACCGTGTCTCTTCAGTGTCTCCTATTTATAAACCTTTCTTATTTTTTTTTTTTCCTTTAAAATCAAGATTTAATACCAAAAATACCAGTCAGAAAAAAATCCAGAGAAGGCCATATCCTTCAGGATGTCGTGTTATCTGTTACACGTGATCTTAGGGTCACCTTAAAGCCTGGATTTACTAAAAAATCTGTAAGGCAATACCTATATAACCCTCCTCAGCAGTCCACTCCATACAGACCTGCAGGCTCTGTGGAAACCAGGCAGCAATAGATTTTCATTCAGTTCCTCTGGAAAGCGTGAACCTGTGCAGGCATGGAGCTCCACAAGTCTGTACACAGCTAATCTACCTCTGCTGTTAGATAAACCTAGACAGATGGGAAGACCACAAATGGTCTCCTAGAAGGCCTGCATGGGGGGATTTTGGAGATGCCCTATTACTGTGCTCCAAAGAGAATCAGAATGTGGTTGACCTTGGTGAAACTTGGGGATTTATCAGGGAAAGGAAGTAATTTGGTTGGGCTAATTACCCTGGGTTCAGCCTTGTTGCTAGTTCTCAGTGGCAAAACTCCCTGGATTTTACAGTGTCTTTAATGTTCATAGAGGACTTGGGTGCAGAGGCAAAGCTTTCAATGGTCCATAATCAGTGTGCCATCTTTTCTTCCATCTGCTGTGTATCAAAGAAAGGGGGGATTAGTTGAACAGGGACTCTGGTGCAGTCACCTCTGAAATATGCTAGTTTGTGACTTTAAATGTTGGCCTCATGGGGCCATCGCTAGTTGGGGAATTATTCTCAGGAATGTTTACTGAAAGAGCACATTTAAAAGTAACAGGGAGGAATATTTGCCAAGTGGAAGCATTCTTACCCATATCTTGTGACTAATGCATCCAATCAAAGCGGTTCTATTTCCCAGCCTGGGATAATTAAACCAGATGCTCTTGAATAAACTACAGAATATTGCAAAACAATTTTCCTATTTAATTAAAATGATAAACATTTTCTCTTAATACAAAATTTACCAACAAGAAAAGAGTTGGGATTTGGCTGCTGAATTATTTGCTGTGGAACATTTGCTGTATTTCATACTTCAAGGTGGTCATTTGTCATACTGCCATGTTATTTTAGAACCAACATAAAAGGTTTAATGAACATAAAAGCCTAAGAAAAAAAGGGAACATCTGTCTTACTTTATTATCTGTCAATTTTTCTGCTAGACCTAGGTAACCGATTATATCCACATTGTTGAAATTATTTTTCAAATGCAAAAGACCTGAAAGGTCTTTAAACTTGAGTCCAAGGAATGATGTTGGGAGAATGTTTGAGGGATAAATATTGGCCATATTTTGCATAGCAATTCCACAAATATATGTAAGATCAGATTACCTAAATCTTTTCTGAAGTCATAATATTGTTGTAGCAGAATATTCAATGAACAGAAATTCAAGCTAAATTTCTTCTAAGCCCATTGATATAGTTAAACAAAAAACTTGCACAATCTTGGAGATTTAGTTGATTTTTTATTTATAGTATATGGTATATTGATAAACATAAATAATGTGGTTGGTGCTTTTCCCCAGCATCAGATGCAGGGGGTTTAATTTCCATTAAATACAATGCAGCAGAAGAAGGGAAATGTGAAATATCCTGTGCTCTTCTAACTGGTCATAGTTGATTTTCTATTGATGATTATTTTGATCAGTAGAGAAAATAATAAACTCAATTAATCACTTTCTTCCTACCTATTGGCAAAATGTAAATATTTTAAAATCACATATTGATTTATATGCTTATTCTTTTACATGTTTTGCTTCCATACAATAGCTTGATCACTTTGGCAGATAATATTGTAAGGACATGGGGTAGTTAGATGTGCTTTAGTAAATAAATTGTGTGATACTGTTTTCGCTTCTTGGCTGAATAACTGTATTTTCCAGTTAGGCAGTCTTGAGAAAATGGATTAAGTTCAAAAAACTTTAGGTATGGCAGTACCTTACTTGAAGGTGGTTCAAAGAGAGCATGCATCTATCTTCTTGGCATTTATCCATTTTGTTCCAACAATTTTTATTCCCTATAGAGTATTTTCTTACACTTTTAATTTCCCTCTGCCATGTGTATTCCATTTTCTGGCTGGCAATGCATTTGATCCAAATTGTCTAGGCCCAGTATTTCTTCTCATTCTTCCAAATCATTGCAAATTAAGCACGAGCAAAATTGGCTCTGACCCTGCCTGTTTTATGCCACAGTTTTCCTGAATCTGAACAAATATATCTGCCCCAATTCATACCTCTTTAAATACCTTTATACTACTTCACTGGCTGCTTTACTGGCAATCTGATTTGAGAACTCCTTCCAAAAGAAGTTAGTGCTCCTTTCCATGATATTAGAACAGTAACCATGCCATATCCATGTGACTCTTGGCTTGATATTGTGCAAGGGAAGGAGGATGAATATGCAACATTCCAGGCCTTACAGGATTGAGTTGCTTCTACCTGGGCAAAGAGGAGAGGTGAAGTTTACATCATGGCACATACTTAAAAGGTGAGGTGAAATTTTTTTGTGTCACGGATTTTGATTTACATGTGGATATCCCGCCAAAGTCCAGCTTTGGGACGGAATAGTGTTTATTAGATAAGGCAGGCCATGAACAAGGATTGTATATTTCATTTTAAGTAAGTACGTTCTTGATGCATTGCTGTTAATAAACATCAGACATGCAAGTGCAATTAGCCTGCAGATATTCATGTAACTATTCTCCTAGCTGTATGGGAATGTGAGCCAAAGATGTGAGGGCAGAGAAAGGTTTAAATAAATTCAGAGGTCATTTCCTCTATTCCCAGGATTTTTGACCTTGAAAGAAATTTGAATTTGTGAAGAAGAAATAAAGTAGTGGCAGCTGATCGCTGGTCCCATATCCACACAGCAGTGGACAGCTGTCTTCAAATGCACATAAATATGGACACAGACGACTATTTAATTTTTAACAATTGCCTGTAGGTATTTGTTTTGAATTTAGAGCACCTACAAAAGTGTGTTTGGTACAAGTGTGTGAAAAAAAAAACTTCTATGGGAAACCCTCTAATTCATTTCAGTTTGAAATCATGCTGTTTGTAGCATTCATAATCTCTGAACAGATGATTTACTCCAAATTAAGATGGAAGACTACTGTGCAAAATTGTTTTTCATATAAAACAGCTATCTGCCTTGTGAGCTGTCTCAACTTAGAATTCAGAAAGCCGAAGATATGAAATCTTACTCCCTGTCATTGAATGGTAGTGATTTTCCCCCCATTCCCATTCCAGCAATGCCATACTAAAGTTAGGCAAATGTTTCCAGCTTGAAATATCCTGGTAGAGAATTAACAACATTGCTGACAAGGAACACTTGAAGACCATTAAAATTTATGACAAATTAAGGAAGTCAGTGCAACCAGTAAAAATTGCAATTTTATTTTAAAATGTAGGCACTAATTTCTTGTGACAGACAGGAGTAGCAAATTGCTCCCTCAAGGCTACTTATCTGCAAAATTTCTGTCCACTTACAGAATATCTTAGCAATTAGAAGGACTTTTGAAGATTTGCAAAACTTAACAGAAAGCTATGTACCCCTTCCATGTAGCTTCTGGAAAATGATTCACATTTCAGGCTTGTATAGTGATGCAAAATGAATCCGTAACTGTGTATTCAATGAAGCTTTGTATTGCTTTTCTGAAAATGGCTTTAATGATATACTTTGGGACGCATTGCTTTTTATGAATAAGGAAAGCTTTCAAAGCTCAGGCAGAAGTGAATTTAACATTTCCATAAATAATGGAATTAGTATTAAGGATAGAAGGACTGAGAAATACTGCAAGGCTTGTGTTTAGGACCGAGGGGATAACAAACTCCCCCCGTAAACAAAATACAAAGCATGCTGGAAGAATCTCAAGATCACAAAGGATTTTTCTGCTCTGAAAGAGCTAGCTCACTTTAAATGAGTATGTATGTTGTAGATGGCCTCTTGCAAGAAATTCCTCAAGATTAGGCATTAAGCCAGCAAATGCAAAGCAGCCCATCAATCATCTTCGCAAATCAATGATATGAAGACCAAAAGACAGCATGGAAAGGAAGGAGTAAAGAACTTTCTTATTCTACAGAATGACATATATGCCTGAAAGGAAAGAAAGTATAGCTTTGGCAACTATTGACATGCATAAATAATTATATACTCAAGCTGTAAAAAGAAAGGCTTCCATTTCACGTTTGTTTATCAGTTTATATGGAGTGTGTGTATCAGCTGTGCACACAGCATATCAGCAAGAGCACAGCTGATCCTGGTCACAGCCATAATATTGAAAAAAACCCCCAAAGTTTAAAAAATGCTAAAACATACATTAAAATAGATAATAAGACAAAAAATCTGAAAATATATAGAGAAGAGGTTTTTTTCGTCCTTGTGTTCAAGTGACCAATGTGAATTTCTTGGGCAGAAAATTGCATGTAAAAAATTAAATGGAAACTGGGGCAAACCTTTAAACAAGAATTTACCAGACACTAAAGATTGAAATGATGTTGTTCTTGAAAGAGGTTAATTACTAAAGGCCAAGATTTGTATCTAGACCAAAACATATGAATGCAAAGTGAGTGCCTAAGGCTCTCAGAGAAAAACCTGAGGTTAAATCAGATTCTAGGTGATAGGCTAACATAATTTCACTGCTGTAATATTATGAATGAACCTGCTCTTTCATTAAACCAGACTATCCACATTTGAAGGACCTGTATAAAAACTAGTGACTTGTGTCTAAAAGTTAATTACTTTATGTGTACAGAGAGACAACTAGCCAATGGAGTCAGTTGGAAGATGGTTGCAAGAAATATATGTTTTAGACATTAAAAAATATTTGTTCGTGTTGATGTAGTAAGTGGTAAAGTGAACTTTAGTCATCTTTCAGAATTTTCTAGAGAGGTGATTTAACAAGTGCTGTTTACAACCTCACCTATTGCACAGTTAATACTGATAAGCCAACAAAGGCACTTCAAAAAAAGCATCACAGGCCTTCTGTAAAAGAAAGCACATGTGTAGACTACAGATAAGGCTTTTGATGGTGGCAGAATAGAGACAGGGTGTCCATCTTGAATAAAACATAAGATGAACAGTGAAAGGATTCAAATTTTTTGAACATAAGGTCTAAAAGCACGTGTACCTTCATTTAACTTTTAACAACTTGATTTCTCTTTGTTCTTTAGCAGTTTCAAATTATTTACATAGTTTGCTAAGAATAAGAACTGTCTGGTACTGAGAGAGAAAACCAAACATTTTAGAGCTTCCCCGGGCCCTCCATGCTGTTCATTTATTTTGAGCAACAATTTATCTGTAATGTAAGAGAAGGGATAGTTCTGATCCATACTGTGACAGTCTCTGGAGAACAGTCAAATGACATGACAGATTTACTGTCGGTTGGAGACAGAAAGTCTAACTTTTATCATTAGTCTTTCAAGTCCTTCCATAATTGCATGGGAAGTCTCTTTACCATTTGGAGAGATCACAAACCACTTGTGGGTTTTGCTAGTGAAACTCAATGCCAGCTGTAGCAGCTGTCTGGCTGCAGCACTGGGTTTTGACCAAAGCCTTCAAAAAATTTGTTGGAGTGCCCTCAACCACTGCTATTATCACAATATGGAAATTTTAGAGTGCCTATGTTATTTATGAAGTACCTGAGATAGATGCTGAGGAAATCTTTATAAATATGGGAGACTTCCTGAATAAACTTTGAAGATGGCTACTCTTTCTGAGGGAAAATCATACTATCTCCTGGGTTCAGGTAAGTAATTTAAAACCACTTCAAGTGGATAGATTTTGGAAGATTTAGGTGCAAAGGACAAGAAAAATTGCTGGGAGTGGATATATAGTTTAACACAAACATAACTGTATCTGTCAAGAAAGATGTTAAATCCTGGTAGCATTATCAGAAGCTCAGCCTGTTAATCCTTGCATAAATCTTTGGCTTGGGCCAGTTTTTAGTGGCTGAACAGAGATGGCACTGTATGGTCAGAAACAGAACTGAGGCATCATCACAGGTATTGGTGAAAAGCAGAGACAGCAACTATCCACAGATTTGCTGAAGGATGCAAAATCTTTAAGTTTCTTTACTTTCACCTGTATTTCCCATCTGCAGCTGAACTGACGGCTGTTGGAACCTGTGAAGAAGATGTAAAGTATATAATTAATGGGAGGTTAGGAGATTTGGCTGAAACCTTTCTGAAATGCAGAAGATGGGAGAAGAATATTAATTTTTACTTAATCCAGCCAGTATGGAATAGCATTAGAGAACTTTGATTCCAGAAAGCCTTCCAAAACCCAAAGCTGCAAGTAGCAGTCCAAAGAGAGAACTGGACTCAAGAACTTGTTTATAGCCTCATTTCCAGTATCTGGCAGCAGAGTAGAGCTTTTACCCTAAAACACATGCAAGTTTAGTTATTTAGAAGCATACATCAGTGATGTAAACAAAAAGTGGCTGTATGACTTTAGGTGCTAAAGCTGATGTTACCTGGGTGATTCAGAGTATTTTTAGTACAGACATTTCCCATCTCTTACTTTTGTCTCATTTACTGTACAGGAAATGTTCTCCCCATATCTGTCTGAAATAAAGTCACCAAGTCCAACATGAAGTATTGTGAATAGACAATCACCCTTAATTTTCCAGCCCTCCTTTTTTGAAGTTGAGAGATCTGATTTGCTTCGATAAGACCTGGATGAGCAGGAAGTCCCAGCTGGTTCTAAACAAACTTTTAAGCCAGCTGAGATTTTGTACATCTTTTGTACATCTTTTGTACATCTTTTGTACATCTTTTGTACATCTTTTGTACATCTGTACAACTGATTTAGTACACATCAGTTTCCATTTGTAAAGTATTGCTTGGTCTGCTTATCCCTACTGTGTGGGTGATTAAGAAGCAAACATGTTTGTATGTGTGTACACGCACATTGTTTTCTTTCCTTTTCCTGTGTGTGGAAGAGCTCGACTGGAAATTCATGAGGACTCTTGGGGACACTGCATGACTCACATGAACTCCCAAGAGCCTGTTTAAATTCCTTCTTTTCAGAACTGTTGGATGGAAGCACATAGACAGACTGGATTACAATTTTGGTTTTACAGCTATGTTGTTTTTTTTGTTATCTCTTTGGTCTCAGGCCTGCAAGCATAGCAGGAAGTAATTAAGAAGGTTGTCATGGATAAAAAGGTTCATAGAACAAAAGTGTGTGCATGTTCAACTTTTAAAAAGAGAAGTGTAGAACAGATATCAGTTTTGCAAATGAATAACGGTCTGGACCTTTAAAAACTTTTAAAGATATAGACCTTTTTCTCTACATTTAAAAGGCCACAGAGCACTACTATTTGTTGATTACATGGTTCTGCTCAGCTTTCTGTTTTATTTTGTGTCCCCAGGCCTTGAACTTTTAATATAGTTACCATCAGCATGAATTGCATAAGGTAACATTATTGTAAAAACAGTGAAGTCCTGCACAGAGAGGGATGTTTTCCTTAGCCATGGATTTTGTATCTACTACATAGCAGAACTGTTAGAAAGCAATTTGGCTCCTAAGTCTGTGCGTGCATGTGGTGTATGTGTGAGAAGGAGCCACTGCTCTGCAGCCATCCCCTCCTACGGCTGGCGTTCCGACGGTAAATGTCACTCCTCGCCTTCCTCCCACACTCCTTTGGCTGTGGAGGATGACCCTCAGCCACCTGTGTGCACACGCAGGATGTGCGTGGCAGCTGCAGGACACTGAGCTGTCAGCCTCCAGGCTGATGTCTGGCAGCAGCAGCACAGGGCTTGCTGCTGGGTCTCTTGCCGGCCTCTCATGCGGCACGCTGCCTGTAGAGCGATGAGCTGTCTGCAGCTGCCTAGTGCAGGCTCACACTGCAGAGACCTCTCTTGTTTATGGGTGATGAGCTCCTCAGATTCCCTTCGGACTGGAAGAAATCTTCATCCCCAATTTCTCTGGTTAGAATAAAAGAACATACAGTGAGCACCACTGTGAGAGAAGGGGCTGTTTTCCCGTGTGCTCATTTATTTGCGTGCTGATTGCTCATTGGTATAAATACTCACCACTGTGTCATTGACTCTGACCATCACTTAATTGTTAAGGTTCTTTTCTACTGATTACAAAGCCTTTTCTTAGTGGTTTTACTTATTTATTTATTTTGCTCTTAAACATATAGTGCCAAGACCTTGCTGGATCTAACTGACCTCAAGTTTTTGGGTTTTTTTTTAAGCTGACGGTCTAGCCAAGTAAAGCTTCCATCACTCTCACAGTGCAATCACAATATTCTTCAAGGCATGACTGTGTGAAATTGAAAGTACTAGAGCAGATCAGATTGACCCAGTGTCCACTTAAGTCAACAGAAATCATTAAACCAAGTTCATTTCAGATCAAGCTTCAAATACAAGGGATTGGACTCCTATTCTTTGAGATTCCCACTTAGAGGATTTAAAATCTGTCTCACCCGATATCAGCATAATAAGCCACAAAGATGACTACCTTATTTGTCCAACAGTCTCTGTTGTTTACTTTTAAAAAAAGTTCTAGAAAAAAAAGCATTGATTTTTTTTTAACTGCTTACTGTTTAGGGTTGGCTCAGAAAACACTGACTGAAAATCAACAGTCATGAAAAACTTTTATTTCTCTGTTTGAGTACATTCAGACTCTTTTTCTTAAAAAAATATCTTGGTTAGACAAGCCAAAGTAAGCTAAAGTGCCAAAGCAAATTACAAGATTCTTATTATTGTGTTCTCCCATTAAGTTATTTATTCACTATATTTTCACCAGTAATAGTCATTGTGAAGTGCCTTCTCTCCTAGTTTTGTTACAAACATGTCAGATAACAGTGTAGGCTTTCATTAGAAGAAAGCTGCCCTTTCACTTCATTGTTCTCCTTTTTCCTTTTTATTTGTTTTTTTTTCCTCCTGTGTACTGAAACCTGTCTGTTCTGTAAGACACCTACTCAGACTGTGGAAAAAAGTATCCTTTGTAGGCAGGTGGTCTTTCCTTGAGCATTTTCTGATTAGAAACACATGTTCATGAGTGTGAGGAGGCTTCTGTAAAGGGACAGTGAAACAGAAGCCAAGGAACTGGTGCTGCTGCACAGGCAATTCAGTAGAAGCAGACAATATATGTTTTATCTGTTTTGCAGTTTTCTACTACGTGCTGCACGTTATATTGGTAGCTGACAGTCTTCGAACTCACCAGAGAACAATCCTCACCCTGAAAACCCTGGATACAAGGATAGCATTGCAGGGATCCATGGGAACTCCTGTGGCCTGCGTGGGCAAGGTGAAACAATGCTCCAGAATCCAATGCTTTTTTACTTTGCTTCCCTAAATCACAGTGGCCACACGATTTTCCATGATTTTCCTTGTTGTATGGAAAATCAGGGGATGTTCCGTGACATGCCAGAGAGACTCATCTGTATAAGCATTACAGAGATTATTCAAAAAGCATTTTATCTTGATGCCTTTAAGTGAAGAATTGATATCATGATTTTCAAACTCAAGAGCCAACAACTCAGCCTAAGAGGGATAATATCACAGATTTCAAGTCAGATAACAGGTTTCTGTTTCTGCAGTGCTGACTCTGAGATGTCCAGATGCTTCTCTATACTAGCTGGTACTTCTTCTCATGGCCATTTAAAAGATAAAAATCAGTAGAGAGAGCCACTTTGAGTTTTGCTTTCTAACACCATGTCCTGGACCTGATGTCTGAATTCTTAGTCATCCCTAATGTGCCAATATCTTTCCCATTTCTCTTACTGTGGCCGAACAAAGTACTTAGTTCAGAGGAGAAGCTGTATCCCAATGTGTAACATCTAAGTTTCAAATGACCAATAAAAAATCTGAGTAAACCAAATAGTCATCAAAAAACACGGTGCATACTATTCATGGAAATGACACATTTATTGTGTTCAAACAAGGACAAGATACTTCATTGTAGTCAGTAGCAAAGCTCCCCTTTAATTCAGTGGGAGCAGAACCAACTCCTTGCGTGCAGCATCAGGCAGTTACAGCCATTTATTAGTAAAGTGATGGTTCAGCTGGATGATGACACATTTTTGTGGCATTGCCCAGATAAAGCAAAAATAAGCTAAGTCATAAGAAAATTTTACTTTGAATTCTCAAATGAAATGGGTTTTTTGTTTAATTTTGTTATATATCTGCAGGGTGTGCTCACTGATGAAGGAATTGGTTTCTGTTCCATCAGAGACCAAATTCCCTGAGGACTGAGAGACTCTCACTCAGGTGGGTCAAGAATTTTCAGTGGAAGTGACCAACATGTTCCTGGTAAAACAGCACAAGCTTTAATGGCACCTGTTAAAACTCAACTTACTGCTACAAAAAGAATCCAATTGAACATACTTAGAAATGTGCCAGAATTTTTATGGCTGATTTCACTCCGAGAAAAAAACCTTAGCATCGTTTTGCAGAGCAATCTCTTTGTTGATTTAGGGCCAGTCTGGAGAATGTGTTTAGGCAAGCAAAACTGCAAATAGATGCTCTTGTGAGATTTTGTTGTGTCCAGCTATCCTAACTGAGGACATCAAAATCTGTTTTAACCTCTTCAAAGCTTGGAGATTGAGTATCTTTGTCAGTTGTGAGACCAAACAACCTCTCCAAGCAAAACAGGATCTTAGATGGAAACCACCTCAATGCTGGAAAGTGTTTTTTGTTATAAGCAGATATGTCAGTTTGGCATTCACTTGGTATATCCAGAGAACATAACATATTTACTTATTTGTAAAATTGATTTTCTTTTATGTAGTTATTCCAGTTATTCCTCAATGAAGATATACACATCACAAAAAAAAATATGCAGAACTTGAAAAAAAATTGAAGTGTTCGTAAAGTTTTCATTGCAAAGGTGTAGTTAATTGCATCAACATAGGAATTTAACTGAAATGGGAAAACACAGTCTGTGTTTTCAGGAATTTTCTGTAATTTTGTAATTATTTTGTATTTCTTCCACAGTCAAGCAATAGCCTGTGCAACTTCATTAGATGTCATAGGCTTTTTTGAAACTAGATATTAAACTGTACTATAAAAAGGCAGGTCTTTAATTTGCAAACACTTAACAGATGGTTTATGCATTCATAAACACAGGCCTCCTGCAAGAGATGCATAGAAATTGAGATTTGGTTCGTATACATCCCATAATTTATACTCTTGCAGCAATGACCACATAAACAAGGATCTTCTTTTCCCACTGTGATCCACATCCCTGCCAGATACAGGCAGTTTTGGATGGTATTTCTGGATAATCTTTAAATTCCATCTGCCTGCAGGAGAACTTCCTGACCTGCAGGGTGAATTTTATTAACATGGAGTTCTTACAAAAGTAACAGCCCAAACCAACCCACCCCAAAGCAAAACAGAAATGCTTCCCTGTCTGCAAGACAGGTGGAATTAGCAGTCTCTGAGACTTCGGCACAGCGAAGGTGTTTAAATGTTCTTAACAACTAAGAGACAATCCTGCTTCCACAGGTAGGAGGTGAGGATAATTTTCCCATTTCCCTGAACTAGTAAACCTTGCTGAAGGCATTGCTACGATAGTATTGTAATTAACAGCAATTAATACAACAACAATGATGACAGTAAATAATTAATGTTCATGAGAGCCTTCTGAAGCAAATTGGTGAGTATTTAATGAGAATACTTATCTGGAGAGAAAAGGTTCTCGCTCCCCATCCATTAGATGCCACACACTGCACAATGCATGAATAGGGATCACTTTTCTTTTAAATGCAACCCTATTCCTCATCCTCACTGAGGTTGCCTTTAGCACCTACTGTTATCTTAAAGACTAAAAATGGACATTTTCACTTGCATGAGACTATCAGAATCAGAACTGACACGAGTGGACACTAGGAAAAGGTCCATTGAAGTCAGTATAAAGCTTCCTCCTGGTTGTAATAAACCTTGAATTGGGCCCAAGCCTGATTTAAGAATGAGCTTATTCAGTGGCAGAGATATGAATATACCAAAGCCTTTGACTCTCATGTCTAGTTTATTGGACTGCACAGGATACTTTGATTTCTGTCATATCATATTCCACACAAAAAGCATTGGGACTGAAATGAACTTTGTCAATTACCTGCTGTAGTAAAAGCTGAGCAGTATCAATGGTTAATTTATTGAATGTAAAACTCTTATGAGAACTGTTAGGTATGCTCTCTGATCCGATGAAGAATATTAATAGCTCCACCCAGTACTTTGTAATTTCTATTCATATTTTGCTTGCATTTAAAAACACTTAAAACAAATTAGCATGTAAATAGTATACAAAGTTAATTAGGGATGATATTGCTTCTTAACAAATGATTCCCTCTATTTCCTGTACCTACTTAAAATACTAAAAAACATTGAAATCTCATTACACTAGTATGTGGTAATAACATAATGAGAAAAATATTAAATACATGTCAGAAAAAGGAAGCACCTGCATTGTTTGCTACCATGACAGTGAACAACAGAATCATCCAATAATCTATTCTGTCTGCAGGGGATGTCTGGAGGGCATCTGGTCCCAGCCCCCACTCAGAACAGGGTCAACTTTGCAGCTGTGTTGGCTTGCTCAGGGGTCTTGGCCAGTTGAGCTGTAAACATTTCTGAGGATGAGGACTCCACAGTGTCTCTGGGCACCTGCTTCAATGATACATATTTACATATGTACTGTAAATACAATATGCTCAAGAGTGAATGTAATTTCAATGAAAATATTTTTACAAATAATTCAAAGGTCAGAAATGAAATTAACAGCCCTCATGGTGCAGTGATTTCTTGTAGCTCTGGAAAAGTCTTTAAGCAACCCTAGCAGTGCTATGACTCAGTAAAGACAGGATAACATCCCATAGCCAGGATTTTCCTCCTTATGTGACCAGAGGTTTTTGCAGCTGGAAAATCAACCATTTGCTTCCCCCTTCCCTGTCTCCCTTAGAAAGTACAATGATTGGAACTTAGGAATGGTTGGCAGTTTGTCAGATCTTTCAAAGTAAGGATTGGGTCATTTTTTTAAATCCAGACTGCCTATGGATTTTACCACAAATGGCCCAGTTTGTAAAAATTTGAGTACTCAGCAATATCCATGATGTAGGAGTGGATAATACTCAGTCCATTTGAAATCAGGCTGTATTTCTAGCTGGGTAACTTTTCTGGATTTATAGAGTAAACCTCAAAATACTAGAGAGAGAAATCAGGGGATGAAGGCATAGGATTTTTTTCAACCAGTAGAGGAAAAAAATTTGAAAAAGTATTCTTGAGTGTAACAATCCAAAGAATCCAGCTCAGTGTAAAAATGCATCACTAATGTGGTGGTTCTTCAGGAGAATGAAGAAGTAAATTTTCAGATGTCAGGGTGCAAGCATGCAGATATTTTCTTTATTCTACTAGTTCATAGTTAACAGCACATAGTGCTGTAGCATCACAGCAAAAAAAATTCAGGAGTCTGTAGACTTTTTTTTTACCTTTATCAGATCAATGCATGTATGGTCTATGCAAAGACTTGAGAATACTGTTAAATATTTTTTATACATATTGTAGTGTAAGCTGTGTGTCTTTCTAAAAGAGTGAGGTGAAACTCAATTTACAACTTTTCTGAAATCACTCATTACAAAAATGAAGGCACACATACTACTTAATTCTACTTGCTACACTATAGTAAATGGCAAACCGTATTTCTGGGGAATATTTATTTCAGATAGTTTGGAAAACTTATGAGAAGAATAAAAATAAATAGGAGAAAGTTCATTTTTAGTCTGGGTTAGTACAAATGCACTGCTATAGACTGACATTGACCTTGAGATATGTATAAGAACATGGAAATTCTTGGAGTATCAATGATAAGGATCTTAAAAACAAGTCTAAGTCACAACTAACCAACGTAAATACAAAAAAGATTCATCATGCTTATTATTTGTACATGAAAATATATTTTCCATCTTCAAATTTATTTTATTTGCTTCTATAGGGAAACTAGTGAATAAATTTTCAGTAATGGTAGGCCACAGAAGAATCACACTCAGAATTATATTTCACATGAAAGCTCCTTGGTGGCCATTTGGAAACATATTGCTCTTAATGGGGTGGAAAAGGAGAAAGAAGTATAAGTCTGTGGGTATAAACAATTTTTAAAGGATTTTTAAAAGAGGATAATTTCCCTCAATCCCAATTGTATAACTATTTAAAAAGTATTCCAGGTTTTTCTTTTGAGCTCATATCCTGCAGCAAAACTGTGAGAAGTTGGTTTCTAAGGTGTCTAACACAAGATAACTTTGAACCTCGTGCTCTTAAACCCCACAGATTGTTGCTAGCTTTGTGCTTAGCTCTTGTCTCTTAAAAAACAAAAAACAAAAAACATCACACATTTGAAATATCTTTCTAGCTGTGTAAACTCTGTCTGGGGATGAGAACAGAGCACAAGTGAAGATTTCAAACAACTAAATAAGAAGAAAAATATTTACAGAATGTAAATCCTTGTGGCTGCTTGACTGTGAATAAGGTGTGAGACTTTCAAATGTCAAACTCTATACAAAAAATTTCATGTAAATTTGCACTAAATCATTAAATGGTATCCTCTAATTAGTGCGAATCATAACTTTATATCCATTTTCTATAGTATAGCCATACTACTGATATGCAAGAGTTCTGCTTTTGTTCTTGAACACTGTTGTTTTAATGTTAATGAATTTCAAAAGAACAATCTTATTTGAGGTGGATGCTCTTGCCAAATGACACTGTGGAGTTTGTAGTTGTTTATGCATGCTTTCTGCTACATGGTGAGTGCACCAGCCTTTAATTTTTAGGAAGCAATTAATAATCTAAGGATCTTCAGCATTAAGATTATCATGTTTCCTGGTAGGGATTCAGCTAACTTGAAGCTAGGTCAAGAAAAATGGGAAAGCATGCAGATGATGATTCCTCTCTTTTTCTTTAAGCAGCTCTAACACCAGTCTTACCCTGGAGAGAGCAGTTTCATCTCAGTGCTTCCAGAGACATCCTAAACTTCTAAAGCAACATGGGACAGCTGTGAGGTCCTTAATGCCAGGTGGCAGCAATCCTATCCAAAGTCCTATCCGAATCCTATCAGCTCATCCAGCTGAGGGTACAGTAAGTAGTAAGGGGAGCTGGTTCTGGACTGTGATTTCCTGGCAAGCCAAGGTCTGTGGCTGGGAATCCTGAAAGATCTTTTGGCTAGCAGTAAACACAACTATTTATTGCTGTACACTCACCCTTCTAACCCCCACTCTCCCCAGCGCTTTTTTTTTTTATTAGTGGCATCTGTCGTGGCACTCTTGTGACAGGATCTATATAAAAATAAAATAATAAAATAAAATAAAACAAAACAAAATAAAACAAAAGAAAATAAATAGGAGCTATTTTTTTTTTTGAGGGATGTAGGGAAAGCTGAGCTGTTTGCCTCTGCCTCAAATCAGAGAAGTCGTGCTTGCCCTGTCTCTGGAAGCATTCAAGGACAGATTGGATGAAGTTTTGAGCAATCTGATGTAGTGGACTGTGTCCTTGCCCATGGTAGGAGGATTGGAACTAGAATATTTTTAAGGTCCCTTCCAGCCCATGCCATTTTGTGAGTCTATCAGTCAGTGCCCTGTGGCCCATGGCAGCTTTGTATGGCTGTCAGTGCTGCCTTCTGTGTGCATCCTGACTGGGGAAGCTCCTGCTGCCTGGTCCAGAACTGCTGTTTTCCTGGCCTGAACCAAGCACTCCAGTGTCTGCCTGTGATGGGGCAAGCCACTGTGATGGGGCCACACACCAGCTCAGCTGTGTTCAGTTTTCTCCATCACTGTGAAAGCTGATGCAGGTTGCATTTCTAAGCACTCCTGGCCAATTGAGGGCAAGCTGTTTTCTCCAAGGGAACTTCAACATATTTTTTACATCACCCTTCTGCATCCTAACATTTTAGGGAGACACAAAATGGGCCTCTATGTATTTTTTGTCCCACATATCTTATAGCTGTTTCTGGATTGCTTTTGCAGCCACAGGCTGAGTGGGAAAGCAGCCACGGAGGGTGGGTATGGGGACACTGGTATTTCAAACTTTGGCAGTGTAATGTCCATGCAAAGCAGCTATTTTTCCCATAACCTGCTTTCTAAAGCTGTGAGAAGAAAAAATCCTATTCCAAGGAATAGAAAGTTGAAGGACTTTTCCCACAAGGAAGAAGGACAGAGGGAACTCAAAAGAGACAAACCCCCAAGAACATGCCTTTGAACCACTCATGTCCCATCTTGCTCTCTTGGATGTTGTTCAGTGCCCATGCTTTATGCTCACCTGAAACTCTGATCTGCAACACGTTATAACTTCCTCATTAACAAGCAGAAGGAACTGCTCTATTGCAGTTTTACACCTGCAAGCCTCATTTAGGAGAGCAATAATGTGGTGATTAGTCTAAGTGAAGTGTATTTTAATGTGGCTGATATGTTCTCTAATGACAGGCCAAGCACGTACTTTTTATCACTTACATCTATCTATCTGCAGCTCATTTAAATTGCCATACGCAATGCTCTCTTTCCTAGAATATATTATTATCTCCTTTAACTCTCTATAAATACCTTCACTTTGTGACAAGTTACGTATAATGACTCAAAGAAAAACTGTAGCTCACCTACACTGTGGTAAAGTCTTCCTTTCTAGTAAGATGAAAAAAGTACAGTGAATTTGCTGTCAAATTAATATTAGAAGGGATAGTCTGCAAGGCAGAGCAAGTCACAGAGCCCTCCACACTTCAAGCTTATAAATTAATCATAGTTGACTCCAGCTATGTTTTCACTGCTTCAGAACTCATTGTTACTATGTTCATTCCAATAGGTGGTGCTGTGTTGAAACCTAAATTAATTACAAAATGTATGTTAATCTATATGCCTTCCTTGAAATTATTATCAGATTGTTATTTATGCAATTACTAATGTACAATCTGAAGAAAATTTTCCTATTTTGAACAATAAAAATAGCTATTGCTAGAGGAAAATTCTTGGCTGCTCAGTGAGTTTTAGTCTTCTTTGTGGAGGGTTTTTTGGGTTTTGGTTTTGTTAGGTTGTTTGTTTGTTTGCGCGTTTTCTTTTTGTTTGTTTGTTTTTCTTGGTTTTTGGTGGTTTTGTTTGTTTGCTTTGGTATTTTTTCCTCAGCACTTGCTGTAATCATGTTTTTAAAACCAAGAAACAACACCTCCCAGGAAAGGAATATTCTGTTCTGATGAGACCCATTCCTTTATGTTGCTTGAGGTTCTGTCATGCAATCCTTGCACAAATTTATAGCTACTAATCTAAAAACAAGTTGCTCCAAAAAACCTAGTTCTGGAAGGATAAGAAATCTCATCTCCATTCTAAATATATTTCTGGCTTATTTTTTTCTCAGTAGTGTCTATTAAAAAATTACATTTTCTATCCAGGACTTAGATTTGATTAACATGACATGCAAAACTCTTTTAATCACA
Organism: Cinclus cinclus; assembly: GCF_963662255.1. Classification (NCBI taxonomy): domain Eukaryota; kingdom Metazoa; phylum Chordata; class Aves; order Passeriformes; family Cinclidae; genus Cinclus; species Cinclus cinclus. Next base: position 50,025,268 of record NC_085048.1, on the reverse strand, counting down.
TTTTTTTTTTTTATTTTCAACAGTCTTTCATTATTCCTTCAGTATGCTGACTCAAATTCAAACTCGCTGTTCTCCAAGAACTGAATGCTTAATTTCACACTGTGCCAGTCTTCTACAAGGGAATGGTGCAAGATAATATCCTTATATGTCCCAATATCACATCTCTTTTTTTTTATGGAAGCACCTCTCTGTAAGTCCATTGTCACACTGACACCAACTTGAAGACCCAGATCTTTCCATCTCAATGCTCGTTTCTGGTTGATGAACACTTCAATTATGGGATAAGTTTATGATGGCAGCTCCCACAATTCCCTCTGCCAAACTTCACTATGTTGCAATGTCATGTCTACAAGTTCTTCTGGTTTCTCTCCCTGGTCTTTCCCAAATTAGTGAGCTCAGCAGGTTTAAACAGAAATTTTTTCTCTACACTTCTTTCTATTCTGTCCAGGACAAAAGTGCATTAAGGTGTGTGTGAGTGCACGTGTGCTTGTGTGTGTTCCAAATAAACACAAGATGATGTCAGACATATTTCTTGCTACAGAATCTTTCCTTCAGCTGAAGGTCTTTATCCATGTCTTTTGTTGTTATTGCCCCTTTAACAATTACTTAATTACCATGCTTCTTCAAAACTAAAATCTGTGGGAGATAGTTGATTTATCTGTCAAAGGAGGAGTAGAGACATTGAAATACCCAAAGCTCCTAGTGGACTACATTTTTCAGGTTTTGAAAAATATGTTTTGTGTTGGGTTTTTTTTTTGTTTTTTTGAAAAGAAAAGCTCATTACCTCACTGTAGACTTGAACTGTTTGTCCTGGAAGTTGATGAAGGTTTTGTCATTGATTTCAATTGTACTTTAAGATTTGATGCTGTCTCCAAGGAAATAAACAATAATGCCCAAATGAGTAATGTTTAATGAGATTTTTCTATGCAGTTATGAACACAAAAAACATTAGATACTTGATTTTTCTTGATCTAAATTATAAAAACTCAATTGCTATCTATTTGCATCTTAGAGACAAATAGATATCCCTCTCCCCACCATGTATTGAAAAACAGACCTGAAGAACTATCCCTTGCAATTAGGTAACCATATTAATCTTTGAAGTTTGTAGATTTATGTGCAAAATCATATCCATGTTGCTGTTTTGTTCCATGTTGCAACAGCCTGTGCCGTTTCCAATGACCTCAACATTTCCAAACAAAACTGCTTTGGCTAAAAACCTATGTCTGCTTTTATTTATTACATTTTAGATTAATAGGATGCAATTATTTTTGAAGTAATTAATTAATTTTTGGATACATTAAATAAAATAAATTAATAAACTTTTGAATAAATGAAATTAATTAGTTGATTTGTGCTTCTACCTCTGAATACCATATTCTTCATTTTAGATGTAAAAATGACCAGCAGTTTTAGAAGTTTAAAAAGGTTGGATAGCATAAAGCGTATTTGTTTTTTAAACTATTGAATAAAGATCTTTTAAAAAGCGGGTATCCTTAGGTATCTTTAAAAATAAGACAGCCAAGTTTCTCTGGAACACCGTCATATATAAAATTTACAGTTCCAAAAATTCACTTTCAAGATTCTGCCTCACTACAAGTAATTTTTTATCATCATTCAGTGGCCCTGACCTAGTTCAGTACCTTTATGTATGAAGCAGTTGCTCCTCCGTTTTGTCTTCGCTCCTGCAAAGACATAATATCTTCTCTCCTACAAGGTATGGGAAATTTACTCTGTTGTTAGCATAATTTGGACTCTCCTGAATTTTTCAATGGTGGAAAAAAAAGCTTATGCCTGTAATTGTAACAAGAAAAGAAATGGGTTTCAAATTTCTTTACAAGATGAGTATTTTCCAATAACAACAATACAAAAACAGTAATTTTGGGTATGTGAATGCTGAAAGCATGATAAAAAACAAAAACCTGTGGGCTGCAGTGTATTATGCCTGACCAATGTAGGGATGGGAAACTAAAGAGGCTTGGAGGATTTCAGTCTTATTTCTATCCATTCACAGTGAATTACTAAAGATCTTTCCTCTTTGTGCATGCTGAACAGTCTGATTGATGCAGTACTGCGTGAAGTGTCACAGTCTCCCCAGAGAAGGAATTTGGGACCATTTCCCTTCCCTGCACCAGAAGGAGAAAGAGGCCACGAGCATTGCTGGGAAGGGGGTCGCACCTATGGCTAGTTCCTCACTTGGTTCTGCGGACTTTCCACCCTCAAACACTTCAACTGCTGAAATAATTGGAAAGTAGTAGCTGAAACTACTTTAGTTATTGAATTATTATCTTTGGGAACCCCTGCTCAATTTGAATATATCCCTGTATGTACTCTTCCCAATAGATAGCATTGAAAATACCACAGTGGAATTCTTTCACCTACTACCCTCAACACCTGGATCTTCAGTCTCAAGGCCAAAAACTGGCTAAATAACAGGGGGTTTGTGTGAAAGGAAAACAGATTTTTTTATTGTTATTAATTTGGTTTTCATCTGAGCTCACTAGAAGTTGTCCTAAAAAAACAAGAGAGTTCTCACAGCTAGCTGATTTTCATAGATCAAAAACAAGAATCTCCCAAGGGTCCACAAGTTGAGGCAGAAAGGTTTCTCACCCACTTGTGGATGTTATCATTTGCAATGCACATTAGGTTTCCAGCATGTGACACCACCTTGTCCTACCCTGATTACATCATTGCTGGTGTGTGGAGTGGGAAGAAAACTGCTCACAAACCACCATTCCAGAAGAAAGCTGTCAGCATTCCCAAAATGCAAGAATCAGTCCCTTAACAGGACTAACTTTAATTAAGTTACTTTTAGCCAGAATTGTGTGAGTAAAAGGGCGAGGCTTTGAGAGATCCTGGCAGTCAGATGAATCAGAAGTTGGCTTCACCTGGCCTTTTTGCTTCCACAAACATGAAAGATATGGCAGTGTAATTATTTCCACACTGTCCTTTGGACTAGCTGCATTCTGTGTCCTGAAAACTCTCGCATCAGGGCTGAGTTCTGATAGATGCCCATGTGGAGGAACAAAGCACTCCTAGATAAGTCAGTGCATAAGCAGACAAAGGCACTATCACCTTAGCCCTGTGCCTCAAGTATCCATGCTGCTTTGTATTCTTTCTAACAGTTTTTGCAACCCATCAAGGGTGGCATGAACTAGCTGGAATAACTGGAATGGATAAATACCATCCAGCTTGCTAGGACAAGTAAAAATCTCATGCCTCCCAAGAAGGGCTGCAGGGAGTTGGAATGCAGAGCTTCCTTCCAGATCTGAAAAGAGCATTTCCAGAGACAATATCCGTACAGAGCTTCGCATATTAATAAGTAACACATTTAAGATAATTGAGGTCAGATTTTTTGATTTCCATTTAACAAATGGTCTTTTATCTACTCAGAGGAAAGAAAGAAAGAAATGATAATGAAAAGATGGTCTGAACCTTATTTTAGTTTGAAATTCCTTTATGCTTGTATATGGCATAGTTCCCAGATAATACTTTTAATGCTTTGCTCTAGTAAGGCATTGGTTAAGGGGCATTAATGACAATTTTCATGTTTTTCTAATTTAACATGCCTACACGCATGTTTGCACTGCTGCACATTTATTCTGGTTTTGCTTGGTTGTTCAGTGGTCGAATTAAAACAAATTTTTAACTGGGTCCATGTGTATAATTCTCATGTATTTTTTATTCATCTTCAGCTAGACTTTAATTAAGGTCACTTGAATATGGGAAGTAGCTGACTGCTGGCAGATCAAGTGGCTCCACTCAAATTGACCTACCATGTCAAGGAAGGCAAAAGGCAAAATCTCCCCCAACACTGTTCCTTTATCAGCTGAAACTAAGACAAAGACATTGGAGAAATATGCATATCTGAGACTCTAAAATTATGGGATGTAGGTTTTTAGTCTAGGAGGGATTTAAGTCATGCCTTGGTAATGTACGTTTTTCCCACTGAGTGTGAATTTTGTTTGCATAAAACAGGAGAAAAATAGCACACTGAGTGGTGTAATAATGATGTGCTGGCAAAGCTGGCAAATGTTTGTGGTTTATAGAGTCTCCTTTCCAATGTAATCAAAACTACATCCCCTGGAAAAAAAGCACAAAGCATAAAGTGCACTGTTTTCAATGCAGACTGAGGAAAAATAATTGAGGAAAAAACTAGTTTACTTCTGTCAATGCCATGTGTAACATCTGTATTTTTTGCATCTCTGTGATATATCAGTTATGAAGAACAGTAATTAAGCAGACAGCTACGGACTCAAATCTTAAAGTGGTAGTGAGAATGCTAAAGTAAGTTCCTTTCATTTAATAATCATCACTCTTCTGTCATTAGGGTCAATATGACAGAAAGTAAACAAAAGATAAATACCCCAATGTTTACAATTCTTGGCAGAAAAGGTATGATCTCTTTTATGAAATAATTTATCTTAGGATTTCTAACTCTCCCCTTTTTATTATTTTCCCCTGAAAAAATAATCAAGATACTAAATAAAAATCCTCAAAGTAATTCCAAACATGTCTATTATTTTAAAAGGGACTATTACTTATGCAGCCTGAAAAATTTTGACCATTTGAAGAAATGGGATTTTAAAATTCACAGTGTGTAAACCTTCATTTCAAAGAGGGGAACTAGATGGAGATTTTTTATAACACAAGGTTATTGACAGAAGCAGAATGTTTTTGTTTGGGAAAGAATTAATTATACAGAAAATATAGTCTCTTCATTCCCTTATAGGTCCCCTACAGGAATTTATGTTATCATCACTGTAGTTTTTATAATACTGCTATAATTCTCCTGGTCTACTGGCATATGTAGGCAAGTGATAAGGAAGTGTTATACTCTGAAACTGCCTTAAAATCAATTCAAAGGTGAGCAACTCTCCATTAATATTTGGTGCCTCTGAACTATAGCACATAGTACACTAAATTAGCAAGAGCTGGGCCTTAAATTGGATGAAATTTTAAAATATTCTGCTCCTGGATCCTAACATGTCTGTTTCTTTGGTTTCCTAATAGCCCCTGTGAGGATGTGTGGGTTTCTTTCAAATACTGTCTCTTTGAAAGAGCTGTCAAAGGACTTGTTGCACATCATATCAGATCCTCTTGCCATCATCAGGTCTTCAAATCTGAAGTATGTCTAATAAGATAATGTTTGAAAGGCTTATAGTTTATTTATAACTGGAATTTACCAGGAAAATGGGAGTTTGCAATTTAAATAAAAATTAAAAATTTTTGAAAAGACAAAGAAAACCCTCAATCACAAAACCCAGCAGTGCTGGACAATGAATATCTCTTCCTGTCCTGAGAACAGACACATCACAGTTGACATCCTTGCCCTCAGTGACCTCCTTCTCCCCATAAGTGGTGTAGGATATGTCCAGACTGTGTGGTGGGCACAGGAGGGGTTTGCCACCAAGCCACACAACCCTGCTAATGCATGCATGGGACACAAGACTTGGTACCACATTGGCGCAGCTTGTCCTCCTTCACTGTCCCAGAGCCAGGGCAGGTCACAGGTGTCCTGGGGAGGAAAGGAAGGCTCAGTCCTCGTCTAGTCCTTGTCTGTCTGCTGGTGACATGGTTAAGAGAAGTAGTGATCCTAGCCAACCTCCTTGATGAAATCCTTTTTTTTCCAACAGGACTGTATCAGGGAAAGGCAAGATTGGTCTCCTCAGTCTTTGGTGACCTACTCTGGGGAAAATGGTAGTAAACTGGCTGTGGGGGAAGACTGGAAAGCTGCCAGGAATCAGAACAGCTGAATAGGAACTTCCTGAAGTGAAATTCTTCTCTTGCAGCTCCAGCTACTCTGCATTCAGGACACAGTGAGACAAGACACCAGAAGATGGCCATGCCACTCATGGATCCCAAGCCAGCAGCTCCAATCTATGCTGAGCTTTGGAGCTCTCTCCCATCTGTTACAGGGCTAAGCTCATGGTGAAAGCAAGGTACGACTTCTCAGATGAAACACTCTTCATATTTCTTTTCTACAAATAGAGACCCATATATATTGTGCAGGCTATTAAGCAACCATAAGATTTATACCAGAGTGGTGACAGGAAGGCATTCCCAGTGACCTCAAGGAGACCAAAAAGAACATGTTTCGTAACGTACTTTTCAAAATGTATCAAGCGATCTTTTTCCTATAAATCTGACTTTTTTCACTTTTCTGTCAGTTTCAGATAAAGTATCAGATTATTTGCATAAGAAGTTCAAAATGTTATGGCCACTATGTCTTAAAGGCATTCTTGAATAGCTCTAACGAGGAGAAAAATCATTCCAGTACTATTGAGCAGAGGGAAATGAAAAGATATTGAGAACAAATGTATTTCTCAGACTAGTTTTGCATACTTATACATGTGACTAATACAAGATACTATAAATGAAATTAATATTGAGAAATCAATTGAAAAGGGTATACACAGATCTACAAACACTGCAGCTGAAGTAAAGATCAACATGCAAAAGATTGCATAAGTGATTTTGAAAGTAAATTTTACAGCTGAGTGCTTTCAATATGTCAGTGCTATGGAGCTAATCTACATATAAAACACGTTGAATATTCCAGTACTGCGTAACAGTTCATAAATAATTATAGTAAGCATTGTAGTTTATAGGAACAGGGTACTCTTTCTTTTTTTTTACTTTGGAGGGTCAGATGAATCATAGGAGTAATAGCTTCATTGTTTGTGGTTTGAACTTTAAGAGTCAAATCCTCTACCACTGAGATCAGAAGAAGCTTTGTCTATGTCTTTGGGAGAACTAAATGTCAAAACGATTAAAAAAAAAATCTGAAATCCTTTTTTTCTGTCTGGTATTTTATAGATTTTTGTTTGATTGAGGTTATGATGCTGTCACAGACACAAAAATATGTATATATATTTGTATTATTCTTAGGCATCTTTCCTGTGGATCGCAAAAATTTGGTTTTGTTTTCTCTACGTGCCTCGGCACTTCTGGTTCCATCTGGAAGTTGAGATCAAAGCACTGCAGTCCCATAAGCAAGCAAGCATTTGTCTCTTGAACTGCACAAGGAAGCACTGGAAGGCTGACAAAGAATCATGCTGCTGCAGGGCTGGGTCCAGAGCTCCACAGTGATACATCGCTCCAAATTGCTTCAAGGGACACCAGATCACATTTTGGAGGGTGGGTAAGATGCACAAACCTACCTGGACAGCTTATGGACTGGTTTTATACTACATCATGATACATATGTTTTAGAAGGAGGGGCCCCTTTTCAAGCAATCTATAATAGCAATCAGACAGAAAGCAGAGGAGAAGCTCATTCAAGTTAACTGGCAACATGCTGTGCACATTATGAGACCTCACTTTCAGTAGACTCATAAATTCCAAAGTATTTTGAATGGGACTGTGTTGAAGAGCAAAACAAAATGGGCTGTATTTAAGCATGATTGTATTCCTGTTCTTCTCAGAAGGTTGGTAACTTTTGAATTAGTGTAATTACTATAGCTTTTGGTTTGCTGCAGTTAGTCTCTGTCCTGCTTTCACATACACAGTGCTGAAGAGGTCAGGTCAGAAAGATCCACTCCACATGTGTAGCTGTCCACATCACCCTGAGTGTCTTTGTACACATACGTGTAGCTATAGATTCGAAGCTGTCTTTACAGAAGGAACCAAATATGAATATCCCTTTTAATATTTTTTTTCGGGAACACCTTAGAAAATGTTTTAAATATGTACTTAGCTGAACTTGCACATTACTTTGTGCTAAGGAATACAAATTACATACAGTTAGCACTACTGTTGATCCCTTTTTAGGGGTGTAGAGAAGCATGAAATATAAGATGTGAGTACCAATTTATATTTTAAGAGTCAAACAATAATTTACCTAATCTGATAATTTAAATTCCCTTGCTACAGATGCAAAGATAAAACACAAAGTTTCACCTGGTAGGGAAAGAGAGAACTGCATGAAAACCAGCTTTTTCAGTTCACTTATAATTTGGATTAAAGTAGTCGCTGTGAGCCGAAACTAACAGCTTGCAGCTGCCAAAAGGGGGAAGTCTTGCTCTCTGCACTTCCCTGCCTGAGCCTTTCTTTCCTTAGCCACCAGTCAGCCAACTCTGCAGACAGTGCTGGCATCGTTCTGACCAGGAGAGAAGTTAGCTAAATCCCTGCCAAAAAAAATCTTGTTTTTCTTTGGGAAGGGGAGCCACTGTTTTTTTCTTTTTTTTTCCTTTTTTTTTTTTTTTTTTTTTCCTTTTATTGAGTTGAGTGAGCTTCCTCAGCAGGCAGAGAAGTGCTACAGCTGGCAGCTGGGTAGAGGGGAGCTCAGAAGATGGGGATGAACAGAATAGATGGATACCAGGGAAGCAGGGTTTCCTCCTCTTCTGTGGTGCAGAATCATGAATTCCACTTTAACTGTTTAGAGAAATCATAGCCTTACAGCACAAAGAGAGCAGAACAAGCAGTTTCATTTTGGCTCATCCAAACCCCAGTTTTAACTTATATGCGGATTTTGCACTAAGACAAATTATTAAAGTCAGATTTCTCAAAACATTTCTTTTACATGAGAAAGAAGTATTTTTTCTGAAATGATTTTTAAGTTTTTATTTTTTGAATGAAATGAATGCAGAGTTTCAGATGAAGCACCATCTAGAAACTCAACATTTGAGTTTGAATGCATCATCTGGTAAGTGCACTTGTGAGATTGCAAAAAAATCCCAGGGTGATGCAGGGGCTTTTAAGATCTTTGCAACGTTTACTTTCCTCTCCTTTGCTGTTCTCTCTCCTCTGATTCATTTGAATATGATGCTGGGTCCTGGATGAAGACTAGCTTATGAAGTCCAGCTAAGAACTAGTCTCCTTCCAGATAAAACAGAATCTAAGCATCTGCTGATCTTGACTGACTGTATAAATCCAAAATGACTCCAATGAAATTGGTCAGCTGAAAGATCTGGCTTTCCTGATTCTTCTCTGTAGTATGGTAACTTGGACAAACCCCTCAGGACCAATTCCTCTCTGTACTGGAGGCAATACAAGTATGTAATGATGGGTATGAAAACTCATTACTGCATTTCTGTGAATTTTGGCAGTTTGCAGTGAATGTCTACACTCAAAAAAAGTTGGATTAAAGAAAAAAAAGTTAGTCAAATCTCCAGACTTACCTGTAGTCTAATACAAAAAGGACAAAACAGATCTGTCTGAAGAGATTCTCAGCGGGTAGTGTTGTATTAAATTGAAATTGGTGTTGGCTGAGACCTTCTGGCCCTGAGCTCTGGCACAGAGAAACTGTACCCTGCCACCAGACAGGGTCTCTGTAAAGGGGTGGGGGAAGGAAACAAGTGAAGACGTGGGACTAAAAACATTTTTACTTTGTTTTGAAACCGAAGTGAGGTGATTATTAAGTTTTCCATGAGTCATTTGGCATTACTAACACAAAATTTTATATAGCGCTTTACTCTTTAGTTTACCCTTTCTTACTCTTCTGTACCAAATTTTCTGTTCTCAAACAAGCTGGGTCATTTTACTCAAAAGCTGATACCACCAGTAGATTGGCATCCTAAGCCTGGCATCTTTTCATCTTGGAAGGTTGGCTGAGATTGCATGACATGAGAACAAGGATTACACCTTACCCCCAGATCCATGGCATAATCAAGGTTCAAAAAGGCAGGGAAAACAGGTTTTCCTATTACAGAGCAAACCTCCACCACTGCTCCGCCACTGCTGTGCCAGTGACAGCATCCAGCAGAAACAGTACAGGTGCTGCCTGTGCTTATTCTCCACTGTTACTATTGAAGAGCCTTTTGTGGTTCAGTATGGACTTAATATTTTCCCTAGCTTAGACACCTGCAGGATCTTTCCCTTTTTCTCTTTCTCAGAACATCTCTCCCTCTCTCTCTAAAGGCTGGCTGTTTGGATGTTGCAGCACTGCTGGTATCTGTCTTCCAAGTATGCAGCCTCCCTTGTCAGGAAAGGGCTTTAGCAAAGGCTCCCATGAGTGATGCCATATTCTTTTGCTGCTCTCAGGCTGTGTACATCTCTTTCTTTCCCAAACTCTGACTAGACCTTTACAGTAGACGAGCTGGGCATGGGCAGCCCCATCCTCTGCTCTTTCTGATGTAGAGCCTCATTGGACAGAAGCCTCCAGTGCTTGCTCCAGAAGAGATTTCTGGGTTCTTCCTAATCCTAGTCTTCTAAGGATAATGCCAAATGTCCCTGGTTGCCATCTCCTTTATCTTCTTAGATCTCACAGCTAGGAAAGAGATGGGAGGATATTGTGAACTTAATAAGACAGGGAATTCCAGTCAGTGCAAATACATCCAGATGAGGCTGTGCAGAGCTTGCATGGCAGCACGACCTGTAGTCTAGTCTGTCAGTTCATGGATGACAGCTAAAGGAACAGTGATTCTTAAGTTCTCCTTATGGCCTAAGTATATAAGGGAGGATTTAAGATGTGCAGAAAGGGTCCTACTCTTCTTTAGAGCAACAGATGTAATTGGACAGGACAAGCTTTTCTGGATCATCTTTGGCTGGTATAAGTCTTCTTGAAGGAGGAAGATTGTGCATTACTTTGGGTAACCAAACTGCTGTCACTGTAACAAACTGCTGTCATATGAGCTGGTGTACTGGGCTAAGCTGAGAGGGTTAATTTCCTTCATAGCAGTCTGTATGGTGCTATGTTCTTGATTTGTGACTCAAAGAACATTTTTAACACACAAATTTTCTGTTGTTTCTGAAGAGCGCTTGCACAGTGGCAAGGTCTTCTATATTTCTTCTGTCAGTAAGTAGGCTAGCGATGGGCAAGAGATTGGAAAGAGACACAGTCAGACAGCTGACTCTAAGGGAATATTCTCTACCCTGTAACACTGTGCTCAGGAACAAAACTGGGAGAGAGTTTATCAATGGCTGCCATTGAGTGAGATGGTGAGAAGTTGCTTTTGCATCCCTTGGTTTTCCTTTTCTCAGGTTTTTGGTTTGTTTGGGTTTTTTTGTGGGTTTTTTTTTTTACGCATTAAAATGTCTTTATCTCAATCCACATATTTTCTCACTTTTACCTTTCTGACTCTGTCTCCCTTAGCTGGCTGCCAAGGTTCACACAAAACAGCTGGGTAATGAGTTCTTACCTTGAATACAACTCCCTACAAATGTCTATGCCTTTGTTACTCAGAGACTAGACTGTGACCTGGCCCCAACAAAGGCAGGGATGTGCTGGTGGGAGAATACCTGATGCATGTGGAAAATATTCAAAAGGGCTAAGTAATCCAAAACTGTTTTAATACATTCACTCTTCAATGCATAAACAGAACTGGAGCCATCAGGGTAAAAAGGAAGTTCTGATGGGAGCAAAAGGCAGCAGAGGAAAAGGCAGGCATATGAGAGAAAGGCAAAAAAAAGTAATGCAGAGTTTCTCTGGGGAGCTATAGGTTGGCCTGTAAATTTCTGAATGACTATTTCAAAATTAAAGGTAATGAGGGACTCTCTAGTGGTTCATTGCCTGGAGAAAGAAATTCTGATGCTTTCTTCACTGCACAACAGAGATCAAATAAATCTGTAAGTATGTCTTATGGAGGACAACAGGTCACTAAGAAAAAGCAGGCATCCGAGAACTTCCTTGCAAAGATACTGACTGTGACAGGGAGCTGAGCTAGGTGGTGTTTCCTGCTCAACACAGCCATTTGCTAAGAACTGGATTCTGTGAGGTGATTGCAGGCTGTTCATGCTTTACATGTATCCAGACTCACCAATTAACTTCCCCAGCAGTTTTCTGCCACAGCTGAGCTTGGAAAAGGAAGCTTTTGCTCATTTAAGCAATGCTTAGGGATTACGCCCTGCTGATGATTCCACCTGCCAGGGAGTGACATCCATATGTTGGCAGAAGAATAGAGTTCACAGAAATTTTGCAGCTTCTGTCAAAACTGTTTTTCTCTTTTCTGACAAGCTGCTTCTCCTCCCATCCACATTCTTTGCACAGTTGCTTCTCAGAACCAGGCCCCCAACAAGGTATTGTTTGAAAGGGATAAACATAGCAGGGCTGGATTGTTAAACATTTGTCAAGTGTTTGTGATATTTCACAGCTGGCATATAAAATACCTTGTGGAAGGACCAGGTTTAAACCTTGTTAGCAGTTCTCTGTAGAGCGAAAAAACCCCTTTTTTCCCCCTGAATTTGGCTTCCTCTTTTTGGTCACAGGAAGATAAAATCACAGACACTCGGAGAAAGTAATTTGTCATTCTTCTCCTCCTTCATCCACACTCTTTTTTTAACACTTGACCTCTTCCCACAATGCACAACTCATTCTTCAGCATCTCTCCCATCCACTCCTGCTCTCACTCTGGTCCAGGAAAGAGCTCAGATCACACTAAGGCACTCTGGAGGACAAACCCAAGTGTGGTCAGGTGAAATGAAGATCTCCAGCTGCTCTCAGCTGTTCTCTCCAGTTTTGGCGCTGCACCAGTTTTGACTTTGAAATATAGATAAGGCTTTCTTTCGTTTTGATCTGTCTCTATTTCTTCAATGTCAGCACTGGCAGATGCATGCTGTACTTAGTCCCCTCTCCACATTCACTCATATGGATTGTACCTAACAGTTCACAGTACATCTGTTCAGCAGAGGAGAGATGCTGCCACTGGATTTGTCCCTCTCCAACACCTTTTCCTTCATGGGGAGTAATAAAATTCCTGATAAGTTGAGCAGCCTATCTCCTCCCATCTTCAGTGGTTGTAATGTCAGCTCCAAGTGCCCATTGGAAGGTGGCAGGTGGTCCAAGAGCTTTTACTCCTTTGCAAGGACTGTGTTTACTGATCAGACAAAATCCCTGCTTTTACTCTGTTTTTTGTGGGCCAAGAACAATCTGTCCCCAAGTCCTTTCCCGTGTTTGCAATTTGATAAGATAGAATATTAGATGGTCAAAAAAGGCAGTTTACAATGTGCTTATGTTTCCAAATAGCTGGCACATGGTGAGTCCTCTGCCAAAGTGTGCCTACTAGCCTGTTAACAATATGAATCATGAATATGAGTGACTTTAGAATCAAATATTTATGGTGGATCTGAGACAAGAATGTCCAGGCCTATTGCCATGCAGAAAGAAACTGTAAAGCCATTTTTAATGTGTTGTTTTGTTTTGTTTTGTTTTAAGTTTTCATGACTGGAAGCCCAAAAACATACAGTAGTTTAACGTTTGAGATTTGGCATGAGATAATGAACACCATGAAGATTTCTTCATAGTTTCATTAGCAGCAGTAGCAGCAGGAATGCTGCAGCGTGAGTGGTTTCCTTCTTCTCAGCATGCCTGCTATTAATGCCCATAAAAATCTCTGAAAAAACTCCAAGGAGATAAACCTAAGACACAGTTTTGCCTCCTCCTACCTTTCTATTTTACAGGCTGGGCTGGAATCTTGTAGTATTTTCAGTGGAAATACTGAGAGACAAGTGTTTTCAGAGCAATTTCCATCAGCCTCACAAGGACAGGAACATTGCTCTGGCTATTTATCAACAGAGAAAATAAATCCTAATATCTGTGCCAGTCAAAGTACTTGGCGTGGGACTACATTAATCCAAGAATCTGTGTTTGAGGGGAATGGAACTGACACCAGATGGATTTGCTCACCACTAGCACTTGTTTGCTATTCTTGACAACACAAAGAAGGCAAGGGTTATGTACATAAAAAGTCTGAATTGCTGTTCATTTGGACTACATGATCGTCTCTCTTTCATTCAGCAAAACCAGCTTTCTTTTTGCTGCTTCTCTGCTCATTGGGAGAGTGTCAGGATGGCTGATAAGGCATTGGCCACGTACAAAGGCAATGGCCCTGCAAGAGGCTGTGTGCACTATGCCCTTCTTCCCACCTCAAGCAGGCTGGGAATCCTGTAGCAGCACAGACTTTCCCATTACAGCAGAAAACAAAAGAGAAGACTCAGTCTTCTGCCCACTCTGTCTCACACAGAAGATTGATGGCAGTGGAAACATACCTTTGGGCATAAAGCTGTTAGCTGGAAACAGAAAAGTGGGACAACTAGAAAATCTTCTACCACAATGAAGAAATCTGGGAATTGTTTACTGGTCTTGTTTACTAGTCTTTTGCTGGACTATCCTGTGGTAGCTTGCAAATACATGAAACAAACATAAGCTTGTCTTCTTGCTTCCCTTGGAAGGTTACTTAAAATGTATTCTAATTCTGCCTATGGCCCCCAGGGCTAGGGAAGGCATTTGCAAATGGCTTGTATAATTTTATTCTCCATGAGATTTACTTAGACGAAAGCCTTAAGAAATACAGCCTTTGAATGGGATAATAGTAGAGGAAAATCTACTTCCTACAAAGAATTTATAGCTTTCCAAATGGCCTCAATTTAAAATAAATGGAAAGGGAATATGGTCTATTGGCTACAGCATTAAATTAATGCCAGTGAAATCCTTTCAATAAGGGTCTATATGTCTTTCAGTTATGAAAACTTGGGCTTAGCTTTCTGTTGAGACTGTCTATTGGGAGGCATCCTGTGAAGGTTACAAGTTATATAGCACTGAAAACTTGTAGAAGTCAGAATACATACTTGTCACCTTTGCCTGTCAATGCATGTGAGTCTGTGTGCTTTAGTTTGTAATAGGCTCCTGGTGTCTAATAAGGCAACAGCTTTAAGGGAAACCTTTCTGTTTTGAAGTCAAAGCTGTTGAAGTGCTCTGTCTACTACCATCTGTGGATTTTCTGGTGCTCAAAAGCAGATGATTTTTTACATTATCATTTACCTCAGTGGAAGTGCTAATAGTTTTGTGCTGTTGGCTTTTGTTTTGCTTTGGTTTAGTTTCAGGTTTAGTTTTCCTGATGTGCTTCAAGGTTTTAGGGCCCTCACTGAAATGTTTTGACCTGGAAACCTCTATTGTTCTCCTGATTCACTCTAGAGAATAAAAAAATGATTGAAGAAGAATAAAGACGTGATTTATAAGTACGCAATCACACAATCATAAAAGCCTCATTTTCTTAAGAAACAAGACTCAAATGTGTATTTATACTTGGTATTCCATAGTTGGTAATACACTTTCAGCTTCCTGTTGTAATGATACTATCAATAAATTTTAAATTTTGTTGAAGACTCCTTCCATCTGTTGTCCTTTCCCAAATATTTTGTATTATTTCCTTTCATCCAAAAAACATCCCCACAACTAATCAGTTCAATATCCACATAGATACTTTTTTCTAAGCACTGCCTAAGGAGAAATCTTTTTTCTCATCTGACCTTCCCAAGATTCCTTTCAACAGAGAAAATCTATCGTTAAGAGGAAATTATCCTAGGCATAGGCCATGCCAAAAAATAAGTGAAATATACCTTCTCATCAAGAAAATATCCAGAATATGCTCATTCCAGCAGGAGTAACGTGGTCATATGACATTTGGATGGACTTTTCAGAGACTGGAGATCTAGCAAATTTTAATCAGTTTGGTTTTCATGGACAAATTCCTCTGCATCACAGCAGTCCTTGCTCTCCTGGGTCGGTCCCCAAAGTTAGTAGACTACAACATTCTATATTCTGTTTTGTAAAAACATTGTGTGAAATTAATTTTGTGAAATTAAAGAAGCCTTAATCCTTCCAACAATAGATACGTGAAGGTGGTAGGCACAGATACAAAATTCCTTTGGGTGCTTTTTAGCTGTTGTTTTGGTTGCTGACATCTCTTGCTGTAAAATAGCAGCACTAAGCTTGCAGGCCTGGAAACAGCTGCTCTCACAGCTTTCTCCTTCCCAGGGGAGGCAGCAGCTTCAGTCTGTTCCTGCTGGTAAGGTCAGAAAGCAGCAGAGATGGGATGCCACTGTACAGTGAGGGGCAAAGGTCTAGTTCAGCACTGAGGGAAGCAGTTGGCCATGAAGAGGTTGGATATTACTGCTCAGGTGAGAAATGTTCCGCTTGTCTGTATGAGGCACAGGCACCTGATTTCAGCTGAGTTTTGGTTCTTCTCCCACCATGTTCTGTAAGTACAGGTAGCTGGAACGTGACTCATGCCTGCAACAGGAGAAGTCTTGTCTGTTACTAGAAGTTCAATTATTTCTAGGCTGCAGCATAGAAACAATTTTACAGAGAGAAGATGCAAAGTAGACTGCAGTGAATGGAGCTACAGCGACTTTATATGAGCTGAAATTTTACTCCTTAAGAAAACCAAAGTGGTGCAAAACCATAATTCCAGCTTCTGGAAAGGGAAGAGACAGAGGCACATTGTCTGTTCTTCTTCCACAGAAATCCCTGACGCAAACTTACAGAGTGTCTTGGGAGTGAGGAAAATAACTCGGCAGTTCTGGACGTATTAGTCAGTGGTTTAAAAATCCAACAGAAGAGCTCGCCGTTTGTTTGTTAATTCTTGAATTCAATAGATTTTCACACAGGAGTTCTGAGCAGCACACTCAAAGCACTCAGGGAATAACATGGTTCTTACCAGGACTCTAAATTTGGAGACTAAAATTTGTTTTAAATGGTATTTTGTATTAGCAAGGGTAAAAAAGTTTCTGGTCTGAAATTTTATATGGCAACTTTCACCTCAAGGTAATGAAAACA
This sequence comes from Cinclus cinclus, assembly GCF_963662255.1. Classification (NCBI taxonomy): domain Eukaryota; kingdom Metazoa; phylum Chordata; class Aves; order Passeriformes; family Cinclidae; genus Cinclus; species Cinclus cinclus. The sequence continues at coordinate 50,008,773 of NC_085048.1, read as the reverse complement.
AGCTGTGCTATAAACTTTTCAAAACTGGGGTTTATGGAAAAGCTGACAAATCCGTTGCTGGAGTGATGTGGCTGGGAGGACTTTAAAAGATTCCCATGGAGCTTTATTGATCATGATCACACACTCCCGAGCACTCACACTGGAGACTGCAGGCAGAAATCCCACTGTTTTCAATTACAGTGCTGGCCTAGCGGCATGTCCCGGTGATGGGGCTGTGTCAGAGCTTGGTCATCTGCTGGGTGGGGGCCCCACGAGCAGCCCGAGGTTGGTGTGCTTCCCACCCAGCTCTCCGGACACGTCATGTCCCATGTATCCCCAGCTGGGCCAGCAGTCCTGAGCCCGTCATTTCTAGCTAAGTCTCTTTAGACCATACTCCAGTGGAAGGAGGTTTTTTTCAGGAGAATGAGAGGAAGGGAGAAAAGAGAAACACACAAGTTATGGGTTTCTTCCTCTTTTTCCTGGAGTTAAACATCATGCATAGATCATGTAAAAGGAACGGGTTTTTAGTGGGAGAATGTGGCTTCACTTCTCAGCCTCTTCCCTTTGGGTTTGGAAGTGAAGCCGTGTGATGACGATGGAAGCACCAGCAAAAGCTGGTGATTGGGCCTCAGGAAATTCACAGTGGTGTTTTTGTGCTTCTAAATGAGCAACACTGCTGCTTGTAAAGAATTGAAGTAAAATACTGGCCCCACTAAAGTCCTTGGCAAGCCTCCTACTGCTTTCGGTGGGGCCAAGATTTTACCCTGAGTCCTGTAAGCCATTAGGCTTTTGAGTTTTTAATGGGTCCACTCCTGCACAGGCTGCTCTTGTAAGCAAGGGTTAGCTAGATTGGCTCGGATACTACACAGTTTAAAACTTAAAGGAAAGCAATTTTGTAGTGAAATTAAGGGACTGTAAAAGGAATTTGGCTTTAGACAACTTGCTTCTGTTTGGATTTGGATAAGGCTGCAATCTTGTCTGTTTTTAGAGCACATGTTCCTGCCAGCATCAATAATCTATTTTCCTTGCTGCAAGTGAAAGGCTCTGATGGCTCAGAGGTGTAGTCTGGTATCCAGTACTGCTCTGGATTTCTTCTTTGGTTAAGGAATCAGGCTACAAATAGTCAGAGACTGCAAGCTGCTCCTTAACATTTTTGTGCTGCCAACAACCGATTCATTGACACGTGGGCCAACACACTCCTTTCCCGTTGCTCTTCTTACAGTCATTCTATATTTTTTCCTGATCCCCTGAGTTAATTCAAAAGCCTTTCTTTGTCCATGCAGTCCCTCCCAGCCCAATCTAAGCATTCATTTTCTCTTGGCCTGATTGTGTTTTCATTGGCAATATTAATTTTATCCTGTCCAGCAGCATATTAATCAAGCGCTTTCTGAACTTTTCAGGTTGCTTCAAATACTTCTATTTCCCCCACGTATTCCAAAGTAAATAAATCAGGATAGTGAACTTTGCATATATAATTTCATATATAATATGAAATTATTCAGGTCACTGTATCATGTGCAGGTTAAGCTTATAGGGAACAGAGGTTGAAGGTGGACACTCCAGAGAAAATTGTAGATGAGGAGTGTGTGGGGGTAGCAATCACTCCAGAGAAGTCCATAAAAGATCCAGCAGTAACAGTAGGAGAGACTCTGCATGGGAAAACCCAGCTCTTCCCAGCATGTGCTGCTGCCCTGGGGGAATGTGTGCTGCAGTCTGCCAAAGCATGGCTTCACTTGTGCTGTCCAAGCGCACTCTGATACTCATCTTCTTTCCTCTGAAGGCATCTTCTCCTCCATTTTGTCAAAAAATGTCTCCCTTTCCTTTTTCTTTTCCCCTTTCTCAGCATGTAAGGGCCTACATTTTCATCTTATAGAAGCTCTGCTTGTCCTTGGCTTATATCCTGAGTAGTAAAGCTGTAGAGCATTCCTGGGCTTCTCTGAGCTTATGTATGTGCAAAGTCTGAGGCAGGTCCAGAAGGCACTTGTCTGATATGGCATTAAGGATGCAGTGCTTCTTGGGGTCTGCCTTGCAGAAGACACCCTGCAGCAGAACCCTCACAGCCTGTGACAATCAAAAACCCTGATAGTGTCACACAGTGTGACAGAGTAGCTCCTCACAGAGCGCTGCCAACTGTTTTCTGCTTTATTTAAACAGTGACTTATAATTGGAAAGAGGATCTCTTGAGAGTAGTCTCTGATATGAAATTTATGTTCAAGAGTGGGATGAAATGTATGCTTTCTTGGTAAAATAATTGCATTAAAAAAGATTACAAAATACATTGTTAAGGGAAAGGACCATCAGCTACTCTATCCACATTAAATATACATAAATTAAGGATTTCATTTGCAATATCCCAGAAGTTGCATCTATTTCAATGTGGGTAAACCTAAATATTTAATTTAGCCTTATCTGAAAAGCCATCTGTCTTCTTTAGCATTCCCAATGTTAACTAAAGTGACTAATGATTGTGCTTAAGTATGACAAACTTCCCCTGTGTTGGAAGAGTGGTTTGGGAGAGAGGAAGCAACAAAATGTGCTTCTAACAAGGCAGCTAGGAATGGTGGGATATGAAAGGTGAAGAACTCCATCCATGGAATTTTTGCTGTGTTCAAAAGCTGAGATTTAATCAGCACACCATGGATTTTGTATATGAATGTAAGCTTCTACTCTACACCCTAGTGGTCATACACCTTTGCAATTTTGTTGCCAAGGAGCCTGCCTCAGTCAAACATTAGCAGCGATTTTACAGAGCTGACTTGGTGTAAATGTCAAGTGCTTTATCTCTGGTAGGATTTTGCAACACAGTAATTATTGCATGCTAATACCTCCCACCTTTTGGCAGTGAAAGAATGTATGGGGAAAAGTATAAAACCAGATGGAGTAATTGCCCTAACATGTACTACAAAACCCAGACTGGAATCAATCTACTGAACATGCAAGACAAACACAACCATTTAAGTGCAAAGAAAGTTTACCTTTTGTGAATGCATCTATGTTGGTCATGCAAGGAAAAATATTTGAGTCTAGTTCCATCAGTGATCATCAGTACCAGAGAATGCCTGGCCTTTTGTAAGGAAACTTAAAAAACATCTGAAGGTTTCTGGAGACCAAAAAATATAAAATTCACCACTATAGCTGTCACAGCTGCTTCAAGGTTCATTTCCAAATACTTAGCACTCTGTTCTCCACATACAAACTGTCTTCCCAAAGAAAACAGAGCAATTGACCTCCAATAAGGTTTCACCCTATGGCCATTTGAGCCTTGGCAAATCTAGAAAAAGAATTTGTAGCTTGCATTCTTAGGGAGGGTATGAAGACTGAAGAGAATTAGGGGGAGTTCACTCCAGCAATTAAAAGAGGAAGGAAAGAATGCTGCATGAAATTTGACCCACTATAACATGTGCAAAAATTCCAGTGGTTAAAAAACAAAATAATGCAAATTGGAATGTGTTCACTATGTGTCTTATCTTAATACATTTCCTCATGATGACAATATTTTTCCTTACACTTTTAAGTGCAAGGGACAGCTCCAGCAGCTCAGTGAATACTGCTGCCATCAATAGACAGGGGACCAGAAGCAGAAGAAATGCAATTGTCATGAACTTCTTCCTTCTCCCCATTTACTCAAGAACTTTCCATGCCTGCTGTGACTCTGAGCCTCACCATGACAAGCAGGCAGAGTGACTGATGAACTGATGCATGTCCTAGCTTACTCTACAGCTGATTGCTCCGTTTCCCTTCCATTTCCCACTTGCATCAGTTGCTGTACTGCAGCCATATAGATGATATGACAAGTCAAGTTTGGGTTGAATGGAGTGCTGCCATCTCTTGGTTATTTTGGGCAGATCAAATCACATATTTTTTCATTTTCCTGCCACTCAAGAATGGTATGAAGTAACATAGAAAAACAACTATTCTGGATAAAAAAGCTTAGGCACTTAGGAAACATAACTGTGTTTTTTATGTATTTAAGCATGTAGAACAGAGTACATTTGCTATTGTATTGAACCTCTGTGTAACTTCTGTTAAGCATTTTTATCAAAAACTATAAGCCATGAATGGTTGGACTAGTTTATATATGATATAACACTGTAAAGAATGGAAAGTGATGGAGTTTTATAGATAATTGTAGGCAAGAAAGACATTAATATGAATGCATTAAAGAGTACGGGATTAGTAAGAAATGCCTATCTTATACTATGTAATTTCACAGTCATGAGAGTTCTAATTATTTATACTCAAGATTTGTCAAATAATTCACTTGAAAATGCTTTTGCAATTACAAATGCTTTTCCTTCCTTTTTCTTTTTGAACTGTGACTCGAGCCATAGGACTTACTTTAAGTACTTTTGTGGTTGCAATCCAGGGCCATCTTCTTCCTGGGCTTTTCCAAGGCTGGAGACAAGAAGTGTATGACATCCTTTTCTTCAGTAGTAGCAGGAGCCAGATGTTTGTTTGTGGTTTGTTTTTTTTTTTTTCCCAATCAAAATATGAGAGAAATAAAAGTCTAATTGAATTCAAAATAAAATATAAATGTCAGAAACATATTCTGCCACAACATCCCTAAACCAACTCCCCACCACAATGCAAAGAAAACAACATATGACAAAGATTTTGAAATAATTAATAATGCAACAAATTATATATGTAAGTAGGGACACGTCGTCTATGAATAAATGCTAATATTAGAAGAACAGGGGGTTGAATTTATGATTACTGCTGCTATACTCTGGATCAGGATGGTGATTCATTGGGGTCATCCTATAGCTTCCTCAGGGAGGAGCTATCAGTCACTGCCTGCCTCCCTGCTTCTGAAGCTGGGGGGTTCTTCCAAAAAACAGAAGTCCCAGAGTCTGGTTTTTGGTTAATGCTGGGGATAGAATTTGAAAACCATCAGCTTTCTCAGTACTCCTTAACCACTGCACAGAGTCATCCCTCTTCACATAAGGGCACAAATCCAGTAACAAATGCTTGACAGATTATTACCTCAGACCTGCCATATAGGACAGAAAAACACTGATTCTTGTGCAGGCACAGATCATTCTGTGTCTGAGACCTGGAAAAGCCTCCTGGCAAGGATGTATGTTCCTGGGTGAGCCCATGTCATCTGCTCTTGCTCCTGCTCCTTCCTCTTCTGCAGCTTGTCCTGGCTTCCTTGCAGTCCTTTGTAAAGAGCACATGAGCTCTCAGTAATGTCAGGGACTTAAACTACTCTTGTTCTCATGTTTGTGCTTTCTGAAAGAGTCTGTCCTAGCTGCCATCAAAAAGTGATCTCCAACAAATCTGAGTGAAATGAAGGAAATCCCACTTTGTTTTGTCTAAACTTTGAAATTCTCATCTGAGCAACAAAATATTTATTAATTGTATCAGATATTTTCCAGATTATATCCTTATTGTGTTCACCTCTGTCCTTCATATACAGGGAGAACAGAAGGTGCTGCTTGTTCCTTACCTTTCCTACTCCCCTGGGAACACAGAGGCACCAGTTTTTCTTTAGATAAAAAAGGTGCAAAATCCTCTGTCTAAGTGGCCATGTCACTGGTTCTCTGGGGAATCTAAGAGGACCAATTTTCTCATTTAAGAGTGGAAGCAGGAACATAAATCTGACTGCTCAGAAGCTGCTCAGCATGGAGACAGGTTGTGATATTGCTACAGATCCCTGAGGCATCATCCACCCTTATCACTAACATCATCTCCACAGCTGGTGCATGGAGCTGGTGTACTTCATGGCAATTTTCCTAATTCTTCTACCTAAAACTTCATCTCTGAGCCAGCCTAACTTATTTAACTTAAAATTCAGATCCAAAAGCAAGTATGGTTCACCTTAGCTCCTGCATGGACTCTTCATTTTAACTTCTTGGTTTCCTCCTTTTCTCATCAGGCTGGCAATTCTGTGTTTGACAGTTTTTTTTTCTAGCTGTGTGTACAGTGCAGCCAATAACCGAGTGGTTTGATAACTATCTCTTGCTAAAGGAATATTTTCTAGAAGGGATGTGACTGTATTGTGTTTACAGTATTTGGGCACACCATCATACATTCTCTGGAAAATTAAACTTTTCTTCTAGTAATCATAGAAAAAATAACAACTAATTACTGAGCTAAATTCTAGGGTCCCTTTTCATCCACTTTCTTTTCAAACAGCTACTTCCTAAGAAGTTTTATAGATTAATATATTGAGAAGTAAATTACAAGGAAAGGCCTCAGCATCTCACAGAGTAAAATTCATTGTGGAGTGATTCCTGTATTATCAGGCAGATTTCATGAGATAGCTGCAGATACCCTAGTCAGGATGTTACATGGTGTTTCTTCTACTTTCTCTTAAAATGAATTTTCACTTCTGCAGGTTCTTTTTCGCTACTTGCATTCGTAAACACACATCGACTGTACACAAGCAAAGAAGGATTGTGTATAATGCCAAAAACTTTGACAAAGATGAGATGGCAGCCCACAAGCTGTCTTAAGGCATCCATTTCTGACTGTGGAAGCAGTAGTTCAAGGCATTTGCTCTGAACAAATCTTTATTTCCTCCTTTGGTGGTGCTGACTACGAACACTACTGTGGAAATCTCTGGGTGGCAATTTCCTGGACAGCCCTGGAGGAGCTGGGCTGCACTTGCATCAGACCTTGAGTGTGGGTGGCAGGGTGGAGGAGGGAATGGAGCTACGTGGCATAGCTACACTTATCTTCAGAGCTATTCATCCACTAAAGCAGTGACAGCGTATAAAAGTGGCAAAGTGATTTCACAGTTCTAATCTGGTTTATCATAATTTTTTCCAAGCACTGCCTCAAAGCAGGCAGGGAAAGGAAATACACATTACAGCTTTGTTCTGGTTCATGACTAACCACGTTCAAAATGTGCAGTATTTTCCAGAAGGTTTTATGACTTATTATCTTTTCCATAACAGCACAACATTATCTACAGCTGATATAAAGAGAACTTTTTTTGTTATTTTTAATAATGAAGATACACCAAGTCACAGACACACAGGATTTTGTGTATCTGTGATTCAGACACACAAAAATACACAAAAAAATTCTGTCTTCCTGTGCAAGAAGCTTACCTTTACTTATGAAATTCACATTTTTGTTTAAAGCCATAGATAGAAAAGAAAATCCATTTAATAGGGCAGGGTTGGAATAACATATCCCTGTGTGGTTACATTTGATATGCACTGTGTGGTCTATCACAGATAAGTGAGGAGATATACTAGGGTAGGTATGAGTTTTGGCTGGAAACTGGTGCTTATTCATGATGGAATTTGTTGAGAAATCTTCAGATCTACAGTTTCAGAGACAGATACAATTTGTTTATCCTGCAGTTTAACACCCTGATGCTCAGCTTGGCAGCTGTCTTCTTCCTGCTGAAGACTAATATATGAAAATCAGGAAGTGTGTGCTTTCATGAATCAACTGCATTAAAGAGTTGTCAAGCGGAGATTTATGGCTGGCTCAATCAAGTTGGTAAAAGTACAGCTATCTGTACTCTCTTATCCAAGCTCATCTTTTGACCATCTCAGTTTCATCGAAGATAAATTAATGATTCTAGCAATGCAATAATGGATACAATGGATAAAAATGGATTATCTTGAAGACAAAAAAAATATAAATAAATCTAAGCAGTGCTTGGCTTTGACCTGGAATAGTACATAACCAAAAAAATTTTAGATGTAGTTGCTAGCAGAACAATTCCATTACTATTTCAGGATCAGAATATACACATCAAGAAAAGACATTTCTAAATTAACTCTGGAGAGCTTTCAGTCTTCTCTGTATACTTGGCATACTGCTGCCTCAAAAATATTTATTAGCTCTTTGTGTCTTAGTCACTTGGAAGTGTCAATACCCCACTAAATATCTTAATCAGTTTATTTTTGAATAATGGCAATTCATGCTTGAAGACTTAGGTATAGAAAAGTGAGACTTCATCTGAGCGGGATCCAAAAATGCTTGTCCAGGGAACCTGTCTGTGATAGTAAAGGACTTCTTATCAGATAAAAGTGTAGGAAAGTCTGAGGCTAGGGGTTGAAATGAAAACAATTTAAACTAGAAGTAATGCTCAGCTTTTGAAAAGTGAATAAATTTAACTTTTTGAACTAGCTACTTAAAGTCAGACTGAATCATGTAGCTCCTTGACAACTTTAAATTGAGATAGGTGTCAAAAATATATGCTGTAGTTCTGCCACAGCTTACTGGATTTGCTGTAACATACCAATGTATGACCTGGTATTCTATGATCTGTATTACATGAGAGGTCAGACAAGAGCACCCACAGGGTCCCCCTGGCTTTTTAGAAGTATGAGTGTGCAAAACATTTGCAAACATTATCATCTTCTGAGAAAGCCTAAGGGAGGAGGCATGCCTCTGCAAGATAGTGGATGAAAATGCAGCGCAGCTTCTGAAAACTGATGTTAAATTCCAAGGTGAAGGAAAAGGATTCAGGTAATCCTTCATTTTACATTCACTATAGTCCTGATCACGACATGTCCTGATCAGGACACCTGAAGGCACCAGCAGTGGATCACAGGGTTGACCGAGTTTAGAAGGTACCTATGATGTATCATCTTTGAACAACTCATTGCTTTGGTTGGGATGTTTGGCTTTTAGGATTAGTATGTTTCATCTTACTCCAACTTAACCAGCTACTAATAATTTTTAAAATGTCCTTCTCATATTGCAACCAGAAAGAAGTACTTATGGTACTTTGTGACTTTTATTTGTACTGATGAACACATAATGTGACTTTTGTTTGCACTGATGAACACATAAACCAGAAACCTCAAGGAAGTGCAGATCAATCAGACCTGTTGGACAGTGAAGCCGTGGAAATGAATGAGGAGTGACAATGGCCTCGCTGATGAGAAGATCCCTATTTATTTCTTTATGATGCATCTAGGTGCATTCAAGATCCAATTAATATATTATGCTAAATTTATTAGCAATGCCAAAAATTTTGGCATAGCTAATCTCTCTTTCCATACCTTTTCCAAAGTGCACAGCCATGTACTCCCTTTAAATTTCATTATTCTAGCTAGCACTGACTTCAAACCAACACTATCTGAGTTATATTGCTAGGCTGATAAAAAGAGATAAACGAGTAATGAAAATGCAGTGTTAAGAGTTCCCTGTGTAGTTTGACTGAAGATCTCATCTGTTTCAAGGACTGCCATAGGCACAAATATTATTAGCTCAACACAGGAGGTGGTTTCCCCATAACATCAAGAAGAAATTATGACAAACTTTACCCAGACATGATGAGTTTTGTAAAAATGGCTGCAATTCAACTATGCACACAATTATGGATTGTTTGTATGAGCTCAGGTTCAGAGGTAGACACTGCAGGCTTTCATAATAGGGTATTGTGTTGGTTTTAAGCTGGGATATGGAAGGTAAGGTTGAAAGAAATATGAACCTCACAGAAGTACTGAAACACATGCATAAACACTCAGCTGCATTACACCACTAAATGTAAGTGCAAGGCTAAGAGGGAAGCTGAAGCTCATTATCCACCTACCCACGTCCATAATTTCATAGAGGCTGGTACACTGATGCCTCTGATGATCTTTTTCTCCAGCAGTCTTGTGCCCAGTGTCTGTGTTCTGCATGGAGTCCTGCCAAATACAAGCACATATAGGCTCTCACCCAATCTGTGTGACAGTCACACTGGCAGTCAAAGAAACTTTTGGGTTGCTCTACTCACTTTGGAATGACTCCAGATATACTTCTTTGTAGTATTTCCCTGAGTGATGAAAATGCAATTCCAGTGCCAAAGCATTATATCTACAGAGTGTAGTCACCTTAGCATGGGTCTGGAAAGGTGAGAAAGGCTGACAAATGCTGAATAACTACTAGTCAATAAAGATTTGACATCTCAAGCAGCAGAGAACAAGTCTAATACAATGCTTTGAGGGGAAATGTGCGAGTAAAGCAGACAGGAAGGTTTGCCAGTTTAAGAACGGAATATAATTCAGAGAGTTACCAGAATCTAACAGACAGCAAAGGCAGCATGTGCAGGCATGAGATTAGCCTGCAGTGATGGATAGCAGGGAAACCTGCTTCCATAGCTGTCTTTACTCCTACAGTATCACCAGCATAAGATGAAAGGTGTGAAAGGTAGGTGTCCATAACTCTCCATTCTTAGAATTAGCATTTGGATTTATAACCATCCCTTATATGACTTATTTGAGAGGACAAGGAAGACAACACCTTTAGCCCAAATGGAGCAAGGATTTGAGCAAGTTTTGGATTTTGTTTAAAATAATTCACTCATTCTAAAAAAAATTCTCCAAGAAGTTTAATTGAAAAGAATTATTACATGGCAGTCTGAGTCAGCAGATAAACCAGGATGATATGACACCTGGTTAGTAGCCCATGAGAAATAGATGACGAATACTGTTTAAGATATACATAGAAAAAATCTCTTAAATCTTTGACTTGGGAAAAAAATTCTTCTTTCATCACTTAGATGTTGAGAGCTCTGTCTTTGCCACTTACAGCTACTGCATTCAACACACTGCAAATCACTGACTTTTTAAAATCTTTGCTGTGGGTCTTGGCTTAAACACTCGCTCCAATCATCCTTTATGTGGGAGCGTTTTTTTTAAGAAAAACAAACATTTTGTACCTATTAAGAGTTCGAAAAACAATTTCCCCCTACCTTCAATGATATGTAAAACATTTGAATGGTTCACTGAGGAGAAAATCAAGATAATGCAGATCATTTTGTAAACCCAAAGATAAGAAGAAGCTTTTTAACCTCTGTAACAGACAGCTTTTAAGCAGTACTCACTGTGAGTCCTGCGAGAGTTCAGAAGTGTTTCTCATTTTCCCCTATAAAAAGCCTGTTTCCTTTGTTTTGTAATTTCTGCCAAAATAGTGCTCTGAACTGCTAAAAATTAGAAGGAGGTATCAAGCCAGAAACAGTCACTCAAAATTCAGTTTAAATAACCTTGCTTTGGCTGACTTTAGGGCAGAGGAGGTGAAACTGCTTGCAGATTTACAAACACCTTTGGTTTGTTTAACTTCAAAATAGCTTTGAGTACGCATTTCCCACATTCAGCAAGCATAAACTGGGAAGGCAAGGCATCAGTGCAATCACAGAAGTGTTTTAAACAATACTTCCCATTTTCCAAAATTATTGTTTTCCAGAGTTCTTCTTTTCCTTTCTGAAAATTTCCCTTTATTGCACTGTGTGCTGCTTGGAAACACAATGGGTTTTTTTAAGTTTTTTTTAATAAACATGCAAGACTTTAACATGTCATTATACAACTGGAGGCAGCAGACACCTCTTCATGGCAATAACCTGTGTATTTACAGGTGCATCCAGTGCTCACTAAAGATAATGAAGGGATTTCTACTGACTTCAGTGGACTTTTGTTCAGTCTTGATGCGTCTTTGACATTTGGCATAGAGGACAAGCTACTGATGAAACAGTCCAGATCAAACATTTAGACACTTTGGTGAAGGTGTGGTTAAGAGGAGAGAGAAATGTAGACTTTTAATGTTTGTTTCTGTAGGAGCGTTTGTCCTCCTCTTAAAAGCAACTTGCTGCTAACTTTTAAAAAGCAAAATATAACTGGAGAAATACAAATTCCTGCAAACCTGAGTCTCAGCCGTAAGTGTAACATTTGTTTACAGGGGTTGTATTCCTACTCAGGCTGGTGCAAAGCACCTGTGTTTGACCAGTTCCTAAAGGTTCATGTGGAAAGTCAACCATGCACAGGCCTTTCAAACTTGCTCTGAAGGATCATAACTTCTGTGGAAAAGCTTTTGATCTGCATACTTGTCTCTTACACAGCCTTTTGATTATTTTAATGTGTTCTATATGTTTTTTAATGTGTTTATCATGTTGCATACATGATTCTTTTAGGAAGTATTACCATGTTAAACACTCTGCTCAGTGCAGAAGCTCAAAAAATACAGAATCGTCTGCAACATTAAGAACCCTCCTCAAGAAAACTGGAACCAACAAGTTGCCTCTAACAGATGAAGAAAGAAATTACATTCCTAAAGATGAAGGAATGCTATCATAAGTGGCATTATATGAATGATAATTACTGGCTGTTTTGTTGCCCAAATATCCAAACTTCCAAATTATTAATTTTTTTTTTAATCTATGTGAGATAGCTGCTGAACTATTCACTTATTCATGTTGTGATCATACATGCTTCTCACTTCTAGGCAGGAAGGGCAGTGACTCCTTACCAGTATAGAAGCTACTGCAGCAAAGATGAGTGGAAATTTATAACATCTTTGAGCTTCTCTAGGAGCTCTTCTATTATTTGAGACAATCAGATCATTATTCAGAAAACAAAAAGGAAATGCTGGCCAGCTGGAAGTACAAAATAAGCCTTCATACATTTTGAGAAAAGAATAGGGGCTTTCAGATAAATTGCTTCTCCTTGCTGGGCCCTCTTTTGCTGGAGTTAATTATGAGTGGCATATACAAGAAAAGGCAAGCCAATAAGAAAAGTTTACAGGCAACGCTAAGAAAGTGTCCTAATTCCTCCAGGCATTTTAGCATATTGTTATACACCACTAACCCCTGGTTTTCCAAGTGATCTCACCAGGGTACCAACAATGTAGAGGTCTTCAATGGATGCTTGTTCAGGCCTAACAATTACAATTTAAAGAGCAGTTGCCTATGCATTGTATCAGTTAAAATTAAAACATGCATTTTGTTCCCACAAGGGATTTGATTGTGGTTTTTTTTTTTCTGCTGAGGAATATATAACACATTCCTGATGAACAATAGGAACCTGTGATCATGACATAAGTTTTCTGATTGCGATTGTGGTGAAAAGACAAAAGAGTGTCTTTTGATGTCACAAAGGTCATGAAGCAGCAAAAAACAACGTGCACGCACAATGAATGAACAAAATACACAAGTCTGTGGAAAATAACAATTAATTTCTATCAAAGTAATTTATTCCTTTTTCTCAGGGAAATTAGAATAAGTTAATTGCATATACAATTCTTTACAATATAGACGTCTTTGCTTTTGGGAATGAGCACAGAAATAGTGCAGCAACATATTTCCTTGAACTTCTGCTTTCTGCAAAATAAAATTGAGTGCAAAAGAAGTGGCTCAGTGGAAAAATCTGCCTGTTCAGAGGTAGCTTTGGTAAATGAATAAATACTATTTCCATCAGTCATTCCAGTGAAGGCAAGGATAGAGTTAGGATGGATTATAATGCACATAGTGATGAGCCTTTGTGTCTTAGGTGCTTACTTTTGGCTGAGCACACTCTGTAGTCCAAGGAGAGGCAAAGAGAAAAGCCAGCATCTTCAGAGCATGAGTCATTCATGCATTTTGCATCCTCTCTTCACACCCTAACACTGACAGCTGTCCTGGTTCTTAGATGACTAATTTGACATTCACAGAAAAACTGGGACACTTCCTCTGAAGTTGCCTGGGTTTTGCTTCTTGTATCAGCAATTCCAAGGTCTAACCCATCATTGTTGTGAGGGTGCATGAAAGGACCCAAACAACATATCATTCACATTTTTTTACCAAACATCCCAGTGCAAATGTTTCTTGGCTATTTAAAGCAGAGCTGTGTTGGGATATCATAGAGTACATTCTCTCTTTTTTTTTTAATGCAATGCTTAAGTGCCCCCAGTAAAAACAGGTGCAATATAGATGCAAGTTTACTAATTTTACACTAATTACCTTAATAATTACATTAATTATTTTAATTGTAATTAAGTAGTAATAATTGCTACTAATCATCTGTCATAAATGATATGAATATATAAAATCTGCCGGAAGAATAAAGGAAAATGAAAGAGAGAAAGAAGAAAATCCATACAGATATTTATATCTATATATATAACTGAGATAAGATGTGATGTGACTTATAACGCTGTGAAATATTGTTGGATTTTATATTTGATACCACAAGTTCCTGGGTATGTTACTGATAAGCTATGTATTGCCCAGTGTTACTAAGTCCATAAACTTGGACTTCTTATCAGCATGATAATATGGAATGGTTAAAAATTCTGAATTTGTTTTCCAGGATAGATGATGGACAAAAATTGAGGACTGATTACTGGGAATTTTACTGAAAACCCTCATCTGGCAGAAAGAAAGACACCATCTGAATTGTTTACAGCTTGAATCTGTCACATTAACAAACTTTTAAATTGAAAAGAACTCCTTGAGAGGCAGAAATATAACTAACTGAGCAAGCATTTCTCTGATTTTTTTCTCTAAAGGCTTATTGTAGGTCAGGCTATTGTCATCTACATTAGCTACTCTGTTAGTGATTTGCAAAGGCAGAATCCCAACAAATGTGCTGGGTCCTTCAGAAACCATCAAATTTTCCTGGCATCTTGATCCCTTGGAAAGGATTGATTTTATATAAACAGAACATTAAAAAAATCAGAAAGGTCTAAACCTTAATAAATTTTATTTTCCCAGTGCTAAAGTTGGCAACATTATTGTTCTAACCTGAGATGTACCACACATGTTTTTACCTTGGGGATTTTTTTTTTTTTTTGTAATCTCCTTTCATATTTTTATTACTCTCTGTTCCTACTATCATGGATACTGATTTAAGAACTCAATGACCTGAACTCTTTCTGACCTCCAATCCCTTCCTGAAGTTTTTTGCAACAAAGATCAATGCTACAGTCTCTTACAGCTGTCAAAATCTCTGCATGGCCTCAAGAATAGGTGAGAGCATCTCCCAGGCAACAGGCACCAGTCTGGAAATGCTAATGATGCATATTAGCAGCTTCCTATCCCTGCATCTATCTACTACAGTATATTTCTTAGATCAGAGATGAGTAATTTAGTGCAATCTGGATCTGCTGGCTACAAGTCATTTTGTTTGTAGCTCACCATCTGGCTTCCCTGGGCTGTGCACTCAAAATGCAGTGTCAGATTCTGAATCCTGTGCATGCCAAAGTATTGCTTTTTTAAGAGGTGTTTCTCAGCTGAGTGTCCATAGGTGCTATTTTTTACTGTAAACTCAAACAGATTAGTATATTACACACAGTTTACCTTGTTAAGTATAAGAATCAGCTGTCATATGTAGTTGATTAAGTAGAAATTTTGTCAGACTATATAATATTTGGGCAGCTTGAAGTTTTATTCAAGGCTTTTTTATTTGAAATACAAGCTGTTAATTGTCTTAGGGCCAGTTTCCTATTATTATAGAATTTTCTTTTTCTAATTCTCTTGTTTGTCAAGAAACCAAACCTGTAAGGGTAGCCACTCTCACACAGGGGGATGTGTGAGTGGGGAAGTCATCCCTTCTGTAGGATAGATGAGTGAGATATGAAGCTTGGGAAGAAGTGTTGCTGCAGTGGCTGTGGGTGTGAAATGAAGGACTACGACTGGCAAGAGGTGTCTGGGTCAGAGAAAAAGCACAAAGTTATAACTATATGGCTCCAGCTGTGGAGTAAATAAGGAGTACCCTGTGTATGAGGAAAATGCTGCTCAGATACGCTGTTGTGATCAACACTGATACTGAGTTCTTAAAAGGCACCCAGTAAACAAAATTTTTCCTCTGCTCTGAACTTTGGTATTGTCTGGTGAATATTTTTCTCTCTGCTGCAACTCTGGGATCACTCATTCTAACTTCACATGCTCAGCCCTGCCTTCTCTGATTCTCAGTGGCTTCTAATCTCCTAATGTGCCTTACTGACTTGAGCCATGAGAAAC
Organism: Cinclus cinclus; assembly: GCF_963662255.1. Classification (NCBI taxonomy): domain Eukaryota; kingdom Metazoa; phylum Chordata; class Aves; order Passeriformes; family Cinclidae; genus Cinclus; species Cinclus cinclus. Next base: position 49,993,124 of record NC_085048.1, on the reverse strand, counting down.
CAAACTCTAATTCTGGGTGTGTGTGTATGTGGGGGGGAGGGGGGGGGGGGAGCACAAGGCGGCAATATTTAAGAGCTTCTGGTCTCCAGAAATCTCATTCTGCTCAAACTAACTCACAAAAGTAAGTGTGAACAGAAAAGGGTGGAGTCTAAGCCTTGAAAAAACAAGTTTCTTGATTCTCAGGATGATGTTGTTATTGGATATTTCTTGTCAAAGGTTGAGGTATTGTCCTGGAATCCATTATCTTCTAGGTACATTTCATCAGAACTCTCAATAGGAGCAGGGATGTTTTGGGGAGGAGATCAGAAAGTGCCAAGAAATATTTCCTTGAAAGACTGTCCAGAGTTTCTTGAACGATTATGTACATATGGCATCAATTCACTTGATACTTTGGCAATTAGCAAAAAGAGAGAATCAAAACCAAAAGTCAAAATTCTTTCATGTGCAAAAAGCCTAAAGGGAAGAGTACATTTTCACTAGAAGGATAGATGGCACAGTACATGACTTAGAGAAACTGGACAGAGTGTATATGATTGTGTTAAGTGCTGTTCAGAAACATTTTTTTACTGACTGCTTTCTTGAAATAAACAATGAGGTGTTACTGGCCTTTTGAGATGGATCACTTTTAGATTGGCACAAAATAGTGAATAAGCTAATTATAATTTTCTTTGGTGGAAAGACCATGTAATCTGCATTTAGAACCTCATCTGTAAGAAAGAACATAGAGGATTCAAACCACTAAATTTGGTGATTTGACTTTTTGGCCAATGCTCAGAAGTAAATTTCTTAGGTAAACCATTTGTGTGAGAAATGACTCTTGAATTTTATTCAATAAGATCAAAGAAAGGGTCTAGAATGACAACAAATACTTGTCTATTTCTTTCCACATTTGTAAGAATTTGTTAGATTTTATTCCTCTGAGCATCAAATAAGGTTATGCCCTCTTTTTCTCTTGAAGAGCTCTTGCAGAAATTGAATCTGAAACTGAAATTTAACAAAGTAAAAGCTATTATCTCCATAAATAAGGCTATCTATGTATGCTGGCCAAAATCCACCCAGGAAAAAATAAGGTGCCAAAGCCACAGCTAATATTCAAGCCAACAGCCCAATGTTTTGCTGCATCTGTAAGTGGTAGTTAAACAAGAAACAATTATCAATTATCACCATCAAAAGAAATAAACCATTAAGTAAGGCTGTCAACTGAATATTCCTAGCAATGGAATGAGAGCACTGAAGAAAACTGGCTGCCTATGAAGGCAAACCTAATGGCACGCTGGCTTGCAACCAATTTATTGAAACAACACACTCCATTAGTAGAGTTGATTAAAAACCCCATACTTAGGACTAAATGCTTCTTGTTGTACAATGCCTTTGAGTACTTTTAATAGCTTTTTCTCTCGTATTAAGCTAATTGAATAAGCACACTTCATCTGTCAGGGGTTACTTTCCTTCCAGGTTTCTGACTCTGCAAATGGTTCAGGAGGATCTAACTGACATATTTTAAGTCTTCCAGGTATATGAACACTTATTTAATAAATAAATTTTATAAAGGCATCACTTTATTTTTGTGTCCCAATTGCAGCTGAATTAATTTGCTGGCGCATTCACGCGTGCTATTCACTCACAGAAGAGAATAGCAGGAGTTACAGCTTGCAGGTTACCAGCACTGAAATAATTCAGAACCTTTGTTTCATTATGAACAAATCCAGGCTTGCCAAAGCCTGTTCCTGCTGCTTTTCTCACTTCATTTTGCAGCACAGCTGTTTTAAACTTCCTAAAAGGATTCAAGGCTGATCAGCTGGTATTTATTGGCTTCAGAGAATATGCTAGCAGTACATACTTTTTATGCTTAAGAAAAAAGCCATGTTTGTTATTAAACAGTTTTGGAAAATATTTTAACTAGGTTTGAGAGGGTGACAAATAGCTTCTTTAAGAGAATGAACTTTAAAGGAAGTTTTTTTTTCTATTTCTTAAAGGAATGCTTCTTTTGAAAAGATCAGATTTATAAACCCCTCAAAGAGCCAGTACACCAAAATATGCTTTTGTTACTTCATTGGCTACTTGAGATTTCTCTTTTAAGTAGTTCCCAAAAAGAAGACAAGAGGAGAATATGTTTTCTCAAGTGGAACTTTTTCACTTGCGAAAGGTGAGGGGAGAGGGAGGGTGAAGCACAAAATATACTGCATTCTGCAAGCCTGATGGTCCACAAAGATTTTCAAGAATCCCAAGTAAGGAAATATCCTGGAACACCATAACTGTGGAGAAAGTGATCAAAGCAAAAGCTGGGTAGTTAGGATAAGGCTTACTGCCTTTTTTTTTTACCTGTTTCCCATGTCTTTCTGAAAAAGACAACAGTGCATCTGGAGAACCAGCAGAAGTTCCCTTCACTTCTGCTCCCTGTTGGACTCTGTTTTCACTAACCGGTACTGCCAATTTTCAACTATTCATGTGATGAATTTCAAAAAAGCCCCTAAAAAAGAAAAAAAGAAAAAGAGAGAAAAAAAAAAGAAAGAAAATAAAAAGGAAAGGGTTCAACTATTACTCTCGTAACCCGATATACTCAGTTCAAATGGTAAAAAATAAAGAGAAATCATGACAAACAAACAAGTCCAAATTACATGGGAGCTGATTGCCCATCCTAATTAAATCCTTTCAGCTGAGTGTGTTCAGTGTTTCTATAATGTTAAGCTTATGTGCTTTTAATGACCTATGCCTTCTATTAGTACGAAAACATATTCCTTTTATCTTCCTCAGATGTTTTTTTTTCATGCTCAGCATTTTATCTAGTTAATCTTTTTGCATGCATGAGTGAAAGGTCCTAATTACACCAGTTTTCATAAGACCAGCAACACATAGTAGAAACTATGAAAACCCATGGGGTCTAATACATTCTTAGTTAACATGTTTAACATATGCAATAAGCCACTCTAAGACCAATGAGTAAATGATTTTCATACAACAGTGTGAATAGATGAAAATGATAGAATGATTTATGCTGGAAAAAGTCCCTAAGATTATTGAGTCCAACTAAATGTGTCCATCGCTGCCAATCCCATCCCTAAACCATGTGCCTAAGCATGACATCCCCACCATCTTCAGAAATGGTGATTCAACCACTTCCCTGGGCAGCCAGTTCCAATCCTTCCAGCCCTTTCTGTGAAGAATTTTTTTTCTAATATCCAGTCTAAACCTCCCCTGGTACAACTTGAGGCCATTTCCCCTTGTCATACTGCTTGTTGGGAGAGGATAATGGCCCCCACCACATTACAACCTCATTTCAGGCAGTTGCAGAGAGCAATAAGGTGCCCCCTTAGCCTTCTTTTCTCCAGGCAAAACAACCCCAGCTCTATCAGTCACTCCTCACTATACTTGTGCTCCAGACCTTTCTCCAGTTCCTCTGAACACACTCCAGCTCCGCAGTGTCCTCCTTGTAGTGAGGGACCCAAAACTGGACACAGGATGTGAGGTGCAGCCTCACCAGTGCCAATTACAGGGGAATGATCACTGCCCTGCTCCAGCTGGCTCCTCAATGTCTGATAAAAGCCAAGATGTTATTGGGCCACCTGGGCACATTCTGGCTCATGTTCACCTGCTCTTGACCATCACACCCAGGTCCTTTCCTGTTGGGCAGCTTTCCAGACACTCTGCCTCCAGCCTGTAGAGCTACAGGGGGTTGTGTGTTGGGTTTGTGTGGCCAAGCTTTGGTAGCAGGAGGGGCTATAAGGGTGGTTTCTGTGAGAACTTCCTAGAAGCTTCCTCCATGTCCATCAGAGCCAGTCTCTGGCAGTTCCCAGGACAGACATGCTCCTGGTCAAGGCTGGGCCATTTAGAAATACTAATAACCTATTTAAGAAGAAGGGGGGAAAAAAGTTACTGCACAGATGCAGCTGTGGCCAGGGAAGAACAGGATGAGAATATGTGAGAGGAACAGCCCTAGAAACACCAAGATCAGTGGAGGTGCTTCAGGCATCAGAGCTGGGATTCCCCTACAGACCATAGTGCAAACCATGAAGCACCTGTAGCCCATGAAGGACCATAGGGAATGCAGAGATCCACCTACAGCCTGTGGAAGAAACTCCTCTGGAGCAGATGGGTGCTTGAGAGAAGGTTGTGATCCCATGGTCTCCATCACATATCACCCACCAGTCCTCCTCTGCTCACAAACACCAGGTGCAGCGGGGCTAGTTGGCTCACTCACCAGCTGTACCTACAAGCTATCTTTCACACACTCCAGAAACCTCCTAGGCTGTTAATTAATCAAGCCTCATAACAGTCTCTGAAATATAAACCATGGCTCTTTCTGAGGGATGCTGCAGTCAAACTTAAATGACATACTTGAAGGCACTGTGTACTCTCAAATGTGGATAGAGTATAGAAAAAGAACAATCCAGACCCGCTACAATGCTGCTGGGTGTACAGACATTGCACCCCACTTTTTGGAGCTTTTCATCTTATCCTGGGAAAATCCTGAGTAGTCCCTGTGGGATGTCCGTCTTGGTAGGGAGAAAGAGCAGTGTAATTCCTGAATTTTCATTAGTAACATGCTGTAATATTTTCTCTTTTCCACCCTAAAGAGAGCTAAGAGAAGCACAGGATTTAATTAAACATGGAGAAAAGGGGTAGAAGAAGAAATCTGATACTGAGTCCTCTGCTTTAAACCATGTGAAGAAGGTTCAGCCTCACTCGGGTTTATTTTAGAGAAAAAGATTGTGTTGTAGTGTTGGGAAAGAAACATACAGGAACTTATCTCCTAGTTATGAGAGAGAAAATGACAAAATAGATACAAATAAAATATATTCTCTTCCATATTTCTTGTTTCTAAAACATCTTGCTAGCATATTTATGTCTCATTAACGTGTTTCTGACTATAAGGTTTCCATTGGAATCTGTGGAAGGTCTCCGGTCACTTCAAATCCAAAATGGTAAATGTCACAGTTATTGGTTCGTAGCAAGTTCATTGCATAGTGATAGTTCATTACATAGTGAATATAGTAAGTTCATTTCTCCCTTTTTATTTTTTGTTTCCTTCTCTTAAATGATGAGTCATATATGTTTATGTAGCTCCAGGCACACACAAGAACTTAAATGAAAAACCCTGTCCCAAACCCTCTTCTCTCCTTGTTAAAACTGCTCGGTCTCAGTAAGTCAAATGCTAGAGTGGAGTTCTTGCCACCCTTTCAGGGAGGAAATTTGTGCAAGAATATAATTTTATTCTAACCATATGAAGCAATGTATCTAGGGTGAAATTAAACGCAATTATGTACTGCCTGTGAAACACTTGAACATGAAGCAATTATGAGTATGGAGTAATTTAAATTCAAATGTAAAAGGGATCAAAATATACTTTCCTGATTGAATTCCCCATTTTTTTTCCCCACAATATTCAGTACAACAAATCAATCTTCATCAATACAAGAATGCAAATCTTAAATTTAAATGAAATGTATGAAAGTTTTTCTCCCTTGAACTACTTACATTTTTTACCCTTACTTGTACATTTTTTGGGCTTTTAGAGAGAATGCAAGAAACAGAGTTCCAATTTTCAGCTTTAATTTATTAATGGTCAGTTTTCTTCTATTTATTCCTGTGCCAGTATTGTTTTCCCCTCTACTATTGAGCTGTAAATATTTTATGAGGAAGAGTCATGTCCCTTTTTACCCTTTGTTTTATTGCATTAAATAAGCCAATGTCTTTTTCATATGATAGGTTTACTCTTTTCTCACTTATGCTAAACCACAACTTCCTTTATTTTGTTCATTGTAAAAATATTTTCTGAGAAAACATAGAACCTATAGTTTTTTTTCCAAACTTATAGTGCACTAGGAAAGGAGCAATTGTTTTCCTCCTAAATATTCCTATCTGCTAATGTCTTATCTACTGTTGTGCAAGAGTTTGGGAAATTGTGAAACAGTGATTCATCCAGATGATCCCAGATATTCGTAATCTGATGAAACTAAAGGTTATCCCATCTCTTACCAGTCTTTGTTGTCCTTCCTTTACCTGCAATGCCTTTTACCCCAGCAGCTGTAGAAATGTTATTAAATGAGCTCAAATTCACTGCCTAAATTAGTAAAAAAAATCAGCAGAGAAACTCATTCTCTCCACATTCTTCAGAGAGCTCTAAATCAAATTCTTTGAGCACAGTTAAACTATGAATTCATTCTCTTAATTGTTGCCTTGAAAGAATCATGAAGGTTACAGTACCCTGATTATGACATATTGCTCAAAATTAGATCAGCCAATATAACTACACATGGTGGAGCAACTGCACTGTATGGCTTACTAACAATTCAAAAGAGATTTCAAAATTTTCAAAAAGCTATAAAATAGATTACTTACTTCATGATGATTTCTGTTATGATGATCTACATGGTGTTTTATTTTAAATTGCCTGGCATGCACCTCAATCTAATTTTTTGCTTTAGGGAAGTGCTCAGAACTTAAAAGATATTATAACAGCTATTTACTCAAAGGTATACACATATTTTGTGCATGATCATTCAAAATAATGATTTCAGAAATTTCAAAAAACTACTTCAAACCCTTCTGTAAATAAGCCAAAACTTACTATATATAGTTTAAATAACTGAAGTACATTTCTCTTTCTAATGTCTGAGATCCCACGTGATCTTTTGTCTGATGTTAAATATATGACTTATCACTTATACTCAATTCTTGAAATAATGTTTTTCCAAATCCAAAAATCTATGTTTTGGAGAGACCTAATTTAAAATGTTATTTATTTATTTATTTATTTATTTCTCCAGGAGGCGTAAAAGTATTTCTTCTTGAACAGAAGAATTAAATGAGTATATAATATTATATAATATTAAATGAGTATATAAAGGTTAATTTGCACGAGGTTTTATGATTGCTACTACAGGTGAATAAGCATAATTAGCCTTATACTATATTTGAGCATTTAGTCTAAATATTTGTAAATGAACTAATGTGGACATTTTAGCTTTTAAGTTCAGAAGAGCGCAAATAAGGTTACATTCTCCAAAATGTGAAAAAGCAATCTCCAAGAGTGCTATGACAGTGTATAACATTATGGCAAGTTAACATTATCGAACAGAATAAGATAAAAAAGGCATATTGTGAGGCGTTGAATTCAGGGATGTAGCTTACACGTTGGACTTTGAGTTTTACATCTTGCAGGTAAAAATTAGATATTCTGGGGAAAGAAGTATTTATTTTGGCAAGAGACCTATGATATCTGTCCTTTGCCTTGCAACCATACTACAGAGAAGGAAAGTAATATTGCAATAAAGCTTACAGAGGCTGCTGAAGTCTTTCTATCAGAAAATTTATTTGACAATCAGTAATAAGGAGATTTAAGTTTATATTTTGTTATATTTTACTATGCAAACATATGCTATATGTAATAAATATATTACATTTCATAATTTTAATGTGCTGGTTTAAGAGGAGAAATCAAATTGCAAGCATTTAATAGGCCAAATTTTATTAGCACATTTTATCTAATAGCTTAAAATAATTTATATGACATTATATGTCAGTAATTGGCATACTACTTTAAAGAAAAACATTACATCTGGAATAGGCTGTACTGAGTACCAGAGTTTAATGTCAAGAAAGATGCAATAAAACAGAGAAAACTAAAAAGAGTCCTTCCCCTGCTAATAAATCCAGAGAGAGTCCTGTTTCTGTTCCAGTGACATCAGAGCACTGGACCAATACCAAGTCATTCTAAAAAACGCTTTTAAGAAACATCTCTCTACTCTTTGCAGACACAAGATGTAAGAATACATCTTATAAGAATACATTTTAGCGCAACAATAAAAAAATAAATAAGCAATTAAACATTTTCCCACAAGTCAGAATCAGAACTGCTTATGTCGTTTCTTGATTTATGGGCATGAATTGAAATTTCCTACAAAACAAGTCATTGTGTCTAGTTTACAAGCTAATGAGCAGCGTGTGATTGTTTCTTCTATTTCTTAAGGCTATAAAAAGTTTCATTTAAAATACTTTGTTTATGGCATGTCACATTTCATTCCATATGTGCTTATGCTGGGCTGTATCATATCAAGATGACTTCTAACTGCAGCACAAAACAGAGCAAGCCAATAGGCTAATATCTACCAACTGCTCCCTGTATGTGCTATCCCACAAGATTTAAGTATCTTTGAATTTCATTTCTACCTGGAGGACACCTCTGGGTGCATTTGGTAAGAGGCTTAGGCTATATCCACATTCTGCTGGCTTCAACAAAAGGGCTGAGAGATTTGCCAGCCCTAATGCTCATGGGCCTTCACTGCTGGAATTTGTCAACTTTTCATTTGCAGTGACATCCTAATCCATTCTAGCCACATGAGTTAGGTTAGCAAAGACCTGTTGCTTAAATGAATATGTTTGATTTTTTTCTGAAACAGTTTATAGGGCTTTCAAAAAAGCAGTGAAGGTGAAAAATGGTTATTTTCCAAAAGGAAACTGATCCAGGTGCCTCGGGGAGGTAGTGTGCTAATGCAACTGCTGACTATGGAGGGAGAAGATATGTAAGAGATTGTGAGTACCCATTAGGTATGAAGCAATTTCAGAAATCCCATTGCATTCATATTTATATAAATTATTGCAATTTAAATTTTGTGTTCAGATGCAAATAATTTCTTCAATGGGGCTATGCTAAGATGTTTAAATAATTTTGTGAAGAACCATGCAGGTTCCTTGGCAGATAAAATAAATTTAGAAAAAAATAATATAGAACAAATATTCAAAAGTCTGTACTGTTCTACTCAGTCCAGCAATCAAGGGTGATAGCACAGTGCAAACATTTCTTCAAAAATTTGTCTTTAAATATTTCTTTTTTTATAAGGAAATATAAAACCCTGAAACACTAGGAGACTAGCCAATAGGTGCAAAATTCTCCTTAACCATATTGGGGTTTTTTTATTTTTTTGCTATTATTCTAGCTGTTGTAATAGGGGATGGGGGGTTGCAAAAGGGGGAAGCTTGCCTGGGTATTTTTTTTTAAGGAAGTATATGTAGATGTAAATATTTTTATTACCACAGACCCTGTTCCTCATTTCAGAGTAAGATATTCCATGTGCATAACTCTTTGGTCATGCCTTTGAAATTGCAGTGATTTGACAGCAAAATCTAGCATGACTCAACCGCATTTTAAATCCACCTCTGCTGAATATGGAAGTTATCACCACTGTAAGGGAATTCATATCCCTTGCAGCATACATTCATTGCTTCACACTAGTAAATGACTTGCCTCACTTTTTTTTTTTTTTCTCCCCATAAAATGTCTGTGTCAATTTGCAGCTCTGAAGAAACCACACTATTAAGATTCTTTTCAGCTTGTCTTTATTTTTAGTTTTAGACTAGCTAGTGCCTCATAACTCAGAAAAATGAATTCCAGACATTAATTTTGTACACACATTTTTCTTATTTTCCATTTATATTTGCTCTTTCTAGCAATAGCCAGTTTTTCTTTTTAGATGTTCACAGGGGATTTTAAACTCTTAAAGATGGTACAGTTCTATGAAGGTTTATGTATAAAGATGTCTTCTTCCCCACAGGATCATACTTCTCTTGTTGGAGGCCAAATTGCTGTCATTGTTATAGTAAGAGTATTGAGAGCAATGATAGCCATATTTCTGGTGGTGCATTATTAAAGTTTTGAAGGATAATCATCTTGTAATGAATGTGTCTCATCAGTAAAGCTGCCATGAACACCAAAAACAATCTTACATGATCTTTCATCATCTTTCAAAATGTAGGGTCTGCCTCCTGTTTTGTTCCTCCTTTCAAAACTAAAAAAAAATTGGAAAAAGAATTTTTGAAACTTTCTCTATACCTGGCATACCAGTAATAATCTCTTTTGTGTCAAAGTTCAAGCAATCAGAATTAAATTAGCATTTAAAAAAATTCTCAATACCTCAAGCCATCCCCAGAATGCTTAATATTTTTCCCAGCCTAAAATGTTCCCTGAGTTCTTCCCATTCCAGCTTATTCCAAGCAAAACCAAAATCGACCAAAAATGTCCAAAGAACTGAGAATCTCAAGCTGTGTGTAGCTGAATAAAGAATTCTTCAAACAAGACAATTGAACCTAAATGCCATTGAAACATATGGTGAAACCATTTTCATGATGTGCCTGATTCCAGACCCATTAAAGGGAGCTGGTCCACTGACTTCACTGAGTTTGAATCAGGCACTATTAAAGGTGCTTGAAAAAATGGTTTTAAAATCAATGCCAACTAGCGGGGCTCCTTTCTGAATAAATGTGATCTGGTTTGTTTAAGAAAGTTAATTTATTCTAAATTTGACGCCCAGTTTCACACATTCATGTCTTCCCATGAACATTTTGGGTTAGACCTTCAGCTGGCATGTATCAGAATGATTCCATTAAGGTATATATGTCTGTGACAATTTACATCTGGACCATGTTTTTGGAACCCATGTTCTAAATCTTTGGAGATTTTCTCATCATGTTTCACTGTATTTTTCTTGTTTGGTTTTTAAAGCATCAGTTGAAGCAAAACACCATGTCCAGGAAAACAGCCTGAACTGAACTCCTTTATATATGTCAAGAAAGACAATGGAAATTAATTGAGAGTCAATGCATGTGGAAAAATTTTTCAGGAGAAGTCTGGGTATAAAATTTTCTCCAGTAAAATTGTTTCATGCAAGGGAGATTGTTAAACCTCAGATAAAAACCTTCTTTGTGTATGTATTGACAAAAATATTGACCACTCCCTTCTGGTTTGTTTCACCAGGACAGATCTCTGACGGGATCAGTCAGCAGAGTGTGAACCTCACATAAATATCAGATTGCTGCAATAAAACCTTGTGCTGCAGAATGCAACTTAACTTGCTTCAAGTAGGTGGGTTTCTGTTTTGTTTGCTTTTTAATACAACATTAATCAAAACATTGTCATACTATAAAAACAATAAACATTTTCTCTTTTCTAATTTAAAAATATGTCTAGACAAGAAATAACTTTTGGAAGCCAGTCCTTTATTCTAAGAAGTTGTCTCATAAATACACATGTGTTTCATTCTTTACAAGTTAGGAAGTGAAGGAATAATAAAGAGATCATCAGTTTGAAACCAAGCAAAAATTCCTGCAATCTTAGTTACTTAAAGTTCAAGTGTTAAAATTGGCTCAAACAAAAAGAATGTTGCTGTTGCTTGTTACAGATCCCTATAAAAGTAGAGAAGAGGGAAGGAGACGGTACAGTTGTGGGATTTATCATGTCTGCTGGTGTCACCAGATTGGATGAGGTTTGGCAGAAAGCCCTTTGAGTTCAGTAAGTGCCAGATTTAGAGTTAATTCAACAGGAAAATGCAAGCCTTACGAAATCAACATTCTTCAGCTATGCATGATACATGGCATTCAACATTAGAAGTTGAAAATTTATTTGCTGAAAATTCACTAAGATGCAGGTTTAGAAAACCTGTGACCAAATTTTACATTTAACTATCACTCATTCAAAAAAGTGCTTGACTTTTTTTGATAAATGTATACAAATATATTTTCTCTCCTACTGATTTAATATGTATGGTAACTAAATAACTTTTGAGTTAATTATTTACAGGCCTTAAATTTCATGCCTGCAACAAATTATTCCAACAATCTAATTTATGTGAATTTTAAGTGGAAAAAAATGTAATCATAACACTGATAAGAGTTTCATTAATTTGCTTAAACAATATGGAGAAGTTGCAAGAGTTGGGGTGTGTTTGCACTTAAGTGGATTATTTGCATGTGAAAAATCGCTCAGAAAATAACTTTAAACTGTAAGATTACAAAATATTTTTAGATTAAAAACACCTTAATGAAAACCAAAACACACTAACTGGGAGTTGCAGTACATCTAGCTGCCTGCCCCCTGTCAATGTGCAATGACCCTTCCCATCTCCTCAGATATCTGTTTACTCATTAGTCCCCTGCTCCAAGAAAGATATCTGTTTTCCAGCCCCCAGGTTAAGAAGTGCTGTGTGCTGGGCGTTCCTACCATTTTATGTCATAATTTCTGGCATGCTAGTCCTTTAACAAGGATGATGGGAATTAGTGCAAAATGTGCAGAGTGCTCACACATAAAGAGATAAAAAGGGAATAAGTGTGGGAAAAAAAAAAGGAAGTTTTCTGAATATGGTAGATCTAAGGGATCCTTAACTATCCCATCAACACCAGGCAAGCAGACATTTCCTCCCAAAGAAAGGGAAGGGATGAGATGGCAGTGACCCCAGTCAGATGAGGTCAACAAGAAGCTGTCAGTGCAAATGAGGTAAGGCAGCAGTGCATACTGACAGTGTTGTGGTAGATGTTGTTTTCCAAGCAGTCTTCTAATATGCTAGATGCTTTCAGAAGCCTGAATAGGCTTAAGACAAGTGGTATAATTGTATTTTATTGTGTTTTCCATTTAATAACTTCCTAGATTGCTTTCCAAGCACAGAAACTTGTATTAGAAATACCGTTGCCTGTTTCTGCAAGGATGCGACCTACACCTCCAAATCTCATCATTGTCAAGCACAGCAAGTTTCTGCAATAGTCTCTTTTGCTTCAATCAAAGAATCATGATATTTCAACTTATTATTCACTTAATCTTAAACTAATTAAGTCCTTTTGGTAACATTCTTCAGACAGTACATACTGAGTATGACAATACATTTCAATGAGTCCCAGCTTATACACTTATCAACACTTCCACCTTAAAGGTGCCTCTGCTGAAGCCACAGCTTACTGCTAACTCAGTCCTCATTACTAGATATAGTTTTGAAAGAAAGCGCTTCCCCGTAGCCACCTCTCACTTGCAGGTGTTTTTTCCCTTTGTGAAAAATTTACCATTTTTTATAATTGCTCTCTCTCTGTTAAAAATGTCTCCAGTCAGCTAAATAATGAGACAAAAATCACAAAACACTGAAGAGAGAGGAAAAGGTAGAAAAAGATAAGCTCTGGTAACTTTTGGAAGCAAGTCTAGGAACTTATGAAAGTGTGTGAGATGGGTAAACAGCTGAAGAAAAATGTGTCAGGGAGGTGGGTTCTTTTTTGTTAGTTTGTTGGGGGGTTGGTGGTGGTTTTGTTGTTTGTTTGCTTTTTCCTACGTGTGCTTTGCACCATGAATCTTGTTCATGCAGAGGGCACACTGTGGGAAGACATAGAAAACTCTTCCAGTTAACTGTGTAGCCTTCCAGGGACCAAGACTGTGACTTCACAGAGGTCATATTTGACATGGGTGAGGTAATTTTAGGTGTAGAAACACAATAAATGAGTGTGTTTAAGAGTTCTGCTTTGAGTTGAGATGTCCATGCCAGTGCAACCATTGTCAGTCAGCCTCACAGACCAGATATTCAACCTGCCAGTTCCTTTATGTACTTGTAAAGTCGCACTAACAATTATTATACCTTCTCACATCCAACAGTGCAAACACTTGCACCCACACTTGACTTGCTCTTCAATGCTACCAGGGCACAAGTGGCATATCTGGCACTCAAACATTCACTAGATAATCCCCACACATAATATCACATGTTTGCACAGGTGTGGAGTCAGTCAACTCTGTAGCCATACACACATGAAGGACCAGCTTTGTACACAAACAGCTTTAAAGGCCAAGAAAAGGCTTGGATTCAAACACAGTCCTTACTACTTCAGCACTAACATAATTTCATTTACTTACATAAACTTAATTGATGGCATAGCCTGGGAATGGAAAGACATAAAAGAATTGCAAAGTATTTTAAAAGGTCTTATAATGCATGCTGGCTAGAAACAGTAATGTGCATTTTATATAACAAAGCTTTCTGAAATTTTTCATCTCTCTCTACACTTTTGTCCTAAACAAACTCATGAGTCCATTATATGTACTTATAACATCCCACTTAAAACAGTGAAAAAAAATCACTCTGTTTTCTTTTATGTCTACTTCAAAAAAGTTTCCCTGAACTTTTGTAACCAGTCAGCAGGTTCTAGCCTATGTGGAAGGTGTACTTCTGCCAAAAAAAAAAACCCAAAACAACAAAACAAAACCCCAAAAAAACCAACAAACAGACAAAAAAAAAAAAAAACCTCCCACAAAAATGTCTCAGCTCCATTCTCCCACTGCTTGTTCAGCTTCAAACATAACCCCAGTAATTCCGAGGAGAAACCCCTCTTAGAGGGGAAAAATTCCACCACTTGACACACTTCAGTGGAATGATGTGCCTGTGTGTGTGTGTTGATTTCACATTCATATGCATGTGATTCTGTGAGAAGCTTCTAGAAACTTCCCCTATGTCTGATAGAGCCAGTGCCAGCTGGATCCAAGACAAACCCATTGCAGCTACAGGTGCACAGAGAAAAGCAAAAATTGTAAGGATTAGGAAGAAATGACTGGGCAACTAGCAAACTGTTTGTTGCTTGCTAGGTACAATACAGCTCACAAATTGTCAAGAACTCATATGAGATATCTTCAGACACAGAAGTTAGTGCACTTAAATGAAATGAATGGATAGAAATCGTCATAGATGTTACTTTAAATAAGATAGACAACACAAATCTGCAAGTTGTCTCCAAATGGATGAAAATCTTTAAAGATAAGGTTCCACATTTTCACAAGAAAATAATAATAACAAAAAATCATTCAAGATAGGACTTGGCACAGAGGAAATGCACCCACAGAAAGTGTTACATGCTATATAGAATATCAAAATGAATTAAAAAAAAAAAGAACAAAAAAATCACAAGTGAGGTCATATATATTTATACATATATAATGAAGGTGGTGCTGAGTTAAAGGCCAGTCTACAGATGGTTGCTATGATATTTTGTGTTCAATTTCAAAAGAAGTAAGCATAACTGGTCCAAAGGTCCCCTTCAAATAAATAATAAAAACTACATCAGTAAACATCTCTTTTGCACCATCTAGCCAAAGGCCAGACAAGCCACTTTCTCAACATAAAGAGGAACTATAACTATCCAGTAGAGCTTCGCATAAAAAATATCACTTTATGAAGACACAGCTTAATGATCCAAAATCCTTCAATAAGGTCTAGGAATGAAGATAAAATTTCAATGCAATTGTCATTCAAGGGGGATGAAGAAAGCAAATTTAGGTCTATAGGTTAAAAAGGAAGGAAAAAGACCCAGCAGGTCAGTCAGATGAATGATAGTACCTTGGAAGATATTGGAACATGACATTAAACAATCAATTTGTACATGCTTAAAAATGAGGGAAAGCAGCAGACTTAAATTTCTCAACTCCAAATTATGTTAGATTAGTTTAAAATCCTTCTTCTACCGGGATTGAAACATCAGATGAAGAATTTAAAGACATGAGATAACTTGACTTTAGTAAAACTTTTACACTCCTTTTACACAATCTATGGGAAAATTTGAAACATATGGCACATAAGAAATTATTACAAGATATTTGTAAATCCGATCTAAGAAAATATTTAAAGATAAATACCAGTTATTGAAGGCATAGTGGAAACATATCCATGTATGTACATTTAGGTACATGTATGAAAATAGTTTTGTTTATTAGACCTGAAAGAATTTTTTTTCCAAACTATGTTGTTTTAGGAAATCCAAAATGTTTTATGAAGATGAAATCAGACAGGTATTTGTGTCAGAACTAGACAGGGAGAAGATGAGTATAAAAGAAACTATGGCTGTGTAGCTACAGTGTGAGATACAAGATAAAAGAATCAAGTTCAGATTTACTTGGCATAAGTGGAAAGAACTGGGATTTTTAATAACCAAACCGACCCAGGATCTGAACCATCAAGCTGCAGGGTAAAAGTTACAGTTGGAAGCATCAAAGAGATGCAACAATTGAAGGGAATTTGGCCTACAATAAAGCAAAATATAGGAACCTTCAAAAATTGTCTAAATTTAAATTATATACTTGTGATCAGTGCCTTGTGGAAGCCTGTGTAAAGGAAAAACTCTCTTTTGTCTTTAGAAAAGTTTTCTACCATGATTGCTTGCCACCAGCTGCCTCTGTCTAGTTCCATTTGTTGAATTCCAAAAAGTAATTGACTGAATGAGATAGGAGAGCCATATTGTATGTTTGAGCAACTTGGCAAAGAGTTTTGCAGCTAATTGAGATATTTTACCAGCTAAGATGGTCTGGCCATGTTCCCAGTCATCAGACCCTATGGCATAAGCAATAATATCATTAGTGTTCAAGTTTAACACCAGCTGACCTTTGGATCCCTCTTTTTCTGAGAGTAAAATAATTGCCTGGTCTGTGTACCTATGTAGCATGGGAGAGTGACACTTTAATTCTGCTATTTTTCATTTCATCATCTTTTACCACACATGCCTTTTTTTTTTCCCCCTCAGATGACTGACGTGTAAATGGTGATTACATAATTTCTTTAACAACTTCAGTGGATTTCTAGGTTTCTTTCATTGCCTTCATGTAGGTACTTCTGGTATTCCAGACACAAACCCCCTGAGATCTATTATCCTTTTTTCTTTTCTTTTCTTGGTCATAAGCGTGAGTGTGGGACATAAAAATCAACCTAATACACATATATAAGTTATATGTGTTGATCTACTTTCCACTGTCTATCGCCATTGTTCCTTTAGTCTTTTTTCCCCCATATGTCTGCTTTTAACAATTTTCAGCATTTAGTGCTTTTTTCCTGTTATGCTAACTGTGATTCTAATGTAGCATTCAGAAATTCTGGTTGCAAGGCTATTAGAAAAAAACTAAGAAATTCACCGGGTTCAACACAAAGAAACCTGAGCTGTTTATTTTGGAAATTGTTTTCCTTGTTCTTCTGGTTCCATTGACAGAGGTTCTTCTTTGATGACTCTTTTTTCTGAATTAGAAACTCACATTCCTCCATCACATTTAGAACTGAGCAGTGTAAAGGATCATTTTCCTCTGTCATCGAGAATCTTGCACTAGGGAGTCAAACAGATCCTCTACAATTTAAAGCAGCAGATTCATGAGCAGAGTAGTCGTGGTTTTTTAGCTACAGCCAGAATTCATGCTGTACCTGCCACGCACAAAACTTAAAAACCTTCCTGGTCAGCCTGGGTTTAGAAATTTCTGTTGCACCCAGAGTGACTTTCACAATCTCATTTGCTTTGGCAAACAGGAAATCACTGTTTTCTTTTGATTTGTTTCTTGTTTTGTTTTGTTTTGTATCCAACTCACCAACTTTAAAATACTTGTTTCTGAATAGTAGGTGAGGTTGAATACCCAGCTTGAGATGGACTTTATGTTTTAGTGGTAACACAGATGCATACTGCCAGACCCTCTCTCAGACATGACTGGCCTGTCCATTCAGTTTTTATATAAGCAAGACTGGTAACATTGCTGTCTTCTTCTGACACACTCATATAAATAGGAGCAATGGTATTTTTATCTGGAAGATTACGTTGGATCAAGTCCTACAGGGGATGTGGCAGAGGAGCACGTAGAGTATAGATACTGATCAAGCTTTGGTGCTGACTCTGCAATCTGAGACTGTCAGCACTGGAATATTGCTAGCATGTGCAGGGGAAAATCTCTAATGCTAATCTCTTGAGGAACTTTAAACAGGGAACTGACAAAGGTGACTAAGCGCTGCCCACCTATACTTTATGACACATTTACTGTTATGACCCAGCTGTGCTGCCTGTGGTCCTTGGTAGCTAAACACAATAGAAAACTAGTCTCCCAAGAGAGGGAGTGGTTGCTTGCAGAATCTGCAGATTGCTTAATATGTACCCTCAGAACAATCACAGGTTATATCAAATGGGGGAAATAGTCAGTGTATAGGAGAACACCTCAGAGGAATCTCAAACATGCTGGAGAAATGGACCAGTAGGAGTATCATTAAATTCAACAATGGGAAATGTAAAGTCCTACAGCTGGACAGAAATAACCTGATATGACAGTGATCTCAGGACAGGCATATTGGAAAACAGATTTGCAGAAAAGGCCCTCAGGGTCCTAGTGGACAGCAAGTAGACTGTAAGCTAACAATGCATCCTTGTTGCAAAGGCAGCCAACAGCATACTGGGCTGGATTAAGATCTTCACCAGCAAATTAAGTGATCCTTCCCCTTTAGTGTGCACTGGTAAAAGATGTCTGCAATCCTGGGTCCAGTTCTGGCTTTCCAGCACAAAAATGACATGGACATACTGATGGAACACCTGTTATATGAAGAGATGTTGGGAATTTAGACTGGGGAAGGGAAGACTCTGATGGATCTGATCTATGTGTATGAGCATTCGGTGTGGGGTAGTAAAGAAGATGGAGAAATATTCTTTCCAATGATGGGTAAAGAGACAGTTGGCCCAAATTAAAGTACAAGAAATTCCATTTAAACAGAAGAAAAAAACCCTTTTTTACTATGTACATGATCAACCACTAGGACAGATTGCCAAGAAAGGCTGAAAGGCTGTGGTGTCTCCATCCTCAGAGTTATTTAAAACCTGACTGGACATGCCCTGAGGAACCTGGTCTAGGTGATCTTACCCTGAGCAAGCATTTGAATAAACTATCTCTAGAGGTCACTTACAACCTCAGATATCCTCTGATTATGTAGCTCTATTTAGAGCTTCTCAGAAAAAAAAAAAAAAGTCCTGCAGAATCATTTTCTATCTAGTTTCTTGACTTTTTCAGTAGAAAATATCAATATTGTATAGTAAAATAATTCAAGTTGTCTTGTTTAAACGTGAAAAGGCTCAAGATCCATGTACAAGAGCTTATTTGTTCTATCTTCAGTAAAGGAAAGAAATATCCATAATTTCAAGCATATCCAACACTGTATCATTTTCATAACTGAAATGTAAAATTTTTGTGATCCAAAGGGTTATTAAAACACCACAGATTTAACCCCCACTGTATGCACTTAGAATGCAAAGGTGTTCCCAAAATTTTGTGAATAAGCCACAGATAACTTAAAATGTATGTATTTAAAGCACTCTTGCCACTGTTGTCAGTAAATACAGCAATGTGTTCTAATAAAGACAAGAGCTGCACAGCCCTGAGACCAGCAGACATAGAATCACCAGGATTTGTGCTAGTGAAGGCTATATAAACTTCTAAAACAGGGTGATGTTGTAGATATTTCCTACTTGGAACAGCCTGGGGTGTATTCTGATTCAAACAAAGGGAACAGTACAGGGAAGGACTAGCAGGAAGAGGACAGATTTGTGTCATTGAAGAATTTAGTGTTGAATGCACAAGTGATATCATTTTAATGCAGGGAAGATTTTCTAGGCACACTAATATTTATTAGCGTAGATTGTTCCTGTCTTCTTGAGTTCACTAGCATCAGCAACAACCTGCTATCCACCTGTATTCTAGCAGACATTAAAAAGCAAAGAATTTCAGTACCCTCTGCTCAGTTTTCCTCTGGAATAAAGAACTCAGGTAGGCTCAGTGCCTACCTATCATTGCCTGTACCTAGCAAAAAGCATCAAAACCTTGGATATATAAAGGATTATTTATTATCTTCATTTTTAGAATGATAAGAGTTGACCTAATTTCAGCTGAGATTGAATCAGGGTTTTCTGAGCTAAAATATATAAAGATAGAATGGAAAGTGCAGAGTAGCCCTGTGGGGCAGACAGGAACTTGGCTATTTTAGTACCTGAACAAGTTACTAAGAGCTTTCACAGCACAGCTCTTTTGTAGAGACAGCAACTAGGTGAGATGACAATGTTGCTATACATATCCCCATAACCCCACAGCCAGTTGTGACCATAACCCCACTGCTCCCAGTTACAGGAGAGCTTCACTGTTCTGGAGTGTTGCTGCATAGCTTCAGAATTAAATCAAAATTAAAACTGGTAATACACAAGTATGCTAAAAAAAGTGAAAGGCACATCTTCTACTTCACCTGTTTCAAAGAAACATTGAGCCGTTCTCTGCCTTCCTGACTGCTGTGCAAAATGATAAGCACTTGTTCGTACCATGGTGTAATTTTTGCACCCCTTTCTGATGAAGCTGTTTTACTGTACAAAAATCACCTGCATCTGAAGGGGACAGGCTACAAACTGACCTGATCACAGGGTAGGAAGGTCTAAGGAAAAACAAGTTAGATTAGACTTCATGTCTAAATCTAGAGATGAGTGTCCCTAATACAAACAAACCTCAAGCCCCCAAATCTGGTACTTCCTACAAAGAAATATTCTGTCAGAGCTGCCATGTTCACTGATTATACTCCACTAAAATCCACTGAAACTATGTCCAACAGACACTGGAACTAAGTAATTTGTTAGGAAATCAAAAAGGTTTTCTGTGACACTTTGTCTTCTTACTTCTGAGTCATAAGGAATACCTAAAATCTTGTTATTTTCTAAACACCATGGTACTGACATTTGAAAAATTATAGTTCTTTGTCAAGTGAATTTTATAGGCAAAGATTACTAGTTTCACAAAATTTATTTCTACTAGTTAACATGGAATGTGTACCTCCAGGCATCAGCTTTCTAGGATGGGATAGATCTGAACTACCCTCTAATGCCAAGGCATAACTTTAAGGTTTGCCTGAGACAATAAAATCACTGTTCTAAAGGTTGGGAGGTAAAATCTTTATGGGTCTGCATCAGCTCCATCGTCTTCCACAGCATTAAATGATGTTTGATAAAGTAATTTCTTAACCCTGAGAGGTTAATGGTTGTGAAAAGAAACAATATTAAAAGCATGTTAAAAGATCACTGTGTTAATCAGTACTGAAAAATGTCGATTAAAACCATGTTCTACACTACAATATCCCCTCCAGTATTTGAACTATTTGTTTACATTTTGTGTCTGTCTGAACAATAAAACCACTTTTCTTCCAGTTCTATTTAATGCTGATTTTTATCTTCCTGTCTCTCACCGGGAACTCAGCATAGTTATCTTTGGTTTCACTGCTCTGCATGAGATGTTTAAATGGAAACCCACAATATTTTTATTGAAACTTTTCATAAAACCAGTAATGAAATGTCTTCTGCCTTAAGCAGATTTTTAGGCCACCATGCTACAACATTTCTAGGCAAAACCCAAAGATGGCACCAATTTTTGGAATGATTTTTATAAATGCGATATTTATAGAGTCTCTCTGCAATTTACTTTTTATGTATGACTACAAAATGTACTGGCCAGTGCACTGATCACTGGAGCTTGGGCATTAAATGAGTCAGTCAAATTCTTTCACTGTTAGAAGTTGCTATTTCTTGTATATTAAAGTTATGCATAAACATATTAAGTGAAGTTGATAGTCATGTCCAAATCACACAGCAGTCATAAAAATAACTGAATATTTGAATATTATTATACTAATTTATACAGATTTATCATAATTCCAAAAAAATTGTTTCTTTTCAGCTTTCAATCCCATAGACAAATAAACATAAAGTAAGGGACTGAGAGTAGAGTGTACTTATCTGTTCTTCATTACTTACCTGTAAATTGCTTGTTCCCATATGAGAAATACGATTTTGGATTACTGGCTTATCATGGTGAATTGAGGAAAACAGTCACAAAACAAATAATATTAGTTTCTCTTGTCCAGTCATTGAACAAACCACTCAACCATTGAACTGTCTGATCTGATTTAAAAGATTAGAAGAAAAATATTCCATACTGTTCCAACTGCATGTTTGTGTGTTGCAAGATGAACAGATATGCTTTTGGCATCTAAATTTTTTTCTGTTGATGGCCAAGAGTTTCCCAATGGCATCTTAGCTATTTCAGTTTTAAAGTCTTTGTTTGTACTGAACTTTATTCATGCTCAGTCTAACAAATCAGGCAAGTACTCTGTTCAGGATACATAATTTTGTCTGATCTTTTATAATGTGCATGCAGGAAATGCCCCGTTAGCAAACAATAAAAGAAAGATATTTTGTCTGAAGAAGGAACAATAAGTTAGCTCTGGGAAATAATTAGGAAAGTTCTATTAGAGTTGTAGGAGAGTTTATAATATGAATATACGGAGAAGAATTAATTGGGAGTTTTTCTTGTCATGGTATTCTTCTGAAAGTCAGATACTCCCAAAGGAGCAAAGATCTGCATACATCAGTGACCGTGGTTTTGTTAGATGTGTTTTAATCAACATAATCAGCTAAACCTCTCCAGACTTGAGACCTCTCATTGCTATTTCATATTCAGAATTTGATACTATCCTCTTCTAGACTGTGTTCTTTCATTGTTTATTTGAAATACTCTCTACCACAAAGGAATCTGTTCATTCCTAGGTGCCAAAATTAAAAATTAATTTGGAAAGCTAATTTATATCAACGAATGGGGCAGAAGGGAAAAGTCCATTTCATTAGAAATTAATTTCAAAATTATGCACTGCCTTGCCTTATGAGATTTATCAATATAAACTGAACTGTACAAATTACTAAATAAGACTGGAACAGATTATCTTATTACATTAGGATCATATTGCCTGATTTCTGAGACTTTCTTCAGGAAAGGAAAAAAGATATGTTGATCTGTATTATTAACTACCTTCATAAAAAGGTGTTATGTACATAAATATCACATTAATAGCTAGGAAAGACGTTGCACCATCTCATATGCCTTTGCCTGCCCGTGACACGTACAACATTTTCTGATTATTTTTTGATTTGCATGTTAGAGTCTATTCTTCTTTGAATTATGAGTATACATGAATTTAAGATAAAAAGGAGTTTTAAGCTCTCCAGTTTGCAAATACTTGAAACACGAGTTGGCCATTTGCTGTTGTTTTTTTCTCTTAGATTATGCAGGATTTAAGAATTAAAAATGCAAATGAAAGTTTTGTCTATCAAATTAACCATTTTGGTTTTGCAGTGTCATATTCCTTCTAGTTTTTAGAAACCAAAGGTCCCCTTTTACAGTGGTCTTTCAAGTTATCTGATTTCTAAGAAAGGGTGTAATTGAAAATATTGTGAACAAAATAAGCACTCATTACTTATTTGCTCAAGATTATTCTCAGCAATATTTATGAGCAAAACACGTCATAAAATTTAAGTTTTGTTAGAACTTTATTTCCAATAACATCTAACCTATAAAAATGAGAACATTTTAAAAAGTGTATTTCAGTTGTCATAATTTTCATTAATGCTTAAAAAGAAAGATTAAAATTATAAAACAAAAGATTCTTAAAGCAATGACACCTTTTCAACTTGATGCATTGCATAAAATCACAATTACCAGCACTACTAATTGAGTGAAACTTTTGTTTTCTTCAGAAGTAGCTAATAGAAGTTATTTACTAATAAAGGCAACATTTTTATGATGTGATATATGATGAGATAAAAGTTAACATTCCACTAGAAGCACAAATTTTAAATCCTTCTGACCTCAGTGGTATTCTGGTCAAGTGTCAGGATTCAGTTCACTCAGGATGATTTGTAAAAATGCTATCTTTGGAAATTGCTCTAATGCAAGAATCTCACTGATTTCCAAGAAAGAATAACACAAAACTGGTGAAGCTATTTTATCAATCCTTTTTGTGATTCCAGCAAATTGGAAGAACTTTCCTGGAGTTGGAGGTTAACTTCATTCAGCTCTATTACTTTTGCAGAGTTTATAAGCACTTTAAAATGACAATCAACTTGTGGACCAGTAAGAAATAGATGGTCAGAGCTGAAAATTATATTCTTTAAATGTTTTCTTCTTTTAAACCCATATCTCTGCCATCCCCATCAGTAAATACATGAGGTATTAAATGCATTTGTATGTTATGCATTTTCATGTATTACAGAGCTTGTAGTTTAGTTGTTATAATACCAGAGGTTTATTGCACATCTTGGGTCTCTGTGCTAAGTCCTGAATCAGGACACAGGCAGTGAAAACATAAGAGCCTGGTTTCCCACGCTCTGCATAAGCTATTGTTATAAAACAATAAGTTGGCAACACTAGTATCTGGAATAAAATAAGTTTGAGTCCTTGAACACCTGCAGAGATATGAGGAGAAATGAGATCTCTTGATTTTTTTTTAATTTAATTTTTTTCTTTGTTGAAAAGCCTCAAGGAACCCTTCTAGTGCTCTTTGTTATCCTAATCATGCAAATGGTCAGCACCAGGAGGCCACTTGCCTTTCCGTCCATGTTGCATTTTAGTAATTTGAAGTGAGAAAAAGAAAGATTGATAAATTCATATTTCAGAAAGATCATTTGCTTAGATATCTAGCAGGCAAATATGGGGAACTAGGGCTATAAATTCTAATATGCCATGTTATATGAGGTAGTTTAGGGCTTACTCATAACAGCTTCCAGCTCCTGGCTAGTAAATATGAATGGGAATTCATTGCACACACTTACTCATGCAACCATTTTCCATACTGTCTTATCATATCGCTTTTAGCCTCTCCACTCAGCACTGCATGGCTTCCCATTATTCCATTCCCCATTTCAAGTGATGTGTGCTGCAATCATGTAATGCTTTATCGTCATGTATCACCTGGAGCACAGACAAACAGTGAAATCTTTCACAGAGCATGCAAATTTTGAGCAAAGCTAACTGAGCACTTTCCACAGCGGTTTGTGGGCCTGATAAGAATGCTACACACTAGCAATTTGGGCTGCTTGGCAGGGCATGGTGTGAGTGCTGCGGGTACAGAAATAATCAATTTTGCATAAGGAAGTTTCTTGTATTATGATAGATCGCTGTGATGCATAATTCAAGGGCTAAGATAAAGAAATACGATAGCTGAGAGAGAAAAGGTCCCTCTCTCCTAATGGAGTATCCTAAGAAGTATATAGTCGAGAGAATCATTCAACATGGTGTCTGCTGATCCACAGCAGGCTTTTCTGCAATCTATAAAAAACCATCTGCTTAGAGCAGGGGAACCATGTGCAGCTCACTAATGTATAAACTTCGAACCAGAATGTTCAAAGCTCTGTTCAGCCACACAACTCCCCATTAATGTTAATCGGAAGTGTATGGTTTTCATATACCCCTTTGAAAATTATATCCCATGAAGTGCTTTGAAACAATATATTCCCACAAGCATTGACTCAGAAACCAGTACTTCTGAAGGAAAACTGCAGTTGCCATAATTCTGAGTCAGTGCAACTTAAAACAGTGGATGTTTTTTTCCCCAAAGATCCATGTGGCTCATGGCTTAGAAAAGAGAAATGTTCTATGATTTTGAAAGCAATGCTGATGAGATCTTTATTGTTTTAACAATAGAGAATAAAATAAGAAACAACTTTTTCAGTATAAACTAAAGATAAACCATATTGATGGAATAAGAATGAATTCTTAAAAAAATGCTTCATTGCTTAGAATAAATGCTATTTACTCCCTTTAATTGTAACTGGTCATTTTTTATTTTCTGCAGTCAGTGGTGGAGATGGTAATTTATTTGCATGGTGGGAATGTATGAAGCATATTTATACACATATATGTTCTAAGAAAGATGTTTCTATACTATTATCTTGAAATTGCTATAAGTTCTATCTCCTTAAGATAAAATAAATTATCCCTACCTACCTCGTGAGACATGAGCAACGATATTTTGTAATTTGAGTAAATAAATCTTTTACCTTAACTGTCACTGAGAAGTGGCTGAAAAATAAACTTCAAACTTCATATATTTGCTAGAACTGTCTGAAATGGATTTATACAGATATTGCACATCAGGATGGTGGCAACTTCACAATCGTTGTACTGTATCAAACCTGCTTTGAACAATTCAGAATTAATGGTGCTTGCATGCTAAACCACTGCTGTAATAGCTGAGTGGTCTATGAAAATTTTGCTGTGCTCTGAGCATAAACAAATTCCACTCAGAGGAAGACATCCATACTAATCAAATATGAAGAATAATAAATTCAACATTACTGACTCAATATCTCCAGTGCTGTGTGAAATATTAGTTAAGGCCAAAAGTAGCATCTGTAACCTATCCCTTAACTGACATGTCCCTGATGTGTGCTGCACCTGCTTGGGTTAAATGAAGTAAAATCTTATCTTCTCTCTGTGAAAACATTGGGGATGTAAATAACACTGTTTTATTCCATAATTTTATTTGTTCCACTCCCCCTCCTCCATCTTGGGATATGAAGGCATGAAAACCCTCTGTGGAGCAAAGCCCTAAAAAAGAGCTTTGAATTTCCAGTTCAAAATATTTTAGATCAAGCCTATTCTTAGATGTCGTCCTTACTGCAAACTATTTCAACAAGAGTAACCAATTTTCTGAAAATCTTTCCCAGTTTTTCAGGAAGATTTCATTGCAAAAACAACTCAGAGAAAAGCAGGGGTAGTTTTACTGTAGTGAAGAGGAAACAAGTAAAGTGCTTTCCCAGGACAGGAGTCTTCAGCATGATGACATCATTTACAGTTCTTCTGTCAAAATTTAATTTCTCTGAATGAATAAAATGAAATGGCTCTGCTTTCTTTCTTTCAAACTAGCAAATAGCACGAGTACATTTGTTTTGCCTGATCACTGACAGCTCACTAAAAAAAGGCCTGTTGCACAGCCTTTATCCACATGAAGTGAAATCTTTAATCTCAATACATAGACCGTTCATGACCTTGTTGTTTGTAGCTTTTCCTGTTATTTTCATCCACTCGTAATTTTAAAAGGATAGAAAGAAAATTGTATAGGTTCAGTACAAACAACAGGGAAAATCAGAAGCTACAAGGATATGAAAAGCCAACACCTAATCTACAAAAGTGGGAAGTGTTTACAGTCCCCAGAACACGCTGTCAACCTCCAAGCAGGGTCAGCAAGCAAGAGGCTGCTTGGGGGTTAGCAGTCTGTTAAACTACAGGGCAGCTTGAAAGACGCTAAGACGTTGAGTATCTCCTTGGGTTACTCATTTATGCCCTTTGAAGTGGGATTAGAAATGCGATGACAGAAAAAGGAGGGGACATCAGTGCGTGGCAATGGCTGTGTTGCACAATTCAGTTTGTTACTATTGGACGCATGGCAGTGCAGCCTGTTGCAAATTGGCTGAATGTGATGGGAGGCCAATTTGATGCAACACATGATGCTGAAGATATAAACAACAAGGATGTAGCTGAAGTGTTGTTAAGAAAGCATTTATCCTGCTGTGCTATTAACACTATTGTTTAATGCATTTGTTCTTGAATTTTCTTCAAGGCTTGATAAAATGTATAACTGGAAAAGGACACGCGTCTCCATGTGCAATTCTCTAATGGCAATTTTTATCTGGCCTATCTTCTCTTAAAACAATGATATCACACACTATTTCTGAATTAAAAAGCTACTGTAGTTGTAGAACTAAATATCAATATTGTGCAGCAGGGAGAAATGAGAAAATCTCATTCCGGTTAATTAAAAATGTCTCTGCTTTCCCTAAAATTAGGTTGCCCTGAGTTTTTAGAAATCTTTCTTCAGTGTTAGCCAAATTTTGATCACTACAACTACATAGAATGTTAGGGAATTTTTCTGGTTGTACATGTAAACAAGTGACATCAGAGTCACAGCCTCTAATTAATTATCCTTTGAGCTATTGTTGTTTCAAAATAATATACCCTTTGGGAGCTGACCTAAGACAAAAAAATAATCTCTGTAAGACTTTCCCTAGGTTTGTACTCTGGACAAGAATACAGGAGTAGGGGATGAGAAGGAAAGGTGGCATTTCATATCTATGTGCTTCTTGCATTTTTTCTTAGCAGCTGAAACAATGAAAAAGGAACTTGAGAAGCTAAAACAAGTATAAATTCCCTCCAGGACAGTCTTCTTAATTTTCCTTTTTACCTATGGCACACTTTCATCTTATCAGAGTTTAAGTATATATATAAATTATATACATGTATATATTATAATATATATTATAATTATATATATACACATATATACAGAGTGAATACTTGCAAAGTCAAATGGAAAATATATTTCACCTGCTAGTTTCCAGTACCCAGAAAATGCAGGTTCTTCATATTTTGAACTGTTTTCTTTGCATTGAACTGATCTGTACAAAAGATATAAGAAAAATCTGCGGAACATTTCAGTCAAAACTCAAAAGATTAGAGCCTTATTGTGGAATTGTGATAGGGATAGAATTTCAAAAGAATAAAGCATAAAGAATTGAAACAGGTTTCTGCAGGAGTCTTTCTGAAAAACAGACAGAATTTAAAATAATGATCTGTAGCTACTGAGTTTTATAGGCTTTTACATGACGTTTTCCTAAAGTCAATCATGCTCCAGTACAGAGTACAACACAAAAAGCAATCTGCATTCTTTCTTGTCAGTGTCAGGTTTTCAAACCAGAGCAACTGAATCAGCTCTCCTTTTTCTTTCTGTGTATAGCAACAAGGAAAAGGGGAAAAGGAAAACAATATGTTTTCACCCAGCACTCCATAGCCAAAATTGCTGACTCATTTGAGAGTAATAGCTGGTCACATCCTGAGCTGCAGTCAGACCAGCGCTGCCTCTCCAGCTGGCCTTCACAACTCTGCAGTGGAGAGGGCAGAGCAGTCAAAATAATACAGCAGTCAACCAACCAGAGTAAAGATTAATGTTAAAAAAGGAAGGGCAAACATCTAAAAATAGGGCTGGAGTAGTGGGAGAAACACATAGCTTCCATAAAACTGCCAAAAACACACAGTTTGTTGATGTAGAATAGTTTCTACAGTATCCCTGGCTGCTCAGTTGACAAACATGCTGTGGTTACGTGAGCAATAC
The DNA here is from genome assembly GCF_963662255.1 of Cinclus cinclus. NCBI lineage: Eukaryota > Metazoa > Chordata > Aves > Passeriformes > Cinclidae > Cinclus > Cinclus cinclus. The sequence continues at coordinate 49,964,577 of NC_085048.1, read as the reverse complement.
ATCTCCGTGTACCAAGGGTTGAACTGACCTGGCTGAGAGCAAAATGCTTCCACCACATGCTAGCAGGACATCAGTAATCCCATGGGAGCCAGCAGTGCTTGAGGGTGAACTCTCGGTTCAGTTGGCAACAATAGTAAAAAGGCACAGTGAGGCCAGTGTTTGACCCGATGCACTAAAGTTCATCAATGTTAATTGGACTTTTTTCCACTGATTTCACCCAGCTTCAGTCACCAGCTCAGCATCTAATCTCAAAAGAATTAATTATTCAGGCCATGTTCCTATTCTCATTGACTTAAATCTGATGTTTTCAAATAGCTCATTCTATGATGTAAATGGCATATGCAATTTATGTTAAATAAATTTTGAAGGAATCTAGGTTTACTGCAAAAAGTGCTTCTTGAAGCATAAATGAGCATTTTACAGGCTCTCACATATGTGTGCAAAATGATTTATATCCACCAATCATATGTCCTTTGGAAGCACCATGTACATGTACATTTGTGACATTCAGAGAGCTTTTAAATTGGTATACTTTGAACTTACTCATTTTTCATCATTAACAGGAATTATGTGGTTAACTCCCCACAGTACATACCACATCAAAATAATCAACTACAATTCCCTCAGTGATGAAAAAATATAGTTTATTCTTGAATGAACAAAATCTATTTTTTTTTCTTTCAACAAAGCATTGCTTGTAGAAAAAGAATAAGAGAAAAATGAATCTCAAAGAATATATTTATACATAACTTCTCCTTGAAATTTTGGCCATTACATTTGGGTTGTTGCTGGAAAACTGAAATGACACCAAAGGTTCTTTGGCAGAGGATCTGAAGTGGGGAATAAGAAAGCTGAGGGCTTTGCAGTCAATACACCATCAGCCTTTTTTATCTGCACCACATTGTCCACTGAAGGAGGACATTGGTTTTACTTTGATCAAGAGCAGATGTTTAAGGCAGATGTTTGGAGAGAAAAAGAATTGAGCTCTCATTTATGAAATACTTTCCTGTGAGGCACTCAGGGCTATGAAAACAGGTACAGAGCATTTTCAGGTTCAAATTTCAGATTTTTGAAGTAGTGGGGGGAAAACTAGATCCTTTATCTAATACAATATTTCCGTACAAACAGAAGCAGTTTTCTGGGATTTTTAAGGGTGTTCATACAGTATTCTATGATTATATTCTCCCTCTGTTCAGTAGCTGTTCAGAAAACAGCAGAAGTCTGCTCTGCATAAGTTATCTACCCAATGACCCCAGAGCCCCATGGTGTCCACAAGGGGTGGTGAGATGGGCAGGATGACACACACCTGGCTGTGGGGCTGGAGCAGAAGAGACGACTGCTGCAACCTGAGGCCATTTGTTGTAGCTGTATTTTTGGCCTTCAGTGTTGTGTACTAATTTTTTTTTAAGCAGCCACTCATCTGTGCTAAAAGAGCTGAATATTTCACAATGGAGCTTACAAAAAAATTAAATCAATAAAAGAAGGGAAGCAAAACTTCAGTATTATTGTCATGAGGACATTCACTGCCTGATCATTCTTGCCCTTCCCTTTGGAGTCTCCCTTGACCCTAGCCATGGCACTGGACCCCATTTCAGTCCCCCAGGGCCATCAGCCCCTGGCTCAGTGATGCCTCAGCAGGGTCAATCTCCAGCTTCCCACAGCCCTGTCCTGCCCTGCCATGGACCCCGCCGTGTCCCATCCTGGCCTGCCCTCATCCCCCCAGGCTATCCTGCTCCTGTCTGGCTGGGTAGGAGCAGACCCTGGTGGCCAGGCTCTGTCCTGGCATGGCCAGTGCAGTGACCATCAGGGCAGGACTCCTGATGCCATCTCTGGCAATGAACTAAGTGGCTGGGAGGCCACTGAGCAGCCTGGCCACTTCCATGCTATGAGTCTCCTCCAGACCTCAGAAGCAGGATGGGCATACATAAAGTAAAGTGTCCCTTGAGAAATGGTCCCTGGCCTGCTCTGCCTTCAAGACCTCCTCTGGTAGAGTTAGCCATGGCCTTCCAGCTGTCCCTGGATCTCCAGAGCCAAAGACAGGGCCTGCTTCTAGAAAAGCCTGACATTTTAGAGCTGTAATATTTCAGATCCTGTGGGCTTTAAAAGTGTATGACAGTTCAATGCCTGGATAGATTCACTATTGGAAGAGCATTATGTTTGCTATAAACATGAACATTTGAAGTGCTCCAAAGTCTTTGTAAGCAAACTTGTCTGGCACAATTTGACAATGCACATGTTTTCTATTTGCAGATAAATTTCTGAGTGTCCCACAGGGGTTATGAAGGATTCAGAGGAACACATATATCTTTTTTCTACAATATTTTATCTCATTTTAGAATTAAAAAAATATAATGCAAGTGATTTTGGTTACTTCTATAAATATATTCTACCTTATAAAACCTTTTATCTTTTTCAGGAGCAGTGTAATCTGTTATGTTTTATATTGAAAACAAATGAAGAGGGTCTTCAGTGGACAAACTGAACCAGAAATATTTTTCACTACCCAGAGTAGTTTATATATAAGAAAGAGAAGGAAACCTGTAGGAAAAAGGAAAGTACATAGAGAGCTACATATTTTCAGTATTTATCCAGCAACAGTGCAGAAACTCAGAAACTTGTCTTAGGGTTATAGTGCTGTATAGGGTTGGACAGGCAGGATTCATTTCAGAATGTATTCCTGACATTTCTTCTTCACAGACTTTCTCACTCTCTGTGAGTCTGTAAACCTCTACAATGATCCTTCACAATTCACACCTATCTCACCGGGTAATAATTTAAAGAAAATATACAGAATGTGGACCAAGGAATCCAGATTCATGAACACCAACAACAGGAGTGGCAGGAAAAGTAAGATGCCTTTGAATGAGACACAGACAAAAAGTTCATTAAAAGTTTAGAGTGAAAACCAGGGAAGAATGGAAATCCCTAAGTCAGTGCATGGCAGGACAGACAAAAGGAAGACCAAAGAGATCGTGAACAGGAACTGGTCCCCAAAATTGCTCTGGATAGAGATCACTAGAAAGACTCTTCAAGAAATGTGTTGATGGACAGTCCTAAACGAGAAACAGGTTGGTCAAGTCCAAATAGAAAGAGAGAGAAGTACACTTATATACAGGAGAGAAATAAAGTATTTAATGATAGCAGAAAACAAGGTGAAAAGGCCTAGAGGTCTTGGGTTGAGAGCTTCCTGGAGGAGTTATATAAGTGGAAAAGAAAGTGATACTAATATTTCATAGGAAATAATTTAAGAATTTATATGGGCAAGGTTTGCACTGTCCAATTTCCATCTTGTCCTATGGTTGTGTTCATTATTATTATTTTAAATTTCTACTCTGAAACTTCTACTCCTTCTTACCCTTTACTCCCAAAACACAGAAGTTGCCAGAGTGAACTAATCCACTGTGCTGTTCAAGCAGTTTTCCTGTGGGAAACAGAAAAGGTGTGATTGGCAAGATTTTCCTATTTTTGAATTTGATTCATTGACTTTGACACAGGTTCTAAACCCTGAAGTTCTCATAAAACTGATCTCTGTAGGTAGTGGGCAAAAAGCAAGTGGCACCAAAACTTACAGGCAATGAACCTGAGCCAGTTTCTCCCTTTCTTTTATCGAATTTCTTACCCAGTTTAATCCCAAAAAGCAATTTAGTCAGATGTGCAACATGTTTACTCAAATATTTCTTACAGTGTTATGCTGCTAAGACATCCAACCCAAAACTTCACCATACAAATATTTGACTTAGGGACACATGGTACACGGGAGCATGACTGCAGTTCAGCTCAGACATAATGAGAGGAGGAAGAAAATTTGGGGGAAATTGATGATAGAGATGGCAGAAGTAGCCTCAGCCTCTCTAGGGAGAGAGCTAAGCCTTCCATAACTAAGATTGTTCATAACTTGGTGTACTACCCAGTTTGTGCCTGATAACAATTCACACTCAGAGCTCATCCAGGATTTATCAATGCTGCTGACTGGCAAGCTGACTTTTCTTCTCAGGTAGATTGCCACCCATCTTCAAAACCTTGTCACTGAAATTAGATTATTGCAATAGATTTTTTATGAGGCTACCCTGCAAAACTCTTTGGGAATTTACATGGAAAGGAGTAACTTGCTCATAGGACTAGTGTCATGCTAGCAGATGTTTTGCAAGTGACATCTAGACAGATTTTGTTCCAGACTAATTATGTGTGTTTTGCTAGATACTGTTGATAGATATCACTTTTACAAATAATTTTTGAGATGGTAATTAATAATAAGGATGTACAAATACAATTGAATTGACATTTTTATGGTAGCTTTTTTGTGGAAACACATTTCTTTCAACATTATAACCTACAGAAATCTGATGGGTGTTAATTTAAAAGAAAAAAAAGAGTAAAAAAATAGAAATTAGGAACAACAGTTGTTTTTGGTTTTTTGTTTTTTTTTTATGTAAGCAAACAGGGAAGACAGCCAAATGTTTACAGATGTAAGAAAACATCTTTTGAAGGCATTCTATCAGGAGTTCAAATTGAGTGCATAATGCATATCAAAAACTACTTTAAAAGAACTGCAAAAAAAATTAGTAAACAGTGGAGATGGAGTGTCTATGAAAAAGTTATTCTTCAAAAATCCAGCTTATTAAAACAAAAACACAAAATATAGACACTGAATAATTAAATGCAAAACAATTATACTATAGACTAAACCAAATTTTCAGAACCAACGCATTGTAGGCATAAAATTATCAATCAAGTAAAATAGAAAGCATATATACCTGAAACTAGAAACCTGACAGAGTCTTCTGGATTAAGATGTACTCAAGATATGTAAGGTCCACTCAGAAAAGACTGTAAGAGAAGAGCTAGATTAATTCCTTGCATTCCTGCTGCTTATGAGGAGCCTGAGGAAGTTTCATTCTGGAACTGTCATTTTTGCGGGATGAGCCAGAGGAGTCATCTCAAGCAGTAGCAGCAGCAGAAGCTTAGAAAAATGTCCATTAAATGAAGAGTGATGAGCCTCAAAGCCAAGATGACAGCCATCCAAGATCTTTCTTTGAAAGGGCTGAAATATGACAGTCTCAAACTATTAAATGTATGCATTCTATCAATTCAATAACCACCTGTATAAAACAGAAAATTGTTTCTTCTTGAACAGTCTCATATAGCTCATAGCCCTGTAACCCCTATTTTTGTACTCATAAAACTGGAAAAATATGTCATCAAGGTAGACATAGTATGCATGTAGCTAGATTAGCTCACGATAAAAGAGCCAACATATTACTTGCAATATTTTGCTTAAAAAGCTGCTTGTGGTCATTACATCATGTTAATACAGATGACATAGGTTTTCAGAAGGTTTGCAGGTGGTTACTTACCACAAACCCTTAGACAAATTAGGGTATCACCGGTTAAAAAAAAGTCTAAGTCCTCTTCTGAATTTAAAAGACAAACAGAGACAGAATACTGCATAAAAGATGGAAAGCAAGGAACAGGGAATGAGCAGACATTTTCCTGAGAGGGGTAAAACTGGCAGCTAAAAAGGCAGATAAAGTTCAACAAATATAAGAAATGTAAAGGGAGGGTTTTGAGGGCAATCTTTGAATTATGAGCTGTTTAAAGGAGATGAGGAGGTAAGAATTGAATTCGAAAATGACTAAAAATTACACAGTTACTTTTTTCCCATCAAGACTTAGTTTGCAAAAGAAATGCTGTTATGGACTCAGGAAGTCTCAGCACCACAGATTTCTAGAGCTGGGAAGACATAGTGGGAGAAGAACCATGCAATGTTTCTTCTGCCTCTTTTACACTTTTTGTCAGCATTTAGCACTGATATTTGTCAGAGACACAGTACTGGACTCCTTACCCAACTTCAAGTAAAATATAGGTTTATGTACCCTAGGGGAATAGTATTTTCTTGATTGGTTGATAGTTTATTTATATGGACTGTAATTTCCACCCTAATGACAGAAGGCTTGTTTCCAATTTCAGAAACATTAATTTTAAAAATCATCCTTTGGTCTTTCTTAGGCTTTATGCAGTAAATAATGTTCAAATATTTCTTTTCATTTCTTTGTACTTTCCTTACATCTTCTTCAAAAACAAAAATAATTTTAAAATTCTCTAATCCTACAATTTTGTTTCAGCTAGTGTGGTTAGGAGGGGTTTTTTGACATTTCTTCAGCAACAGTCAGAACAATATAAAAGTCACAGAATTGACAGGAGGGATTTAAGATGTGAGCAGAAGGTGTAAATTTCATGAGCTAGCAAACATGAAGTGGGGTCAATGAGAGGATATCACAGAATATCATATTTTATGGCCATGGCTTTGCTCTTTTGGAGGTGAATGTAAGTAAAATAAAAGCAAGTAGAGTTGAGAATTCTGGTCCTGAACAAAACCTGCTGTTGTTGAGCATAGGAAAATAGTGATAGCTCAGTTAAAATGACAGCTTTCGCTGACTTTTTGTAATGCACACCAAGAAGCAAAGCCTGCTGGAAAAGTCTGTAAGAATGGCACTAAGTGGTCTTTGTGCCCTCTAATCCTAAGATATTACAGTAAAAAAAGCAGTCTGATCTAAAATGGAGCAGGTAGAAAATGGTCCAGGACAGCAGCTCCCTCATCTGAAACTGCAAGTACTTAACTTATCAAGTCTTTCTCATACCATCAGTGCAACTGTAAAATAAAATGTCAGGAAGGTCTGATGAGAAAGTAGGCCCAGGGCAAATAAAAAGATGTGAAAAATTCTTTTGTGAGATACAGATATTCAGGGAATTGTGAGAACAAGCACTAGGATTTCCTCAAATGTCAGTTGTGAAATACTGTCATTTATCCAGAGCTGTGAACATATAAGATAATTCCAGGTGTACATTTTAAGGCAAGATTTCTCTGGAAGCAAAAGGAATTTGAATGGCAGGATTAAAAAATGTGATCTGCATGTTTTTGCATTTAATAACTGCAAGGAGTTATGCAGAAAAATGTTTCACCTGGTTTGTTGAAATATCTTTATTTTATAATTTCTAAAAGATGGTCTTGTAAAGTGAGGATTAAAGATGTGAGCAAGTGATGCATGCATTTATTCATCACTTTTAATTTCCTGTGGGGTAAGTTCCTCATCAGGTCCCTGTGGATATGTTTGCTGTATAACACTCCATCTGGCACCCTCCATGAGGCTTTGTGAAGCCACAGACCTGAGATCATACTGTCTGTGGGATTTGCCTTGTTCACTGTGGAAGCAAGCACCATCCTCATGACAGCAACTTTGGCTTCTCTAATGCATTTGTTAATTACATTTCCTCTTGATCATTGGGTGGGAAGAATCTGCATGCTTGTGTGTTTTATTTCTTGGTCTGGCCTATCAGCACATTCTTGGGGAATTAAGCCTTTGTCTATAACAGATAGAAAAGGCTAAAGAAAGCATGAGTTATGAAAAGCAAACAAGTTAATTTCTTTGCAGCTTCATGTAGACTGTGAGTTTGGAGGCAGTGGACATTGCCCTGCATTCTCCCCTAAAATACCACAGCTCCTTTCACATCCTCATATGAGATTGGTGCCATGGGCCTCCAGGTCTTATGAATGTTTGCTTGGGTTAAGCCTGTTTTTCTTGACTAGTACTGCCATTTCACACACAGATTTTGGTCTGAGATAAGATGACATTTTCTAAAGATGATACAGACAGGACATTCTTCATTAAGGTTTTGTTTTCTGAGAAAAAAAAATAAGTGGCATATTTTGTTTTCCTAATAGCAGCTTTTGCCAGTTAATAACAACAACAAATAACCTCTGTTTGCTGTCATTCAGGATGATTACAGAGATGTTCTTGATAGGCTTTTTTATTTTTCCTGATCCCTGTTTGAGTTCTCATAATTATTTTGTCCAGCCTCATTCCCATAACCATAAAAATCTCTTTGAAGGAAAGTCATCAGTTGCATAAAGGAGACCGTTCAGCCTGAGAGGGAAGTGATATAGCCTAGGATAGATGAATTTTATATTACTTTGGGCAATAAAAATCTCACTCTCTTTTTTTGCATAGAAAGGACTTTAATGAGGAACCATATGGGATAAATTTGTTATTTGCAGGTAATCTTATTTTTATGATTTAAGCCTACATTGCATCTCTTAAGCAATGGGACATAAAAACACAGGAACTGATGGAGCAGATGGGGTCAGTGATCCTTCCATCTAAATCTTCAGCTGAGAACAGCTGCTTTAGAAATCTAGGATGTAGTAAAGGTTGAGATATACAGATAGAGAGAGAGAGAGAGATGACATAGATGATATAGATGATATAGATACAGATTGAAATACATATAGATATGTATATATATAGATTAGATCTAGATGAATAGATTAGATATACATAGAGTTGATATAGATGATATAGATAGATATAGATATAGATATAGATAGATAGATAGATAGATAGATAGATAGATAGATAGATAGATAGATAGAAAGAAAGAAAGAAATATCTTTATAACAAAGGAGTACAAGTAGAGATCTTGCTTTCCAGATTGACTGACGGGGTTGCCCACTTGATCTGTGTCTTCCAGAAATTATTTAGAATAATAATTTAAAACATACCACCTCCCAAAAAAAACTCCATGCTGCTCTTCTGAATGGGATTGATTAGATACTTATGTCCAGGGAGCATGTAGCAAAATACCTCTATCAGTTCATCAAAAGCCACAGCACTCTGTCAGCTGGAGAAATTCAGGTGCCTGAACACATGCATCTTTTTTTGAGGCCTTATGTTCTTTAACACAGATCAGGCACATGATCTGATGGAAGGGAGATCTGTATATTTTTGGAACAGGTTCTGGACATTAAGCAGGACATACTTGGTTACTACAAGGTCTCTTGTCACCTACGTTTAGGTAGCTGTACATCTCTTTTCTTGTCAGAGGCACATTTTCAGGTTGATGAATTAGTGTCTCTGCTCTTACACTAAATTTAATCTGGGGCAGGCAGCAAAGACACCAGACCTCATTTCATTGTAAATCAGCTCCTGTTGTAAACTAAGCATACGTTTGGCACTGCAAGGGCACTCAGTACCACCTCTGGCAGAACACCTAAATACTTGCTTTGTCATAAACACAGAAAGTCACAAGCCTTTAGATCTGAGGCTTACAGATCAATAATTAAGGCTCACTTTAAGCATGTGATTAAATGCTCTGCTGAATTATTATCATATAATGCCCTTTATTTCCCATGTTCAATTATCTATCTGTAAAAAAATCAATATTTTTAGAATAGCAAAAGGCATATCCATCTTACATTTCAAGTTTCTATATGAGTCTTCAGAAATTATAGCTTAGTTATGAGAAAACTTTCTAAGAGAAGATTATAGCCAATGCTGAGAGCATTAAACATTTGTGTTTTCAATGGCAAACCATTGAAACTCAGCAGTTATGCTTTGATCTAGAGTTTTGAGGTCAACCCTGGTCATGAATAATCTTAGTGATCCTCAGATCAAATCAAGGTCAGCTTAACATTTCTGTCCAATTGAACATCACCAAAATAAAAGTTTTAGAGGGAAGGGTGTAAATCCACAAAGAATGAAACCAAGGAAAATGTTTGCAATAACCTTTGCAAGAGTGAAACTGCCCAGCACTGGGAACAGTTCTACATGTTCTGCTATCTTCACAGCAAGTCGTCAGAAAAATAATACTAAGATATTGATTATCATATACTAATTGTATAAAGTTGTAAATTGACATGCTTTTAAAATTTCAAGCTCTTTTGTTTGAAAGTAGGCTAAATTAATAATTTTGAACTCAAGCAAACCTTTTGATTGTTCTAATTGAATTTATCTTTGAGATTACTTCTTGAACTAAGCATCTTACTGTTTTCTCATTGTAAAGATCAAACAAACATATACTTGAGTCCCCACTAAAGAACAAACAGGGAGGAGTTTTGGAAGGTGTAAAAACTGAGTGGCTAATGGACTCCACTGGGCAAAGAGACACGTCTTTCTGAGAGGGCTGTTTATCATTTGGCTGTGGATTAAACAGATACCCCAGGAAGTGTTTTTGCAATTAAGTTCATGTTACTCCATCATATTTATATTTCAGAATAATGGTTGTGTGCATTTGAATTCAAGGAAATTAACATGTTCTGACCTTACTGTCTTGAGAATGAGGCCACTTTCAGCAGGTATGTAATAAAACAAAACAGTGTTCTCTTTTTTTATCTTTATTTAAATAACCTTGTCAGGAAAAGATTGATATCAAATAACCTATCTATGAATGTTTAACAGTTAAAGAAAAACTAAATTAAGCACCCCTCTGAAGGACTATGAATATAGCTGACAATTTCAGAAAATAATGTTTATTTTATAGCCATGGAGCTGACTTATATATTCAGCAATTTATATGATTTAATTGTATACACATCTATTCAAAGAAGGAACAATCTACAACACATATAGATACACAACCCATGGTTTTATTTTTATGTATTTAAACATACAGTCACAGGACTGCGTGTAAATTTTCCATTTGCAAACTCCAAAATACAGAACAAGGGAAACTATGGTGTTTAAATGCATATATCAATAATGATTCAGTATGTCATAAGATATCCAAACACTTCATTACTTGAAGTATAAATATCTTCAGTGGCTGGAAAAGCATTTATTCTTACTGAGAGTTAAATCCCTACCATTTAAAAAATCAGGCAATTGCTAAGCAATTTGAGTACCTCACAAAACATTTAAAACGTACACTGGCACCACATTTTCACTCTGGAATAAAAGCACTGAAATTGGCATTTACCAAATTTATGCCACAAAATGAGTCTCTCTACGTATACAGAAATATGTCAAATATCAGTCTCAAGCATAAGGTTTGTGGGCAGAAATAGCTCAAGTGCAACAAGAATGAGAGGGTCAAACCACAATCCCAGCTTTATATTGAAGCAAGCAGACAAAATCTGCAGTTGAATGAGTTTGAGGATCATGGATGTGGTATGAAATATGATGGATATATATTTATCAATTATACCAAGTACTTTGAAGAAGAAATTATTTCCCATGTATTAGATTCCTTTAAAAAAATATGATACACTTCTAAAATTTCATCTTAGGTCTCAAGTGTCATTCTTTACAAATTTTTTTCACTTGTCTGTGACCTAATATCCTGGTAAGACCAGATGTTACCCTTAATACAGTTGGTAGCAGGAAATGTGCTGCTCCTGGAAGAAAAAGACTGTCTTCAGATCTGCAAAGGATTGCAATTTGCATTCATCAAAGATTTTTGCACGATGATAAAGACTTGTCCATGAACACAGAATTGTTGGATGAGGGCTTGAGTTCTTAGTTCTTGACATAAATATTTCACAGTGACTTTGACATGTGTTCAAGGTCATTATCACAGCTTATGTTGGTTAGTAGTAGTTTTTTTCTCTAATTATTCTTCATTGGCTTGGCAGGACTTCAAGGAAGCACTTCTAGATTTTATTTAACATCTGATGAAGTTATTAATATTAATCTGTCTCTGAAAATTTAACATTACCAATGGTGAGCTGGTAATTCTATTTTTTACTTTGAACATATCAAAATATTATTATCTATTCTTGTCTTTAAATGCTTAGAGATCACTTTTCCCTATTTGTCTTTATTATGTCCTTGGCAAGAAAAACACTCCCAAACCCCCAGAACTTTTAGGACTTTTTAAACTCTCATTTGCCAGCTAAATTATTCTAACTTAAACTTTGAAGTATATTTTATTTTTTAAAAAATAACACATTGAGACATTATGTTTACCTTAAACACAGCTGGCAAATTCTTGCCTTTCTACCTTGTTTAACCCCAGTTAAATAACACTGTAGAATATGTCTGCCCCATAAATGAATGTTTATTGAAATCAGAGTACACCCAGTAAGAATTTTAATTAAAGCAAAAGAATAGCTGAATAGAATGATATGGCATCTTTTACTGGCAAAAGCTTTACCTGCATTCTCTTATAAACAATGTTGCTTAAGATTTTCTCACTGGGGAACTCTAAAGTGATGAGATCAAAGTTAACAAATCTAACTGAAAAAACAGAATCCAACATAAGAGCCTCCTAAAGACTAATTAAAACTTCCATGCATTCTTAGAGTGAGCAGGACATGACCTAAATGTTGCTAAACCCTGAAGGATTTTTTTCCTGTGACATGAACACTGGGTAGATCACAAGACTGAGTCCAAATTCTATAGACCTTATATAATTTTCCAGGCACCAGTTCTGATCTACGTGTCCAAATAATTAGGGTAAACTATCAGATATTTGGAATGCATTGTTCCACCCTTACTATTGCAAAAAACTAACATGAATTGTTAGTGTTTAGTTAGTTAGTTTGTGTGTATTTCTGGTGCTTCATATTTCCTATGCACTTAAATTAAGACTGCACTTTAAAATCTTTTTTTATTTACTATTGTTTTGAGTCTAAAATTTGGTGCCCATTAAGTTTTCACAGCAAGAACACACAAGCAAAATCACAAATAACTGCATCACCATAGAAATGTCTCCCTTCCCCAAACCCCTCCCAAAAAGACCAATTTACAGCCTAAAATCTGTTCACAAATCACAATTTGTATTGGCTTTTCCTGAAACTTCATGTGTGTCTGCAAGGGCAGAGGCCGTATTGTTGTTTCAATGTAGAAAACAGGCAAAGATGATTTGGAACAACATAAATTAGGCCTAAGATAGACATAATGGATATTTTTGATCCATGATTGATGCACTAAAAGTATCTGTTTATGTTAGAGACTCAGTTTTCAAGTGTCAGGACAGGTGGACTTGTGGAGCCTGGCAAATCTTCCAGTGCTCCCAAATTTTGTACATTACCTTTATACGTTATGAAAGTTTGTTTATGTGTGTGTGTATGGGGATTGGGATTTATCCTGCTGTCTGTATAAACAAAGAATTGATTTCTAACTTCTCAGAGGGGCTGCTTTGTAAATCGTTTCTCACCATAAGATTTTTGGGGATGTTAGAAAATAGTGGTTTTAGGCAAAGAGCTTTTATTCACCTTAGCAGGAAAAGTAAGATGGTGGTTACAGTTTATTTTTGGGGTGGTTTAAGAGGATATTGTTTCACTGAAAGATATTTCTGCAAAATAGTTGTAAGAAAAAATGAGGGGCTGTACTTCAAGGAAGCTGCAATTGGTTTGCAGAGGGCAGAAAAATGGCTCTTGCCATTTTTGTTGTGCACTTGGACATTTACAGGAGGAGCTTACGAACATGCGGGGGCTAAAGTGAAGTGGGCAGAGCACAGTGTGCTTTTTTAAACAATTTTCGTACTACTGAGTTTGGACGATTGTCTAATAGAATAAAATCTAAATAGCTGGAAGATATATACAGGAGATGGAATCAGAGGTCTGGCACATCTACTAAATGTGCAAATGCACCAATGTGTACTCTGTTGTCTTTCATTCTTTGTTGTCATGCTATGAAATTCTTGAATTATATTTTCAATAAAGGTATGTATATATCATGAAGAACTGAACCTTAAACAAATACAGCATTGGGCTAAACTAAAATCAACAGTTTCCAGAAATATCCCATGGAAAGTATAGTGCTCTGTAAAGTAAAATCTACAGTCAAGGAGATGGGAGAGATTTTTCTTGGAGGTTTTCTTTGAAGAATTAGGATAGTATTGAAAATGTGGGTTCGAAGTCATATGATCCCTCTCATGCCATAATCTGGTAGTGAAAGCAATCTCAGGACCACATGACAGGATTTAGCACAGAGAAAATCTTAAATCTGTTGAAAGTCCTTTAACAAATTCCTAGAAACTGCTCGGTATCATTAGGAGGGTTTGAACTTTTAAAAAAGTTTAGGTACAAGAGACTAAGAATCCTGTCACACTTGGAATCTGCAAATGGTTAATTAGCTAAGACCTCTGAAAGAGGGAGTCGATGTTTAATGTTATGTATTATTTTATATTTAACTGCTTTGTTTTAGAAAAAAAACAGCATTAGAAATATCCTGGGAAAAAAAAACCAAAAAAACAAAAAATAGCTAATTATGTAGTAACTATTGTCCTCTGTTGCTTATAGAGTAAAAGAGAGGATAATGAATGAAGCAGAATTAGATAATAGTGGAAAGACAATGAAATGGACGACCCTGCAGTCAGAGAGGAATTGTTAAAGTTCAGGAAAATTAGACTGAAAATAAACTCGTGATAAATGGTTGGACTTTTGTCCATTGAACTGGAGATAACCAGAATTTTTTTGGTGAAATATCTTGTCAATATGTATGAATTTTCCTTTAGAATATAAAGCATAGAAATCTAATACACAGCTGTTAAGATGTTCACTAAGATATAGCAAAGAGCAGTCAAGGTTTTTGTTGTGATAGGTTTGGAACAGGGATTTGACTCTCAGTCACACACACACTGAATGTTACAGGGTCACTGTGAGGAATGGGCTCTCTCATTATCCCCCTGCTGTGGCTGTTCTGGTTTTCAGACTGGAATAGGGTGTTTCACATCCTTATAAGGACTAGCACCTGTTGCTGTGGCTTTTGTATTTTGATTAAGTAATTATCTACTGGATAGTGAGTGACTGACCAAGTAACTCTGACTTGCTAATAGCATTTTTTCATTTTCTCCAGTAATGAGTGATTGGGAGAAATCAGAGAGACATTAAATTTTCTGTTTGTCCTGAAACAGAATGTGAAAATTTTAACTCTTCAGAATTTTCATAGAACAAGTAAATTACCTTTTTGCTCAAGTTTGTTGTATCCTATGGTTTGATCTGTACATTCAAAAAGCTGAATTGCACGAGCAGATGAGTCAATTCAAAACAGGATGCAAAAAAATGTTCTGTAAAGAAATACTTTGACATTTGCCAGACACTTAAGCAAAGGCATCTGCAAAGGCATCAGGCATCTGTGAACATAATAACTAACATACACTCGAAGTTTCAATGTTCTCTATAATGAAAATCTATTCTAAACCTGCTTTTAAGAGACATATGAGAAGGTTGAAAAAAGTTTCACAAGTGTTTCTTGAAATTCACTTGAAATAACCAAGTCTGTGAAATGAAGCTGCCAGTGTCACAAGTTTGGACTTCTCTGTATGGAATCACTTCTTTTGTCTGCTTGGATAAGCATTGAAAGGTAAGCCATTAACTCATTTAACAATAGTAACTTACATAACCTGATAACCATCAGACTTTTTGACCTTGAAGACAAACCTAATTAGCTGGACAAGACATTTTTTTCTTGTCTTACCCTGAATCCAAGCTTTTCTTCTAGCCTGAAGATAACTTTCTATGACAAAAAGAAAATTTCACTTCCTTTTTTCAAAAGGGCAGGACCAAGTACGACGGCGATGATATGGACATTATTAAAACCAAGTTTTAGAGCTGACAGGGAGCTCTTCTATTGTCATTAGTAGCATACACAGGGGAGGGTGGGCTACTGAAATGTCTAATCTTCTCTCAAAAGCACCTGAACTCAGCTGTTGAATGCATTTTGTCACATTTAGGCATATGCTTAGTGCAGAAGTTAATTTGGTAATATGTACCACTCCCCAGGCAATTGGAACTCGAAATAAAGCTATAAGAAAGCTAATTCCCAAAGCAGTTCCTAATTTCTGATTGCACAGAAGAGGTATTACCCTTTTCCTTCCATTTTAACCTCTTCCACTCACTTTAACCTTCCTGGCAAGAGGCAGCAAAGTGTAATATTAAAGCCACAGAGTTCAATAACAGTATCATCCAATGCATTAGAGCAGATAAATGTTTTGTTTGAGAAGTATTATTGGGGAAGAACTTGTGCTACAATTAATTACTATTATAAACTTCAACTGTTGAAACACAGATTCACTTGTTTCTATTTGTGTTTACTGACCACAGGAGAAGAATACTTATATTTTCACACGGAACATTCTGTTCTGTTGTCACCATGCATCTCAATAATCTTTACATTAGGTACCTGACTGCTAAGGGAAGCTCAGCAGATATCAGATATGCTGCAAGACGTTCTTGTGCTACTGTGAGGTTGATTTGTCTTTCAGATGTGTCTACAAGATTCCAGCAGGACAGAGTGTCAGTGGATGAAAATTAGGACAGAATTAGTCTTTATTTTTGCTGAAGTATTGTTCAGAAAATATTATATTCTTGTCTTTTATCTCTCAATAGAGTCGTAAGCCCTGTAAAGAGCAAAGCTGGCTCTAGAGCCAGTCTTTTTTTTTTTTTTTTATACCATTACACCATTTAACATTGCATAACTTATGGAACAGTTACAATAGCTAACACTGCTTTGCTCATGTGCTCAAATTTTGCAAACCTTTTTCATCTTCACATCTACTCTTTTGTTAACCCTCTTAGCCACTAGAAAAACATACACTAAATAAAGTATCTCTCAAGGAGATCGAAAAGAAAATTCTTCATAATGTACCAAGTGTTCCTGGAAAGAGGATGTTATTGCCTAAAGTGCACACAGTGCTTGGATGATTGAGGTTTTTCATTCCTTCCTTTAAAGTAAATATTCAAAAGGGTCTGGTCATATTTCCATATCTCTTTCTGCCCAGTAGGAGTGTAAGAAAGCAGTATTTCTATGTGGGGTGCTTGTCTTAAGCCAAATGTTCAAGTTGACTCAAATAGAGATTGTGTAACACAAGTCAGAGGGATGCTGCAAGTTAAACATATCATCTGGCTGGATAAGCAGTAATCTGCACACAGATATGAACTTACCTCTATCATTTCCTTTTTACACTTGTTCTGAAGGAGACCAGAATTCAAGTTGTCTTAAGGCAAAGTGTCCCACAATAACAGCTTTGTTAGTAGTGGCTGAGAGTTTGACAGAAGATGTAGTATAAGGCCTGGGTTGTGCCAGCAGAGGTTCATCCTGGTGTTCTTGGTATGGCTTCACAGGATGGGTCAAGCCCCAACTCCCTGCAGTTCATCTCCTCTTCTCCACCTCCATGGATCTAGTGCTAACTTGTTATACCAGAGCTTTCTGTTTTGCTGTAACTTCCAACACCAACATGCAGAATCTTGCTTTTATTAAAAAAGTGCTTTTATTTCTATTTTTCTGTTCAAAACAAGTTTTTTGGCATGAAGAGCAAAATCTGTCTCATCAAAGGGCAGCAGAGTATAATACAATCCATTCTCATAACAATGAGGGGAGGCAGAAGGTGGTGTTTAGATATGCTTGTAACTTATTTGCTTTGTGTGCCACACATTCCTGTGGTTGATGGAATGCCAGCAATAGAAATAATACTACCTAAGAAATGAGGGGCTGCCTTTCATCTTGAGATCAGAAAAGTAGGGTTCATGCACTTTAGTCAGCTTTCAAAAGGCTTTTTACTTTGTGCATGAAGTGCAACTCTACCAGCTCTGCCACAATGATAAAAAATTATTGCCTGATATGGGAGAGGACTGGGGCTTAAGAAGCATTTTACAATATTACATGTACAATTGTTTGCATGGTTTGCAGAATATTTTTGCTACCAATAATGTCTCCTTGTCAAAAACATGTTCATTTTTCAGTTTTTACGAGGCTGAAATTCTGCTGTAGCACTTATTAGAACAATATTTTTTATCCTTTTCAGTGAAACATACGGAAACCAGAGTCAATGCTATTTATTTACAGGAAGCTTCCTATTTATTTAAATGTATTTAAGCCATTCCCATGTCCTCCCCAAAATGTTAGCTCAGATTTATTTTATAGTCTCCTAAATCAGGTCCAGTCCATAAACAAGTGACATTAATTTAGTCATCTCAAATTCAAGGTCCCTTCAGGTATCTGTGATACTTTGTCCATGAGCAGTAAGAAAATGGGGTGAATCCCCTGTTGTATCCTGACAACATAATCCCAAGAGATTGCAATCTGATATCAACTAGAATGCATGTTTTGCTGTTTTAAATGTGGGAAAAAATCTATGCTGGAGACCACCAAGAAATATGGTAAAATGGTGAGAGGAAGGTTTAAAGGAAAAACTTATAAATAAATCCCCAGGCATGTCACTTTAACATTATTTTCAAATATTTACATATTGGTAAATTATAAAATCTCTGGAGGTAAGACTACGCTGATGAATACTGATACCTTAAGGATAGATGTTGGATGGATTTTTTTACTGCCCTTATCAGAGCCACAAACTGCTCCTCTTGCAGGTAAGAAAGAGAGGCTCTGTGGTCAGAATTTGGAAGACTCTTGGAGGCCTTTTTAGATAGTAGCTCATATCCTCAGGTTCAAATAACTATCACAATTTCCTATTGGCTTAAACAGAACTAAAATTGGTAGGGAAATGTATTTGCAGAACAGAAATAGCTGCAGAATGGAAACAAGCAGGTCCATGGGCTTTACTCTGCCTTGCCTAGATCAACCAAACACAAGGTGATGTTTGGGCAAAAGCAGGAGGCGTTGCTTCTCTGTGTAAATGTCTTTGTCATGCCAGAGACTGATAATATCCTTGTTGGTAAAAGAATGGGGAGGAGAAGGAGGACAAGTAAGAACCCTGGATTTCATTCCAGGGGAACCTGTTTCTCCATTGATAGAGATTGCCTAGACTATTCTCCCTATGTGAAAACTGGACTTTGAGACTGGCCCAAGCTGCACACTAACAAGTAAACTAGAGTTTTTAATTTCTAATCAGCAAAGTTATGCTCTAAACTATAGCAGGGGTGTGCTTCTCCATGTGTATTTATGGCCTGCCATCTGTTGAGGACTCTGGTGCTTGCTGTGGGTCTTATCCCCACCCTTTTGAAACCATCTTTGGAAGTGATCAAAGGCCATCTGATATAACATCAGCTTGGATGCTTTGGGTGTTTGCCTTCAGTGAACATTTAGAATCATCCAAATTAAAGTGTTCTCAGTATATAGAGCACCAGTGAATTTTCTTACTCTAGATGTCAAGAAATGAGCCACAACTCAACTGTTTTTGCAGAGCTCAGAATGAGTTTCCTTGACTAAAGGGGGAAAGGGATTCACAGGAGATAAAGTGGTCCTTTGCTCTTGTATCTTGAAAATTGGTGCCACTTCTAAAATGATGCCACATCTCCTGTGAACCAGAATCATCACACTGGAGAATGTGTGTCATGACTCTTATGTAACATCTCACTCTGCTTACCTCTGAGCATAGTAAACAGGATCTTTCTCTTTAATTTTCTGTGAGACTTGCTACACAAATGAAACATGATTGACTTCAAGGAGTAAAGGTGTCTGGAATTTCAATGTACCATTTTCCAAACAATTATGGGAAATATTTACTGGAAAATGCTTATGCCTTTCTGAGAGTTCAAAGAGGGGATGTGAAGTTCCTGAAATCCATGTGAGAAGTGAGATTAATAATAATTTTCAGTTTGGGGCAATTGACTTAGAATAGTTTTCATTCAGTTTGTAGATTGGCTATTGTTTTTGGCAAAATGCCAAAAGGAAACTACTCACTACTGAGAGCACAGGATGTTGATCAGAGGCATAACTTCTCACATGAAGTTTAGTAGTGGATATTGTGTTGGGATGGATAGATCATTATATGCATATTCTTTTATCAAGCACTTTAGCAAGTGTTACTGGAAGCAGCAAACATCTTTTCCCTTCAGTGTTTCACCCACTTGTGTTAGTGTGCAGTCCTTGCCAGAGGACACCTTCAGCTTTTTTAGGAAACGCATCATGCAGATGACTAACAGTTTCCAGAAACACTTAAATTTGAGTATCAGGCACTCTGTGAGTAATTATGTAGCTATACAGTCACTCTTGAAAAGAAAAAAAAAAAATCCAGATTTTTAAATATGGAAAAGTCATCCTTATTTTTAGAGTTTGATTCTGTCATTCCTACATGTTCATTTGTTTATTTCAACCTATCCTGTTACAGAATAGTTTACTGCAAATCACAGAGCAATGACTCCAAAAATTAATATATCTGAAGAATACATATAAATATACTATTATACAGAATAGAAATATTATTAAGTAATATGAGTTAACTAGATTAAATTATTTTAGTGAAGGATTTCAGGGAGGCTGCTCCACTCAATAGGTAATTGGAGAAGAAGAGAGGAGTCACTGAAAGCTGGTTTTTAGTTGACTATTTACATAGAAAGCCTATTCTGTGTTGGTTTTATAACTAGCATTATTCATGTGGATTAACTTTTCCTTATCCATCCAGGCTATATTTGCACATTGACCATTAATGTTCTCTTGTGTAGAGTGGTCACTTTCTGTTAATTGTATCCATCAGACACCAAGTGTTGTGTAAAACCTGCCAAGCTGGAGTTTCTCCAAAACGTCTTTTTGGAAGGAATGTTGATGTATCCGTACCATTCCCCTACAGAGTTCAAAGTTGTCCAGAAACAGATTTTGCATCATTAAGTGGTGATTGCTCATGTGTTGCGTTCATGATTGATCACATGGCAAATACATGGGAGATTTGCTCAATTAGGAATCATATCATTTGATCCTGGTACCTTAGGATTTATGTTTGCAAGGCTATGAAAGACTCATTAACTTTCTCCTTGGCTTCTAAAGAAAAAGTTACATTTCTTTGGCTCAGGTTATCTTTGGAAGGAAGGCACTGTCATAGCTCTTAATAAGAAGCCTGACAGATATTAAGTCTGTGATATGTAGCTCTATTTTTAAGTATTCATCCAAGGAAATTCTTTCTCTTTCTAAATTTAAAATTTGACAGCAGTTTAACAGAGAATATTCTGGATATTCTCAAACACGCATCATATATTTTTTTCCTACGTTTCCCCCCTATGACTCAGGTCATCCAGTTTTAGTTTCCTAATTTCTTCCTTTTCTATTTGTGATCCTCCAAAAGAAGTTCAGTTCGACATTCAGATCATGTCTTCTGTTGCTTTAGATGGTTTAGTGATCAAACAGTGTAATTTCAGATTTCGGATAATGTCTCTTATGAGCACCTTTATATTGTTGACTGCAGTTATTTCTTCCTTTATACCTGCTTCAGAAAATCAACAGTAAATGAAAGCAAAGACCATAATGCAGGGGTTGAAATATGTATACACATATTTGAGACATGCATAAAAAATCAAATTGGACTAATTATATTTTATCACTCTTTATATTATATTACTCTCTTCTCTTCCGTATTCTATTATTCCCTATTCATCATCTGTGCAGTTTTATCTCTGTGAATTCTCTTTTTTATTTGTATTCTCATGTATGTTGCTTGATCCTCCAAAAGTTGGTAAATTGGGCTCAGAAAGCGGAATTTATATATCTTCATCTTTTTCATCTGAATTTCTTTAAATACAGCCTTTCCCAGAGGCCTTCCATTCCTGTTTGGTAGTTTCCTGGAAAAAATTGTGAGAATACTCTTTTACACTATATTTCCAAGCTTTCTGTCTTGAATTAGTGACAATGTGTGTGAGAAAAGCAAAAAGTCTGGTAAATGTTTTTTAGACATCATATATAATATTTTCTTTACAACTTGTTTGTGTTCAACTCATGCTTTCAGCTGTTCCTCTGTTCCAAATCATTTAGTCAGATATCTGAACAACTCTGTGTTGTTCTTTTTACCCTTTGTCACAAGTACATAAAATCTTCCCAGTAGTTTGTTTCCTTTCATTTCTATCTTCCACCTATCATTCATAAA
Source organism: Cinclus cinclus (assembly GCF_963662255.1). Classification (NCBI taxonomy): domain Eukaryota; kingdom Metazoa; phylum Chordata; class Aves; order Passeriformes; family Cinclidae; genus Cinclus; species Cinclus cinclus. The sequence goes on along the minus strand of NC_085048.1, from coordinate 49,943,049 downwards.
ATTCCCTTTTTTCTTTATTCTTAGTCTTTCCTCAGTGCTGATATCCTTTTTAAATGCTAGAACTCCTTCTCAATGGTTTAGACTCTTCATTCCTGTTCTCCTTATATATTCTGCAGTCTTTCTTCTGTTGGGTTTCTGCATCTCTTTATTTCCCTCTTTTTGTTTTACTCATATGCCTGGCTGATCATGCTTGGATTTTCTTTTTACACAGAAAGTGTAAAAAGTTTGCTCCCATTCTTGTTTTCCTTTATTTTTTTTCCCCTTGGCCCTCATCTTGTGTGGTTTCTAATATAAGTTCTGTTTTCATGTGATATGGATGAATGACTGTGATAAATGAACAACTGCCTTCATGAAAGCCAGGTCTAAATAATAAACACAGCTTTTTCCTACATACCTTATTGGGCAACCAGCCCAGGTGCTCCGTAGCACAAAATTGTAGTTCTGGCGTTTCAGTTTTGTAACTGTAGGCACTGTAAGGCAGTAAAAGGAAATAAAGGCAGAGATATAGAGATTAAGGGGGAAATGGAGAAAAGTACAAGGCAAGTGAAGAAGTAATTAAATTTATAAGGAATACTGCTTGTGCTATTCAGATACATGGTTGGTGCTCAAAACTTCAGAGTAAAACTACCAGAACAGCCAAAATCTACATGAATATGAGGAAGCTGTTTGTTTAATTCCTTATTAACCACATAGATGTTTCACTGCTGAGACTGTGTGCCCCTATTGATGTCACCTGATGCAGAAAGCACTCCAGTCCACAGGGCACTTAAATTTTCTACTTCTCTGTGCAACTCTATCACCCCCTCCCTCTCTGTAAAAAAAAAAACCCAAAACAAACAAACAAAAAAAACCACCAAAAAACAACAACAACACAAACCCTGTAAGTATCTGTTAATTTGCTAAATTGTGGTTTGCTATATATTTTGGTTTCTAGTGACAATTTAGTAGTAGATCTAACTCAGACGAGAACAAAAGATCATATAGTACATATATACATATATATATGATTTGTTATCATGTATTGCACTGTAATATTCAGTTGAATGTTACCCTACTGAGTTTCTTTTCCCCCAGTCTCTATCTAATACATAAAATCTCAGATAATTTGAAAGAAGCAGAATCCATTTCTCAATTTTTTATCTTCAGTCCTTTGTGGTATTCTTGAACATTTTACCTCAGCAGCAGTGAAAACCTCTGACTCTATCTGCTAGGCTCCATTTCCTCTTACTTTCATTAATTCCAGACAATTACAGTGTTTGTTTAATCACATCACACAATAAATTATGCTAATCAATTCTATTTACACCCATCTGTGATTCCTTATGATACATGGATATCTGTCGTTGGTGAAAAATGAGGAGATACAGAAGTGATGAAATTAATTCAATAATTCATCATCCTAGAAGCATCCTCAGGCTGAAACTTCATCTGCAAACTCCTGTCCAACCTGAAAGGTTGGGTCTGAGACCCAGTCTGAAACCTTTCTTTCAAGGAGGCTGTTAAACTACTGAAAAGTGTGGTCTAAGCTCTTTGGAGTTTATGTTTATATTTACTTTTTAGGTGCTTTTAAAAAGGAATAGTTCTTACTGTAACTACATTATTACATTGCCACACACTGTTCTCTTTTGCTGAAAGATGGATTCCAGTAGTGCAACAGGCAAGATCAACAGAAAAACAAACAAACAAACAAAAAGAGGCAGAAAACAAGCATATATATCTCACTCTTCATCCCTTCTCTTCTATAGTCCATGAAATCGCTGCCCAAAGATTTACTTGTTTATTTTTCTCTCCCCCAGACATGTGCTTTAATCCTTCTGGAGACTCTTTGAAGGATAGAAGAGGACATCATTCAAAATATAGTAATATAAAATAGTCCTCCAATGAGTACTAAAATATTCTTCTTTCTAATATAAGTAAAAAAATTCTGATACATGTATACTAATGTAATTTCGGTGGATTGAGAGAAAGATTTGTAAATATGACACTGTTTCATAGCCAGAGTCTGATAAAATCTCAGGAATTCAAATTTATGCTTAAGTGAAATATGGTACAGCTCACTGTGGAACCACCCTGGAAACACATTTAATTTCAAATTTGGCCCTTTGTGATTAATTTGTCAGTTGCATTTACTCTGCATTTGAGTTGGAACTCTGAGGTTGAGGCCACATCATCATGTATGTGATTCTCAACGAAAAATTGGAAAAAGTCTGGAGAGAGGGAGGACGCTTTTTTCATACATAATACATACTTATTATTATTTACAGAAACAGGCCTCTTTGAAACAACAAAGAGGAATCAACTGTTTTCATCCATTTCTCTTTCTTATAAACTTATTTCTGTTTGTCCAGAAAGCACATCAGTAAGCTCCAGACATGCTCACATAATCTCAGTATTGGCAAAAGCACAGTATTGCCAAGGGGGCACATTTCAAGGTAAATTGATTTCACTCTTTTAATGAAAAAAAATGCATGATACTACAAAACCTTTTGAAAAAGAAGCAGCACCAAAATGAAGCAGCATCCCTTTACATATGCATTGGAATCATTCCTAAGTCCACAAAGAAGCTTAGGTGATTTTCAGTCAGACCCAAAAGTTATATCCAGATGTGAATAATTGACTATGTGGACTGCTTTTCTATTTGAAAAATGATCTCTGCACCACAAAATAATATATAATATACACCAGAGTACCCTCCTGGTGTCATCTTTGTGATGAATGAATATCATGGTGGAGGAGGAAACTTGCTTTCTTCCTATTTTTCTTCCATGTTTGTAGATTTATATTGAGAGAAAAAATGAAACTGGCAGACTTGCTGTTAAGCAGTGTTTGAGAGATACACCCTGTTCACTAGCACTGATCAAAGACATCAGCAATTTGTGGGATAAAATTGTGGCTAAATCTGGACAAAACCTAATGGAGGGTGGAGAGAGGGGCTCTGGTGCCTGCCTCCATTCCTACTGCACAACCCATTTGCAGACAGACCAAGGGCTATCAGTGTAGTGTGGTGTGTTTAAATGCAATGAGTGCCATGCTGAGCTTAAATACAAGTGCCATGTGCTCCAAGGGGAAGGATCCAGAGTGCCTGTCCAGGACAACTTTCTGCATGCATGCAGTGAATTTTGGCTTTGAGGACATCTGTGAGGCCAAAAATAGGGAGCCTAGGTAAGTGAAGAGCTGCATGGCTCCATTGTCTCTCCAGCACCTGAATAAAACTTTACAAACACTTTCCAGAAACAGCACCATGCAAAAGGCAGAGAGGTAGTTTACCAATAGTAAAGACAAATCTTTAAAAACAATCCCATGGTGTATTACTGGGAACACTTTAACCCCTGCAGGACACATAGTAATAAGAAATTTTTCCATTGTTCACCTCCTTCCACATTTTTAAGTACCTCTTACCTGCACATATGAAGGAAAAAATGGTTCAGCCCTGTGACATTAAAGTACATACAGCAAAGCTCTGCTCATACAGCCTCAAAAGCAATCTCAGCAACCATAAGAGTCTTTTGATCAAGACAAGTGTGGATGACCCAGAACAGATGGTTTTCACTTTTCCTGTGATTGACATATTAGAATACAAAGTCAATATACTACCTTAATAAGATTATACTTTTCTCTGGGTGTATCTTACCTGATGTGAGACAAGTTGCTTTATACACCTCTTATACAAACTAGTGATGTTTCTAAAGATTAGACAACAATCACACTACAGGGAATGATCATGGTTTTTTCTTTACTATTGTGATAGTCAGGAAAAAACAGGTCTGAGTTTGTTTTAGGAGGAAAACTACACATCCAGATGCATGACTTCATGCCTGTGAGGCCAGGTGAAGTTAGAAGAAAAGAAAGGAAATGAAGAAGTGCAGAGACATGTAGAACTCCTTTCTCAGATTCAAATTATGATGAGTATTCTTATCTATGTTTGCATCATTTGTAGGAACCAAAATGAAACATTGGTGACTTCTACAGGACTTCCTTGGAAAAGGGCAGCATTAGCAGAGTGTTACCAATGTGTTCCCAAGATTTAACTCAATGATACAGAGAGAAATGCTGAGACCCTTGGCTTCAAGATAATGCAGATGATTTTGTTTCCTTTTTGGCAGTCTCACAGAAAGACGGGAGAGGAAGTTTTACAATGTCAACAGGGCTGTATGTGTCCGTCGGCACAGGAGTCTCTGGTGACAAAAGGTTGTAAATATCCAAACTCAGGATTTCCTTCTTTTTCCTTTTCTATTTTCTTTTCATAATATGTAGTTTCTCATTTATCTCACTTTGAATACATCTTTTTAAAGGATGCCCTTTATATTTATATATAACACTTGCATATTTTAGATCTGAAAGAATATATTTGTAACTATCTGCAGCATGTGTATTTGGTACATACCCCATGCTTCTTTTCTAGAAGAATATTCCAAATCTTCCAAATATTTTGAAATAATCTCAACAACCTTCAGACAGAGCAAGACAGTGTCAGCATGGAAAAAAGTTGCCTGATCTCCAGAATTTCCAGAATGATCACCAGCTCTTGTCAACTATTTCAAAAGTGAGAAGGATATAATTTTGACTGACAACAATAAAAAGAACAATTGGAAGGAAGAACAAAGACATTTTCAGCACTTCAACACACCTTCCTTTCTCACAACACTAAAAACAAGTGCTGTGATTCATGTATGACATGAAGAATTCCTGAGATTAACTCCTTCAATTTAGTTTTCCCAGGGGCTTTGGTCTATACCAATTACTTAGCATCCCTTAACAGGTCTAACTGAAGAAAATCTGTGGGCTGAGGCAGAAATCAAAACCTTCTGGTGAATTGCCCAGTTCACCTCTTTCAGCCAAGATGTACTTCTTTACATCCAGGGCATCGAGCCAACACCTAGCTCTGCTGTTTCTAATGGCTAATATCAGCACCATTAATGAATGTCCTTGATGGAGTGATCAGGGGCTCTGGAGTTCAAGAAAACCTTCCCAAAACTTTCAGTGGGCAAAGAAACAAGGAAGGTGTTTTCCCCACCTTGTAAAAAGTGGGGAAGTGAAGAAGCTCACGGGCACATTTTCTAAGTGAAGAAACTCATAGGACCACTTTCTTTTGTTTCTGCTCCAAATCATCGAGTGCCCCTGCAGCCTGAGTGCCCTGTATGTGACCTGAAACAAGTAATTTAATCCGTCTGTGCTTTGCTTCCACAACTATAAACTGGAGATAATCCTTCTCCACTTCTCCAGGCAGCCTGGAAGATAAATTCGTTAATTCTTGGGAGCTGCTCAATACTTTGACAAATTGGGCTCTCTGCATGCAAGCACTTTTAAAAAATTTCTACTCCTGAAGCAACTCTTCTTCTATCTGACAGCTGAAAGATGTAGGTTTGAACATACTAATCCACTAGACTTTAAGACTTTAATCCTCCAAAGTCACCCTAGTGATTATTATGCCTGGTTGAGCATCAGAACTGAACAAACAAATGCTGAATAAAGTCATCCAGCCAAAAAAATTCACTTCAGACATTTAGGTTTTGTTGGGGTTCTCCCCCTCTCCACTTCAGGCTCACAGAAGAAAATTAAAACAATCTGATTGAATATTAAGACAGCAGCCAGAATTGGTTTTTACCACAAATACCATGAAGCAGCAGGCATGGAACTCAAACCCCAAATATCTTGCTCTGGTGGAAGAGGCAGGAAAACAAATAAGAACAAAGAGAAGAAAAGAAGAGCATTTGAGGACAGAGAAAAATGTGATAATGGTGGTTTTGGTCAGGTCCATTAAAATATTGTACATCTTCACAGGCAGCTTCACCAGCAAGGTGTGTGGGTGACATTAGTTGTCACAGCATATGTACAGCAGTCACCAGATCAATGTTGGTGCTGTGTTTCCCTCTACTTCTCCTTGTTTTACCATTTGCTTTGAACTGAGTTGGCCTCATAGTCCTGAAGAGATACACAGAGGAAAATGGAATTTTATGCGTATGAAGAAAATAATACTATGTATGGGATGGACAGGTCTTTGAGTCAGGCCTGTTTGATTCCCAGAGGTGCAATGAGGTTTAGATGGATTGCATGAGCCATACTGCTTCTCTGATAATTACAAACATAAAATAGCCATAAAAGACAACTGATTTCCTACATCTCTGCATATATATTCCCCTATATTTTCTTGCCAGAAATTGCCAGTGATTTATATAATTCTCATCACTCACTTTTATACATCTATTAATTAGGACAGTTTTGTAATTGAAAAAACAAATATTTCAAAACATCATTCTCTGGAAATAAAGTACTATTATTCAGGAGAAAGTATTTTTAGCAACCAGTCAGACACTCAGAAAATACACAAAACCATGTATGTTTCAGGCTAGGGCTAAGTGAGCAACCATTTTTAGTGTTGAAAAATCTTTATCTTCCACCCTGATACCTCCAAGGACTTGTACTCATCTGTCACTTTTAACTTGAGGTTTTACACTTTGAGGTTCAAACACAAAAAATCGTGTTCGGAGGTGGATCCAAGGTTTACAAGTTTGGTGTGGTTCTAATCAGCAACATGCTGTTCAAGTACTATTTATGAGAACTTGTTGATACAGAAAACGGGGCTGGAAATATTGCAAAAACACACTCAGTCTGGTATGGAAGCAACTTCCAAGAAGCTATTTTTGAGCAATTTCCACTTCTTGTCTTGCCCTTAAACAGGAAGCTGTAAAAATCATAACAGTAACTATGTTTAAGTTCTCAAGCTTTCTGAAACCTTGCAAACAAGTTTCTGACAGCATAGGTTCTGGTAGTGTCTTATTAAAGTCAAATAAATTTTTACCCTCCTCATTTTGTGCTTTCCTGACTAGAGAATACCTGTACACTTTCAGGTATTTTTAGCAGAAGGACTTTTTAGAAGCCCAAGACTACATTTTTGTCAGTGACAATCCCTTGGCAGTAAAGAATTTCCATTAGTTCTTCACAGTTGGAGAATTTGGCTGAGAAGTCAGTGTCTAATGGTTGTGTCAACATAACACGAATCATGTTGTAGCTATTGTCCTGAAGCATCAAATAATTGTAGAGCAAATTAATCTCCTCATTTGTAAGTTCTTAGGATTTTAATTCAGCGTGGATAGTCAAACCAGTAGAAGACTCTGCATTGTCCTTCAAATAAGCGTTTATCCCAGTGAATGCCAGTAGCACCGTGGATGTTACATGTTTGCTTTATCTGTCCTTGGCAGATAATAAAGGAACAGACATCTAGCAAGCATAATTGTTGTTATGCGGGGAGGGGGGGGTTGGGAGGGTGGGGAGGAAGAAAGCTGACACTTTCCTTTTGTCAGATAAAAGAAAAGTATTTTAAAAAGCATATTGCTTCTGATATTGTTATTAGCAGAAGAAAAAGTAATAAAAGATACTTTTTCACCTTTTGCATCTCTCCTATCTCTCAACATGTTCTGCTTGCTTTACTGGAGAAATCATTTTATCAGCTAATTGTGTTTAGAACAATAGCTAATGAAGCACATGGGAAGCTGAGCTACATGTTCACTGCCCTTGTGCCTGCTCAGGATGTCCACCACGTGCAGGCGACCTCACAAACCTTCCCAATAGAGGGGATTTCTGTCCCTGACCTTTGCAGATGTCATGCTGGGCTATTTTTGTTGGTGCTGTTAATTTAGGATATAAATCGGAAAGGAACTGGTAACCATGCGAGAAGAAACACAATCTTTGTGGAAGTTTTATCATTGGACCATATCTCAAAACCATAATAAAGAATCTGACTGATATGTACAAGAATGAAATTAGACCCTTAAATAATTTAAAATTTACAGCAATCTGCTCTTTTTCTTTTGCTTTTCATTCTTTTTCCTCTTCTCTTTCAAGTGAATTAGGAGTCTTTATATGTCTTTTCCTTACTACCCCTTTACTTAGTTCAAAGCTATGTGCTGATTTGTGTTTTTAGTATTATTTATGTAAAAGTTTCTTTATTAAGAAATACTGTAAAAAATATGATTGCATGGTAGATAAATGAGTTAAAACAGCCAATGCTGGCATAGTTTTGCAAACAAAGATAGATGTATCTTGTTGAAAAGGATCTCAGAAAAGTTGGCTGAAAAAGGGATCTAAGAATAGAAGTAATCCCTGCCCCTTTCTCTGCTTTTAAATATTTACTCCAAGACATTGTGAAAAGACTAAAATGATGAAAATATATCTGTCTCACAGAGTCATTACCTCACTTAATTGAAGAATATGGAAGATTTGAAAGTAATGTTTATTGTCATCTCTTTGCTATGAGGCGCTACTGATACCTGTAAGTTCATACACACATTTTTCTATCTATCTATCTATCTATCTATCTATCTATCTATCTATCTATCTATCTATCTATCTATCTATCCATCTATCTATCCTACCTATCTATGCATACATACACAATTATTTGTTTTTTGATGTTAAAACAAGATACTCTAATCCCCCAGGAAAGGTTGCTCCCTCCAGATGTGCACACTTTTCAAGACAGAAGTCTAGATGTTAGGGTAGAACAGGGATGGGAGCAGTGCTCTTTGGCATCTGCTTTCTGCACAGCTGGACAAAGAGGATTTCTCCATACTGTGGTACAGTAGCACATTTCAGAAATAGTAAAAGTCTAAAGTGAAGAAATTTCCACTGGGATTTGAGAGGTCAGCACAGAGAATTAAGAAAACTTCAGACAGTTCAGATCTGAAGTAAGCCTTCAATTACCAAAGCTTTTTAGAAGTTTAGAACCAGCCTCATACTAGTTTTACTTTTCTGGAGAAATGAATGCATACAAGTGCTAGACTGGAAAACAGGATCCCCACTTTTGTAAAGGGATGTGATCTGCATCTTTTCTAACATCTCTGTCACATTATCAACCCTTTCTTAAGGAAAATCAGCCATTGGAAATCTGCCAAATCTCAAATACACTAGCCAAAAAAAGCAGTGGTAAATTAACTGGCAAAAATATTGTGCTGTTAGAGTTTCATTTTGACCTTCACCCACTGTCTAATTTTCTTCCTTGTTTCTCAGTGAAGGTGAGGAAGTAATCTTTTAATAATATTCTGGATCAACTCAAACTAAAACCCCTCACAGCATGCTATTTGTTACTCAGTAATGTAAGTATTGCTAGCTTCTTTTCTTAGTTTTGCTTATCCTTTCTGAAGAAAGGTAACAGAGCTGGAAACAGCCATAATGGTCTCAGTAATATTTTATAAAGAGATAAATCATCTGCTACTCTTTCAAGGCTTTAATTTGTATATACATTTAAAATTGATGTTTACTTCCTAAGTGTTTTTGTCTGGTAGGAATTCATGTTTAATACGTTACCTACCAGGAACATGAAATCCCTATCAGCATCACTATTTTGCTGGTCATAATCCCTCTTCTTATAAATAAGGTATAGACTTAAATGAATTACTGCATTTCTCTGTGCTAAACTGTGTATTGTACAACTGAACCTACTTCATCAAGTTAGTTTGATTGCTAAATGCCACTGCTAGGAAGAAATGTGAACCCTCCAGAATCATCCAGGGTAAGATTCATCTTGTCATACTTAACCTAACTGAAATCTGGCCATCCAGGCTGCACTAGCCACCTAGACTCAAGAGGTAGAAATAAGCTTTTCCCAATAGTAAATCATGTTTAGGACTGATGGGATAAATCACAATATGTGAATGCCTGGGTTTTTTATCATTGTATGAGAAGGGAGATGATGTGATTTGTTTGGAGTTCATTTCTGACTTAAAAGGGATAAAATGGATCAGATAATCTAAATTTAAAACATTCTACTCTTATCCATTACATTTTTTCTTACAGTTTGTCTTTCTGTACTATGTCATGAACTTCTCTCTCTCTCTCTCCTCCCCTGCAGGTAATAACACTGAAGAAGCAGTAATTTTAGATATTTTAACAAGATCAGTGGTACTGCACGGCAGTGCCAAGACCAATATTCATGTAGAGATGCTATGTTTTTTCTTCTGGTAGCATGCTCTCTTGGTTTCTCTTTGTGGTTTCTTGGAATAAGGTATTTTTTTTCCTCTATTTTTACAAAATGTAAAGTGAAGTTTATGTTTATGAACAGAATCTTGAAAACCAGTGATATTTATCTCAGAAGTCCGGTAAGGGCACCAAGAGGACAAATGAACATTTTTCTGAGAGCAACCATGAAGAATCCCACACTCTTGGCAGAATGAACAGCTCTGTTTTTTGCAGTGGTCAGGCTTGAGGTGGATTGTCAGTGAAGTGCATCTTAGACAGCTTTCTCTAGCTAGAATTCAGCAGATTCTATCCGAATTTCTCTCATAAATTGCAACAGATATCAGAAGACAGAATATATTTAATCATTAGTGGTCTGGGACAGATGTGAAGATATTGCCAAAAGTAAAGAGGCTTGCTTTCCCACACAGTTTTTGCATCGTGAGGGTTTCAACCAAAAATCTCAGATTACGCAAAACACAAAATCTAGGCCAAAATCTTTCCACTTACAACTAGGCAAACCTCATTGATTTCCTAGCCAAAACCTGATGCTGTGTAACCAAAACCCTGAGACTAGCAGCAGGGAAAACAGGAAGACCATATATTTATCCAGAGACCACTGATTTCCTAGTTTTATTCTCCAAGATTACAAAAAACTAACAATGCCATCCAAGTCCCATTGATTGTGAATGCATTATCAATTGCATATCACATATATATTTTAGATCTTTTGTAGGGAAGCATAACTTTTAAAAACTTTTTAGATGCTACATTCAAATAGCTTCTGTAGAATTAATAATGAATTTGATCAAGATTGGGATTTGGGATTTTTTTTTAAGGAACACGTACGTTGTGGTTAAAGTAATTGGCTGGTATCCTCTCACAAAATTTCAAGTTTCTCCTAGTGGAAATTTTTTAGTCATTTAATTACAGAAGCAAACTTTTAACAGAGAGAGTTAATGTAACAGTATAGTAGAACCCATGAGGCAGCCTTCCAGCTCCAGAAGTAGTACTAATTATGCAGAGCTACCTCACTTTTACAGGTGGTGGTGTGAAACATTTCTCACCAGAAGGAATTAACCTTCTGCACTGGGATACTCAGAGGTCACAGCCGGGAACTGGGATGCTTCAAAAAGCTGGTAGGAAGTTCCTCGATTTGAAATTTCCTCTCCAGACTGACTTCAGTACATGCTTCAATGCCATAGTTAAGCAGGATTTATAAGGATTTGGCCTTCACAGTCTGAAGTTTATCTGTCTTCAGTTTATCTGTCTCAGCTACAGTTTTTCATCAAGACTGTTTGTGTATTCTGCACCATATCACTGCTGGAAAAATCTAATGCATTCTACAGAGCAGAAAGCCTCTTTCTTATCTGCAAGCACAGGGACTAAAAATACTGCATTTCTAATTCCAATTTGTTCTGACTTGCCTTGGAGATATTAACAGTGTTTTCACACAGAAAATCTCACATAATTTACTCCTTTGGTATCTTGTACTGGGGAGTCAAACCTCCTAAAGCTAAGGAGCTGGCAGAAACCAGAGATGCAAGGTGCTGGAGGTGTTTTCCACTTACCACCTACCATCCCTGCCATCTTTTTGAGTGGAAGTAGCCATACAGGTAGTCAGCCTATAATAGAGACAGATGTTCCTGAGCCATTCATTCATTCATCATTTTAGGATTGCATAATAGTTCTGGTTGGAAGGGGCCTTAAAGATCATCTTTTCCCAACCTGCCCGGCATGGGCAGACCAGGTTGCTCAGAGCTCTATCTAAACTGACCCTGAACACTTCTGGGGTGGGGTGTTCACAGCTTCTCTGATGAACCCATTCCAGTGCCTCAATACCCTTTACAGGAAAGAATTTCTCTCTGATTTCTAACCTAAATCTACGTTCTTTCAGTTTAAATTCATTACCCCTTGTCCTACCACTAAAAGTAGCCTTGTAAAACGTCCCTCTCCATCTCTCTTGTAAGCCCCCTTTAGATACTGGGAGGCTGCAACAAGGTCTTCCCTGAACTTTCTTTCCTCCAAACAACCCCAACTCTGTCATCCTGTCTTCACAGGACAAATGATCCTGTCCTCTGATCATCTTTGTGGCCCTTCTCTGGACCCACTCCAGCCTTCTTGGACATGGAGGCCCAAGAGCTGGATGTAGTACTCCAGGTGAGGTCTCACACAGCAGAGTAGAGGGGGAGAATCACCCTGACCTGCTGGCCATGCAGATTTGGATGTAGCCTAGGATGTTGGCTTTTCTGGACTGCCAGTGCACCTTTCCAGCTCATGTTGAGCTTCCCATCAAAATATACTCCAAGTCCTTCTCTCCAAGACTCATCTCAATCCACTCTCCAGACAACCTGTTTGATATCTCGGTTTGCCCTCATGCACGTGCAGGACCTTCACTCAGTAGACAGGCATTAAGTAAGGATTTTTTCTTCCCTGGAGAAACATTTCCCTGAAATGTTAATCAGGATTATCCTAAATCTCTTTGCTGGATATTGGATCTCACACTAAGGCCATTTAGGCACAAAATTCATGCACTGAACTCCACTCTGAAGCAGATGCCACCTGTGAACACAAAGACAACTTGTTGCCCATGGATGTGGTGCAATCAGCTTAGTGTCTGAGTTGGCCCTTTCGAATCCTGTGTTCCTAGAATAGCTTGTCAGAACAGGAGCAGTATTTCCTTTCTTTCATACCTTTTCTATGGTGCTTTAGCGTTTTTCTTAGTATACACTCTTTGCAAGTTTACATCATCTCTGGGGAGAATCTTAAGTGATTGCTGGTGCCTTAAGCAATGCCAAAATGTAAATAAAAAGGTGATCCTGGCATTTCCTGGAAATCTCTTCTCAACATCTGAGTGTGCAAGCAACACTCAATTCACCTTGTATCACAGCACAGCCTGATTTGTACAAGCCTTGACAAGCTCAGCCATTGTCATGTGGCATGAATGCTTGAACAGACCCAAAGTCTTCACCCCCACACTAGCCCACCGCCAAGAAAATGTTTTACATCTTTAAAGGCTTAGCAAAAATAACACAGTCACGTGCCTGGCCTTATCTCATGGACATCAGAAGATGAAAGCAGAGGAACGCCCCCGACCCCAGGAAGCCTTCCCTGTGTGGGAGGGTGCGAGTGGCCAAGGTCGCTCAACACACACACGGTGACAGGAAGAAAACTCAGCAAGTGCAGTCAGTACTCCTGGCCCAGCCAAGCATGGAGAACATGAGCCATGAATTAAGATGCCAGCCAGTGCTGCCTCCCTTTGATGTCACGCAAGACAGGAGACATCAGCCACAGGTATGCAAACATGAAAGTCAAATGCTATCAATCACAAGGGAGCAGCTGCCTCAGCAAAGCAGAGAGAGCGTGGGTTTCCATTTAACGAAAACAAATACTACCAGAGAGAAAAGAAATAACTGCAGATGTACCCAAGTCACAGCTGATCTCACTATGAAAGATAGGAGAGAAAACACAGAAAAATGTCAAATACACATTTCATGAAGATTAGTTTCTGCAACAAAGGCATATGTAGAAAAAGGAAGAAATTTGGTTTTTTTTCTTGACTTTCTGTAAGTTTCTCTGAGACTTTATTCGTCGTAGTGAGACACTCACTTTCTGAAAAGCTCCACACAATTGCTCTGCAGATGTAGGTTTCATTTTTAGTATAACTTCAGAGGGGTTTGTCTGAATGCCTTTGTTGTAATCTAGACCTAGACCTAGCCCTGGGTCAGTACCCAGGGCAGGGAAATATAGGTCTCTCACATTTGGTTATTGTCCTGGGGCCTCCTGGATATGCAGTGTAGATGTAGAGAATTTCACACATGCTACAAAGGGTAAAGTGAGCCAAGGACTGGAGGCTGGAGCAGGCTGGAAGCCCTGATGTTTTCAATCCATCTGCCTCAGCTGGCAGAACCACAACTTCAGCATAATGGCACAATTTAAACAGAGACGTCACAGAGCCAGCATTTGTTTAACTGGCTTCTTGTCTTTACCCAGGCAACAACTGGTCCAGGAAAGCTCTTCATTTCAGGCTTACCTGTAACAACTAAATGGTCTACAGGACTACCTACAATTCATCAAGTACTCCAAGTCTGTAAAAATCCTTCTGTGAATGATAGTTCCACTGGACACATGTTTACACCAGTGTGTATTTCTGAAAGTAGACTGTGATATGTTTATGGAGGACAGTCACTTCAGTGAGTCAGCAGATCAAGCCCTGAGAGCAAGTCCATAGGGTTGCTCATCTCGGTGGAGGAGTTAAGACAAGTCCGAGTGAAGAAAATGCATAACCTGCCTTCTATCTATTTAGTGTCTTCTCAGAAGCATAAGATTGTAATTAAGGTTTTACATTAGTGCTGAATTACTCTGAGCAGCTAACTTTTGCAGCAAGGCAATAACTTTAACAACAAACACCATGGGGGTGATACACGGCATGTGTACAAGCGGCACTAAAAACAGCACCACGTTTTTTAAGAAAAGAATCTTCACTAGAAGAAGAAGAAGAAGAAGAATTACTCTTTTCTCTGTGTAAATTTTTATAGACCGTCTGCATAGAAGCTTGAAAACATGTGACAAGATATCTCATGATATATCTGTAAGAGCGGTCATTTGAGATTTGGACCCCTGTTCCTGCATTCATTATTCTCCATGGATTTCTTTCCTACTTCACATCATCTTGCCTTTATGTAAGATCACAGAGAAAAGCCAGGCAGAGACTGAAACTGCAATCAGGATTCTGTGGCATTCAGATCACATTTATGGCTGTTTCAAATCATAGCAACCCACCTGTCCAGTGACACAGACCACAGAGAACATGAGAGCCTGTCTTTTTTCTCTTCCCTGGTGTCCCATTGACAGCTCAGCTGAACGCAAAACTTCATGCTTCCTTTCAAAGCCCTAAGCAGGACTGGCTTCAATCACCAAGTGCATTTCATACTGTGTGCCTCCCACATCACTTGCATCCTGTTGGAAGGACGGACTTGTCATCTTCAAGTAAATATTGTGAGTGAAGGAAACAAAGCTTCCAGAAGGACAGCCCATGACCCTGGAGCTCACTCCTCGAAAAGTACAGGAACAGCTCTACCACAGCAAAAGGCAGCAAGATCATTCACTTCATCCCACTGTTGTGGCAAGGAATCAAGGAAAGAAGCAGCTTCCCAAGTGAATGGATAAGAAATGCACAGAAGCATGGGGAGCTGTATGATAAAAAATAAAAAGCAGGGTGTTTTTGGGTCTGAGACATGTTCAGCATTTCATAATATGACATATATTACATGCTTCCAGTTCCTCAGTGGTCAGGAGCATGGGACTTGCTTCAGTTTTTGTTTGCCTGGCTTCCATACTTTGGATGATAGATTTTCTTTTTCCCTTAATTCTCAACATTAACATAGAGTATATAAGATTCAGATGACATAAAACACAGATTTTAGTTTTAGTGTGTAAACTAGGTGATTTCCTTTTCAAACTGTACTTTATGAAACTGTCATTAAAAAACTCAAAACATTTGTTTTCATCTTCTTTTCATTATATTTGGTCATCTGAGTATATACTGATGAATTACCCTAATAGATCATTAATGTTATTTATGTTCTTGAAACCAGCTGAAAACCCAAACTCCTTTATTTTACAAGGAAAACAGGCTAGTATTAATGGTGTTGTAAGCTTTTGTTTTAATACTCCTCATTATATTTCTTATTCTAAAAAGTAAGGCTATTTATGTCCTTTTTTAAAGAAAAAATATACCTTTTAAACTACACGATTTTGAGCATAATTTTTTTTCTGCACATGTATGAAAAGACCTCAGAACTTCAGAGATTTTATGTCTGTAGAACAGCAGAATCCTGCAGCTGTTTCCATTTTAAGACAGAGTGGAACAGGTACTTCACAACTATACAGATCCTTTAACTATGAGCAGCAGAGAAGAGCATGAGTTGCTGTAAAAGATTTCTGGAGAGTGATGCCCTCTTCACCCATTCATTGCTGGTCTAAGTGTGATGGTTTTCCCCAATTCCTGTGACAAGCATCTAGGAAAATCCATCCCTTGATTTTTAAACTATGAATTGAAAAATGAGCTGCTTCTATGTTTTTGTTCACATTTAAATATACAGTAAATTATGAGCCATGTAATTCCACTTTGAGGGTTTGTTTTTTAGTGAAAATATAAAACATACAAAATAAAAAGGTATCTTTTTCCCCCACTCCTCTAAAATTGATAATGTCTTCTGGGTCCCCGTTATTAAGGACATATTAAGCATGTATGACACTGAACAAATTTTGGAATGGAATGCAAAATATACAAACTCATAGAATATCTCAAGTTGTAGGGGACCCATAAGGACCATTAGTGCAACATAGTTGCATTGCACACAAGTATAAAGAAAATTTTCTAACTAGTTAACTTTGTTTGCATATTTAAGTCCTAGGCATGACTTACATTGTAGTTTAAGAGGGTAGCTGCTGCAACTGGTGACACCAAATGACACAAAATTCTCCTTATATTTTACCTCTCCTTGGAAAACTGGGCGCTTTTTGGTTTAAATGTCTGGGACTCATTAATAAAGATTGTACAGAAACATAGAAATCCACCTTCCTTTAACCACACACAAAAGGAAGTGGTTTTGTTAAATAGCAATTGTCGTTTCAGAATGAATTATGATTTAAGATGCATTATGTAATTTTTTTTCATGTTATGCCATTTGATCTCTGATCTGTGAAGAGTCACTTGTGCTTTCTACGGAATCAATTGACCCTGAAGACCAACCATAGCTCTAAACTTGTGTTTTAATGGAAAACACTAGACTTCTTCTTTAGTAACTTCTAAAGTCATGTGTGACTTGAAATGTGCAACTTTGCAAGCCAGCTGGACATGATAGTATGATTTTCTCCATCTCCATTGCTATATGAGATACCTGGATACCTGGAGCACAGCACATGATAGTAAATAATAGATGCAGGTCTGGAATGTGGCAAGAGGAACCTTGATTTTCTCTCTCTTAGCACAGTCAGACACAAAACAAGAGTGTATGCAAGCTACTACACAAAGCTTAAACAGAAAAATCTCTGGCCCAAAGCAAAGCAAAAATAAAATAATAAAATAATAATAATAATAATAATAATAATAATAATAATAATAATCAGCTTAAAAGACTCAGTAACACTGTCATAACACAGATATTCTCCATCAAAGCCACCAAATGAAATTCTAGTTAATGGTGGTGGCTAAATACACAGAAAGACATAAATTTCAAACCCATACCTGTGTACACACACACACACACACAAACACACATACACTCTCTGATGTATCAGATTATATGTTTGTACTAAACTGTTTCTGATTTTAGAGTTCTCTTTTCCCTTAAAACACATTTCTTTTGTTAGCATGGGTATGTTTCCTGTCCTAGCAAACAGCATATAAGAGGAATCTGTTTATTTCTTTTCTTTTAAATTCAACCACTGAATTTCCACAAGTTGTAACAAGATACAACCAAAAATAAAATAAAAACAAAAAAGGTTAAAAAACATCTTTGCCTCACCACACATCTCCCATGCTCTTCCCCCTAAACCCAGAGGAAAACTACTAGAGTTTCATGACTTTCTTGAGAGGGTTGCCTTCAGAAGAATGGTGAAATTAATTCCAAAGCAGTGTCCATCCTAGCCAGTGTCTTGCCAGCAGTCTGATACTTTCTATGCTGGGCATGTTCCAGCCTGTGAGCCTCATCTAATTGCCATGATGACAGATTCACACTGGAGAAGAAACTTGGTTGTTCAAGCCGATGGTTCATGCCACTAAGCCAAAGCCAAAAGACTGCTCCACAAGCCATCAGAGCAGTGACTTTTAATCTCGGGTTCAACGACATTATAACTCTACAGCCTTCTTCACATCTGGAGGAAATGAGTCTGGTGTGGAGTGGAAAGCACACAATTATCCACACATCACAGCCTACTCAGCTGATGGCTGGCGACTGTTGAGGACTCTGGAAATCCCACTGCAACTCTTCCTTCTGCGAGTTTGCAGAAAGGCTCACCCTCAGCAAGTGTCTACTTTTTGTAATTTACTCACATTGAATAAATGCTTACTGTAGCTCATTTGGGATTTGCCAAGTATGCAAGTCAAGTTACTGTTTATTTGTTTTAACCTTATGGAGTCTTTTTCCAATAATTTATTTTGAAAAAATTTAAATATCTAACAATTTAAATATATAAGAATATTTGTCATCTAGTTCTCTTGTGTGTCTTGTATCCAAGAGTTCATCCTCATTAAACACAGCTAAAGATAACAGAGTGAGCGAAGCATTTTGATTTCAGAGGATAAAATTAATTGTAACATCATAAACACAAAACAGGATGAAATACAGCAAGAATAAGATGCCATGGATGGATTCACTTGAATCCAACAGAGGCCAGTATAGGTGAAATCACTTATGTCCTGGATATGCAAGCTGCAGGTCACAATTAAAAATTAATTTGACTCTCAATTTACAAGGAAATGGAAGCCGGGTGTTAGGAATGAAGCATGTGACTGCTATAATTGCTTGAAAATAAATCCTTTGGGTTTTTTGCAGCCCACATCATGCTTTTTCATCTTATCTTAGTGTTTGGGGTTGTTTGTTTATTTGTTTGTTTTATTTGTTATTATTTATTTGTTGTTGTGTTTGTTTATTTTCTGCTGTTGGCAATGTTTTTTTGTTGCTGTTGTGGATCTTGAGGATATGCTTGTTCAGAATATTTTATGGTTCCCATACCACTGCTTTATGAGTTTTATTTAATTTATATGAAAATAGTATTTAATTTATAAATGTTCTGGTTGAACAAATCTTTCCATTTCCATAATTACAATGTTGTATGCAGTTCAGTGGCAGAACAGGGAACAGAATGGAGGTGACATGCCTTCAAATCCACTCCTCTGTTCACTAGCCTGGTGGAAAGAAAGTGGACGGTAATATCTTATTTGTGGGATCATAAGACTCTTCCCAGTTCCTTCACTTTGATTTAGGTATTTTCACCTTGTTTATGCCTTTAAGCTTTTCCTCCCAAATTTGCTCTAAGCAGGACAAAGTCTCATCACAGGACAACATCCCCAAATCCATAAAGTGTTAATGTCAAGTCAAGCAAGGAAGGGGTTAATATCTGTGATAGGAAGAGTCAGCCTCAACTGTCCCTGGAGCCACCTGGTACCTATTAAGGAGTAGTTATGAGAGACAGGTGAGAGATAAAGTAGGAAAGTTTTATAATGTAGGAGAGAATGAGCTAGAGACAGCATTGGGCTATAGCTGTCGGAGTAGTAAGCAGAGCCAGGTGTTTTGAAGTCATGGAGAGAGAGATTTATAGGCTCCTTCAGTAGACAAAAACCTCCTTTCTTCTTCCATCTGTAAGTAATGAGATACTGGTAGGGCCTAAACCAACTAAGAGCTGTTGTACAGAAAAAATACCCAAATAGCACGTAGGTGCCTGGACATTTGCTTAAGCCTGAAGAAAAGCTCATGAGTGGACATGCACTTTATGTAGTTCCTGGTGCTCCAGGATTCATCTCATGCCCCTGTCCCCATTTGTTGTTTGCCTTTTGAGGGTTGCACTTTTTAAAAGTTTTCAGGAATACCCCTGTGTTTCAAGAGGTGTAGTAATTTTTAGGAGACAGATCTGGCCAAGCAGACTACTCATAAAGAAACCCATTATTTTTGTAAAATATTTCTTGCCTGATAAAGATAATATATTTCTCAGTTTCTATTAGAGCAATTATTAATTGTACTATTAATCATTATTCCCATTCCTAGACTGTCTGCTGTTCCCCTCTCTGCCTCCTATTTCCCAATTCAAATTCTATTGTGAAAAGTACATAAATCATAGTGGATAGCTACCTTCTATACAAAAATTTACTTTACAATTTAGTTGTTATTTCCTCTCCCAAATAATGTAAGCTTTCATTTATAATGCAGGTTGAACAAAAGACTGCTGAGTTATTTCTTAAAGGTCTTACTGAAGGACAACAAAGCATATGAAGTCTAAGTTGTGGGGAAAGGTGGCTCCATGGTAGCAGTAGTGTGAGAACTGCAGGTGAGGGGCCGGAGCATTTCTACATATTCAGCTCTAACCTGCAGGATCATCTGCCCTGAGCCAGCCTTTGTTACTGAAAATTTGGTAAGAAGTAGCTAGTTCAGGATGATGGTTCATTTTAGACTCTTGAGTTTTATCTGCTTGACGTAGCAGATAAAAACAATGGGCCATTGTGGTAAATGCATTCAATTTAAATTATAAGACACAACCTTGCAGTTCCTTTCTGAATTCTCCTATCTTAGTCTTAGGGAATTTTCTTTGGGATAATGATTAAAATGCAAACTCCAAAACTGACGTGTTTTTCTCTACTCATGAATACTGTGTCATAACATTGTTGTCAGATGTGTTGTTTTCTTTAGTGGTCATTTGGCAACAGTGACTGCCCAAACCACAAAACACAATAGTGGACGTGCTGGAACACTTATTTTTTCCCCATGATCCTTTGTCAACCTATTAAATTCATACATCTTAGTGCCAGCAATACTAGAATAATTTGGGGAATAGATTTTACAACATGATTTTTGAGGAAGAGGGAGGGGCAGGGCTCAGAAGGTTAAATCTGTGCTATGCAAGTGCCCTGGCTCTTTTTCCCTGCACAGCCATAATATGAGGTTCTTCTGACAAGTGATTTTTATTTTAATTTTTTGTCTGCTGGATGTTTCAGAGGAGGCCTGCTCAAGCATTCTAGGGATTCCATTCCTTCCCCTTCCCTGTGCAGTTTTCCTGCAGCGCATCAAACCTTTTATGTTGGGGGTTGCCTGAAACGATTTGGACTCTAATTAACTGAACTAACAGTAAATTAATTAAATGAAATTTTGGCAGTAGTTCTGCATAATACAGGTTTAAGAATTCACTGTTAACTTAGGTGCTTTCCAGAGTGGAAAGTCTTAAGGAGCAGGTGTTTACCTTTAGTGTGCTTCCAAAATCCCCTGGAGTTCTGAGCTCACCTTTCTTCAGTGGTTTGAAAACACAACAGTGCATAAGCTGTCCTGATGGGCTATCAGTGACAAGGCTGAATGATGTACTTTCAGGAAATCCAAATATACTATTCCTTGACAACTCCATACTGGCCACCACTACCTGTTTTAGCAGATTTCTCCCCCTGTCCTGCACAGAGCCCAAGGACTCAGCTGTGCCCTGCAAAGCTTCCTGTTTACAGCCATGCATCCTCCGAAAACAGAGCGCTCTCTGCTTCCCACATCCCCGATCCCATAGACGGATCCCGTAACATCCTGTGCCTTTCCGTCGTCACAGCACTGCTTTTTCTGAGAACTGCCGGGAGAAGCTGCTCACAGGATTGTTAACAATTGGTCATCACCTTTTGGATGTGTCAGACCGTTGAGTACTCCGGACTACTGGGCTTTGCAGACGAGGAAACAATATCAACAAAGCATTTGCCCTTTGTTCCCTCTGTATATTGAGTTCAGAGTGCATCATAGCGGATAACATGCTTCCTACATGGAGAAAGCCCAGTACCTTTTCATTTGAAGCTGAGTGTTATATGGCTTAAAGTGCACAGACTGAACTGGGACACCAAGCTAGCTCAGAACCGAGCAGTCCTGGCAGCTGCACAGTTTATCTCCCCCATTTGTCTCCTCGTGGTTGCATCCAAGGTATGTACATTGTCTGGCTCCCACCTGCAGTGTAGTCTACTCAAGGAGAAAAATATCCAGTCTCCAGCTCCCTCCAAAGAGGAGCCCAGATTAAGACTTTGTTCCTCTTGTTTCTTCCTTTGCCATAGAATGCATTCTTGTTGTCCTTGGTGGTTACTTAATAGCACTCAAGAGAGAATGACTAGGAATGATAAATTGGAACATAGAGAGTGAAATCCTCCCTAGTGCAGAAAAAGAAGTTGAGTTCATGGATACCCTTATTTGCTGAAGACTGCCTACACAGGCATATTTTGGGCCACTGACAAAATTAAGAAAAAAAAAATCATTAAGCATGCTGTCTTTTTTTTTTTAAGATGTAAGCTATCTTCAGACTGTGGAGCTCAAACCTAACCTCATCCTTGCACCCACTTTTAGTAAGAAGAAACCTGGTGCTATGAGCAGTGGCCTGTGCCACGTCCTGCAGCATTCCACTCATGGGGATGATTGGGATTTGCTCTGGTCCTATACTTAGTCCAGCCTATAGAGGAATGCTGGACTGTCAATGCCTCTGTGTGTGTGTCACACAAATCTCACAAATAAAGGTCAGGATTTTGCCTCAGTATGCAAATCTAGATTTACCATTTACCAGTATTAAGATGGCATGAATACATGCTGGTTCTGTTTAAAGATTACCTCTAATTAAGCCTTTCCAAACATATTTGGGATTATAGATCACTTGCAACCTTTCCATTGTTCTTGAAGTCAAAACAGCAGCAGCCACAACCATGCACAACACATTATTAAAAGAAAAGGACTAGTTTAAACTAAGTTCTATAATTGTATGCTACTGAGTAAAATGTATACTTTAAAAATTCTTTCCAACATGTGAAATGATACAATAAGAGGGTTGAACTTTACATCAAAAGAAGTTGCTGTAAGCCTCAAAGACTATCCCTACTGGAAAAAAAACCGTATTCATATATATATAAAAATAATTAAATGCTTGACAAGGAAGGTTGAATAGCCCCTAAAACTACAGCTGAAAACAAATTCTTCAATAAAGAGTTTAAATTAAAGCAATAAAAGTAGAACTGCAACTTGGCTAAAAACCTTCTTTTCTTATTTCTGAAGTGAAACCAGTAATAAAATCAAATAGTAAACAGATCTTCCTTCCTACATGCACTGTCAAAAACAAGCAATGACCACAGAATTTGTGTGAAACAGGGCTTTGGGAGAAGCTGTTGCCAAATCTAATTTACTCTACACACTTAATTTTTTCCCCGTCAAACTGGAATACATATACAACCTTCTCACTGAAGAATTATTGACACACGTGCATAATGTCAAATAAAAAGAAACCTAAGGAACAATGCAA
This sequence comes from Cinclus cinclus, assembly GCF_963662255.1. Lineage (NCBI taxonomy): Eukaryota > Metazoa > Chordata > Aves > Passeriformes > Cinclidae > Cinclus > Cinclus cinclus. The sequence goes on along the minus strand of NC_085048.1, from coordinate 49,920,081 downwards.
CAACCTGACACATGCCTCAGAATTTTAACGCATCTTTCTTGACTTAAGTGTATTTGTGTAGTAACTTTGTAGGAACAGAAATAGAAACCTCATTGAGCTGATTGTTGGAGTGCTGGCATGCTATCATAGAGCCATAGAATAGCTGGAGTTGGAAGGGACCTTTAAAGGTCATCTAGTCTAATGCCCCTGCCATAGGCAGGAACATCTTCAACTAGACCAGGTTCCTCAGGGCCTTATCCAACCTGACTTCTTTTCCAGAGAGAGTGTTTCCAGGGACAGTGACTCAGGGCAACCTGTTCCAGTGTTTTACCACTCTCAATGGCAAAAACTTTTTGCTTACATGTAGTCTAAATCTACCTTCCCTTAGTTTAAAACTATTACCTCCCATCCTATTACAACAGGCCCTGCTACAAAGTTTTCCCCATCTTTCTCCTAAGTCCGTTTTAATTACTGAAAGGCCACAAGTGCTCCCAGATGTCTTCTCCAGGCTGAACAACTCCAAATCTTTCAGCCTGTTTTCATAGCAGAACTGTTCCAGCCCTATTGTAATCCTCCTCTGGCCCTTCTTCAGGACCTGAGGCACTGAGTACTACAGATGGGGTCTTACCAGAAAAATAGAGGGGGAGAATCACCTTCCTCAACGTTTTTTGTTCACACTTCTTTTGATGCAATCCAGGGTAAGGTTGTCCTTCTGGGCTGCAAGAGCTCATTGCTGCATCATGACTAGCTTTTAATCCACCAGTAGTACCAAGTCCTTCTCGGCAGGTTTGTTCTCCATCCCTTTTACTTCCCAGTCTGCGTTGATACAACAAGTTGCCCTGATCCAGTTGCAGGACCCTGTACTTGCCTTGATTAAATTCATGAGGTTCCCATGGATCCACTGCTCAAACTGGTCCAGCTCCTTCTGGATGGCATTCCACCCCTTTGACATGCCAGCTGCACCACTAAGCTTGGTTCATTTGAAAAGTTGCTGAGGGTGCACTTGATCCTTTCATCTATGTCACTGATGAAAATACTGAACAGTAGTGATCCCAGCATGGACCCCTGAGGGACACCTCTTGTCACCAGTGTGTATCAGGACATTGAGCCATTGACCACTACACTCTGGATGAATCTGTCCAAACTGTCCAACCAATTCCTCATCCACCAAGCAGTCCATTCATCAAATACATACCTCTCCAATTTAGAGAGTAGGATGTTGTGGGGGACGAGAAATCCAGATATATGACAACCATAGCTATCAAGCTGCTATCAAGGAATAGATTTAGTCTAACACTGCTTGGTTGATGTTGGATACTTATTATTACCACTAGCAAGGCAGGGCTTATTTTCCAAGTATAATTTTGGATGATAATGTCTCTTCTTGCTTGGAGTGAACTTTGGTTACCAGGTGAATATTCTGCTTTACAATGGTATGTTTGACAAACTGTGCGACTGAGGTGTATATATAAAATTATTCCTCTGAGAATTGCTATGTTATTTCCTTTAATTTGGTGGAATCATCTTGTTGCTAGATCACAGTAAAAGAAAAGGTGACTCAAGTTCCCTGTGAATTTTTCTGTGACAGAGTACCCTAGGTAATTCAGGAAAAGTCCAGCCCAACCGCATCCCACAGCTATTGTGTGATTGTCACTGAGTCAACAAAAGGGCTGACCCTGAGTGGAAATTACATGAGGCCAAGATAAACTTATCAGTCTCAATAACCTTCACACTTTTTTTCTTCCTTCCTTCTATTTCAACTCATGCTAGTTTCACTGTGTGGTATCACAGATGCCTTGTGAGCCACTGTGACCTTCCTTTCCCTTTCTAAATCTCATTAATATATTCCTTTCTCTATCCAAAACTTTATGGACCCTTTGAAGCTTGCTACAAGAAGCCCTCAGAGAGGTTTCACTTCATTTTGGCTTTATAAAGGATGGCTACAAGATGGTGCAGAAGGGGTCTTGGGTAAGGCTTGTCACCTCTCAGAAACAAAAGCTTGATGGACATCTACAGCCTCACTCTTAGTGCCATGGGTCACACTCTAGGTTAGGGTAGATTACTTCACATTTGTCATTCCAGACTTCAGGTGCTGTCCTTTGAATTACAAAAGACATCTTAGCTGCTCTTGCAGCTGCTCTACCCATTTCTGTGATCCTCTCTTGTCTTGTGAGTCCTCAGGCCACTTCAAAGCCCTAACCATTGCTATAGTCAGCAATTATTTCTGGGCTTCAGCCACTACTTTATTTTCAGCGAGGACAAAAGCCCAAGCTAACATTTTGTAAGAACCATGGCAATTTTCACAGCTCGACCTGGGCTAAAGGCTCTAAGTAAACTTAGCTGTATTTACTCATGCTTTGGCATGACTACGCTGCACCACAGCTGGCTGCTGGTCTTCCTAAATCACATCTGTACCAATTGCCTGACTCCTTCACTGATGTTACAAACACTTCAACAGGTCAATTCAACATCAGCTATAAAACTATTTGAGTTTGAATTATTCAAGGACTTCATGGATCGTCCATGAGCACATACCACCGACTGTTCGCTGTCTTCACTATGTAAAAAACCAAATACCCTGAAATGGAATAATGACTCTTGTAGTTTTCAGTAACAAAAATTATGTTCAAGACCCTCTTTTAACAAACAAAAAAAAAGGTATGTAGAAATGAAGTTACAGATGACCCTACCCAACCTTTTCCCTTTCAGCTGACAGTTCAAGCTCCATATCAGGAAGCAGGCAGTGCCCAGGGCTAACTCTGCTCTACAACATTATTTAAGCAGTGCCCTTGGAAGAGGTGCTGCCTTTGGGGAATGGCTGTCAGACTAAGGTCATTTTTGCACACCTCTGTTATTTGCCTATGTGTCACTTTTATTTAAAGAATATGGAAATGAATGCCAACATCCAGATTTACATTTAATCTAGATCTTCTAAGCAGTTTATTCTGTTTTAGATTCTGTTTGTGGACATTCTGACCGCTACATTTACTGCAGTTTTATGCTAACATATAGAATTAAAAACCATGTTTTGTTGAAATTTCTGGACATCCAATATACAATATTCATGACATTTAAAACCAAGTCATTAAATAGGCAACAATCTCTAGAATGTAGATAACCCAAAATTTTCTTACGAATTTACCTGTGTGTTATGAAGTTATTGGTGGATTTAGCAGTGCTGGGTAATGGCTAGACTCAAAGATCTTTGAGGTCTTTTCCAATGTATATTATTCTATTATTCTAGTGCAGTCCTTTCTCCCACTCCACAATACAGATCATGGAAATTAATTTCCAAAAACTTTTCCTTCTTTCCTGATGGTAGAAACACTGTTACCATCTACATTGATTTTTATTCAGTTCTCTACCATAGATAACAGTGAGACCTACACTAAAAATATAAACACTATAAACATAATTTTAAAGTATTTTGTATTTTTGATCTTCAGTTAAGACCATTTTACTGCACATTCACTAGGCAGGACAAGACCTGATTTATTTATTTAATTTTTTTTGGTGATTTCCAGCAGCTCCCAAATTTCTCTCAAGACACATGCAGTATTTATAAGTCTTTTGTTTTACTGGGGTACATTACATTGTACTGACAGCCTATTGTCCCAGCTACTTGTCAGTGGACCCTGGTAATTTATTATTTCTCTCTCTGTACCTGAGGCAAGTGTAGCTGAGGACTGTGCTAGATAGCTCATAAAAATTCCATTACAGTAGCTCCCAAGGTGAAGGAGTCTCTGTGATACATTTGTCATAAAGACTGCCTGAAGACCAGAGACTGTGACTGAGGAGACAAAGAAATGCCCTGAGTTATGAAAGCAGGTGAAACAAAAGTCTTGTCCTGAACTTTTCGTGCCACACAAGCAAACACCAGCCAGACTAGTCAGGTGGGAGCAGTGTGAGCTGCAGGAGGAGCAAGCTGCAGCTGTGCTGGTACCCTCCAACAGCCTGGTGGAGGGGAGGAATTCATCCAGATTAGTTCACTCATTAATTTCCTTTGTAGTTCATTGTAATTCCTGTTGTAATAGGAAGCACTTTACGACTATCACAAAGAGATCTTGATTTAGTATATTTAAGAGCAGGGAATGGAAGTGAAAATCAATGAGTTGGAATGTCCAGATAGAATGAGTGCACACAATTTATCTCTGTCATCTGTACTGTGAGTTCACTCATGCAGAGTATAACCATCCATGGAGGGCTCAAGCCATGAGGAACACCATCCATCAGAGCTCCAGACTCCAGGATAACACCGTTTCTCTTGGAGAATCTGGTTTCTTGATTAGAGTAACATGAACAGAAGCTTAACTTTGGTCAAAGAATGATGCATTATTCAAAGTTTTCTTCCCTGTTTCCTGTTTTGAGTAACCAGCAAATGCTGAAAAGAAAATAAGGTAGGTAAATTCAGAATTTAGAGCTGATTATATTATTACTTTCTCAATCTCTGCTGAAATTCTGGAAATTAAATGGTCCTAGAAGTGTGAAGACTGCATTGAGGTTTTCTTGCTCTCCAGGCCATTTCCCCCTGAATCTCTGAATGTATATCTCATCAAAATGCATGGAATTATATTCATCTAACAGGACTATGCAGAAAGCCCTGCTAATCCCTCATGTTACTGACAATATTAAAGTTAAAATTTTTCAATTTTTAATTATTTTTGTATTCTATTAATGTCTAATAACCTATGGTAGCTACTTTTTTGCATGACATGCCCAGGCTGTTGAGGGAATATTTCCAACGTACATTTATATGAATTTTTTTTACCTAATTTGTTATCAAATCTATCATACAGAAAAATAATTAAAAATCTGACCCAGTTTCTTTAACAATTTGAATCCCAACACTAGATGTGACTAAAGGGATGGACAGCTGAGAAGTTGGTAAATCTAGCTACACTGGTTTCAGAACAATATCAAAAACTTATATGACTCAACATTGCAAAGACATCATAAACCTACCCAGCAGTGACATTTTTCCCCAAAAAATTATGATGAGCAATTTGATCTGGTTTTTTAATCTCTACCTTTTAACCTGCTTGTTTTTACACAGCAACTGTGTTGTGACTTGTCTATGCCTCCAACTCAGTCCCTCTGCCTATAACTCCATGGTCTGGATGGTGAATACAGTGCAGAAATAAAAGTTATTATTGTGAGAATTTTGAGCACAAGATCTCCCTAGCTGAAAGTTCATTTGACACTTTCTTACTTTCTTACTCTGGTTTAGTGCTATTGAGACAGGGCTACAAGTTCTGCTGTGGAAGAGAGATTTATAACACAAGGCATTAAATCAGTTTTTATCCTGTATTGTTAAATGCCTTTTGATATTGATCTACTCCCCACTGAAGTCACTGGGTGCTTTTCCATTGAATTCAATAGCTTTTGGATTTAGCCAAAATGAAAGAATGAAACAGTAGGACACTGCAGCACATACAAAGAGCAGGACAGTACATTAAATGCATGTGTTTTCTCATCACAGTTGGTGTTTCAGGCTGTTTTAAACACTGCCTCACCCCATATAATAACAAAAGATTTCTGGGCTTGGTAAAGATAACTTATTTCGGTGTTTTTTCTTCTACTGCTTTTTTTTAGGTGTATCCAAATAGCACATGCCAAGAGGTGACAAAATTAATGTTTATGTAAATTCAGAGAAGTTATAAAAAAAAATTTCCATAGTACTTTACAAAATAGTCACCTAGCTTTTCCAAAATATTTAGGTACTTACAACATGTCTTACATTCTCATAGGAAATTACATGTCAGCACGCATGCATATATTCAAACCCAAGCAAACATCAGAAGAATCTGCCTTTGATGGAAGTTCATATGTCTTAATATCTGCTAACATTAGTCATCTTCACATTTAATTTTTGTTAAATGTACAAACTATGTGACACTCCACCCTTGTTGCAACATCAACTTTCAATGTCCAATATTTTTGTACTTCAAGGACTTATTGTCTTTCAGGGCAATATTTTGCCAGGGGTCTGGAGAATCTGCTTGGAAGGGGAAAAAAAAAAAAAAAAAAAAAAAAAGGAAAAAAATTAGTTACAAGATTTTGTAGACACCGAGATGACTTAGCCAATGCACAGATTATATTTATTTATTTGAATTTACTGAAACAAAGTCAAGCCCTGAAAAGTCAAAAGCTAATCATATATATATTTTTATAAATTCACTCTTGTTGCGCATGTACTACATAAAATAATTTTACATGGATGATCAAATAACACTCTTGTTTAATAAGACTTCCTTCCATTGAGAGGATGGATGGTGCTCCAGGGATGTGTGAGCTGTGAAGTGACAAGCAGAAATGCTTTCTCTCAACTCCCAATATTCATTGATTAAGCCATTCATTCGAAGGAAAGGACCTAAATCTTCTTGGGTATGTGTGAACTGAGAAAGAATTTCTTGTGTACAATAGTATAAAAGTGTGCTACAGAACAGAGAATGTAGAAAGAAATTAATATAATTGAAAAAAGTTTGGAGGGAAGGGCGAGGAAAACTAAAATGCTTCTCTGAGGAGTTAGTGCTGGGCCTCTGAGGCCCTTAGTTTGTTGTGAGTAGCTGTGATATATTCTGCCTCATTTCACTCCTAGAGGAAATTACAGATCCTTAAAACCCCCACAACAGTCATGAAGCATCAAATATTGAAAATCTGAGAAAACTTGATGTTTTCTGGGATATTTCCAGATCCCACTTAATGCGTGACTCATGAAAGCAATTATCCTCTCCATGCTAGGGGTACAGTAACTAATTAAGTAGACTCATGAAAACACCTTCAGAATCTGGAAGGAAAGCATAACTGATGTGATTATATTCCTGACAGGTTCATCTGTCCAAAGCAAGCTTAAGACTGTTTAAGTCCACAGTTCAAATGAATAGAAATCAAGTGCCTGGGATTGGAAGTAGTTTAATGCAGTTTAATGTACCATTCACTTTAAAAGATATTGTTCTTTGGAGGAGTCATTCTTTATATTTTATGATGTTTGGAAGCAGGACTGCCTAATGCCTATAACTAAAAGCTGTCTGGGTTATAAGTACAATTGAGCTATTTAAACATCACTCATTGTGGGGGAAGACTGATGGCTACCTTGATTCACAGCCTGCCAAGTTAAAATAAGTTCAAGGTACTGAACCTCCTGGAAACCAAATAAACTGCACAGCCTGAGTGAACCCGAAGGACAACACTAACAAGAGCCGTGCTGGCACCCTCTCTTGAACTCTGAGTTCCTGAGAAGGGATGATCAAAGCTCCCATACCCCTGGTAGTAATACAGCTGCTTTGGTATCACCCATTTACATCCTTCCTATATTGTTTTTTTGTTTCTCTTTTTTTTTCCTTACAATCTAGTAAACAGAATTTAAAAAATGAAAAATGAAAGAATAAAAAAGATGAAAAGAGGGAAAAGAGAAGTCAGAAAAGCATCTAAGCTTTCCCAGAGAAAAGACTGTTAATAGAATTTATTTATTTGTACTGACATTGAATCAGAGTTATGGACTAGAATTTACTGGGTAAGGAGCTTAAATGTATGTCTGACAGAGTTGCTCAGTCACACCTTTCCCTGTTGAACTTCTCTGGAGGTAGTGCAGCAAGGAATGTTGTTTTCACATTATGAGAAGACAGAAACTCCCTACTCCATTCTGGATGGATCTAGTGATTAAAGTCCTCCTTCTTCCCAAAGACGTTTGCTGACATTTCAGTTGCTGAAGTAAAAAATGAGTAACGACAAGAAGCTCTCTTGCTTAGGAAAAAAAAATCTGTAATTCAATGTTTCACTTAACTGAGAATCTGATTAATATTTAAATAGAATTGTGTAAATCTATGTTTGAGTGCAAATGAATAAACTTCATATTATGTATGCATATGTGTATGAGCATGCACCAAAATGTTTAACTTTTTAGAATTTTTCAATATTTTTTTCTTTTTACTGTACAGGAGTTTTTTGTCATTTATATATAATCACTTAAAGGAGGAAGACTATTTTTCATACTCTCAGCACAAAACACAGGCTAGGTTGTCAGTAGTATTAGACAAGATGATATTCTTTCCCTACCTCCACATGCACTAACATTCGCAATGTAATGACTTACATTTAAAAAATGGAAGAACACTACAACTCATCTGAGTCCTTCCAGAAGCAGAAAACATTCTTGCTCAGAGTTCAGATCACAGGATCACACTGTCACGTGCAGTTTATGTGGCTGATTATACCCAGATGACTTCACAGCCTTCTGCCAAAGACCTTAAGCTTTTTTAATGCTACTGTTAAAGTTTTCCCTCTGAAGCTAGGTTTCAAACACTTAAGATTTTGAAATAATTCAATTACAGATCTCTGACATGACATTTTCCACTCTGATGCACACTTCTGAGAATTAAATTATATAAATAAGTGAATCCTGCATGTGACAACATGTCTCCAGAGACTCAGCATTATAAAAATATGTTTTAGCTACTTATGTTAATTGATTTTCAGCCAATCCTTAAGCATGTCTGTAATTCCTACTGTCTTCTCCTTGAAATTATAGCCCTCCTTCTGGCCCAACTATTTAGACTTTCAGAAGTTTGACACTAATTTCTCTGTCCAATTATTTTTTTCCATGGCACTTTACTGTAAATTACTGAAATTCTGAAGCATGAAGGCATGTTCACTTGCTCAAAATGCTACATCGGCTGAAAATATGCTGTGTTTTACTTTTCAATAGAATTATCACCTTTAGGGTAACAGCTAAACATTCCTTTTATGTCTCCCTTAAAGGTATAATTCTTCTTTTATTCATTCTTTACTGTATGTTATTGACGTTCATTTTAAAAAAAATAATTTTAAATATAATTAACTGCACCATAAGAAAATGATACAGCATATCTGCACTGGAAACAGATGAGTTTGCCTCTTGTAATAGAACAAATGTGTAATACAAATTAAAGAAGGAGTTGCCAGCTATTATGGTCTTAAGTTCACATATCACTTATTTTATGGGAAAGAAAATAGCAACCTTCTAAAGTCAAGGGGCAATGATTTTAATCTGTGTCTTTTGGTAATGGAGGCTGAGCTACTAAGTGCTATCTGGGGTATTTAGCTACAAACTTGCAATTAAATTAATGGGAGCTACACAGCTAAGCCTTGTGCTTTGTATTCAGTCATATATCAGCTGTAGGTTGCTAAAAAAACTGGAAAAGCTACTCTCAGCTTTACAACTGGCTGGGTTGCTTATCTTGTCCATTTACCTCAAACCTTGTCAGGCAAAGAGCAAACCTTGACATAATTATTGTGCTTTCCATTTGGGAGCAAAATGTATACATAATTTCATGCTTGTAAAAAGGCTTTGTTCTTACAAATCTTTCCTGTCACTACAGCTGTAGTATTGATGAATTAACCATGGGGGGTGGAGGGGGAAAATCATTGTTTTATTGCCCTTAATATAAGAAGCAATATTCAATCAGGAATACGAGAATGGAAATGTCAGAATAGAAAAAAGACAATGGAGAAGTTGTTGAAGAGAGCTTCGACTTACAGTACAGTGGGTTGTAACACTGATAATTAAGTCTGATAGCTGCAGAGCAATAATATCTCCAAAAGCTCTGCTCTGTCTTCTGGCCATGTTATCTTAGTTTTGAACATTTTGTCTTTATTCTTCTCTTGCAAGCAAAGAATCCAGTGCAGTCAGGGGAGACATTCCCCTAATAACTTCAGTTATTTTTGTAAGCCTCAAAGTGAGACCAAAAGGAAAATATCCAGACAAAATAATAGGATTCTATCAAATCTGTCTGTATATTTTCAGCACTCCCCACTTTGCTTCTGGAACATGCTCACATGCAGTAGGAACTGTTGAAATGGGGCCAGGATTTCTCTCGGACTCACAAACGTTCTAATTAATTTTGATGTGAGTCAGTTCCCAGCAGATGTACCATAAACACTTCCACCTCACAGAAATCAGGGGGAGGTGAACAGGGCCACCAAGCAAGGAATTGTAGGGAGGAATTAGCATGAATTGTTTTGTGTCCCTATGAGTTGACGTCACCAAACTGTGCTCTGAGGAATAATGCTGCAGTTTATTCACTGAATCACTCAATGCCAGAAAATGTGCTGATGTTATTCGTGAGGTAATATAAATGCAATTTTCCTTGTGATGAAAATGAAATATTTGAGGAAAGGATATTTTACATTTCAGAACACTTTAGCTTAAAAAAGGAAACTGAGATCTGAAGTGCTATTATTATGAAACATCTTTAAATATTGTGGATAACGTAATTTAAAATCTGATTCCAGTAACTTAATAAAATGGATACCACTACTTTTCTGGAGATGAATGTTAATTGGGAGCTATATAGCTCCCTATGCACTATGCAGCTGTTTATAGTCTTACCACACCAGAAGGGCAAGAGGGAACTGCTGGGGCTCCACTGGCTGCAGAGGATCTCTGGAAGTACGAGAAGCACAGGGAACCAGCTAAGGCACTTTGATAATTCCGTGGTTCCTTGACTCAGCTGAGAAATAAAACAGAGCCTGAGGAATCAGCAAGTGCTCTCTGGAAGGAGACAACTGGAACAGAAACTAATTGTTAAATTTTATTTAATGGAGGGAACAAAAAGAGGTGCTACCAGGACCAACAGAACTACTAAACCCACTCTATGTAATTGCCTTCACGGAACAAAAACTTCCTTAATTGGGATCATGTCAAATACTTGCAAAAGACTTACCATTTCTAAACCTCAGTTTCAAGAATTTGGCAACACATATCTTTCAACTGGTCAAACAATTCATACAGTCTCCAAAATAAAAATTTTAAATGTCACAATGAAAACAAAGTAGTAAGGAGTTAAATCAGTTAAATCAACAACAACAAAATAACTGATGATAAGATGTTCTCTATGACTTGTTGCCCTTCTTTGTTTAGAATAAGCGCAAGAGCAAGTTATAATCATGGATAGAGTTGTTCTATACAAACATTCCCTTTCATGGCTCCATATTTTGTAGATAAAACACTTTTTTTAAAATACCACTCTAAGCCTTTAATTTCACAGACACTCATGCTTTGAAAAGAACCTTTCATTTAAAAAATATTAGAAAACAGAAAATGAAGTGTTCTTAATCTCTACTTCCCTGCCAAGTTATCATTCCCTCCTGAGTAGGAAAGTTCATTTATTTAGTGATCATGAAATGTAAAAAAAATGTTTTCTTTTGAGTCTTCAGGATTTTATCTGCCTCTCTATACCACACACCCTGCTGTCTTTGTCAAAGGTTCAAAACAAAGATTTCCAAATTGCTGGAGCAGGTACCAAGGGAAAATGCAAATCTTTCATAATCCAAAAAAATGTCTCTTTATGTTAGCGTTTTGTGGACCAGATATATAATGTCAATTTTTAAAATACATTTTTCAGACCACCCACCAGCACCAGAAAATACATAGCTATACACATACACGTGTGTACATGAAGATACAGAGTATAAGCCAGAACTATCTGGAGAAATATTTGTGTTATTTGTACAAAATATCTGTACAACAATCAGTCAATTAAAAGATCTGTAAAAAGCAAATAATCAAATCTGGGTTCCTTTACAGTAAACCAAAAATTGCACAAGTAGTTTTTAAATTGCATACAATTCCATCTCTTTGCTGCAAGAACTCAGGTGCCCAGATCACAGACAAAGAAAACTTGAAAGTGGTTACTCATTTTGTCTGTAAATACACAGGGTTTACCTGAGTGCTTTCATGTCTTCTTTTCCTACTTTTTTTCCCCCCATATTTCATTGACCTGTTTTGAGATCTTTCCGTGTACAGTTCTGAACATCTTGCCAGGAAAGAGCTGCCATAATATTCTTCCAAGACGAAGTTCTCCCTTTCTGTTTCACTTCAGGAAGAATTTTGCTATCTCTTGGGCTGCCACCATAAAGGCAAACAGGTATGTTCTCTTCCATAATATGAAAATACAGAGAGGTAAATTTATTTGAGTCCTTTGAACAATAAACCTCCAGTCTCCAAACTGCAGTTTATTTATCTCCATCTCCAGCCTTCAATTCTCTCTTTGGTGAATACATATTAGATTCTAGGATCTTGAAGAAATTGATCACTGAGAATGAGGATTATGTCAGGTAACTCATACCTATCTCTACTCTATAGAAAGGAATAGCTTTCCTTTATAAAAAGATATAGATGGTATAAGCTATAAAGGTATAAAAAGCGAGATGACAGAGATTTTTATAAGGACTGATGCATAAGATGATACTAAGTAATAAATGTGAATAGTCCTCTCTCTAAAGCTGTTTGCCACATAGATTTGTGTATTTGTTTTCCATCGCTCCCTGAACAAGCTTTGCAATGCAGCAAGTAGTTGAAGAGCAGGGAGTAAGAAAATTTCCATAAAGAATAGTAAGGGAAACTCCCAGCTGTGAGCTTCATTTGATGCACAGTTTTGAATTTCCCAGAATTTTTTTCTTAATGTGTGTCTAAAAAATCTTTTGGTGTAATCATAAGATATTTCTTCATGGAAAGTAAGATTCCTCTCACCTAGCTCTAGCCATCTGAAACACAGGCATCTAGTCTGAGAGAATCCCTGAGGGTTGTACTACGGACTGCAAGAAAGAAGTCCTTCTAATTAGCAAGTCAGGTACTATAATGTCTGGAGCAGTTCTCCAGACATGCCCATCTTCCTCCATTGACTCCAGAAGATTACATGATTTGTTCAGACCAGATGTACAACCTTCACGTGGCTTATATCAGGCCAACCCCAGCTTGCAAGGTGGTATCCCAGACAAGGAATGACAGGGCAGAAAACAGCTTAAACCATTCCTCCCACACTAGTCTCTTCTCATTGTACTCCTTTTGAGAGACAGGTCCCTCCCGCATGTTTTAGGAATCAGGGTATATTTAAGCGAGGAGGACAGAAGCACTCTCACTCCTTTGTTCAATCAAAGTGCCATAAAGTTCCAGCACTAACTTTCAACAGTTAGGTTTTAAGGAACAAGATGGAGAAGGAGAAATGATCATCAGATAGCTCTGCAGGAGAGACCAGCTCGGCATTAAACAGAAGAAGGTAAAATTGTATGAGGAGAATTTTCCTTTTGAGCTAAGTAGCTGCCTGTAAACTCACACACCACTTTTGCACTTTAGACTGTTGTGACAGCCGTGCCCAAGTGAAATAAAAGTTATAAAAATCTTTATTCTTATTCTGTTAACAATTTTTAAGGAAAAAAATGAATATGGTCTACAGAATAGCATTGTGTAAAGACTGTGCTTGGTATAGGCTCTCAGCACCATCCAAATAACTTTATGAAACACCACAAAAAAGCCAATGAAAACAAAGTTTGCAGCATTCAAACTCTCCTAAATTTAGATGTCTGGTATTTTATGTTTCAGCTAGTTATCCTAGCCTTATTTTAGTACTCCACCCATATCAGCTCTATTTTAATCTATGTTAACTTTTTAGGTAGTCTTATAAATCTACCATTCTTCCCAATAAAATTGGTGTTTTTCTACTAGATAGTCTGTTGAATATTGATATAGCATTACAGTTTGCAATTGTTTAAAATACATTTGAAGGGCTTGGGCTTTTGTATTATTTCACAACATTAAAAGTGCTAGCCAGATTTACACATTAATCAGTTATGAAACATCTGCAATTATTTTAGGTATCCCAGATTCAAGTCAATTAAACTAGTTGTGAACTACATGTTATTATCTCTCACTCATGTGATGGAGTAAATTTATTCCACTTTTAAGCTGAATGAGGTCATTAAAAGGTGCAGAACCAAAGCAAAGGAAAAAATCTTATCTTTTGCAACTAGCTTTGGTTATTTTAGCCTAAGTGTCTTCTTTTACTGCATGTTTAGAGACACCTTTCCTGTGATGATAAAAGACAAACATCAGGACTTCTTTCCTTTATGATGAGCTACTTATTTCAACATCACAGTAGTGGGATAATTTGCAGTACACATGTTGACTAATATACAGGTTTATGCCTGCTAGACGTGACAGACTGCAGGTGAGAAAACTGGGATGTGTCTTGAAAGGAAATAGAATTGTTTTGCCCTCCTTTTACATATTTTGTCTACAAATTCTAGAATACTTAGAGAATTAAAAGCACCTACTATGTCTGTGCAATGATTGTCATATAATTAGTGGCGTATTCAGTACACTGATTATATTTGGTTATGGAACTATTCATCCAAGGCTGTTGCTGGGTTTTGGGGTGGGGGGCGGGGGGGAAATGCAGTGGGGGGGGGGGGAAATGCAGGGGGGCGTGGGTTGAGGGAAAAGAAGATTATAGAGCATTTTCTCATGTGTGTGGTGTGAGCCTTCTTTGCAACACCTCCAACTCTGCTCTGAAAATGTGATGATACTCTCCTGTTGGTTGTGCCACCAGAGGAAGACCTTTAAGCAAAAACTGTACTCCTGTAGTATAAAATGTAACCCAAGACTGTGTAGCTTATATTTCTGATTGCAGTTATGTGTTCTAGCAAAGTAAAACCTAGGTTTCCAAAAGTATCTAAAATCCCACACACTTATTTAAAGAATTTCTTAGAGTGTTGCAGAAGAGATAAAGGTGATGTAAAGGATCTACTTCTGATCTCAGGAATCTTTTACAGAAAACTGCTTTGTTTTACTCACTTGGCGCTGGTCTAAAGAAAGGTGGTACAACAGTCAATGAACAGACCCCGAGAAACTAAATCACATTGAATCTTCTTCTTTAAATTTTTAGCACTTGAATCTACTTTTACAGTATTTAGATAATTCTAATGACATTGTGTAATTTGATATTATTAGAAGGGAAACCTGCATCTTTATACCTCTTAGCTGCAGGAAAACCTGGTGAACTGCAATTTCTCTTCCACTTTCCCTACCAGAAGGAGGACCTGCTGAGCAACTTCCATTTCTCCCATTCCTTCTGCAGTAGAAAGCAATAGTGACATCAGAAAATCCTTTTGCTCATTACTGTCCATGACTGCAGGACCTTGTGCTATGCAGAATCCTAACACATTCACTAAGAGTAATGGTCAGATTCTAATATTGACAATGGAAACAATTTCCCTAAGAAGAGAAATATTAGTAAGAATCCCTCACAGACAAATGAAGGATATACATGGTACAGCACAATGGAAGAATTTGACAGAATGCTATACTATGATATGAGGTTTTTGTTGAGCTACTCAGAAATTCTTTTCAGAACAGGAATTAAAATTCCCAGATGTCTGTATTTTCATGGAAATGGTTTAATTTTCAAAGAAAAAATAGTTTCTGAAAACTGAAAAAAATAATTTGACTTAGGTGAATTCATCCAGTTAATAGAACGTCAAAATGCTTCTTCATAATTAAAAATGGCAAAATTAATTAGTTTACTATTTCTGAATCAAAATGCTTTATAATTTCTGTGAAGCACAGTGTGCTTTGACTTTTTGTTCCAATTTGTAAAGTAAACAGGTGCTGAAATGAAAAAATGTGACAGAAAACCCACTTCCATTCAGCTGCATTTATTTGCAAGTGCAACACAGTTAAATTCTGGAGGGTCTTCTGCAGCATCCTGCATTCCAGAAAAAAAGAACTAGAAGTAAATTTGGAAATATTCTGTACTTTCAGCTATTGCTGTCTATTATATCACTAATGGAAATGGCCTTTACATAATCAGAACTAATAACATATACAAAATTCATGGCTACATATTGACATATATTTCAACTGAACTGTTTCAAGTTTAATTTGAAAATGACAATAAAAATAACAAATGAGAGAGTCTTTTGAAACTGCAGCATGCTCTCTTTTATTTTATAATTTCTTTGCCCATTTCTTTTCCTTCATTCTTCAAGTCTCTTCCATTCCACAGTATATTTTTTTTAAATTGCTTTAAAGAGAAAGTAACACATAATATCTGCCTTCAATCTAATTAGCGTAAGGCAGAGAGATATGGAAGCAATTAATTTTTTTCTGTTTTTTTTTTAGTTTCTTGGGGAGTCCAGTGGAGAGATGGGCTTAAGCCACTGACTTGGAACTAGATTTGATGCCAGCTTGAGGGAGAAGGTGCTGCTGACAGACAAAAATGCAGTTTGTGATAACTCCATAGCACTTCCCTCCCATCTCTGACACCAGAACTACAGCAGAAATGCTGCACAGTACAAAGGGAGACGAGGCTGGTACAAGGAGTTTCTGGCATTCAACAGAGCAAGTCCTGGCTCTGGGAAGCCAATATTGGTTTTGAAAACAATCTTTGGAGGTGGTGTACATTTCTCAGAAAGCTCTGCAGGTGGCCCTAGTGCTGAGCTTTCAAAAGTACAAATCTTTGAGACACCATCACACAGATATGCTGTATACTTAAACCTGTTTTTAGAGTGGATGTAAGGTGCCTAAATACAAAATCATAGTAGTAGTATTAGTAATAATAATAATAATGATAATAATAAATTATAATAGCACTATTAACAAAAGCTGTGAACACTCTACTTTATATGATCTCTAAAAGGGAAGCTCAAAAGCTAAAGCGTAAAAATAGTTTTTTATTGGTTTCTCCTTTCTGTAGCATTCATGAGTCACAGGTCTGTCAAGACAAAAAAACAAAAAAAAAAACAAAAAAAGAAAAAGAAAAGAAAAAAAAGGGGGCTTAGACCTGCCTCCTTTTAATAGTTTAGCTGAAGGAGAACGATGATGTCTCATTCACTGCTGACCGAGCTTCTTAACTTGGGACATGACAGAACTTGACTGCAAAGACAAGAATCCCTGTAAGTGGCAGAATAGGAAAGGGGTATCCCTGGAGGCTGCTCTGTCTTTCATTGCCAGCCTCTATAATTATACACTGCTTTTCAAAGCAACTTGTGAAAGCTGTCTTTGCAGCCTGCTTCTCTTTCCCAGGCCCTGGGGAAAGTGCATCATAGCCATTCCCTGCCAAATCCTAACACCTTACATTTCTAAATATGGCTCTGCAGTGAAGCTGCTGGAGGAAAGAAAAAAAAAGGTGAAACTTTTTTTCCATGCGTGTCTCACCTGAAAAGCTTTTAAGGTTCAGAATAGTACTGCAGAGTAAGGATCTGAAAGCCTTTATAGTAAATGATAACCCTAACTCTCCAATATTTTTCTTACCATTTTGAGATCAAAACCAAGCTGTGTTTCCTTGTATTTCTTAAAATTTTTCAAAACCTTAAAAATCTTCTAAAAATGGAAATCCTCTCCACCTAGTGCATGTCAAAGATGCTGTCAAAACCATGAGGAAAAAAATCTTTGTACTATTACTAAGAAATGCAAATTACAGCATGGATAACACGGGATAGATGCATGTCCTGCTGTGTGCTTATGGGCAGGGAGGAATAGCTATTTTTCTCTCCACAGCCTCATGTGGTAACAAGCCAGATCATTCCAGTTCATGTTATTGCATTCCTTGGGAACATTCTTGTACAATACTGCACCGCTTCCCTGGTGCTAAGTGATAAAGATTGCAACTCCTTGCCTTGGTCTGGTGAACATTTGTGAGAAGAGATTCAATTTCTTAAGTGAGTAAAAGCACACGGGCATCGTTATGGACTGCAGAGGCTGCCTCTGGATAGGGAAAGGAAAACATAGATGTGTTGTTCAGCTGCTCTTTTCTCAGTTGATTCAGGTTCCTGAGGCTAAACTTCTTGTGTTATCCTTTCCAGTGACTGTGCACTTTGGAAGGATAAAGAACTATTTTAAGTTCTCATTTATATGGTGTGCTATAAAATAAGGTCCAAGATGGATGAACAGGGGCTCTGTTTTTTAACAACACTGACTTAGAGATCTGCACATCAGCCATCTCTCCTGTAGAGTCAGACAGATTTACAGTGCCTGGAAATGTTTGCCAACAAAGATGTTATTGTAACTCCAGTGCCTGTTCAGGGAAGTTTATGAGGTAGAGTTAGAAACTGTTCATATTGTCTTCCTGTGCTTGATGTATAGGAGAGACAAGATGCCAGATACGTTGCTGAGTTAAAAACAAAGCTACTGCAATGTTAGGATTATATCTAACATCAAGTACCTCATGTTCTGCTCTGTTGCCTCCACCCTTCACCTAGAAAGTTTGCCATGTTTAACCCTCCTTGCATGGCTGTGGACAGTACAGTTACTTCTTCCCTGCTTTTGCTTGCACAGCTGATATGTAGGGCCAGTTCATTAGGTGGCACAAATTATTGCATCTGTTCAATTCTTTGTGAGACGGTTGCCTGGTCTTTCATAGGATTGGTTGTAGTTTACAATGCTAGTAGCCGACCCTTCTCCCTCAGAAGCAATCAAAGGACAACCCATCACAGCGTGATGGATCATTTCTGTAAGCAGGCGTAACTCCACTGGGAGCTAACAGAAACTAGACTTTTGCTGGGATATTATTCTCCTTTCCAAAATATGCTAGTGCTGTTTGGTTTGGGTTTTTCTTCATATTGACCTCTTGGATTGTCATTATGTTCTTCTAAACACCTGTCAGCTGTTAATACAATTACTCAAGACAGATCATAAATCTTTATCCAAAGGCAGTTCCACTTGCTAGTGAAGAGCACAAGATGGTTCTGCTTCTTCTCCTTGTAACTGTTGGACCATACAAGAATTTTATGTGCATTTATATGTCTAAAATGCCTCAAAGTAAATCTCCCCTATGCTTATCAAACTGAATATTAGCTGTATTTTTAACTAGTGAATTTTTAAATAATTTTTCAACAATTTTTTCTTTGCTCTTGGAGGAAGTAAGCCGCATAATAAATGGCCTGCTCAGGGAAGAATACCCTGCCTCTTGGCTTCTATACTTTGCAGTGGTTGTGTTGAGCCTATGCTCCAGAACCAAAGCTTTCCTGTGAATACATCACTGACATTAGCTGCACATTCCTTGGATAGCAGCAGCGAATTTGGCTGTCTAGACACAGCCAAATAAGAACACAAAGCTTACTTTGAGCAAATCACTAACAACTTCTGTTGGCCAACAATGGGCAGAAAGGTTCTCTGATCCCTTTAGCTGTGGTGCATGGGAGTAAGTCCAGGCTCTACGCAAACTAAGTGACTGAAACACGTGTTACTCCATCATTTCCATTCTAGGAATAAAAAAATACAACCCAGGGAGGCTATAAACAAATGTGGGGACACCGTCAGGGTAGGTGCTGCTGAACCTTTCCTGTTGGCATGGTTAGTTTTTAAGCACCCAGGTGTAACTTAATGTTGGAGGAATATAGACCAGGCAGGTGGCACCTGGCCAATTATTCAGTTGCTGGAATAGTTCTGTTTCTCTCACATTCTGTCTACTTCCATGTTTGGAATGCTACTCTGTCCAAGCTGAAAATGTAACATTGAATATTTTTTTTTATTTGTGGTGAAAGCAGATTTTCTCTCTGTGATACATTTGGATTTATAAGTGAAGCTCTGAGAAGGGTTGGGTTTTTTTTCCTTAATTCCTTAGTTATATGAAATATTTTCCCAGAAAATTATCTTCCTTCAAAATATTTTCCCAGAAAAATCATATGGTCCATTAGAAAGAATGAGAAAACTATATATTTCAAGATAGCAGATAATAAAATTTGCATCCATTCAATGTTCGAAGAGATTTTTCAGGCGTGAATGAAAACTTGATTTACTGGAGTATTGCTTCCTGACAGTCTGTTTTGATTTCATTTGTTCATTAAAAGCAAGGAGAGCTTTGCTTAATCAAAGATTCAAAATCATGTGGGTCATTTTTCAGTGGTACGAACAGATATTATTAGATAAAGCAGGCATAGCAATCTTGGTATAACAGAAACTGATAATTTAGTCCATTCCAAATAACACAATAATTTAGATTTCAATAGTACATGCCATTACTCTCAGCTAGAGAAGTTGATCTTATGAAATGCTTGATGTTTCCATCTGTTCTGTAAATTTTATTTTTTTTTAATTTTAATATTCTTCATACCAAGAAAATTGATATTAACAATAGTGATATTACAAACAACACCCATCTCATTCATTCTCCATTGATGCTGAACTCACTGCTTCATTCTAATTATATTGCAACCCATGATAAAGATGTAAGAGTTTGGATCCTCGCAGTTATATGAAAAAATAATACAAGGGTTTTTGTGAAGTTGGTACCAGCAGGGCATGTGATGCTTCAGCCCTCTCAAAGATTTTAAGCCTTTGAAGGCCTGTGAGGAAATGACAGATAATAAATTAGTTGCATGAAAGTGTATTAAACAAGCAAGAACCAGAGGCAGCATTATGCATTGAATGACTGCATCCATTCTGTCTCATGGACCTTCTGATTCTTCTTCTGGGAATAACCAAAAACTGGTGTTGCTTTGTTGCTACTTTGCTTTTGCAATGTGCCATGCTGCAGAGCATCCTAGACTGGGGGGAAATAGGTACCAAAAGGGGTTAGAAAGATTTTCTTCACTCAAAACACTTTCCTTAGTTCTACAAATATATTTAACAGAGGGTCCTCTGGGTTTACACATGCTGCTGATGTCAGCTGTCTCCAAACAAGATCGAGCAGCCAGTGAAAAGCTTTTCTTTCAAATATGAAATGACCTTTTCAGGATTCTATTAAAGGATCTTTGCCACAAGTACTCAAGTGACCTTTCCTATCCTTCAAAATGAATAGCCAGTCCACTTAGACACAGCTAAAAATTTCCTGTATGTAAACAAAAATTAATTGATAGAACAGTTGGCTTTCAGACAACTGATTTGACAAAGAGTTCTAAGCACATTCAAGGCCTTTCCTCCCATTTTTAAAAGGCAAATATTTGTCTAGAAGCAGAGGGTTATCCAGAAGTAATAATGTCAATGTCACCACTAAGAACATACTCATTACACTTCTGCAGCCTCAACTGGCCTTGCAAGGAGCAAAGTTCATGGTCATCAACAAGGAATGTTCCAGAAAGTTGTCATATTTAGCACAAAATAGCATACTCATCAATCATCTCTGTGAAGCAAATAAAATTTTGACAAATGGCATGTTTGTATTAAGTGCCTGAAACTATTGCTATTTTAGGAGACCTTGCTCTATTGTCAAAGTGGAAGAGCTAAAGTTCTTTCACTTCATCTTGTAGTGAAACCACCTACTGAACCAGGGAACTGCAGCCTTGCTGTAAACCAGCCCAAATACTTGAGATGTGCCTACCCTCCTTTTTCTGCTGTAGTGCTTTTCACACAATATCCTCACTAGGCAGGCAGTGAGTAGGGTCCCTCAGTCCACTTCAGCTGAACTGAAGGCACAGTCCTGCTCTTCAAAAGCTGTGCAGAGCGTGGTGGTTGGCAGCATGATGAGACCCTTCCCCTCAAGACCACTTGCATGGCCACGTCCCTCAATTGTCTGTCTTGCCAACATGCTTTCTTTTTTTCCTCCCTCCTTCCTCTTTGTTATGCTAGGCAGACATCTTTTCTCAAACAGTCTTATGTTGTTTCATTACAAAGTCTTTATTTTAGTCTGTGCTGGTGCAATGTCCTTCAGCAGCACTTGTGGATAGATACCTTGAGAGGCAGAAGATCTGAGGAGGAGGATCACAGTGGTGAAGATTTTGTCTCCAGATGGACTCAGTCTCTCAACTGTCAGAGGCAGTGATATAAATGAAAGAGACCCTGAGTGTGAGAAACTAATACGTAGTCAGTGGACTTTGTCTTCTTAATATGCCTTCTCTTGTGAAATTAGGCAGTGCATATTAGTCTTTTCTATTTCCTCCTTCACAGATTGTTAGTGTGTCAAAACCAACAAATACAGATTGAGTGCTAATAGTAGATAAGGCACATATCTGTTTCCTACACTTTGTAATTCTCTTATGTCATTTTGAATGTTGTTGTGAACACTGTTTAAGTTTGAATAGTACTAGTATTCAAATTTTATGGCTCTTTCATGGAGCTCCTGACTGTACTCTGACAAAATATCATATTTTGTATCCCAGATCTCCAGTAGTACCAGTGTGATGATCTTCAGCACTCCACAGTCTAAGCACTCCACAATCTAAATGTTATCTTTGAGCTCTTTATCAGTTCTCCCACTCTCTTACTCATCATGCAAATTAAATCATAGGTTATTCTCAGCCCTGTGCCACCCACAATCACCACATTCTACTGTCCATTGGATCTTAGTCCACAGCACCAGTCTCTTTGTCATGCCAAGTTTTACATTCACTCTGTAAGTCCATGCAGTATTTGAAGATATATACACTTAGGGAAATCCCAAGAATTCCTGTATTTTTATTAACATGGGAAATACATTGGTCCAAGTGAAATTACTCATATCTTCTTGTCTTGAGTTTCACTGCTTCTTTTCTTTATTGTAGATGTCCAAATACCTGATTCCTTCTCTGCTTCTTCAGTCACAAATAATTTGATTGAAGAATTTCACTGCTGGAAGAGCAGCCTTTCCCATTCCTACCTCGTATCCATCTTTCAGTTCCCCATATGTGTCCTTGCATTCACCTCTTTGGCCTTTCTGCTTTCAAAGGGCTGTAACAGACCTTTTTTCTTACCCTTTGTCACTGAAGAAATGCTAATGATGTAGACCCCAATGCGTCACAGAAGAGCTTTCCCCTAAGCTTCAGCTATCCTATTGTTTTGTCTGACCAAGTCTATTCAGAAGATAATAACACTTAATGAGTCCCTCTCTCTCTCTTTCCCGCAGGCAGACTTGTAGACGCCACTCTTTAGCTTTTTAGCGTTAAGAGTGGGAAGCAGTCACTACAAAGGCATGCCTACATTGCAGGCAGAGCTGGGATTGCATCACATCCACACACACTTGGGTTACCTATTCTGTCAGCCCCAGGACACTTCGTGCTTACCAGTGCCCTTGTCCTGCTCTAAGCTGCAGCCTCCCGCAACTCCATTTCCTTTCGCAGCTGGGTTCCCACAAGTCTATTTCCACACATGTATATCCAGCAGACCTCCGGTTGAAATGGAAGTATTTTGAAAGGCTGACAGGTACCCAAATAATACCAACAATTCATAAAACCAATCTGAAAACCGTGTAGGTATTGAGGAAGCTTCTATTCGGACTCCTGCCAATCCAGGCTTATGCAGTGTGTGGTAAGAGATATGCTACAGGAAAGAATTTTCTGTAAAAATAAGTTTTTAACAATTTTATACTAGTAGTATTATCCCAAAAAAAAAAAAAAAAAAAAACCCACTAAAATGGCCTTTGTAGGCTTATAGCTATACTCCTTCAAGGACTTTTGATGTCAAGGTAGAATAAGCAGGTGTGTATTTACAGAGCAGCAAAGGGGAATGTATTTCTACTGGGATGCTCCTGTCACATACAGGCACCCCTGGGCATCCTCTGTACTTACAGCCGTGAGTAAAAGTGCTCTCCTGTCACAATTAACACCTGTAATATGTGCTGAGTGATCTATTTTCAGTAAGATCTGTCTGTCTGAATCTTCCCTGTTACACCATCTCCTTCTTTGCACCATGAACATAAATATTCTGGCAAAGAGGCAAGAGTGTCCTGGCTGGACGCTTGGCTCTCCTCTCTCAGGAGAACCCTCATTTTTAGCTCATGTCATGGGTTTCTCACTTCAGTTGCTGAATAGAGAGCAGCTGCTTTCCCCCGTTTTTGCTTTCCTCTGCTTCTACACCTGGACAAGATTCCCAAAGGAGCACTTCCTTCCTGGTCGTATAGACAAGAGGGTTTTTCCAAACAGCTGCTCCCCCTGCATGATCTTCCCCATCCTGAAACATCACTCTGCAGGAGTAGGGGGGTGGGGGGGGGGAGGATGTACTACAGCATGCCATTCTGCTTGCTGTGTTTCCTAATGGACTTTCAATTATGCAGAAGTTTTAAAAATCCCTTTGCTTTCTGTGTGAGCAATCACTGTTGCATTTCGCATTGCACCTATCTGCTTCGTCTGAAGTAGTATTTATGGATTAGTAAGATCCATAATTTGAAAATTATATGTATAAAGAATACGGGAACATAAAAGCAGTGGTGTTTTCTGGCAAATGTGAGGATTTCTGCAGCTGCAGTTTGGGAAAATTTGTCCTGAATTTTGAAGGCTGAATACTAAGTTAGCAAAATCTTGTTTCTGTAGCCTATATCCATCTGCACTGAGTGCCAGTTGGTTATTTCTTTCATATCAACCAAATGCAGTTTATATGTATTTTCTTACATATCAGACAGACTTCCATGGCAATTTAAACAGATTTTTTTTTTTAAGTATCAGGGATTATTTTGGTTTAAAGTCTTGACTGGTAAAGTATCCAAAGTAAAAGCTATTATGTGTTTATGGTTGATACTGTTCATAATATTAATATTGAGCTGCTAAAGTTGCTGTCTTGCTGAACAGCAGCTCTTCTGTTGCATTTTATGATCCCAAATTTCGTTGGTAATAAGCTATGACTCCTTAATGTATTTAGCACATTAGCTGCAATCTTGTCCTTTGAGTAGGGTGCAAAAGAGGCTGACAAGGCACAGAGGGTGCCTAAAGCAACTTGTTCTGCAAGGAACTCAGATGTACCAATGTGACTCAGTGCCTGCTGCTGCCTTTAAAAATAATTGTCCAAAACAGCTGACTCAAGCAGCCCATAAAACTCTGCCCATACAAAGAGCTCACCTACGCCATTTGACGACTTGTTTTGGCTGGTTTATGCTAAGCATTGTCACACTATTCCTGCCCATAGGACACCATCCACTCCCCCACTGAAAGCACTGAGACCTTTGCAGTTGGCTTCAGTGGTGTGTAGAGCCTGTGATTATCCCCCTACAGATATTAGTCCCTAAGAACAGTCCTCCTCCCACTGTTGTTTTCATTAGTTGCTGGGTACCTCCCACTGCATTTTCAGGGATGGAGTTCCCAACTCTCCACTCATTGGACTAAGAGTGTCTGGAGCAATAACTTCATGGATGTGTGGCTTGAAAGTTGTGAGGGATGCTTGAGGGGAATGCCAATGGACATTATCATAGGAAAGCAAAGCATTCTTGACTGAATAGCTCTTCAGAAACCTTCAGTTTGGACTGTGTCTCCTCATATTAAAGAAAAAGTGATAAGCATAATTTAAGCAACATCTTCTGAGTCAATCTAATATTTGGAAGCAAGAAGGGTAAAATCAGGGAACAAGTTTGATGCTGAAGCGAGAGATCACTTCTCATGACAAGTGATGAGCTCTGTGCTGCTGCATTTCAGGTCAGATCCATGAAAAGGACACAGATGAGATTCTTCATGGGATGTGTGTCACAGCCTCAGGGTGAGGTGGCTTGCACGGCTAACTCCATGTTCCTGTGAATATGCCTTTTCCATTCTGATCAGATAGGAAAGCTCATGAACTCTGGTCAGAGAAGGAGGATTGGCAAGCAGGGCATAAATATCAGAGAAGAAACGGTTGTATGAAGGTGAAACATAAAAGGAAGGATGTTCTGGTAGGCACTTGGAAGAAAAATAAAAGATGCTAACATATGGAAATTATTTGTGGAGATATATATTGTCTCAGCATAATTTCAGTCACCAGCTGCTGCTCTGGTCTACCCACTACAACCTCTTCTGCCCTCTATTTTCTCTTACTCTAGTTTCTCCCTTCAGTTCACACAAAGAAGCTTTTATTGATAGCAAGTTTTCTTTATAATTAAATTATTAATTATATTTTTCAATTTACTCACCTGCCTACTAGTTATATCACCATCTCCTTTTTGTGTCTAGGACTTAAAAGCTTTAAACCTTCATCCCTCTCCAAATTTTTCAGCAGTTATCTTCAGGTTCTGTCCTCAGTGTTTCCCGACTTTCCCATAACTTCCTTATTATTCTATTAAATAGAAATGTCCTGTCCAGTAAGCCTTTTCCAAAATTTGTTTATATTTCTCCCATTTAAAATGTGTCCAGAGATTGTGTAAAGGAGACCAGAAATTTTGCCTGAAAGCAAAATCTAGGAAAATTACTGAAAAATATACATAGTTTTAATTAAGATTGAGGAGCTAATAAATACAAATTTTCTTTTCAAAATTTCATTTAATATTAATTTTAATGCTGTAATTTAAAAATATATTATTACAGTAAAAATATTAATGTTTGAAACTGTTTAATTTCCAAAAAAATGACATGTATTGGAAGTTTCAAAAGGTGGTGTATTTTCTTTATAATTTCTCTTCATTAATGGTGTAAAAGTTGAAAAGGGCTGCTTTGGATTATAAGGAACAAAAACTTTGAAATCATAGTGCAGACTAAAAATGTTCTTCCTCTGTACAGCTTCAAATAAAATAATTTCAATTTATAGTACACATAAAAATACTTTCAAAAGTCCAGGAGAAAAGAGTTACGTGGAAATGTTGGAGACAAATATGTTTCACAACACTTTGGGATAGATGGTTAACGTATTACAAGAATATTCTGATTTTCTTACAGGTACAAGCAGGTTAAGTGTGCAATGGAATAGTTTTGTGAGGAATTTCTGCCAATTTCCAACTTCTAACAGAAAAATCTCATTATTTGATTTTCTTTTCCAACTCAGAGCTATTATATTCTAAACCTTTCTTCTCAGTATGTGAAGTCTATGTATTCTTGAAAATTCTTTACCAGTGTATACTAACATCAAAGGATAATACAAAATTATATGTACCATCTGCCTTGAAAAACATGTCAGTATTGCAATTTAAATACAAAAATATAATTCAGTTCTACTGTGGGTGTTACCAAAATCTTCTACATAAGGATGAAATTGTACCTTATTTTAACTTGTATTCCCCACCCATTTCTACAACCACTGAAAACAGGCTTGTGTGAATTCTTTAACAAACCAATTTTTTTCCTAAGTAAAGCTAGAGTTACAGGATCAGTTCATATTTCAGTAAAAGAAAAGTGTTTTGACATTACTCATGGGTCACATTTTTAAGGCAAACAGAGAGGGTATTATCTCCTCCATGATACATTTGAGTAGCCGCTTCTAAAAGTCTCCAGCTTTGAAATCTGAGAGATTTCCAGCCATGAAGAGCAAATATATCGTCCTCCTGCCCCTTCTGTCATCTATAACTGTGCACTAGTGAGAATAAAATCTTCTCACAGAAACTATTGAGTACTTGAAATTGAACTTTCCAAAATAATTGCATGGGTTTCCATGTGATAGGTGCAGAATTTACCAAATACAGACTAACTCCTGCTATGATTTACAGAAATGTTTAAGTTAGATTTTTTCTACTAAAATTTTCTTTATCGGGTGTGCCAAGGAGTTCACTTCCCCCAGGTATGCTTTTATCTGATTCTAAGACAATATTGTAAGAGAGTATATTTAGCCCAGGCAAACGCATGTATTCCTGCTTAAAAATAACCCCCACAAAACACAAAACAAAAAGCCCCCCACCAAATCACTGAAAGCAACTCATGCATTTGAAATAAGTGGTTGCACATTCTTTGAGGTTAATATACTGACAGCAGAGAAAAAAAAATTAAATCCACAGCAGCAATAAATTAAAGAGATGAGAAAGTCACATATTTATCTCATTACTGGAAAAGAGTCATGAAACAGTGGAGCATCAGATGTAAGGCTGAGGCTTTCTTTTACCCCTGTAAAAAGTGATACCAGATAAAAGGTGGGATAGTGAAGGTACTTTTGAACAAACTGCATCCAGATGTGAACATGGGCCTGATCCAAGCTGCCCTAGACTGACAGGAAGACACTCGCTGATTTCAGTGCTGTTCAGAGCTGGCTTTCACAGGATCGGTTTCTCAGCCAAGTGCCACATCACCAGGTCATTCCTGCACAGCTGCTCTTCTAACAAACTGTCCTTAGTCTCTGATGTGGTGCTTCTGTCAGTCATGTCAGAGCACTCCTGGGAAGAGACAGAAAGGGAGATGGAATACAAAGAACAAAATGGCCATTTAGATGAAGCTTCCTTAGAGACAGAGAATGAGAGAGAAAGAGAGAGACAGAGAGAGCGCAACTGGGAGAGATCAGACAGAGGTTTTTGCCAGGTTCTGTGAGCAAATGATATCAGGCATTTATGGAGGCTAAAACAGTAACAGACAAATTTCTCTCAACCTTGAAAGAACCCGCTAAAGGGCTCTGAAGTGGAGTGAAAGGAAGGGCAATCTGTCTAGTTTCTCTGCTTGATGTATGTCCATGTCCTGAATATCAGCTGTGCATAAGCTTCTAAAACCACAGCACTTCAGTAATGCTGCAGAATCAACATATGCATCTCTTGCATTACCTTGGAAGGGACCATGAGCTGACTTTTCAAGTATTTCTAAAAAAGCTGTGTACCTTCAATGATCTGGAGAGAAAATATCTGTGCCAAAATATGGAACACTGGCTTTCAGCTTCTGTTGTAATCTAAATATGAAGCTAACCACAAAGTTGTGGCCAACTCTGTAACTCCACTGAAATTCATAGAGTTGAACCCCAAAATACAGAATATAGTTTTTCACAGTGGTTCTATGCTTTTCTATTCTTGCACTCACCCTGACATTTCTACATTAATGTCTCATTTTCTGAATTTCCCAGTCTAGATAATCATGCAATTATTTCACTTAAGGCGATATACATCTTTATTTTCAGAGGCAGAAGATCAATAGGAACTGCCCAGTAGAGGGTGCTACTCGATTTTAGGAATAAAATCTATCAATAAATTTTAAGAATAATCATATCTCCATGAGATTATGTAAATCATGGGGGCATCAACTCCTTCTCACAGCAGCACTAAAGAAACTGAAAGGTGGCATTTTTTTTCCCCTGACATGCTTGTTCAAGGTGGTAGTAAAAAGTGTTGAGGAGTGATCTAAGTAAAACTTTGGTTTTGTACTCTGACATCAGTCTAAATGACACAAGAAAATACTGCTCAGAAATAAGCATTGTGTACACAACCCATATTCTTGGTTCACTGTGGTCGATTTCTCATTTTATATTCTCTCCATACTAAAGTTGTCAGCAGGTTTTTACTCCTGGACAGAATTTTTTAGCTCTTTGCCTTTTACCAGACCAAACGAAACTCCTTGAAATTTCAGAAGTTTGTTATTCTGGCAAAGTAGAAATTTAATGGAAAGTTTGAGGTAAATTAAACAAGATGTTTGGGAGACAGGAGGGCTCAAAACAGGAAATGGTTTCACCTCTTGAAAGTTTTCCTAACTTTTTTTGGCTCATAGAAGCTACAAAATGTCTTGGCTGAGAAACTTGAAATTTTGTTTTAATCTTTTGTAGATGGTGATTCCTATTCCCTTTGACTTCTACTGGGGTTCTTCAGAGGGCAATTATTTAATCTATAAAAGACATTTACACAAAAATTGAGGGTTCCTAAATCCAGACGTCAGCTTGTATAGAGTTTATGAGATCTACAGTAAGGTAATGCAGCTTTCCCAGACTGCACAGACTGTTTCACAGGTAATTCTTGTGATCAGGGCAGGGCAAACTTCCTTTCAGAAAAGATTCAGCTCCCCTACAAGAAGATCTGAAGGGTCCCACCCTGTACACCAACAGGTCTTCTGAGATCTGCTGGAGGCAAAGGCCATTCCCATAAAGGCGTTTTGCTTGCTTTTTGTCTTTACATCTGCTAAGAGCTTGCCTTCTTGCCTCTGTTATCTACATGTATATCTCTTGGCAGGATTTGAGGGAGAAGACATTCTCCACCACAAATCTAAACTGGTTCTGTAAGCTCTGCCACTCCCAGTGTATGGCCAGAGGCAGGCCTGTATGTAAAGACTTACCCCAGTGATATCAAGGAAAAAATCCACTTTTGTGTTCTCACTGAGTGGCAAAATGTCCTGCGTTGGCCCTGAAGATCACGTCTTTAGGTGTAGGTAACAGATTTTCAGTAGTTAGCAAAACTTTCCATAATGAGGGTTGAAGGAGATTTTAACATTCACAGTCTGTGATTTGTTACTCCTATTGGCCCCAAGTCTATAGAGTGAAGCAATTTACTGGCATCATTTTTCATAGAATACTATTAAGTAAAAGATGAGGTTCCCTAATGATTTATGAACAGAATATAGTCAGAATTAACACCAACATGGTGAAGATTCTGTTCCATTTTTTTTTTTTTGAGATATTTGTGCTGCTTCCAGATTCTTTGATTTGCCATGAATTATATAATTTTCAGTCCAAAAAATACAGACATAAGGGTGTAGGATAAAAAAACGTAAGTCAGAAAGAATCTGTGGAAGTTTGGGAAACTTGAAACCAAGCTGTCATAAAGGAATGAGGGAGGTTTGCAAAAAATAGAAAAGAATTAATATTACACCTGCAGGCAGAATTATCCTCCAAAGTGCAGAATTTTTTCTGAAAGTAATATAGTGTTATTGAAAGGTTGACCAGAAAGAACAATGTGTAAAGCTAGTCCTGAGACAGCTACTTAATTGTATATGAGATGTCCTCCTGTTACCAAACTCTTTTCCCCCATTCCATCTTTTCTCCTTTCCCCCTATCCAAAACTACCCCAAATTTTACTGTAGAATCTGTTTTATGAAGGGAAAATAAATATTTAAGAAAATCTTGTATATTTGGAGGTACTGGTCCTGAGTTACATGTGCCAATAAAAGACCTAGAAGTGCCACAGAATTAAAAAAAAATGGTACCTTAAAAATTACATACTGAGTTCGCATTGGTTAAATTGATGATGTCCTGCTGAGTTCAAAGAGATACAGACTTGGGTGGGAGCAATGACAGAGAAGTGGCAGCTATCTCAAAAGCATGGGAGATGTGAAAAAAAATAAATAATATCTAAGATCTTCCAAAGAGAGAAGGACTTCCAAAATGGTTGTTTCCAGAGGGCAAAGGGAAACAAGAACAAAATTATTTTAAATGAAAATCCTTATTGCATTTAACAAAATGAATATGATCTATAAGTATGCAGCCTTTTTACAAAGACTTTATAAGCTTCACTTTACTAACCTCTTCTATAGAAGGAAAGTCTGCACTAGGTGATTTTCAACTCATCTATTTCTTCCTTTCCACCAAGCAAAAGTATTGAGAAAGCACGGATGAACAGAAGACCTGAAATGGAAAACAGAACAGAAAAGATCTGTGCTAGAACACCTCAGGGGCAATCCTGAATGCTGTCCCTCTTTAAATGCTTTCTAAGAAAGTCATTTTTCATCCTGAAAATAATTATGAGGACCAGTCATCCATCACCTAAAGGAAATTTCTTCATTAAAATCCATTTGTCTTGTAATTTCTCTGTTCTCAAATATGTGCTGGTTTCCTTTTCATAAAACAACTCCATCACCTTTCACATATTTGCAAGAGAAACTACACCAAGGAGTGCTTTAGGTTCATTATTTGGCTCAGTTATTTGCCAGATGTTAAGTGAGGCTGTGTTTTGGCTAGCCTGTATGCCCTAATGTAATATTAACCCAACTAAAACTTTAAATGGGATCCAAGGGCAGACCTGCAGTTAAGAAAAGCATTTAATGAAAAAGGAAAATTCCTGAAATTTATTATTCACTCTTGAGATAATCTAAATTATTCAGGCTAACAACATAAAATAAAATCCATATACTGCTAAAAATATGACAAAAATCCACTGTTTTTCAATCCAAATAATCTCCACTTACACTCACCCTATTTTACCTTCACGATAACATTGTAATGCCTAGAAGGGATAGTTGTAAGGGACTCCGACCTCTGCTTCTAATTCTTTTCCTAAGAATTGCAGGCTATCTATCTGCAGACCTGGTTTCTGTGTGTCCCATTTTATAATCATATCAATATATTTATTCCACCAAACATCCTTAAATGACAACATTGTTGTTTCTGGCTGGTGATTTGCATCAGTATCTAGATTATCAACTCATTCACAAAGGCCAAATGGCAGGTTAGCTGCTGGTATGGTTACAGCTTCATAAAATGAAAAGTATTTGGTAATAAATTAATTTTTTTCCTCTATATGCAGAACAATGATTTTTGAGGGTTGTTAACATTTATTACTGAAACCCCAAAATCTGCTTGCAAGATCAATTGTTCTCTTCCATTGTTATCATTGCTATACTTATAAAAATGTAATTAACATGGTTTTATTCCTTTATTTATCCACCTGGTACATACAAACACTATTGTGAACAACAGCAACAAAAGACATGAAATATCTATTAAAACATTATAAAACACATGAGAAAGCTAAATGAAAAAATCTAATTTCTGACTTCACCTGGTGAAAGATATCTCTGACATAAAGTCTGCTCTTTTTGGCTGATGTGATTTTAGTATCATCCCACAGCTAATGTTAAAGAAGTAAGATAATTTGGTGAAAATTATTCTCTTTCATTTACTGTTTGCAACAGTGGGTACCTATAGGTCCACAAAAGGCCTGTTTTGATCTGGTGTTTTATAGGAAGGCCCTTCTTCAATTGAATGAGTTTAATATCAGGCCTGTATTTGTCCTCAGACACATATTTATGAATTATTGTGCTGGCTGTCAGGACTTAATGAGAGGAACAAAGCAATGTAAACTAATATATATTTGAAATAATATTGAATCTCTTCTCAGTGCAAAGTAACAGGAATGTAATGATGCTGAGACAGGCATTTTGTTTAAAAGGAGATTTCAGCTTTTTAGAATTCAGGAAAGAGAAAGCTTAGACCTAGCTGGGTTTGCAGCATTTTGCCTGAGCACCTCCACAGCTAATGAGTGAAGCAAAGCCTTGTGAAAATTGTGATTGAAATAGACGTCCATAGCAAAAACAAAATAACACAAAAGTTATTACTTACATGTCAAAGCAGTCATAAAAAATCAAGCTTAGTAATTATTACAAATATTAATATCCTAATGTACCTCTAACTCTAATCATATTCAGGTAATTTGATGCAAACTGTTCTAATTTGGCAACAAACTGTTTGCTTGGAAATCAAGCAATCATAGCTAAAAATTACTCTAGGTTTAAGCAAACATTGTTCACAGTTAAATCCTCCTTTTGCTGTGGTTATCTCCTATTTGTCTTCCACAGAAAAATGCAGATTGCTCTGTCATTATTAGCTGTCCTCCCACTGCCTCCTTGCCCCTTCTCTCCAGTGATTTTCACTTCAGTGGTACCAAGCTCAGGGAAACAGACCATCCTTAATTTCCTTGAAGCAGCAATGTGAGAAACCTTTCAAAAGATATATGCTCTAAATAGGAAATTATTATCATAAAAAAAAATATTCAGCAAAGAAGGCCTTGGTTTCCACTTGTGCTTTTTCTCGATTTAAATGTAGAGGCACATACAGAAGACATTAAAAGACTTTCCATATATCCCCAAGGCCACAGAGATACAAGAGTTTGTTGTCTACACTCGTTACTTTTCCTCTCTTCCTTTTCAATGCAGTGCATGTCAGCAGTGGGCTGGGAGCAAGTCACACCCCTGAATTTTACCAGGGTACTCTCCCTTGCCTCTCAAGAGAGTCTCAATCCTGCCAGATCTCCCTCCCTGCTTGAATCTGTAGTTCTGTAGTCCTGGGATCCCAGCTTTCAACTCAGACGAAAAAAAAAAAAAAAAAAAAAAACACAAACAAAACAAAACAAAACAAAAAACCTCTCCTTCTGTATACTTTACAAAATGGGAACCTCCTGTTCTAGACTAGCATGCTCTTTGTGGGAGTAGTAACTGTATTGTCCAACCTTGTGGGACTTGACCAAAATCCAGGTGTCACAGTCCCTGGATGTACTCTAATTATGAGGCCTGTGCTCAAGAGGTAGGTATCAGACAATTTCTTCAGGGAAGGTACCTACAGCTAGTAAAATCAAATCCATCCAGAAGAGCTGTATGAAAATTAAGAATGCTTTGCTGATAGTTCTCAAATGCAACTAAGTAGAAAATAGCCATTTTACCATATCAGGTGGGCAGCCTTTCTACTGATCATACACACTTTCACTGAGGAAACTTGTGTTGGGGAACTTTCCTCAGAAAGTAACATGTATGTGCCATCTCAGCTATTTTGGTGCGCAAGAACATGAGAGTGGCCTGACTGGGTCACACCTCAGCTCAGAATCCTATTATCAAAAAAGCCAAGAAGTGGTTGCCTAGGGAAGTTTGTAAGTGAAGAATACTCATCCATTATTAAATCATTTGTGCCTGCCTCTATCTTTTGCACTGGTTGTCTTACATACAATAGCTCTTACATGAATTTGTCTAGTTGCCTTTTGAAGTAATGTAAACCTTCAGCATCTGAAACAAGCTGTGATAAGGAGATTCAGAGCTTAACTGTATGTTAACACAGATGGGCTAGGAACAGCTTATTTGAACCTCTCTGCTGGGGCTAAATTACACTCTGGGAACTTAAGTGCTATTTACAGTTCCCTCTTGGTCCCTTAAGCTGGTAACTTGGTTGAATAAAACCCGAAAGCAAATACCTGCCAGTACCACTGAAAAATTTGCCATCATTATATTTGAGGTGTTTTTCTGGGGTGACATTTTAGTGTTGTGTTAGGACTGAACTGTTAAAATGGGGCCTCTTACCAGCCCTGCTCACCCCTGCCTTTTGCAGACTGTTACTTGTTCCTTCACATTTAGTGCATTTCCTTCTGCTACCACTTTCAGTGTTTTCTTTCTTTTTTTCCATGGACAGAGATATCATATGTCAATAACAAGTACAACAGGAAGAATGGGAAATTTACATATCAAAAAATCCAATCAGACTAAGCTGACTTAAGGTTTGAGGACATTAAAATCCAGTTTCTTGTCTTATGGGGAAATAAAAATTCAGTTCAGATCTTGGAAAATAAGCAGGAAGGAACATTATGAAATATCACATTGTCGTTTATTGGGGGAATATATGCAGAATTATTGCTGGTAACAGTTTAGATTTTTTTATTCATATTGAACAGTAGGAAAACAAAAGATGGAAAGAAAAAAATACGATTTATGTTGCAAATATTTTGGTTTTGCTTTTTTGATCTGTGTGCAAACCATCTATTTGTTTGACAAGGGTCATTTTCTTGCCATTGTACATGCCATACCCACTGTGGTATTACAGATAGGCAAAACAGATAAACAGAAGAAGCAAATAAGTAATCTTCAGTGTGATGAATGCAATTTATAATTAACATGGACAGGGGAAATATTCTAAGCAGAGGCTTACAAAAATTACAAGTCCTGATGTTCAACTTGTTTCTAAATTTATATGTGAACCACTGATAAAATAGAATGAGAAAAGTCTTTATAAAGTAAATTATATATTATTACACAAAATAATAGGAACATGCAGTGCTGGAAGTATGAATTAGGCAGCCTGTGGTTGACTTCTCTATCATATAAACGTACTAGTCAGTCCAAAGCTGAAAACAGAGCCAGGAATTCAATAATCATTGTCCCTTGTCCAGCTATTAGTGACTCTCAAAATTCCTTGGAATAAAGGACCCATGTGGAACTACTCATGTAAGTAAAGCAAATGGACAGAGCAGCTCATATATGATGAGTAATAATATATTAGCCAGAAATTGAGAGTATAAATCCAAAAAGAACCATTAAAGGTCACTGAATTAAATTAGATTTTTTTTGTTGTATTTGTTGGCATTGAATTATGGTGGAAAAGGAAGACTTGCTTGATACAATGCCTAAAATAATACATACATTATTAATCACGCTACCAGTACACTGCACCTGTTGAGTGAAGGCCTAAAAGAGAGTTTCTGTGATTGGATTTGGAAATTTTTGGGATGGGAAATTTGCTTCCAGAACCTTGTGGAATGTCAAAAATGCTTCAGTGCTGACAATTCCCTTTGCATAGCGTGGACACATGCTTAGGGAAAAGATCATCTTGCTTACTAGTTTGGTGCGGCTTTCAGCAGCAGATTTTGGTCATTCTTCAGTGGAACATCCTTCCATAAGGATTAATATCATCAATATCATTTATTTCCAAATTGTTGCTGGTCAAGAAATAAATAGCTGCATTCTGATGAAATACCACTCTCTTAATTTATTCAGTCGGTCCCTTTCTGTATTAAGTTCTATAACTTTAAGTCATCAATTTCTTTCCAAATTTATTAATACTGTCTAAGTCAAATTAAACCCATAAAATGAGTTCTCTGTTCTCTTGTTTATGACATTGGATGCTAGCATAGACGGACAATTTCAGACATTTCTCTTTTTTCGTGCTCAGTTCCTTTGTTAAGACTGCTCTCAAGACTGACATTTTACTAAAAAGCATGCCTCATTTTCTTAACTAATTCTGCTGCAAATTTACCAATCTTCTGATCAATGCAAAAGTGAGACAGGGACCATTCACCTTGTTGTATTTACTTCTCTGCTTAGAAGGTGGAACATATTGCCTTCCACAAATGACAGCTTCTGCAAAAGGAACATTTCTCTTTACCATACTTGTCTTACGGTGCTTCTGCCTTTTCACTCCTCTTATGACCAGGGAAAGGCAGCAATAGGAGGTACAGGCCAGCCAAAAGGAGATATGGTGAAGCTTATTAGTAGGATTCCTAGTAGTGCTACAGCCCAAGGATAACCCAAAGAATCTGTGGCTATCTACAGACTTCTTTCATCATTTGAGTTAGCCCACGGATCTTTCCTGCTCTTGGTGAATCCAGTGGTTAGGATGCACAACCTTCAAGTAATCTACCCCCCAGGAAAATAATTCTTTGTAGAATTGTTTTTAGAGGTTAAGAAGAGACCATGACCCTCTCTGAGTACTAATGCATTATGATACTTGGGATCAGTGTGTAGTGTTTCACGCTTTAATAGCACTGACGTGATATTAAAAGATAATATGCAGCTCCAAAGCTTCCAATTCAGGTATGTTGTTATTTTGTGTATATTTTAAAGACTATTCACAAAAGCAGTCATATGAATATAATGATTAGTTGACCTCCCAAGAAATTTGGGTCACTGTGAGGCAAAACATAGGGTATAATTTTAGAATAGACAATTTTTTTCATTTGTAAATGCTTAGCAAATTAAGGAAATTGGCAAATGAATTAAATTTGTGAAACATACAGAGCTCTGAGTGTAGTCATTACTCATGGCTACCGCATAGAGATCTTTGGAGAATACTGTGTTTGGTGTTTAATAACCCATGTTTTTTAAGAGTTACTAGGATATGAAGTAGGCACAAACAAAAATTAATGTACTTATCTATATATTTTACATAGATTAAGTTTTTGGTCACAGTAATATAACTTACTATTTTATGACAGAAGTAAAAATAACATTTATTCCCATTCAGTATTTTGTGAACCCGAACCTAAATAAATAAATAAATAAATAAATAAATAAAATTAAA
Source organism: Cinclus cinclus (assembly GCF_963662255.1). Taxonomy (NCBI): domain Eukaryota; kingdom Metazoa; phylum Chordata; class Aves; order Passeriformes; family Cinclidae; genus Cinclus; species Cinclus cinclus. The sequence continues at coordinate 49,883,048 of NC_085048.1, read as the reverse complement.
TACATTTTTGCTGCCATCACAAAATTCCAGAGAAATACTTCTGCTCACCAGCAGGCATGAAAATGAAAATGAAAAAGTACTCCTGAAATCCTAAACCTAACATTTTCCTGTTAGCCAACATAAATGTCCTTAATGTAAAATTTGACCCCTTTATAAATTAGAATTTATGTAAACTGTGCAAAATGTTTTTTATAATCAAGAACTAGTCCTGAAAAAAGCTACTGTGGCTAGACTTACTTGCATGTCTATTGTTTCCTCGATCTAGGAGGAAGATCAGTGCGGGAAAGAGCCCCTGGCAGCTTCAATATAAAGTAGAAATTAAAGGAACTGGTAAATTCAAGAAATATTTGCTTTTAAAATTATGTTTTATTTGTGTGTCTCAGCCAGTCCCAGCTTGTTTCAGGGTGATTACCAACAGTATTTTCCAATGTGTTGGAGGAGACAATGATTTTTTATTTGTTATTCAATGCAGTCAACCTTGTTGCAGCAAAGAGATTAACCTCAGAAAAACACAGGCACAACTTCTGGGAAAACTTATTGTACTGCTTTCTTAGGACTTTTGTTTCTTGCATTAGATAGTGAAGGAAAAGTATTCAGGTGTAGAATGTCAATCTTACACCCTAATGGGGACATGTTTTAGTGGTGGGCTTGTCAGTGTTAGGTTAATGGTTTTACTCAGAGATCTCAGAGTTCATTTCCAGCTTAAACAATTGTATGATTCTAATAGTCTTTATCCACAGAAGACATCTCATCAGCAGCACTAGTGGGACTATTGCCTTCAATAAAGTCTTCTCCAGTTTCTCATAGATGAAGATTCAGGTGTGCATTTCAATTGCTTTCAAACCCTGCTCTTAAAAAAAAAAAAAAAAAAAAAAAAAAAAAAAAAAAAAAAAAAAAAGGAAAAAAGATAAAAGGGACAAAATAGCCTAATTATGCACTGAGAGTATTTTAACATCAAAAATCTACAAGCAGAAATTAATTTCCTCTGCCTCCACTGCAAGAATACAATATCTTTCTCCAGTACAGACTGGTGAGCAATTGTGTGAACCTGCTGAACCTGAGTGGATAAGCCTCACTGAGCAGAAAATACGTTGCTTGAGAACTAAGTCTGCACTACGTATGCTTGCATAGCTTCTGTACATGTATAGTTATCAACCTGTTGGGACTATCACTTTCCCAGTGCCTTTCTGAGGAAAGGCAGACTAGAGAGGATGGAGATCTGCACTGTCCTACGGAGAATGTGATATAAATAACACTGAAGCAGTCAATCTGCTCAACAAAGTCGCTTAGTTCCTGAGTGCTGCAAAGCCACCTCTCCCCTTTTGGAGTGCCAGGTCGCTCCTGCTCAAGCACTGTGGTGCTTTTGAAGCAGGCTCTCCACTCTGGGACTGGCATGAATGTGAGTGGAGTCTGCTCATGTCTGCCCTTTTGTAGTGGCATAAACACCTCCAGAGTCAAAATCCTGAAGAGCCAGTGTCTAGTCCCAAAGAGACACCAGAGTAGCTTTAGGTTTTCCTTACACTGTCTCAGCCATGCAGCATACCTAAAGTCTACACAGCAAGACATGTGGTTGGGGGTGAGGGGTGGAAAACCAGAATACCAAATTCTGGGTGAAAACCACCAGGCAGATAGAAGATCTGGATAAACTGGCTCTCATCTAATTGCTTCAAATCTATTTCTACATCTATGTTCACTTCCTTAATATCTTCTCACACTTCATTCCCATCCTAACATTCAAGGTGCTTGATCTGGATATTAAACAGTCTGGGAAATCATTGCAAAAAAATTTGCAAAAGTAATCAGGCAAATGTTTAGAAAAAAATGGTTCTGCTTATACCCTCTTCTGTTCAAGCAAATGATTTTGCTGTCAGACATTTTCAGACAGAAAAGGTAAAGCACAGACTACTGCAATAGTCATTAACAGTGTGCAGAATATGAGTTTGAAAACAGAAACCTGTGTCTTAGTGTAGTCCCCAGCCAGTCAGAATGGACGTGCTCTGTATGACCTATTTCTCCACCTTACATAATCAAAACAAATCAAACTTCTCTTTTTGAATACATGACAGTCAGAACACACTAATTGCAAGTAATCTGCAGGCCAATAATTATTCAGGGCAATTATATGGTAGAGTTTCTAAAATCCACGTATTTGAAAAAGTATACACTTCTAGTATAAAATACAGGTGCTAAAAAAGACATGGTGCTGCACAAATAATCTCTTAGGTTTATATATTAGATTATATTCTCATTTAAAGAAAGGCAAATAGAAAATGCAAACAGATAGAAAATGGATTCAAATCCTTGTTCTTCCTCATATAAGTTATAGGCTTCATGTCAGGTGCCTCATTTTCTAGGTAAATAATATATATTATAGTGTGGATTCATTTTCATTTTGACAACGAATTCCACACCAGCTAAATTCTGGTGTAAAAAAGACTTTATTAAAAGTTCCCAGCCACTTCTAATTGTAAGCTTGTTTCTGAACAGGGAAAAATGAAAGGGAACAAATATAACCCTATTTATTGGGCAAATCACATGCTTTATACATCCTTCTGTTGGAAAAAAAACCAGATGTGGAATGACAGGCAGAGGTATCCAAACAATCAGTCTTTGAGTTTGCTGCAGGATATTTATATTATAGTCCTTGATCTGTCATTGACTGATTCAGGTTTTACTTTCCAATTCTTTGCCTTCTTGAATTCCTTATGTGTCTTGTCCATTTTACTTATGAAGACTGGTATAACAGCACTTCATTAAGGTCTGTTGCTGTTCCCTAGAACCTGGGACACCTCATAGCATCCATACTGACATATTAGCAACACCAAGCTCAGGGGACCTCCCAGCCTAGATCTGAGCAGGCAAAAGTCAGAAGAAACGCTGCAGCAGTGGGAATATGAGTTTCTTAGGACAAGTTTTGAAGAGACAATTCTAGGGCACCAGGGTGAGTTTCTTTCTACACAACTCTCGGCCTCTCATTTTAAGTGCAACCCTTCTATTCATCTCCATTGTTCAGGGAGTTCTCTGTCTCTTTGCAAAATTTTAGAGCCTGGACACAAAGAGGACAGGGCTTTTCTCATCCTTAGCAACTTTTCTAGTTAGGGATTGATACTGTCACTGTTTACAACTAAAATAAATTATTTGGTGTCACAGAGGAATACCAGCATAAGCCAATGAGATAAAATCAGACTCCAGTGCAAAACAACAAACCTTTGAAACACTAGGATTTGACAAATTGGTTGTTGCTGGTAATTTTTTCCACTTGGCTGTATGGACTTTGGGTATTAGGTCAAATTTGCCTCTCAAAACACTGAGTCTGGGAGATATGATGTTAGTATCAAAGACAGTTGATTCTAGCATTGTGCCCAAAGCATTTATCAATGAACGTGTTGCATATATTACTAAAAGCGTAATTTATCATCAGTGTTAAATGACACATGGTATCTTTATAAAACTAGAAACAATTGTTCTGCAGTAATGTATTAAGAGGCATGCATGTGTTTTATGAAGCTTTTCATGTAGAAAAGGGCTGTTGGATTATGATACCTAGTTTTATTTCTTCCTCTTTTTCTCGTTTCACTTTTAGCCATTTAGGAAGATTTTTTTTTATTTAAGTTACCTTGAATTATGCTTGATTCTGTTAAATTACTTTCCCCAAATGCTCACAAGGAGAGTCTTTTGAATTAATGGATAAAACTAAACTCACTCCCACTCTGCATCTGCATTAGTATGATACATGCAATTATTTATGATTCATCCAAACTAGCTTCCCACAGCCCCATAAATCTTAGAGAGTCAGAACATTGTGGCATCATCTCTGCTGACAGTTTTTACTTTTTGCCAGGCATAATTCTCCTTGAATTGGGGAAAAACTGTTCCTACTCAGCAAGGAGTTACACTGCAAATTCAGGGAACTGTGTCCAGCCTGACAAAAGGAAAGGAGGTATTTATTTCTACCAGGATGAAGTACCTACATCCAAAACTGCAGTCTTCTAAATGCCTGCTCATTTTTTGCCACACCCTGGAAGCGCCTAAACTCCGGAGGCGCCAGCTTTTCACATTAAAATTCTCCAGACTCCTGAAATTCTGCTGTGGGCATGTCCAGAAATGCCTCTCATGTCATGGCACCCAGTTAACTCACACTCTGGCACCGTCAGATCCAATGAACTCAGCTTTCCTGCACCTGCACCCATCTTGCCCAAGGGGTAGAGCCCATGAGCATTCCCAAAACACAGAGAGCTGCTGCTCTGTGAAGCGCAGCAGCAGCTGTTGCTCCTCTCCTCTGCTGCATTCAAGAGCTCTGTGGTCAGGGCTTCTACCCTAGATGTGGGAAAGCTGGGGTTTGCACCCTCCTGTGCCTGAGGAAATAAAAACCCACGCCTTTGCCACAAGGCCGGGGCTGTTCTGAGTGAAAGTGCTCTCCACCCTGCCCTTTGAAGCTCTTCCATCCTATAGGAGCAAACCACAGCTTCACAACGGCTGTGGAGAACATGAGCAAGCATGAACCTCTGAGGGGTTATGGCCCTCGTGGGAGGAGGCAAAAGAGGTTTCGATGCCCTTTCCTTCCCCTAAGGAGTTTCTGGGTATTGTGCCCTGGGTCAAATGTACAACTGGTCTTTTTGCAGCACATATGGGAAGGGGTTTCTCCAAAGCTTCTCCATGGAATGATGAGGAGTGTGGCAGCAGTGAGTTTAACCCAGTGCCTGTGCCACCTCTCCTCAGTGGACACTGCCACTGGAGCTTCTGAGCACCACTGTCGCTCCTCCTGGCTGGCTCTCACAAGGGCCTCGTGAAGACTGAGTTTGCTCAACAACTCCTCTCCCAAGAGAAGCAAAAGAACACCACCATCAAACAATGACCAGCATTCCAGTGCAGCATTTCTAATACATGTGACATCCATCACCCTCCACGTCCCAATTGCCCTGCAGCCCCACACACTGCCATAGCTGGAGCTGCTCCCCTTGAGACCATCAGGCACCCCATGTCCCCACAGAAGCATGGACACTTCTTGTCCTCATTTCTCATGGCCCAGGACCTCTGCCCCTTGCAGCTTGCTGAAGCTATTGTCTGTTTGACAAATTGCTTGAGGAAAGTCTTGAACAGGATTTCTTCTTTCAGGGGTTTTGGAGAACAAGTTGCATATTTCTTTGTAATATGCATCTATCTCTGTGACAACACTTCCAGCCCAGGGCTGCCCAAATCAGCAACCATTGTTTCCCAGGAAAATTTTCATGAAGTGGTAGCAGCCTCTGGGACCCCAGCTCACAATGAGCTTTTTGTTTGGCCTTGACTGGTGGAAGTCTCCAGTGACTCTCCAGTTTCTAGCAGTGAAGATATATGTGACACTCAAGCGCCCTTCATTTTGTGTCTATTTACATGGGATAGCTTGTATTCCTTGGCCCATAAAGCCAAACCATCACCTCACTGCATAACCTTGAGTGAATCCTTTGCCTCTCCAAGCACATTGTTCAAAGAGTAATTCTTGACCTTCAGTGTGATTCTTTGACTTCCTTAGGCATATTTCTAGTGAAATTAAAACTTGCTACAGCAATGTCTGCATATCCAAACAATCCACAGTGCATTTTACATCTTTTATCTACTGTCAAACCCCACATGGGGATGCAGGTTTGTCAAGAGAGATGGGATCTGAGTACTCACAAGTTGTCTGCCAGCTGATTTGTCTAGAGAAATATGTGATACAAAATACATATATATCATTGCCAACATCCACTTCAGAAGCACATTTGGGATGTGCCAAAGAAACAAAAAATGTGATTAAAACAAGTTAACTGACAGAAAGGAACAGGTAGGAAAGAAGTCTTCATACTGTCCTCACTCAGAGAATTAATTTTTGCAGGGCTAGTGACGGAGCTGGGGCTGGTACTTGAGAGGGCAGGCACTGCACAAACAGGTTTACGAGTGCATCCTGTGCAGCTCACCAGGTGAGGACAAGGGCTGGACCTGGCTGGAGGCAATCATCCGAGCTACCTCAGGAGCTGTTCTGGGTATACTACTAATGCTAGGGACTCATACCCACCCCATAAATAACTAGGTAATGCAGTTTGTGGAATTCATTTTGATTTGGTCGTTTAGAAGCCATATGTTCATCTAATTTTAACACTCTTCACTATGAAGAAGCTGCAATGCTGTATCTCCGACTTCAGTATTGTCTGAGTACAATAGTCATACATGTTTTGTTTTTTCCTGTGGTTTGCAGAATTCATGACTTTTTTTCTCTTATAGAAGTTGACTACACTATAACCACTTCCAAATACTCCCCCTGACAAGGATAAATCAGCCTGCGCTCAGCTTGGGGCTGCTATGGTCAAGTTGTTGCCAATATCAAAGCCTGTTTAAAAGTAGCTCAGGGATCTTAGTGCTGCTCTACAGAAACAGATGTTTCACATTTCATTACCAAAGCTTTATTCTAGACTCCTCTCTATGTGACTGAACTGAAACTTTTTCTAAATGCCTAATGATGCAGAATCAACTGTTGTTGAAATAAGACTATGTCCTGCATATCTTCCCCTGAGCCAGCAGGTACTGCTGGCATCTATAGTGAATTACTATTTACTCCTCCTCCAGTGATCCTTTGCACTTCTAGAGCATTTTAGCTCGAGCAGGGCTGCTATCATCTCCAGCAGTCTGCAGCTCCTCTTGCTTTACTCCTAGTGCCCTGTGTAGTTGAGTAACCTTTCAGAGCTGGGGACCATGACCAGCTTGTTTCTAGATGTCCAGCCCTGCAAAGCGCTGTCCTTGCAGGACCCATTAAGGGGGAGAGGATGGCCTGAAAAAGCCCAAGCCTGTGGCTGGAATGAAGCATGAAGCTTTTGTAACTGTGCTCCTTTATACACCACTCAGCTGTGCTTTTTGTTGTTTTTATGCACCGAATACCTGCACACCTCAAGTTAGAGGGCCTTGCTGATACTTAGAGATAATAATGAAAGCAGTAAAAGGCTTTTTCAGTTGAAAGAGAAATCTCCCCACAAAGAAAGTGTCAAAGGGCCCATTGTTTTCAACTTCTATTTTCTAGGCTTCTACTGTCTAGAACACGGTTTTTTTGCATCATATTCTGGGCTGCTTTGAAAGCAGTATGGCCAGCAGGTTGAGGGACGTGATTTTCCCCCTGTACTCTGCTCTCCTGTGACTCCACCTGAGGTCACACTCCATCCAGTTCTGGGGCTTCCAATTTAAAAAGGATGTGGACCTACTGGAGCAAGTCCAGAGGAGAAACATGAAGATGATCAGAGGGCTGGAACACTGCTCCTATGGAGACAGGCTGTGAGGGTTGGGGATGTTCATCCTGGAGAAGAGGAGGCTCTGGGGAAATTTTATTGTGGCCTTTCAGTACTTAAGGATAGCTTATAAGAAACCTGGAGAGAAAAGTTTTACCAAGGCTGTACTTAGAGGACAAGAGTTAGGGTTAAGCAGGGAGAGGGAGGTTTATATTGAATATAAGGAGGAAATTCTATACTATGAGCGTGGAGAGACATTGAAACAGGCAGCCCAGAGAAGCTGTGGATGCCCCATCCCTGAAAGTGCCCAAGATCAGGTTAAACAGGATTTTGAGCAACCTGTTCTGGTGAAAGATGTCTCTGCCCATGGCTGGTTGGAACTAGATGATCGTTAAAGGTCCCTTGTAGTCCAAAGCATTGTGTGATTCCATGTTTCTTTTATTCTATGAAGAAAATGAGCTAGCTGCTCTGATGGGAAAGTGGTACTTTGTAAGGCTCTAAACTAGGTTTGTTGTTATTCTATTTGTTTGACATTAAGTAGCTCTTACAAAACTGACTCACAATCTAGCTTTGTTAGTGGAAGATTAAAATCACTGCTCCCTTTCTTTGTGTAAGATTACAGACCAACTGATTTCTGTAACATCCTTCATAATCTCACACCTTGAGAAATAGAATTTGATGAGTAAGTTTGGAAAAGACCTCCCAGATCATCAAGTGCAACATCTGGAAGCTTTGTGTAGAATTAACTAGAAAGGCCGCATGAATGTTAGATCATACAGAGATGAGATATTGTGTCCCTTCATTTTTAGGAAACAGTATATTTGCATGAGAAAGAACACACTAGCAATGACATCTGAAAAACAAAACAAAACAAAACAAAACAAAACAAAAACCTTTCAGCTAAGGAATGATCATTATGCTTTTCAAAATAATTCCATTTTCATGAAATTTCTATCAGAAATTACTATGTCTAGTCCTTTCATCAGAGCTGCTTTCCCTTCAGAACACTGTAGAACACTGTTTCCTGAAATGGCAGCAGATACTTTGGTGAAGGAACTTAAGCAAGCAAAAACCAACAGACTTATTAAGGTGAGATGGCTTGAGTCAGTTTAGAATACAGACTACCAGTTCTGTAAAAGCACCTTTGGTAAAAAGATAAAGTTGCAAAAAATGTGGCCTTCTTTTACAAATTAATTAATCTGTGATAGCAATTATTGCAGGCAGATGGATCTTCAGACACAGGTAAAAATATAACTTTAGAGTATGATGTAAGTTTTAAACAAAAACCTGTCCTGATATGATTAATTTTTTACTTTTTCCAGTACATCAGACTTCGACCTTGTGTGCATGCTGCACATAAAAGAATATAGATGAAGTATTTTGTGCCTACTTTCACAAAAGTCATATTTGCAGAAGAAGACTGAATTTGTGGATTGCTTCTGTTTTATCCTGCAAGAATTCACAAGTCTTTCAAAAGAAAGATCTATTTAAGTGTCAGCTTTAATCCCAGCTTCTTTCCCAGGGCACACATAAAGGTTAGCTCCAGCAAAGCATAGGCTGCCATCTTAGGTTCTGGAGTGAAATCTTTACCACCGTGTATCTTCAGAGGAGAGTCAGGAATGAAATGAAATCCAAAATTAAATCCAAAACTATCGACATGCTAAGCTTGGACCTGCCTGAAATCAGTAGGCTCAGCAGGCAGCTGCTGAATCCTACTTTTTAGGGAGCACTAAGGGCAGGGTAAGAGAGTTGCATGAGGTCACCTCTGTCATTGCTGCTCTCCCAGCCTGGAGAAAGCCAGGAGGCACAACTCCTTCAAAAAACTAAACAGTTCTTCTTGCAATTATCTTTAATAAAACACTGCTCATCATACTGATTTCTTACTTGTGTTTCTTTGGGCTGGGTTGATTTTCTTTTTTTTTTTTTGGGGGGGGGGGGTGGGGGGTTTGCCCAAATATACAATCCCAAAGGTAAAAAATGGAATTAATTTTCCTTCTTAGCCTGAGGGTTTCAAACCCACGAGAAAACCCCTCAGAAAAGTAGCCTGCATTATCAACCTACGAGATGGGAATAAAACTTTCCACCCACCTTCCCCACCAAAAATGAGCTGCAGCATGGCAAAATATTCAGGGAGGCACTAACTTGGAGCTGCTTGTTCCTGTCAAGACTGGGACAGCTCTGGACATGTATGGAGAAAGTCCGTGTTCTGCTTTGTAGAGCTACAGCCTCAGGGGCCCAAGAGAGGGTAAAATTAAAAATGGTGTTTAAAGGAGGAAAGTTCATCCAGGATTTTGCTGATGGAAGGATCACAACTCCATCTTTTCATGCTTTTTCTGGATGGTGTTTCCACACTTCTCACCTTCAGCTGGCACTTGAGCTCTGAGATGCACAACTTTTCACTTTGGTAGTGTCAGCAGAAAGCATCTGCAAATTCTACTCCCTCCCCCTCTGCCCAGTCTTTGCCCTTGTGACCTGTCTTTGAGAAAGGGCTCCCCGCTTACTATCTCTCTTCAATCTTTGAACCATATTATATCTTCATGGTGATACTATAATGTGAATAATAAAATGAAATGCAGGTCCTCTTTTTGCTTCTGAGGTCAGTGAAGCTGAATCTATTTGCAGCAGCTGAGAAACTGCACAAATGTATTTGTTTTCCTTCTTTGTTTGAGAAAACTGAACCCTTCATTTTCTGTTGCATGAAAAAGCACCACATAATGATTATTTTGGTGGATCATTTCCCATCCACTCTCTGTTGCTCTTTTTTTCTGAGTTTATACTGAAGTCTGGACAAAATCTTTATAAAATTCTATATTTGTCTGTGAACTGCATCCTGACAAAAAAAAATGACTTTTTATTTAGCAAAATATTTCTCAGGTGTGTCTTGGAAAGGAATAGGAAATAGATTCCAGGACCATCAAAATGGTGTATCTGTGTAAACTTACATAGCATATTTCATCAGGGTTTGATAGCTTTTTATTTTTAACCTAATATCTAAATGAAACTACAATAAATACAAGATGACGAGCTTTTTTGGATGTCTGTATCCCTGAGAAACAGATGTGTATGTGTTGAAATAAATTAGTTTCTAGCTTTGGTTTGTGTATCAGAAGGGCTGTATTACTTCTACTGCACACAGTATATTAAAGCCTAATTAGTCTTTGCCCAGCACAATGATTCAGAAATCTATCCCTGTTCATAAAGTACTTAAGTGTGTTCTTCTACAAACCAAAATAAATTCTGCCTTAGTTTTCAAGCAAGAGCCCGTATTTCCCAGAAAATTATGTGGTAGGATCTCATACCTAGTTTATACTTCTTTAGAGCAGCTGTAAATCATGTCACAGTAAAATATCAGATCCAGCAACCCAGAGGCCTGAGCAGTCCACCCCATTTACATAGACTGGGTGATAGTGCTGACATTTTAATCACTCCTAAAATTTGTCTTAGCAGATATCCTAATGCTCATAATTTTTGTAGTCACTTATGGCTACTCTTTATCCTATAATTCAAAATCCACCTCCTAAAACAGTCCAGGCACACAAAATTTCAGTTCTTTTCTCCTCTTTCATCCGTCCCTTTTCCTATCCCCTGGATACTTCATGTGTTCACAAGAACAAAATGTTTGGAGCATACCAGAAACTTAACAAGAAGCATTAGTAATGCAGAAGCTCCTAAATTCTGTCATTAATAGAACTTTCCCTATGAAATTAATTTTAATCAGTATTTGTGATGAAAATTTACATATGAGTAACCTGCATTCTCCAAAAATCCCTTTCAGTATTTAAGTTAATGCAGCATTTAGCAAATATGTTTAAAGATTGAAATCTACTTTTGACAGCCAGATGCATAAAAATCAAATGCTTTGGAAACACAAACTGCCCTTCTGCACTTTTTAGTGCCTGCCATGCCATTTAAAAAAAAAACAAAGTCACTAACTGAAGGAGGTATTGCAGAACATCAGGAAAATTAACAAGTCTGAACAACTTGGGAAAATAAATATTATGAGCAATTTTGCCCATAAAATCAGTCTCTCAGCAGATTTACTTGTATTTTAATTGCTAACAGGAATGTTTAATGCAATAAAAAGTTTCTGAGTTGCAAAGGAGTAATTAATGAAGAGTTTGACGCTGGAATCTTCAAGTAAACTCTACCTTGATTTTAATATTGACTGGTTCTACAGGGAGAGTTTGAGCACAGCTGTGCCCTTCAGAATCTTTGTATAGATCAAGGCAGCTATGTAAAACATCGTTCTGAGATGGAAGGTAGACAATGTGCCTTATATGATGAGAAAAACACCTCGATAAAAATAAATTCTATTAAGCTCTACTGGAATTTTGAATGCTCCAAACTTTTGTCAGATGATACAGGGAGAGCTTTTCGGTCGAAATACTACAGAGCATCAAAAGTCTTATGACGCGTTTTCTCCACTCATATGTTTATCTGATGGGTCCAGTTTTAAACTTAAAACCATGAAGTTTCCCCTGGGTTTGTTGTTGTTGCTGTTCTTAAAATGTATTTATTTTACATTTAAAACTGATCTCAGCCTCTTCAACTTCTTGTTCTATAAGGATTCTTGTCAAATCTGCACATCAACATAGCTCCCCTATGGTGTGTGGGGCATGATTGTGACATTTGCAAACTATAATCAAATGTGATTTTTTTTCTTAAACTTAAAACAATGTACTGTTTTTAAACAGGACATTTTTCTGAAGCTATGAATAACTATGCCTCACACAGATTTTGAAAGAAAATGTATCATTATCTCCATCAAAGGCCAACCACAAATTATAACCCTCTTTTTGCATCTTATGAGAATGCCTTTTCTGTGGGCAATGATAAGATGTAGCAAGAAATGTGTGAGAACAGAATCTTAGGCAGAATACACCATTTGTCTCCAAGATTTTTCCATTGTTTTGTGATGTGTTAGTTGACCAATACTGAAAAACTACACTTCAAATTTGTTCACTTCTACTCTTTTCCTTTCAAAGGTATCTAGGGGGGCATTATGCATTAATTAAAGCTGATGGATGCTGATCCTTAGTTTCTGTGACTCCCAAGGCACTCAGAAAACAATCACCAAGTGAAAACTGTTACAAGAAGTACTGACTGAAAACCAGTCCAAATCAAGAAGATCTGAGAACCAGCCACATCAACTTTGGAATGGCAGGACCTAGTTATAGACCAGGATTGCTGAAACACATGTAGGTTTAGAATCTAAATATAGCTTGCAACATTGCTTGAGAAAGAAAACCATCTCTAGGCTGGACACATTCTGCAGAACAGAAGCGAAACCACGTGGCAAAAAGCAGGAACATGCAGTGATTTGCTCCCACCATAGCAAAGTAGGATGGGAGCAAAGTGGAAAGCTCCAAGGAGCAGTCAGGCCAGACTGAAACAGGGAAAGCGGGAGGAGACATTAGTTGGAGTGCGCTGTGACCAGAGCTTAGCTCATCGCAGGTAATAGCCAAGTGTTGCCTCAGACAACCTAACTCCCACTTTGTATTTTGTAACTTCTTTCTGCAGGGCCACAAGATGAAGTTTACCTCCAGCAGGCAGTGGCCATGCGGGAGCACATGAGACTGTGGAGCTATGGAACAAACAAGCACAGGAACATTTAGTTTGGATCCACAGAAGCAGAGGTCCACAAACACATGCCTTGTGTTTCAGACCACACGGGAGAGACTTACTCTCTAGTGGGGAAGCAGAGGGGAGTGTTAGGATTCTGCATGCTTTCTGTTTTCTTAGAGCAGGCATTATTGAAATTTTAAGTTTTCAGAGCAGGGTACGCATGTTAAAGAAAAGTTTTAAAAAATAAATGCAATATTTTACACATGCAAGAATATATAATATATAATATAATATATATAATATAATATATAATATATAATATATAATATATAATATATAATATATAATATATAATACATAATATATAATATATAATATATAATATATCATATATCATATATCATATATCATATATCATATATAATATATAATATATCATATATAATATATTATATATAATATATCATATATAATATATGTCATGTCATATGTCATATATATTATATCTCTTTACATATTTTCATACAAGAAAGTAGCATGTAAGTCTAATATCCCAACTTTTCTAACTCTAAAATGTATTTTGATTTGTTAAAAAAATATTGGAGAAGGAGGAGGAGGAGGAGAGAAAGTTGGTCTCAATTAGCTGAGCAATTTGCTCTTCTGACATTTTATAATGTAGCTCTTAAGAATATTAAGAAACAAGTGCACAGTTCTTACACAGGCAGAACTCACTAGAACAATATGGGAAATACCACAAAAAAGAGGGAAAAAAAAAGTTTTTGCCTGTATTAACATCCAAAGCAGCAAACACTTAGAACTGCAGACAGAAGCCAGGGTCCTGCTGCAGAACATGGCTCGGCAGGGACTTTGATTTCCTGGCTTGAAAATAAAGCCTCAGTTTGCCCTCTTTGCCTCTTTTCTCCTTCTTTATTGTATCATGCAATTCCAGTACAGTTATTTATTTATTGGTTGCCCAGTAAGAAGAATCACAACACAGAGTGAAAAACACTTCTTAGTATGTAGCTTTTCTGTTAGTATATGGGGTATTTGGAGAGGGAAGGATGACACTGTGAAGTGCCTCCACCTGCACTGACATTAGTAAGACTGAGGGTGCTTCTACCACTAGGAAGAAATGCATTTGTTAAAAAGTGGAGGGGTGGGGGGGGGGGGGGAATTAACTTATCATTGGCTGGAGAGAGACTGAGCCAGTAACATTGCCATGGTGTGATTGATTTGTTGGTTCTATTGCAGCCTGTGCAATATCAATGAGTTGAGAACATCCAGATGAGGGGAGGAAGATTAAGTAATGCTGATTGGATTTCTCCACACTTTTTTTTTTTCCTCTCTCCAAAAAACATTTTCTTTGGAATAAGACACATTTGGCAGATTGTATGGAAGGGGATACTTTTTCCTGGTAAAGTGGTGTTCTTGTTGTTAAAGAAAGAGACTGATAATAAGGGTTTTCTCTTAAGTTTTCAGAGATTTGTCACATCAGGCCAAATTCAGCTCTGGCTATCACAGCAGCCCCCACTAGCTTCAAGGAGAGTTGTATTTGTTTAAGCCAGGTGTGCTCTCTCTGTTTGGGAATGACACAGATATTAATCAGTGACTATCACAAGTGTGTTTATTAAGATAATGTTTACTCACATCTTGAGCATTCTCAGGTACTGCTGAAACATGTAACATTTTTATCATTTACCATTAAATTATAATTAGCAGTCCAAAAGAGACACCTAGCAGCAGGTATTTTATTGTTCTGGTTTTTTAGAGGCCCATAGTTATCATTCATTACAAAAATGCATTTGTCCCATGTGTCTGGGCTCCTTATCCACTAAAGCTAGTAGGGTACTAGGGAGACTTTGTTCCTCTAGCCTTAAAAAAAGGAGAAGGATTATATATGTTCACAGGTAGTGAACAATTTTTGGGATCTACAGACAACTCAATTAATCTTTTTGTCTTCATGGTGACTTAGGCCTGCCTGGCTGTGGATCACCATCATGAGCAGCAGCTCAGGTTTTTCAGTACATCCATTTTCATCAGAGCTTAGTTTAAAGAAGATGAATTTGTGCTATTATTACGTTTCATCTTAATCTCCTTCAGAGTGCAAAAAAGTCTAGCTTATCATATTTCCCTTACAGTATTCTTTCCTTTATGACTACAGTGCATTGATCTGTAGGTATGTATGCATGTGAAAGTGAAGGGAGTCCAGTCTGAGGGTAACAGTGCCAATAAAGCCCTGGATTTCACATATTTTGGGCTTCAAGATAGCCTGTTACCCCAAGCTATTCCTGAGCTGATGGTATGTAGCTTTTAGGCTTTATTATCTCAGTAGCTCTGCCACTTTTACAATTGTTTCAGAGAACACACTTAAGATCACTCTTCACTAGGTAATCCATTAATGGGGGACAAAACAGACAGAAATTACTCAGTGCTCATTTCAAAATGCTCCTACTGTCATTCTCCAGCCTTCACTCAAACTGCTTGATTTTGTGGAGAATAGAGATCACTATCTGAGGGCAGCTCTGCTAACATTTTCCATTACACAACACTGTGGAGAAAATGGCAAATCCCATGAAACAGAAAAGAAAAAACAAAGCCATCCTACAAATCTGTGTTCAAGGACTTTGATTTGTTTACTCCAGTCTTCAAAGCATTATCTTGCTAGGAAAGTGAAAATTCAATAATATGGACAAGGTCATGGGAAACATAAGTCTTATTTTGGAGGCACTCACTCAACACAATCATTTAAGTACTACTCTTATTCAGCAAAACACTTGTGTTTACCTATTCTTATCATCCTCTTAAGCAATCAGGCTGGAAAAAACATCCATACCACAGAAAATTCCACTGAAGTTAGCAGCCATGCATGAGTACTTCTGAACCAAGCTGATCTCAGAAATGGACATTTTAACCCTATAGCAATTTCTTGAAAAGACTTACAATTATAACTTTGTATGTATGATTAGCTCCATTCACTTAAGAGACTCAGCTATCCTCATACTGCACAGAATAAGAAAACAGAGTATATTGACAAGAAATTCTGATTTTCTTCGTGTGCTGAGTGCTGAGACCAAGTTCCTGTCTGGAGCAGGTCAGATTGCTGGAATATTACTGAGTTTCTGGCCAAACCCAGGTAATCTTAGACCTACCAAACCATCCCTGAGGTGACAGGTTTGGCTGATCTCTGATTAACAGCTCTGATGATACATTAGTAATCATGACAGCTGGGCTACACAACCTATCAGCACATCCTCTATCCTATGAGAGCAGGAAGGAGGGTTTTGGAAAAGCAGATCTCATTAACAAATCCACCTCCCATACCTTATCTGTAGCCTAGTCTCCAATTAATCACTCCAAATGACAACCTCATAAAGCACACACCAGCAAGAAATAATTCAAGAAATAAAATTGAAACATGTAAAGCACTTCAGATTAATCCCACAAACAATACATAGATCAATGAACACAGAAACTGATACCAGACTCTTTTTTACATAGCTCATGAGGAAGCAGACTGCTTCCTTAAGAGCACTAACTCCTCTGCAAACATAATTCATTTGGAAAGCAGTTAACCAGTTTATCTACTGCTTAAAAGACATTAAACAAAGAGTGACAATGCCAGTATTGTGTACTGATTGAAAATGTAGCCTTGTCTACAAACTGCAATCAATTTTCTTTGGCAAGAGGAAGCCACCTTTCTCAGCCCATTCCATGACCACCTGGGGTGGGGGGAAGCATGGATGGCTGCTTGTGTTGCTCTTAGCTCCTCATTGTCATATCGCCCCTGCAACTCCAGGGACTCCTTCACTCCAGAAAAAAGTCCAGACCTACAATCTACTGAAAAATAGCGAGTCTTGTGCTTTTTAATACTTTCGCCTTATTTTGAATTTAATTTTTAACAGCCTTCTCTGAATATAGAGCACAACATTAGTTGTGTAAATATCAGAGTCCTTAGTTGTTTTTCCCTCACCAAGACTGGTGTCAGTGATGAAGTAAAACACATCATTAGACATAAGTCCCGGAATACTCTAGGTGAAGATCTGCAGTATCATCCTCCTGCCCTTTGCACAGGTCCCACTTGCTGCAAGTGCAACATCATAGCAATGTAGCTGTCTTGCCACTGCCAGTACTTGCATAACAAATGTTCATTAAAGGGAGGCTGAAGGACATCACTATAGAAACAGTTAATTAGGGAACATCAACCACAGTTAAGGATAAGCACTCTGGCCAGAGGCTTATAAACATTTGGAAACCAAAACCACTGATGGAGTAGGTAAATTTATCGACTTTGCTTGTCATTTTCATTACTTTTTCACTGTGAAGATCCTTATCCTAATGTAAGCTCAGCCATTTCCAAACATAAGAAAAAGTATTTAAAACAGCTTGAAAGACAATACCAGATCCTCCTCCAAGCTAAACTGCCAGTCCAAGAGAAATGGCACCACACATAACGCAGCATAAAGCAAGTAAAGTTATAAAAAAGTCCTGCTGCTGCACGAGTTTGAATTAGATCATCATAAATCTAGTGTGTGACCCCATGAGGACCTCACAGCACTTCCAGCAAACCAGTCATGTTCAAGTGCTTTGACTAGTTTAATTGCTCTGCCCAAGAGGCTTTATGTAATGCCTTAGACAACAGCATAACAGAATGATCAAAAGCAGAGTAGCTTTCTATTCCTCACAATGAACTTTCATATTGGGGTGAATTATGTCATTCATAGCACACCAAGAGAGTTCCAGCACATGATAGCATCTCTCCTAAATCCAGATCAAGTACTACGAGGAAACATAAAATTTGAGAAGGTATATTAAACTCCAGGCAGCACACAAACACTTGTAGATACACAAAACAATTTGTTACCATTTGCGTTTCGTTGTTCTGTACAACACTTGGCTCTGAATTCATGCCATCGTTCTGCAGCACTGTCAGAACAGAGCAGCTCAGCTGGTCCATAAAAAATTAATTCCACAGAAGAGTTCAGTTCAGTGATCACATTAATTCACTACATCTGAAGATCTCTGTGAAATTCAATCTTTTCAGTGGGGCCCTTAAGTTTAACCTGTGTCTTTCACAATATCTGTAATCACAATGGTGCCCACTTTATATTTCCATGGTCCTAAGAAAGAGTTGGTATTTTTATGCAAAAAGTCTCCCACACTTGGCTTTGAATTTCATAGCAATAACATGCTCTCCAAAAATGTCTATTCCATTTTTCTGGCAAATATTTTTGAGCAATCTGAAAAAAATTCATGCCCATCTTCCATGATGCATCAATGTGTTTTGTCTCTTATCAGATCAACATTTCATTTGTTTGCTCCAGTCTTGAAGGGAGATTAAATAAAACCAATAGTAATACAAAAATACAAAAAAATTCATCAATAGAGCATAAATATGTTTGCAAAAATGAGCAAAACCAACCATTAGTTTGTAACCATAAACAATATCATAAAAAAGGGGTTTTATTTAAATAGATACACACTTAGAAATGTTTGCATGAGTTTTTTGTATCAGTTGAATTATAAAATTGACTTTCAAAATAAGACATTATATTAAAATATCATGTATCTTAATCTGTCAGCATCAAGATTTTATTCTTAAGATTTATTATTGTCATTTAAATATATGCATATTGCTGTAAGAGAGCAGAGCCATAGCAGTTCCAAACAAATTATATTTCTGAGCAAAGGGTTCTTTGCTCTAGTTTATATATCTCAAGCTTTTAATGTAAATATACTGCAATAAAAATCATAAGAAAACTTGGCATTCAAACTTTGCTTAAGTAGTTGAAGAATTCTTAGCTTGAAATTGTCATTTATCTGCCATTTCTGAAAGGCTATTATATCCATAATGTAAACCACAATGTTAAAAATAAAGGCATTAAATATTTATAACAGAATATGCAATCTCCCTTTACATTAGTCATAGCATTCATGTGTATTTAATGCCATAATTCTCTCCAGCTTTGCTTATATTTATTTTATCTTAATTGTTTCTATTATTTGTTAAAATTACTCCACTCTACTAGCTGTTCTTTTTAACATTTCTTCAGTATTTTGTTGCATGGTTGCTTGAAGACATTTTAAATGCAGGTTCTTCCTTCTAAAGGAACTTTTGAATGACTACTCTTAAAAAAAACTCCTAAAATGTGCAATTCCAATAAGCTTGTCCCT
The DNA here is from genome assembly GCF_963662255.1 of Cinclus cinclus. Taxonomy (NCBI): domain Eukaryota; kingdom Metazoa; phylum Chordata; class Aves; order Passeriformes; family Cinclidae; genus Cinclus; species Cinclus cinclus. The sequence continues at coordinate 49,864,080 of NC_085048.1, read as the reverse complement.
TTACCATCCACAATTTTCTGCTATTCTGATCAATTAAAGAAATAAAAATAGCAGGCAACAAGCAGATGCTTTCTTTTAATATTTTACCAAGTGATTATAAGTGACTCCAGCGCTCATGCTCACCCAAGGCACTGGCCACGCCAGAGAGGATGCCAGTGGAAAAGGTGTTTTTGAAACAGATATGCTTTTGTGTGGGAGAGAACTGGGACAAGGAGCAGCAAACACCTTCCATTAGGCAACTGCCTGACAGCCCAGCTGTGACTTCAGCAGTGTCTGGCATGGCTGAATTCAGTGCTATGAATATATTCTTAAAATTCTGACAGTTGCAGTTGCTATACTGACGGTAGAGTGCTATTTGCTCTCTACCATTTGTTTGAGCTTTCTGGAAGCCCTGAACAAACCAAGTCTTCCACACCTCTTCCTCCCCCCTCTGCAGTCTACTTTTATTAACTCCTCCACCCCAGCCTTCATGCCCAATGTTATCCTTCCCACGAGACTCAGAGGCAAATTATTCAGTTATTTTAAGGCCCTAACCTATGTTCTCTGCCCTGGCTCACTAATAATTGCTACATGTTTAATAAGAAGCTTCCACTTTTCTTGTTCTTTATTTACCTGAAAATATATTTTTGCTATTGCTCTGGTTTTCTTTGCAAATTTGTACTTCACTTAGCATCTAACAATATCCGTTTTTCCACTAACCTAATGTTTGACATTTTCCAGACTTTAAAGCATCAGATCTTTTTTTCCCAATAAAACATTTTTTCACTCTTATCTCTAAGTGTGTGTTTGAATCAGGTTAGGAGCATTTCTCTATAAGCCTTTTTAAGTGGACTAGTGAATTGACATTGTTCCTGCTCCATCTAATGTAAAAAAATTTTATCTGACACCAACACTGAAGTCTTTGAACTCCTCAGCTCTGCTTACACCTTTGAGAAATTCACATCTTCACAAAATTTGGCTTATTAGGAGCTTCCACACATGAATCAAATGATGAATAATTTTCATGTAGACAACCACATCACATAAATTGCTACTTGTTTGTCATACTTCTTTCCCTTAGTCTTTTAATTTTCTGATTTTTTTTTTCCTGACATGCCATAAATCAAAAGTGTCCAATCAAGCAGTAATGAGACTTTTCTCGGCAATTTTTTGCAGCTCAAATCTTACTTATTGTTCCTTTTAATGAATAACTTTCTTTAAAAAATGGTCTAAAGATGGCTTTTTAATTGGTTTCTGTCATTAAAAAAACCCCCTCACTATCTTCAAGTCCTTTACAACTTTTTTTTTTTTCTGCATTGAATAAAACATAAAACTTTCATGGTCTGTTTAAATCTCTTACTCTTTTGCTGCTTCTTGGAAGGTTTTTTTCCCCTTTTTTTTTTTCATTATCCTGAGTATGAAATCCTTTATCTGTCCAGTGCTTCTGCACCAAACCACTATCCCATGCAGTGCCATTTTTAGCTCACACTCACATCTGAGGATTTCCTGTACAGTAAAAATTGATGTTTGAAACTTTTTCCAGAACTGCAAATATATATTGAAACTACCTCCAGTGCATTTGTTTTCCCTCAATTTTATTGCCAGTAAAACAGGATCATTAGAATATTTAGGAAAAGTGGTCTGGAAAAGGATAGACGACAAGTTCCCTCATTTAAGGAGCACATTGTGGGTCTCTAAAAAATTCATAGGGGATTGCTAATCTTATTTTCTTAAAGGAGCCTTCTTTCAAATGAAGAGATTGGACCCGGGTCTTTTCAGATCTCAAAGTTGAATCCAAGTAGCAACCAAATACATAAATGCCTGACTAATTTTATAGTTAAGGAAACCATTGTAGATATATATTGTAGTGTTTATCCAACAATGAATGATGAATGTTACCAAATTAAACAATTTCACCTATATTTGAGCAAAAATCCAAAGGAAGAAGAAAAAAAAAAAATGTTTTGCTTTGCTTTATTTTCCTCAAGGAATCATTCTTATGAAAAATTTTCTACAGGATGGCAAGACGATCAGGAAGATAGAAGAGTCCAAATCCTAACCCAAGTCATTTGAGTTTAGTCTCCTTCCTAAATTAAACTGGCCTTCAGACAGTGAAACCTGAACTAGGGGTTTTGGGACTTGGCCAAACACCAAAAAGTTCCGCAGTTTCATAATTCTAAAGTAATCCTTATGATTTCCCACAAGGTCCAACCGTCTGTATGGTAATGATAATTCTCATTTTCTGTCCTAGCCACAAACTTTAGTGTGACTCACCAAGTATGGTCTTTCCTGATTTCTGGTTAGGTTGGGATTTTTTCATCTGTGTGCCATAGTGGTAAAATGCCAACTGCACTTTCTGCTTGGTCTTCCTTTTCATTTGCCACTGCCTGTACATGTAGTTATATTTTAATAAATGAAAGGAGTTCTTAGTAAGAACCCTTATTAGCAGCTTACATGCTGTGTTGCACATAGCAGGTACACCTTGCCTGAAGATTCTTTATTCCAGATGGAGACCTGGGACTTCAAAGCAGGTTGTCATACAGCAGTCATCCAGCAAAACAAGCAGAGCAATGAGATCCCCAGTCTCGCTGCAGGCACAAATACTGTTGTGTGACTCTTTCCAGGGCAGATGCAACTTCTTCCCAAGCACAGTAGGCTGCAGTAAATATGCTGAAAGTTGCCAGGAGTCCCAAGCAGCAGGGAAATCACTGTGACCAAATTGCCAGATATGTAGCTCTAGCACTTCTGCCACTCGCTAAAAAAAAACAACAGGCTTCTGGAAATCCATAAAGATAATAACTACATGTGGCTATTTGACAGAGCAGCACTCCCCATGGTGAGAAGTACTGTGGCTAGTTCTGCCAAATATTTTCCATTTTCATGAAAGTATTCCTTCTGTTTTGCTCTCTGTGAATTTCAGCCAGTTGACCTTTATGTATGTGCTAATTTCAGCCAGGTGTTCAGGCCTCTGTATTTTCAGCACTGGGAGTAAAAAAGATGCATGGCTGAAGGTAACTGCATATGGCTGACCTTGTAAAGGTTTTTGAGTTTTTCTCCAGGGTATTCAAATAGTAGTTGAACAAGATAAGCAACAGTAAAAGGTATATTGGATTCATTCTACTGACAGAATCATCAGTTTGAGTAAATGTGCTCTCTGGAGATGAAGAGAAAGATGGGAAATCCAGAAATCCCTATGTTCTTTCTCCAAGTTTTTGCAAACATTAGAGGTTACCACAGACTCCAGAGAGCTTCTGGACATATAAAAGATGTGGACAATTCCTCTGAGCATATAAAGCCCTTCAAATTTGACAGTAGTGAGTGATTATATGATTTACAGGACTGAAAAATGTTGGCAATATAATTTGGAACGGTAAAATGAACAAGCAGGATAACCTATGAATCAAGGAGCCTCTGTTGAGGAAGACAAATTAATCAACAAAGAAAAGGAAAAATAGAAAGTCTTATGCAGTTCTTAAAAGGCACATATTTTGAGGGACTAAACTGATAAAGAAATAAGAGCTGGATCTGTCAGAGTTAAAAGAAAATGAAGAAATGCCTAATGATCAGTAGTTTGGGAGTAACTTTGTTGATCTTGTTAAAAAACGTGTGTTGCAATGGAAAGCAGAAACTTTGAGATGCTAATGAAGACTGAATAACTTATCTGTGAGTTTCAGTCATTGGCCAAGCCCCTATTGTGCTGGATCGAGAAACAAGTAAATTATTCCTTCCCCCAAAAATTTCTAACCTAACAGGGCACTGGGAGAGGAAAACAGAGAGTATGAGAGAGGGGAGATTGATATGGACAGACAATACTAAAGAGAGTAGGGGAAACTATTAAAAAGCATTATCAACAGTGCCAAGACACTAGCAGTCAATTTGCTGGGGTAGCAAAATTTGATTTTGCCTACTCTGCTGAGAAACCGTGAGCTGGGAATGTGCAAGTACATGTCTGAAAATCTAGGATGTGGGTGATGAAAGCTGGCCAAGAGACAGAACAGAACTGACTGCTTAGAATATGGCACCAAGCCATTAGACATCCTAAGAAGAGCAAGGGGCAGTTCATTTGATGTGGTGGTGAAGGAGGAGCCAGTGGAAGAGCAGACAAGGCCATAGGAACAGGAAAATAAGCATAGCAGAAGCCTCTTGGAATGATAGGAGTAAGGCAGCATTGCTTCAACCGAAGGACAGGAAGTTAATATTGTAGTAAAAAGGTTCATGGTGGATTAATAAAGGTCCCAGAGGATAACTCAGAATTGGAAATTTATAGGTGCTCCAAAGAAGAGTTTAGACACAGCTTGGATTTATAGAACTAAAGCAGATAATGTGGACAATACTTGAAGTACAAACGAGAGGGACAGGCAGGAGGGTGATGTGTGAGGCACTGTATAGATATCAGGTAAACTCTGACCTGAAAAGTTTGCAATCTCAAACACAAGGCAGGTGTTTCAGACAAGCAGTAGCCAGTTAAAGTGTAGGGATGAAATGTGCTCGTAATGCTCAGTGGAGCTGTAGCAACAGCCACAAGTCACAATTTACATAAGATGGTATTGCACAGCAGGCTCCTTTTATGCATTACAGCACAGATGTATTTTAAAGTGGCATTTGAAATACGATGAGTTGAGACACTGACGTGTCCAGACATGTGGAAAGCAGCTAAGTCACTGCTTCTGTGCTAGTACCTATTTCTGGAGCCAGGAAAGGAATGAAGGAAACTGAATCTTCTTGTTATACACCTGTTTTTGGGTTGTACAGCATTTCTTGACTACCTAGCTACTAAATAGTCAGCTAAATATTTATTCACATTATCACAGCCAGACTAATGTCAATATTTTCCTTTTAAACTGTTATCAGTATATTGCATACTCAAAAATATGACAAGTATTTCTCACATTACATTAAATGGTAGTATAATCAATAAACTCCAAGTGAAATAGTGATAGCAACATACATTTTGCTATGAGTTTTGGGGAGCAGCCTGAGTAAGAAGAGAGGACACTGAAATAAATGGCAACTGGGTAAATAAATATGCCTTAAAGATCACAGAAATGCTAAAACTTTGTCACAAGTTGAAATCCAGTGGGAATTTCTTTTCTGGTTAGAAAGCTGAATGAAAGAAAGCATGAACATGCTGTCAGACAAATGTCTCTGCTCTCAGTCATCCTCAGTCCCTTGGGGCATGCTAGAGAGACACCTCACCCCTGCAGAAATCTGTCCTGTGACTGGATTCTGCAAACTCTCCTGGAAACCTAGTTACTCTACCACATCACTGCCCTCCAACTTACAGCTTTTCCCCAAAAGGGCAGCTAAATTTTTGCTGTAAATTAAATTACCACCTTCTATTTTGCCTGTTGTGGACATGGTGGACAGCTAGCTCTGTATGCAGGAAAGGTGCTGGCACTTTGTTCTCATCTTCTCTCTCTAGACTAAACAGTACCAGTTCTCTTGACCTTTCCTCATGCAGTGTGTTTTCCATACTACTTATCATCCTTCTCTTCCTCTGAACTCTCTCCAGATTGTTTCTATGTATCTATCTATAATTTTATCATGTGGTGCCCAAAACAGGACAAAGTACTCAAAATTAGTCTCCCTAGGGCCAGCAGAGTAAAACAGAATGTAAGGCAGTATTATTAGGATGCTCTGCAGTGAAATTCATCTTTCCTCAGCCATATTGCTCTTACTTAGCTTAGGGGCTGTATAGTCTTCAGGTTTCTTTATTGTCCTGCATCATACACAAGCATCCCCCATGCTGTATTCATGCAGTTGATATCTGTGGCAAACTATAGTTGTTATTTTTTTCTGAATTTGTACCACTCAGATTGTCCCTCTAGCCTCTAACACAGTGCTCTGAAGTGCTGGCACTTCCTATCTTCTGGTGTAACTTGAAGATCCACTTCTTCATATTTCAAACCGTTCATGAAAATAATTATTAGAACTAGACTAACAAGTGACTTCTGTCCCCATGTAGGTTATGGTGAACTCATCGACACTGCAGTTTATTATTCAGAAAAGTGTGTAAGACTGTGTGGAAAGCTTTCTTAAAATCAAGATCTAACAAGTCTGCTTCATCCTTATACCCTTGGCCAATTAATCTGTCAAAGAAAAATGCAATGGATTTGTTTCTGATAAATCCATGCAACACTTTTCTATCATTGTAAAAATATTTAATGTGTCCACAAAGTGATTATACACTGAAGCACTGTAGGATTGATTTGGCAACAGCATTATATTTCTAGGTATTTATAATTTATTAGGCTCTCAATTTTATGGATGGGAATTACAGTATATATTCTCTCACCCTGGTGTCTTCCATGTTATTCCATATTTTGTTTAAACTACTCATTGCTGATTCAATGGTTGCTTTTGTAGCTGATTAAATATTCCAAGGCATATTCCATATGCCTGTCTGTTCTTGTTAATAAAGTGTTTGTGTTCAGTGATTATCTGGTTTCATAGACCTTACTGGAAGAAAGGTATCCACATCACACAATGAGAGCTGAAACCTCCAGGAAATTGAAGGAATACAGTGACATGAGAAACATTAAGTATTTTCCAGCCTTTACTCATGGTTCCTTAGAAGAGTACTGAATATATTTACTCAGCCACTACATAGAAGCTTGCAGCTGCAAGTGGAGTGAGGATTCCTGTTTCAAGGGTTCAGTAGTCATTTTAGTTATGTTAGGACTACTGCTAACAAATATGTAGGATATTCTTTAGGGGTGAATGATAACCAGTAGTCACTATTTTGACAGCAAGAAAATATTTATATCTTTATAAATCTTTATATATTTCCTTTTTTGGATTTTCTATGATCACTGTTTAATATAAAATATCATCTAAAGCTTGTGAGTGCAGTTTATCTTGCTAGTTAGCTTAAGGATTAGCAATATTTTCTCTCTTTATTGGTTATTTTACCTCTATCATTGTAATATATGGTCATTTATCCCAAGAAGATCAAGAAGAGCCAAGTCTTTAATAAATGCTATGCATTCACACTGCTCCCTCTTGGAGTAACACAAAGCATTGCTTTGGGTTGAATGTCCCTGCTCACATGTCTTGAAGGTTATTTAATTAAAACAAGAGCAAAAGAAGAATGTCCCTGCTCCAGCCAAATGCCATCCTAAAAATAGAACTAAAATCCTCACTTTGATGTGACAACACTTAGATCCATCTCACAAGTTAGTGAAAATCTTTGTGGTGAGCACAGAGGGAACCCAACTATCTCAGTGAAAAGATATTTGTTGCATCTTTCCTCAGCACCTCCTGCTGGTTAAGGGACATGGAGAGACCTTAATTGGAATGAGGGTTAACTGAGCATAGCTGGCCTATAAAATAATATGCACAAAAGTGAGTGATACTTTTCCACAACACAAAAACCCAGGGGTTTCTGTAGTGTTGTCAATAGGGATGGTAAACAAACAAACAAACAAAAACCAACAGGTTTGCACAGGACCAAAGAAAAACCAGGGACCTGAGCAACTAGCAAAAATTATTCCTCTCAGCTTCATTATTCATATGCTTCTTTATACTGAAAGTAATACTGCAGAGACAAACAAAATTGTACCAGAATGAAAGATATTAGCGTGGAGTAAGAATCAACCACAAGATAGCATCAGTAAAAACCACATGCTCTAAAACACAGAAGACCTGCAAGGGAATGACATGTACAAGAGCTCTTTTGCATTTATATTTTCATTTCAAGCATATGGTGGGGTTAGGGGAATATTGCTGTGGAGGTCTTAAAAACTAAATTTACTGTAACCCCAAATCTAGCTTAGTATCTGAGGGTGTGTATATAATGTGTATCAAAATAAACTACTGGTGTTAACCTTCTGCATCTATTCAAAATGAAAATTTCAGGGAAATTTGCCAGGTATAAAAAAATAAACATTGCTGGTTAATGTCCATGGACCAGAATGAGCTCAGCATGAACGGATTTTATTTACATAAGTGCAGAAGCAGGTTCCATTTGCTATTAGATCTTCTAAGGTAAACTTTCTTATATAAACTATGGAATCTCCCACTAAAATAGTACAGTGAAATAAAGCCAAAATTTGGGATTAAAACACAAAGGCTGCATTTATTCTCTGAAATGAACACAAAACCTCATACTGTTGCTGTTCTCTTCATCCAAGGATCACAAAGGCAGCCATCAGTTATAATAATGTCTATGCTTTCATTATAGGGCCTCCACGGAATAGGAATGGACCTGCAGAGCAAACCAGTACTAGAGACTCAATATCCCCTATGCTAAATACTTTTAAGGTTTCAGTTTGGACTAGCTTTATTCAGTTCCTGTTGATTGAACAGCATCAAATGTGAACTGGGAGTGTGTCCTTCAGCTAAGCACAAGGAAGCACCCAAGAAGCAATATGGTGAGACGTGCTCCAAGATGAACCAAAGTGTGGTAATCAGAGCAGATGAAGAAGTCCACTTCAAAAGCCTCATCCAAAATAAAACAGCAGTAGAGACACACCCAGGGAATTAAGCCCTACCCAGCAGCCCCAGCATATGAGGCAGATTTAATTAACCCTGTTTCATAGGTGGCAGATGGAGGTACAGCAGATTTACATTAAAAGGAAGTGGTAGAACCATGACAATGCTGAAGAATTTGCTGTCCAGAGACATTGGGCACTGTGGGGCACTACGCCTGCTGCAAATGAATGGGACACAGTACTGGAGTAGTGAACTAACGCAGATAATTCTTATCAAAAACCCAAAATGCAAACAGAAATTAGAGGATCTGACTTGATTAAATGACCTGTGATTAATCTTGTTCAACCATAAGTCAGTGATAAGGAGGATAACAATTAGATTGGATGTGATGACTAGCAACTTAGAAATGGACCATGAGACACAGATTTAAGTGAGAAACACGAAGGCTGTGTTTCTCACACAGTCTGCACAAAGAAACTGACTTGGCATTGTCAGATGTAGCCCATTCCTTCGGTCACTGGATGAAGAAAATGTCACTCACTGGCATGCCATCTGCCTCCATCATGGCTTCCTTCAGGAATAGGTGTATTCAGCACCAGGGCATCTCAGGGAATTCACAGAAATCAATTATTAGGACTCCACTGCTGTCAGTTAAGGAACTTCACTTCCACATAAATGTGAATGTTATTTCAACCAGCAGTAAGAGCAAATAATATCTTATTTTGTATGATGCATTCTGAGGTTATCATATAAAGCAGACCTCGCCATTGCTATTTTTGTATGTTTTCCTGCTATTTAACATCTGATAAAACATCTATCCAGACTGGCTATGATATCAGCTAGATATTTAATTATTATGTGACTGTACTGGAAAGTGATGCCAGAAAATATAGATACCCCAGATGTGCTAGTGTTGGTTTTGGGCTTAGCCCACATATTTTACTGGTGAAGAAGTTTCGTAAGTATATTAAAGATATCATTCTGGAGGACTCTAAACCGACGAGTTGCCACAAAACCACTGGGCACAGAGAATGACCCAATTCATTGGTAAACTCATGAGAAGGAAAGAAATCTAAGTATAAAAAGGCCTTAGATATTGCTTTCATTTGCAGCAGAAGGCAACAGTAAGGACTTGTCATGACATAGGGCTTCAACCATAATGGCTTCAAACTAATCATTCAGTGGCTGTAAAAATATCTGTAAACGAAGAACCATGTTGCTATCTCCTCTTCAAGAACCCAAATATACAGCAATTAGAGGTTTCCATAAAGGACTTTTTTGTTATCTCTCCTAAGTGATATTATAATAAGGAAGTCTTGAATACTGCAACTCTTTTATTTTTTGTTAGCCTACATTTTAAATTATTTGATCATTATATTAAGACAGTTGGATATGAGAAATATTTTTGGCAAATATTTTGTAACTGCCATTTAAAATACTAGCAGCTAATCCTTGTCAAAAAGTTGAGTTTGTTGCTGAGCTATGCAAAAAAAAAAAAAAAAACCAACAAACCTGTTTCAGGTTCCACGCTGTCAATCTTCATTTGTGATTGCTGGACTCTTCAACAGGGACAGGAGATGAAATTGTTTCAAAAGTTGCATCAGCTCTGCTCAAAGGGTCAAGTAGAGTGTCCTGCCACCACAGCTGGATGTGCTGCAATTCCCTCTGGAAATTCTGTTCCTTCCCTTGATCTCTACAGCCAAGCTCCAGAGAATGATGTTGTCAGGTCAGAAGTATGCAAAGCAACAAAACATGAAAATGTACCACGATGCTGCATTTGCAGGACTATAAATAAGCATTTTCCTGTCTGATATTTCTCAAATTTTCATTCATACTTCTTAGAATATGCCTTTGGGAGAGACTTCCTTTGAAGACTTTGGTAGAGCACCTAATGAACTACAATAAATTCTGATCAAATGGTAGTTCTTGTAAGTGGAAGAAGGTGAGTTGCTGAAGAGGCAGAAGCTTGTCACAAAAACTAAGAACACATCCTATGGTGTTTCAGAGGGTGGAAATGAAATTGTTTCAAGGTTTCCATAGAAAATCTTCCAACAGTGCCATTTTCCTTTTACTCTGTTTGCAGTTCATGTTTTACAGTTTCTGCAAATTGGTAAATATGGCTGAAAGAAGTTGAGATTATGGAAGCCAGCAGTGTTTGTCATCTTCAGACTCCCATTTCTCTGTCTTGCTCTGGTAATTGCACAACCCATTCAAGAGTCAACTTGGCATCATAAATAGTGTCAGGGCTGCATGCACATCTATACTGGGCCTTTGTGAATAACAATTTCTCATTCCAGCAAAGTTTAAATTCAGAATGTTTTTCTCTAATTAGCTGTAGTTTGTAGCTAATAAGATCATAAGGCTGTTCTTTCAGTATATTTCTTCCTATTGCTTTAATTATTTTATCCTGCAGAATTAAACAGCTGATTCATACTTTACTTGCTTACAGAGAGAGTTTAGTTGCTGCTTTTAAGAACTTTAAAATCACTCAACCTCTAAGCTGTAAAACAACAATCACAAGCTAAGATTTTGCAAATGCAGTCTACATATGATTAAAAAAAAAAAGGTAGATAGAATTTTTTCAAGTTACAAAACCTTGAGAACAAAATGTTTGCTTCTCCTAATTCCCCTGTCTGTTTATATTTCTGGACAGTTATATTTTCTTGAGGTTTGCATCAACCTCAACACAAGGGTTTAAGATATTTCTTTCTATATTGCCTTAGTTGCTTTGTGCCTAGAATAATGTTTGGAACTTGCCCTACCTACAGATTCCCAAAGATTATCACATTGTCTTCTTTAAGGTTTACTATCTCTTAATACCATTTGTCTGTTGTCAGGCTTGCATAGCGTAGCTGCACATTGCTAGGATACAGTAAATGTTTTTAAAAGTGAAAGACCTCCCCTTTTTCCTATTGCTATCTAGAAAATATAATCAGATTTTACCCTCTGATATAGGAGTGGAACTTCCCATGGATTAAGTGGACTCCTGCATATGTAGAAGGACAGAATTTGGCCTCAAAGATTTATAGAGCTGTAAAATTGCAAGTAGATTACTTAGATTATATTTTCTGGGACTAAGGGCTGAATCCACGTCACTAACGAAAGTTTCATCTTAAAATGGTGTCTCTTGGACTATGATTTTGGATAATTATTATTGCACTCTTTTAAGTCTTTGGGTTCATTTGACTTTCAATCTGACCTGTTCTCTTCCTTCTTCTTTCCTTTCCTATCATCTGATTTCATGGGTGGGGTAAGATGGGAGAGGAGTCAGGAGTGGAAATGCAGTACGAGCTAACTCAACACCTCCTGGAAGCTGCAATAGAGATTCTCCCACTGTCCAGCAGGAGGATGGTATGTTGGGAGTGAAGCTGCCTGGCTTAGAACAGCACCAGAGATGGTGACCTAGAAACCTTACAAAGGAGGGGAACAACACAGACTGTGAGCTGCAACAGTAAATTACTCAGGCTTTGCGCAAGTGGATGAATAACTATTTTTCTGACTTGTCATGGTGTCCCAGAATATTCTTACCTTTTTCTTTCACTATTGAAAATCATTTTCCTATTTCCTAGGCGCCCACTGAAGAGCCCACCATTAGCCTTTTGAGAAGTGTGCAACATAATGCATTTATCGCAAGCCTCCCTTTTATTTACAGTCTGGTTTTTCCACTCTCAAAACAGAATTATCCCAAAATAAACACCAGACAATGAGAATCAAAAGTATGTGTAATAGCCGTGCCATTTCGTAACTACTTGCTACATCTTTGTTTGGCATACTGGACTTTGTTTAGCAGAAACATGGTAGTATCACAAGGTCAGAGTCTCCCACAACTTCATCCATTGCTAACAAAACCTGGAATTCATACAACACAGACTTCTGCACAAAAGAATTTCAACCAAATTTAAAAATAAATCCCCTCAAAATGGTGGACAAAGTATAATTAATTATAAAGAGAGGGGGAAAACCCTGGGGGTGGAAAAAAAATGCCTCCTCAATTAGTTCATTTATTTTCCTTTTTCTTTTTTTACCAAATAGACATACATGCAAGACGTGGTTGATTTTTTCTCTTGGTTAGGTGCGACATCATCACAGCTGTGATTGTGCAGATCTCATAAACTAAGCAGGATTAATCCTGTTCAGCAAAGTTACTCAGTGGGGAGTTTTCCAAGACAAGCACAAAGGCTTGCAGTGCTTGCAAGCAGTGTTTTAATAGGAGCGGAAGTAGCACTCCTCTCAGACCCATGGACTCATGCTGGATCCTAGGAAAATTACTTCAACTAGCATCTAAAACAAATGATGGTGGAAGACATTGCTCTATAATCGTAGGTGTAAGCATACAGGTATATATGGATCACCTGGAAAAGTGCTCAGTACACCCAAAGGGCCCCCAACAATTCTTTCAGTTTGATAATGTGTTCTGAATTGAAGTGCATGAAATGACATCTCTCTTCTAAATTTCACTGTGGCCCAGGGCCACCCAGGATCTTTTGCATCCTCTAGAGTCATAAAATCACTTTCATGCACTTACAGTCCTCTTCACCTGCACAAAAAAGTGACTTGTGGCCAAAAATAGAGAAAGAGAGTATAAGTAGAATGAATATGTTTGTTTAAATAGCCATGTGAAAGCTTTTCTGACCTCTGCTTCTTCTTTATAGAGAATTATTGGTATTGAAAGACCAAGACTTGTTCTAATGGGAATTACAAGTATCATGACAGTGGAAATTTATACTCTAAATCTAGTCAAGCAAACAAAACTATTTCGGGATCATTCTATGTTCTTAAGAATAAATGTGAACTCATGATTTTCAAGCTTTCTGTTTGACTTCTTCTGCCTCCCTGCCAACCTCGGATGTGATAACTTCAGCCATTCAGCAGTCAGTAGGAGGTGGTTGGCCATATTTCTTAACGAGTTGTATCTAGGACACATCTGAAGAACAAGGCCAATCCCATGCCAGAAAGTACGTTAAAAACTAAACAATTTGGATAGTTATGTGAGAGTAAGCAAGTTTGTGTCTTTTACATTGCAGTAGGGGTTCAACCTCTGGTCCCTGAAAAATGTGTAGGTGGCACTGTGACCTGCCATGTGTCCTTGGCAATTAAAATACTACTGATAGGGAAGTAAGAGATATTATTATTATTAGTGCTTTAATAACAATGAGCAAGCTATCTGTCTTCTTAATTAGCTTACTACATACCCATAACAAAGGTTAAATTTGTAAGAATTGCCATTTGCAATAGTAACAGACTCTAACCTGAACTGAAGTTCCCTTATGCCCCAGGGATGCGACTAAATCAATATCTAGTAGGGGAAAAGTTAGAGTCTGAGCTAATCCATTTGCCTCTTTTCTTCCATCACTACACCATGAAGTGGCTGCAATTAGATTTTAATTTTTTTTTTAGTAAGTGTTTTGTTGGGGGGGGGCGGGAGGTTATTGGTTTTATTTGGGATTAAGGGGGAAGGTGTTGCTCTGCTTTCCTTTGTCTTGACTGCTGTATTCAAAGAGCACTGGGAAATGCCTGAGGTGGGTCTGTATAAAACATCTCTCACAAAATAATTCCTTTGGTCTTTTTCCAATGAGAGCGATGTTGACATCTGTCCTGCTTAGAGGCTGAGATGCGAGACTTTGCCTCAAAGCCACCAGTCAGAAGGTGTGTATTTCCTGCCTGGGCAAGCAACCAACTGTGTCTAAGTGTGTCCACTCCTGACTGGGCCTAGAAAAAGTATGTAGGCTGGCCTGATGGCTGCAGCTGGAAGCTCTAGACTGCTTTTCAAGATCTCAAGCAAGCTGAACAGGTTATGTCTACTCCCCAGTGAAACTGGTTTGGTGTAATTACTGTTGCTGGTGAGGAGGAAGAGAAAGCCAGGCATTTACAATAGGAAAGGGGTTTGTGGCAGGCAGGAGAAAGACAGGTATGGTTCAATTTTAACAAAATGAAGTCTGTTTGGTTTATCCACTCATTTGTGCTGACTACATTTGATCCACAAAGAATGAAACTGAGCTAGCACCAAGTTATGTTAAATACATGAGCTCAAATTTCTGTTTTCACTACACAAATCTTTTGCAGCTCTAGTAGTTTTAAGTGTTATGAGACCATTGCAAGTAGTGTCTCCTGGCAACTGAATACCTGAAAGATTTTCTTTTTCATGACACCAACCAGGTCAACCCACAATAAGTTTTAAGTGAACATACTCTACTCAACTAAATAAAAGTTAACTTCACCTTTGTTCAGTCTTGGTGATACAGCAAGGCTTGGTTGCTTTTTCACTGGATTTGCTTAGAGTTAGACTTACAAAATTTGAAGTTGTAATCCCTTATACTGTACTATATTTCTCTAATGAACATATGAAAATCTTTGTCTAACACAGGTCCCAGAGTAACAGTGCACAATAAAACTCTCTACAAACATCTCTGAACAAGGAGATGGGAAGTTCAGATTAAGAGAACGTGTACATTTGCATTTAAATATCACTCCCTATTGAACCATTTTAAAACATTGATAACTTGATTCTACTTTCATTGAAGCAAATGGCAAAACTGCCAAAGGTCAAAGGGAGGCTTGATCTGACCCTAATTCATGAACGGCCAGATTTTTGGAACTCAAACTTCAATTGAATAAACTGTTCAGTCTGTACAATTCCACTAAGTTATGTACTTTTGAAATAAAATGTTACTCAGTCTCTGTTGTGAAGTCCATAAGACTCCTTTGAGGTTCATCAGTCAAATTTATGGATCTATTAATAGCAAAGGAAATTTATTAGTAGTACATACCATCTAGCTACTCTTTAGGTAGTTATGAAACATTTCTGATAATATATTTACAATTTTTGATGTTTTTATGACCTTATTATTTTTATGGTCTTTTTATGACTCTTCACTATTTCTTTTGTGTGTTTAGTCAATTAAACCACATGACAGTTTATTTTTGCTGACTGGATGTTAACATTTTAAACATAGCTCTCAAGCAACCGTAAAAAAGTTTTTTGCATGACTCTATATAACAGTGGCTAAAATTTGTGTAACTACCTTCCTTAATAGCTGAGAATTGGCCAAATACACTGAGTAAGCCGTAGAAAAAGACGTTGTAAGCAGAACTCAAGGCTGTTTCTTTAGTTTTGTCCTTTGTTTTTCCCAGAAAATACTGTTGTGTTGTATTGCCTTTATCCTCTTAGATAGTGTACAGGAGTGTATTTTGAAGACAAAAAGGCAAATTTACTTCTGAGTATCAGTGAAGATCCCTAGGAATTGAACGCAAAACACATTTGTGAGAAAAGAAGGCTCAGAGGAGAGACCATAAGGTCTCTCTACACTCTCTACCACTACCTGAAAGGAGGTTGTACTGAAGCGGGGGTTCTCCCGGGCGATAGGACGAGAGCACAGAGCCTCAATGGGTATCAGTGGAGGTTTAAGTTAGGTGTTAGAAAAAATTTCTTTGTGAAAAAGGTTGTTCAGTGCTGGAAGAAGGTACTCAGGGAAGTGGTTCAGCAACCACCCCTGAAAGCACTTAAAAGACAGGTAGGTGTGGTATTTGGGACATGCTTTAGTGGTGGCTTTGGCAGTGTTGAGTAGAGGGTTGGACTTGATGATCATAAAGATTTTCTCTAACTTAAATGATTCTGGAATTCTGTTCTATTCTGATTGTCTGTTAGTAGTCTCTCCATACATTAATTTACCTACATTGTGCATGTTGCACGGAGTGTTAAATAAATTTTCAAGTCCAGGGTAGTTTGTTGTAAGAAAGGCAAGATTTCCTGTCTCTGAACTGTATGTATAACCCTTTCTGTCACCATCTTCCCTACCAAAGAGTTTAGTTTCAAGAAAATTCAAAAATTCTTCATTAGGATGAAGAATAGCCACAGTTAGCCACAGAAGGAGTGGAAAAGATAATTGAGATTGGAATTAATGATTCAGCATGTGTGATGCTGGTAAAGGTTACATATTCACTGCCACAGCTCCTTGGTACAGCCATATATTTTTAAAACGGAGCTTCATGCATACTTCCAAGAAAATAGCTAAGATTATTTATATTTTATTTTCAATATCAAGTCAGAACATCAGTGTCCAAAAACACTTAGAAAAATGTTTGGTTTTATTGTCATAAGAAATGACAAGAATGATAGAAATCTCACCAGATAGAACAGTTTTATAATAAAAGAAATAAGATGCAGGTAACCCAAGGAAACCTTAGACAAAAACAAAGTTTCAAGTGTCATCTATTACCCATATTAACAAGTGATGGTCAATAATCATACCATTACAAATGTAGGTCTACAATAAAATGGCACACTCAAGACACTACAATAAACTATAACTTTTTCCTTAACTGCTGCCAATATTTGGACAGTGAAGTAACTTTCTGGTTACAGCTCAGCAGGAATTAGATTACTTTCAGCAAATATTGATAATAAACAGAATCAGCAGGGCCTGGAAAATAATCTGCTCCAGCACTCCCTTCACAATCAATTTATTTTAATAAAAACACCAAGATTTGTTCAAACTTGAAAGCAAATACAAAATTTGTTCAGGTTTAAACAGTGAATGTCAGGTTTATTTTTATCATCAGTACTGTAGTCATCAGAATTGAATGAGACAGCATGACAAATACATCTAAATCAATGAAATTTAAAGCAAAAAAATCACTTAATTCTGCAATTATACTAAGAATATTTTGTTATCTTTTTTTTTTTTTTAATTGTAAGAGTAAAAATCTTGAGTTTTTTCTTCATTGAATAAAGGGCTACTGAGATTAAATTGAACAATTATGTTATGTTCACCTGATGGCTATAATCTTTTAAAGCCTGTTCAAAACTCTAAATAGTCTTTGCTCCACTCATGATAATCTTTGGTTGATCATAGTAACTGGGAAAGGTGCCCAAAGACTGGAGCAAAGCAAGTGTTCTTACCTTCAAGAAGGAGTCAGGGAACTACAGAGAGGTCAGCCTTGCCTCGATCCCTGGGAACATGATGGAGCAGCTGATCCTGGAGACCATTCCTGGGCATGCAAAGGACAAGAAGGTAATCAGGAGTAGCCAGCATGAATTAACAAATGGCAAGTCATGCTCAAACAACATGATAGCCTTCTGTGATGAGGTGACTGCCATAGTAGACCAGTGGAGAGCAGTGGCTATTTTCTGCCTTGACATCAGAAAGGCTTTTGCCACTGTCTCCTACTCTTCTAGCAAATCTGATGAAGTATGGGCTAGCTGAGCAGACAGCAAGGTGAAAAATTCCTAAACTGCCAGACCCAGAGGGTAGTGATCAGTGGCATGAAGTCCAGTTGGAAGTTGGTAGCTAGTGGGCTACCCCAGGGGCCATGATCGGTTCTGATCCTATTTGACATCTTTGTTAATAACCTGGATGATGCAGCAGAGTGTACCCCGAGCAAGTTCTCAGGTAACACAAAACTGGGGGAAATAGCTGATGAATAAGAGGGTCATACTGTCATCAAGAGGGACCTCAAGAGGCTGGAAAAATAGGTTGACAGGAACCTCTTAATTATTAAAGGTCTAGAACATCTCACCTATAAGGAAAGGCTGAAGGAGCTGGGAATTGTCAGCTTGGAGAATGCTCACAGGGTTCTTAACAATACATACATGAATACCTAAAGGGAAGGTACAGAGAAGATGGAGATGAGTCTTTTCAGAGGTTCCCAGTGACAGGATCAGAGGCAAAGGGCCCACACTGAAACCCAGGACATTTCCCCTGAACATCAGAAAACACTTTTTTCACTGTGAGGGTGACCAAACACCAACACAAGTTGCCCAAGAGAGGTTGTGAAATTGCTATTAAGATCTAAATTAGTGGCACACATTAGTTCATCTGCGATGACAATCACAAGGTAAAATCCCAGGCCACATCTCCATGAAATTGAAAATCCAGTTTTAGGGTTCCTCATGCTTGCCACATGGTCCAAAGCACTGATTTGATATCAATTCTTAGTGCCAGATCAACTGTGTTAAAAAAAAAAAAACGACCAGTAAACTTCATGCTGGTTCATTTACCATGTGCTGCCCTTCCTGTGGTATTCCACAGACTTCTTGCTCTGCCTTCATTTTTGTCCTTTTTGTCCAGAGGTCATTGTCCCTAGATGTCCTTACATCAGGTCATGACTGCTGAGATGTGAATGCTCTCTTTTTATGCAGTGTCACGAAGTGTAAAAATACAAACTGTCTGTCTCTATTGCTTGTTAAATTTACTCCAAAGGAAAGAAAACACATTTCCATTTACTATGGACAAGAGTTGAAAATACCTTATACCTAAAGAATCCAACTTTCTACACATATAGGAATGGACAACTTGTATCAAAACATATTAGATAAACATGCTTGATACCAGAAAAAGGGGCAGATATTGATTAAAGGTCATCTGTTACTTGTTTCCCACCCAATAACCATTTGGCAAATAAACATTAGATTTGGGGCCTTTCCTCAGGGTTAGAACAATCATACATTGGAAATCCTGGACAGGCAGAACAGAAACCTGTTGATGGGAAATCTGGGTAACATTAAATGCAACATGACATTTATGTAATGAATAAAACTAAACAAAGACTATCACTATATGTGGAAGTCAGAACATCAGTCGTGTTTAGTTCTGCTGTGATGACCTCAAACATTATAGCAGAAGAAACCTTTCACTGGAGTACAATCATAAGAAAGATGCTTTTGGGACTGTTCTCTTCAGTAGATTTCAAATAGATTTTGGAACCACCCCAGGAAATCATTGAGAAGGTAGCACCTGCTACCTTCATATAATAAAGGTTATATATATATATATATGTATATATATATATATAAAATAGCATATAATAAAAATGGTACTTAAAAATACTGTCTTAGTTACCTTAAATCAAGCTGAAAAAACAGAGAATATAATCTAGTTTATTTTGTCCATGCTCTGGTTCCTCATCTCTAAATGGGAATAAATCCAGTTTGTTTCACAGCAATCTGACAAAGATAAGGACTAATAAATTTTTTAAGCTCTCTAATATCACCACAAGCGCCACAGCAAAGTCTGTGAGAAAATTTGTAATTCTAATTTTAGAAGGGAATGTAGTAAATAAGGCATCAGCCATTCAGCCACACATTGAACAAGGAGAATGCAGCTGAACATTTTTAGTATGTTATGTTAGTGTAGCACGTGAGGTAGACTGAATCAGGAAAGGATCCTCTTAAAATTGTATGTGAACATACCATACAAGGTCAAACGATCATGTGTAAGTAAGATAAGTAATTCAGCCTTATATCCTGGCATTAGTATGATGCTTGACAGTCTTACACATCTACCTCTTTTAACATAGGTCTTGTTTTTAATCACTGATGCCACCACTTTTCTTCTCTTCCAGAAAGTTCTTATTCCAAGGGACTCCACTGCAGTTCAAGAAGTGACAACAAAAGGTAGAATGACTGGTTGAGCCTTACCTTGTACACTGCCAGAGCTCATAAAAGTCTTAACAAGGTAAGGTATTTCTAGGAGTAGTAGAAAGGACTAGGCCAAGTTGTTTAACCCCATGTTTTATCCCTTCCATACCCTCTGTAGGTAATTTGGAAAACAGGGGAGATGGTATGAAAGATTTCAGATCTTTAGCTGAAGGAATCAGGCAGGTGAAAGAGGAGGTTGGGACTGGCACGGGGAGCATTCATTCATCTCCCAGTCAGTCAACAATGAAAAACTCTTGATACTCCTCCCCACATATTTTTGGAGAGAATGACACCTGCTTTATTGGGTCAGGTTTCACTCAGTATATATTGGGAGGATTTAATTCCTACCTGTAACAAGAGGAAAAGTCAAGGGACAATAATTTGCAGTCATTTATCACATATGACCAACAGAAGTTGCAGCAGGCTCCAAACTCCTTGCCCTATGTCCCACGTTGCCCTCCTTGCACCACTCTGTCTCCCCACAGATGGGAATCTTCCAGTTAAACCACATCACGTCTTACTGTTGCCATGTTCAATAAGAAGCAGCCTTTGGCTTCTTAATTTATAACAAAGAGAGTTCTGCTGTGAAGGATACTTACCAGGCTTCTTCCAATGATGATTTTCCACATTGAAATAAAATAGTGTACCATCAATTCACATAATCACTAAACCACGGAATCATGGAATCACAGCATGGCAGAACGGTTGGAAAGGACCTTTGGGGATCATCTAGTTCAACTGCCTGCTAAAACAGGCTTACCTAGATCAGGTTTCACAAGATCATGTCCTGGTAGGTTTTGAATATCTCCAGAGAGGGAGATTCCACAGCCTTTCTGGACAGCCTGTTCCAGTGCCCTGTCACCCTTGCATTCTGTCGGAAGCTGCCTCATATCTTGCAAATCCAAGCCAAGTCAAAAGCAACCATATGGAATAGGCTTGGAATGATAAATAAAATAAGGAAAACTGGACTTTCCTTTAGAAGAATAGGACTGTTGGACTAATAGGTATTTGAAAAATGTTCACCAGCCTTTAAAAACAGTTCATCTGAACACACAGTTCTACCTTATTCTACACTATTGTGCTGCTCTATAACTGTGGTCCCATGATTATAATACGTGTCTCTGCAGAAGGTTTTATTTCAGCATGAGATTTTTTAAATTATAAATTTTATAACATAACATACAACTTCTAAAATATCAGAACAACCACATATGTTCTCTTCTAAGGGCTTGATCCAACAAAGATCTTTAAACACTGTACTAGTCTCATTATCCAAACTCCAACCTAAGACCAGAACACTTACAAGCATTGTGAAAAATACTGTCACTGACAGACATAAAAGTAAAATGAAAAATAGAAATATACCATTGATATTAATACTGACATAAAAAGTCCATTGCAGGGAGGGATTAGCCTGTCTCATCCTATAGACTGACACCCCTCCACCTGAGGGGTCTGTGATGCTCTCTGCCCTCGGGTCAAGTAATGGTATTTTCAAAAAAATTCCTGCAGATGCCTTACTATCCTCTTCATCCCTCTCATTATAGCCATCAAGCAACCTGCCCTGCTATCAGGTTCAGTGTGAGTGGACTTGATGTATCACAGAACAGACAGTGTAGTTTTACGTATTAGGGCCAATAACAATGTCTCTGCTTATTTTAAAAGAACTTTGAAGCAAATATTAATATTTCCCTACACTTCAATCATTTAATGCACTGTTTGGTCAAGATGAAAAACAGCAAAAGTCTGACTAATAATGGTACAATATTGAAAAGAAAGGGGGGGGGGGTAGTAAAATACAAAGTAAACATTATCACAGCCCCTACAGCTTTAGATATTGATATTCTTTCTCTTGAGTATTACATGTCCTCTAGAAAATACCATATTTAACTTCCATGCCACTACAGGTAAAATACAGAGATAGAAGTGAAAAAGAAAATCTTGTAAAAGACTTTTTTTGTATCACCATTAAAGTATATTACAAACTTGAGGTACAGAAACCAAGGAATTAATCACAAATGCTGCCCCAAAAATCTTCAACACCTTCCAGTCACCTGAGAAGCATGGTGCGATCAGGTTTTCTGTCCTGTACTTGACAAAAGTTTTATTGTTTCTTTGATCTGCTCCAGTCTACAGGGAACAGTGTGATTAAGATGTCACCTTTAGTGAACAACTCTCCAAGATATAGAGCTCACCCTGTAAAACGGCTCTGAGAGACAGGAAGAAACAGTAGACTGTTGTGAATTTTTGTTATTGTTCTTTCTTTTTTTTCATAAGTAAAACATTGTAAATAGTTAGTTGGATGAATGGACTAAGTGTCAGCCAAAGGAGACACATGTCATTTATTATACGTTATGGGGAGTGCCATCTTTTTCCACTGAACACACTGAAAATATTATGTATTATATAAATATACACATGATAAATAAAAGTGTTAAATTTATTCTTTCACCAGCTCCAGCTCATACATACCATGGCCATCTCCTGTGACCTGGGGAGCTGAAATTCATTTCGACTTACCACCATGGGGGAAAAAAAAAGAGGATAGTATTTTAATGAGTCTAGGTCACCTTGGTTATAGTACACCCACGCTGTACTCCAGGACACACACTAAATTATCTCTATACCTTCACCTGGTACCTTAATAGCAGAAGCAGGACTTGAAAACAGAAAAAGAAAAAAAAGAAAACAAAAAACTATATCCAATACACACATAAATTATATAAAAACTTTCATGCATGGGTATACATATTCAATACAAATAGATGCATTTGCATACTCATGCACACTCTTATGATGAATGATCAGATGCAGATTCAGTCAAACACACAACTCACCAAATTTCTAAAATAGACACATGTAATTGATTTACCTCATTAATATGCAATATTAAACATTAAATTATATATTTTCCATATGGTCTTCCACAAACTCCCTTACAAGTCATGCTGCTGATGTAACATCCATCTACATCCATCCATCTCCATTCCATCTACTTTATCTCTTTCAATTTAGAGTTCCATTTGTGTGCATTGCTGATAAAGAGTTGTATGAAGAATGTACAGTGAATAATTTGTGGTAATGATTGTTGCTTGACTTAAAAAGTAGCAGCCTTTTAAGGTCAACATCAGTTTCATGTTTGGATTGGTTCTACTCTTTGGAAAGGTTTGACATGTTTTAAATTACTAAGTAATATGAAAATACATTACAAGCACAAGACTGTTGTCTACGTAAATATTTTATGAGTAGAGTCACATTGGTTAACAAGGTAACAAAGATTCAAACCTATTTATGTTGACTCATATTTTTAACATGAAGAATTTGGAAACAAGAAAATGCGACAAAGTTGATGAGGATCTGAGATACTGGCTTACAGACTGTTTGTGTCTTCCATTACATGAACAGCTCTTTTAACTTACTCACTGAAAAGACAGGTAACATTGTCCATGTGAAATACATTAAATGCATAATATAATGAGTCACCTAATGAACCTAAGATAAATAGGTATAATTCTTATGTTTGCAGAGATGAAAGAAAAATATTCTGTTAAATTTTGCTTCCACTGATTCTCCCATATATCTATAACATCAAATAGAGAAGGTAGCCCATTCATCATAGAGTGTACGTGAATGTTCTCACTGTGAGGGTTACCAGTCTGATTGAAGAGTAAGCACAGCTCATGGGCACAGCCTGCAACAGCCATCCCCTTGGTACTCCCCAGTCTGCCTTCATTCATGGGCAGCAAAAGGGCTTCCACAATGGAGTGTTCAGCTTGGACTAATTTGTTCTGTGGTCTGGTGCAGGTGGTTTTCCTCACTGGTCTTGTCTGCTCTTCATTGTGCAAGACCAAACAAGTGCAGCTCACACCACTGAGGGAGAGTCCTACAGACCATGAAACAGAGAGATGGGGGAATCAGTGATGTTGTTCTGGGCTTCCTCTACATGCCTGCATCAAATGAGATGAATGCTGTAGCAGCCTTTCTTCTGGGCAGTGCCTCGGAAGTCTGGCAGTCTTTTGCAAGGGACCTGCGGGTAACAAAACGCATACAGACACTGCAGCTGGTTTCACAGAACTGCCCAACAACAAACTCCTGTGTGTCACTTCTGTGCAGGACAGTCTTTCAAGTTTATTGTAAGGTAAACATTTCCATCAGCTGATCACAGATTTCATCAGACCCATGAAGGCTTTGACCTTAAGTATCACCTGAACACTCTGGCCAAACAAACGCATGCCTTTACTTAAATACTAGACCATATGTCCCAAGTAATATGCATTTGAAGTGTTGTAACTCAGCTTGCTCCGTGGAGTTCCTCAAGCAGAATTCGATTTTATTTTACTATTGGTCTCTTGCAGTTTTATTGTGTTTCATTACGATTTTGGACAAAAAACATCCTATGTTCCACATACATTGTACTATACTAAAGCAGGGTGAGAGCTGTTCAAGAAGAAGCTGTTTCACAGTATTGACTGTTTCAGAGTGGTAAGTGTACAAAGGCAGATAATTCTGATGTTTAGAATAATCTGTCAGTCTGATTTACTAGGATGTAAGCCACAGGATATCATGACATCATCCAGACCCACAGCAGATCTAAAGGTTCCTGTTCTTTTACTATTGGGAGCCAATCTCTGAGAGTTCTCACTCCTGTACAGCTGATACAAAACTGATTTGCCAATACTTGTGTGAACCTCAAGTAATTTATCCAGCATTTCCTTACAGCCACAAAAGTAACTTTTCATGTGTGTTGGCATTTTCAAGACATAATCACGGAAATCTAACAGTTAGAACTGTATCTTTGGGGGGCCCTTCTCGCAAGCTCCATTGTTCATCCTCACCAAGACATACAGTGCTATTCTTAGAAGAACAGGAACGTGTGAAGAATGCTCATGGTGAATTTGAAAGAAGGTGACTGCAAAGGTCTGTTTCCATTCTAGAAGATATATCTAAACAAGAGTTATGGAGGGCCAAAAGCTTGGTATAAAAACAAAAGACAACAATTGTGAAAATGTGCATGAACCTGTAAAAAATGTACATTTTCCTGAGAGGTTGTGGTACACCCTATATAATATCCGTGTTGACCTGTTCCTAGGAAGATAAATCATACAGGAGTGAAATATTGGGGTGTGCTGGGTGGCACTATCTATTACTGCATAGGCCAGGTCAGAACTGCCTAAGAAATGAAACAATTTTCATTAAAGTTTAGGCAGTCAGTATAAACTTAAGATAGACATCCTCACACTCTCACCCCACATGTGACTACTGCACCTGCACAAAAATGAAAGAGTAAACACCCCCTGTAGCCATTAAAGATGAAGATTGAAGATGAAAACAAAACAATTCAAACAAAAGCCCCAAGCCTTACATTCACAGTTTGGTGCTGTTAAACCTCACATGGGAATGATCTGTTTGTGGGCTGCTAAAAAAATCCCAATAAATTAAGTTTATGATTTGTGAAATATGTACATGGACAACATTCCCTTCCTCCAGCTCCTCAAAACAACCCCCATTCTCCCCATGTAAACCAAACTGATCTTCCTCTCTGAGGCCACAGCCCAGTGAAGCCTCATCTCTCTCACCCTTCATCCCCCCACTTTGATTTATGAAATAAATTATATGCGATGTGATATTTGGAAGCCACATCCTGCTGGAAGCACGGCTGGCTGTACTTGCTAACACAATATTTGGGGATGACTCTGCTTCCAGAAAGTGGAGTTGATGTGCTGGACATGGTTTAATTTGTGCCAGCTTTGTCCTATTAACAGGACATTAATTCTTGACTAGATGCACAAATGGTGATGTCCTACAGGTTATAGCACCCTTATGCATTAAAGCTTTTTGTATATATTGCTGCCTGAGTTGAAAGGAAATAGTGTATGGTACCAGCAGATAATTCACATGAGCAAAGTTGCTTGCACGTGCATGCAAAACTAAGGCTCCAAATTCAAAATGCATTTTTATCTAATCCCTGAGCTATTCTCTATGCATACGTCTATATATACTTCCATGCTTACTACTTTTTATTACTTTCAAAACTTAAAAATAAAATTGGCTGGAATTAATTTTGAGGATTGGCACTAATCCAGGACAATTCTTGTTTTAACTGAAACAGTTCGCCCACTGCTAATTTTAACACAAGTGGTTTATTTTATTAACATGGGTGCAACTGGGAAGCACACTCTGCCTTCCTACCAGGAAGCCTTGGAAGCCTAGCACAAAGATTCAGAAATAGCTATGCCACAAATTTGTGGAAATGATCTCTTTGTCTGTGAAAAGGCGTTTTTAAGAGATGCCAAATTTCCATACCTGCCTTTGCTATTGTGCAGGATGGAGGGACCTAAAAACTTCATACTCTCAGATAACTACAAGAAACTGAGACAGAGACACTGAGTCTAATTATCCCAAGTTCTTCGTTCCTTTAACTTCAGTGAGAATACAGAGGACCTGCCTCAATGATTGCAGATGATGAGAGTTAGCAATACACATTTAGCTAGGAGCTGAAGAGCAAAAAAGTGAGGGAAAATTGCTATGTATAGACAGTGCAGCCATTGAAAGACCTTTAACCTGTTTATCTTTCCTTAATAAAGTTTTTGCAATCTGTGAAAGAATGACTTTGTTATTCATCACCAAGCTTCAGCACATGACCCAGCTTTTTCTACCATTCAAGGAATGTAATTTAAACTAGATTTAGAATCCTCTGCATGGCCAAGAGTGATGCCCACTGGAATGTTCAGCTTATGTGGAATTGTTTGGTTCAGTTTAAATAAATAAATAGCATTAAAATCTAATCATGGAAAATGTGGCTGTTAAAAATAGACTGAGGTAGCACTAACTCAAAGCCTTGAGAAAAGGTATGCGCAGGAGGGAGGCTGAGAGCTGATTCATCAAGTGTAAGAGCAACCAGACGACCAGTGCTGGCGAGTTTTCAGGCACGTAAGCATCGCCACCAACTCTCCCCACCCTGCAGCAGGAGTTCTCAGCTTGAGTTAGACCTGTTTCCTTCTCTTTGCACTTCAGCCACCTGCTTTCCCTCCAATCAGATTCTCCATGGAGATACAAGATTCTCATCGAGCTACCTGTGGTGAGCCTGGCATCCAGCATCAATACCGCTGTACACAGTATTTCTCCACCTGTGAAGCAGCTGTTTAAAAATGAAGCAATAGTAGAAAGGATTCTATTTTTTAGTTTTGTTTGTAGCTTTTGATGCTGAGGTTTGTTTTTCTGTGCCAAAGTAAAACCTAAGCAAGCAAAAGATGTCATGAATCCAGGTGGCAAAGACGGTTTCTCGCAAGTTGTTTCACCTTGTGCTGTTTTCTACTTACTTTCAGCCTTAAACATGAAACTGTTATAATTCTTGATTAAGACGTGTAAGTCAATCAGAGAATTTAACAAAAAAAAAAAAAAAAGCAAGACATTTTACATATTGGGTTCCATGATGAGTTTGTGGTTTTTTGAGTATTTGTGAATTTTTATAACCAGAAAAGAATATTCCATCCGGTGCAACTTATTTTCTAAGATGCACCATGAGAACAGAAAAGAAGCCTGGCCATGGTGCATCATGAAGCCTTTAAAGCAGCCTGGAAGCCAATCAGGAGAGTTTATTTCAGACAGCAACTACTGCAAAGACCTAGCAATGCTTTTCTTAACAATTATGATGTTTTTTCACTATAACTTTCAGTGCAGCATTCCACTGAATTCCACTTTCATTTTTGCTCCTGAAAAACTAAATGCCTATGGAAAACTTTCTGACCAACTGTACTCAAGCATATCAGGGCTTTTGGTAGTTGAATTTCTGTCTCTTGGCTTTGGACAGACAAATGATGGTGTTGTCACTTAAGATGGCAGGCAAGGTGCTCAGCTGCCTACTTCACCAGCACTGCACAGAGAACAACGCATGCATCTGCTCCTAAGTCACTGAGTTACAGTGAGATTTGGTTTAAATTTGTGGTTAGAACTGGCTTTGTAATGCTGATACACACATAACATCTCTGCAGGACCTGACTGCTCAATGGACCACATCTTGCTGCCCTGGGCCCTGGTAGACAGACCAGGCAATGACTCTATCTGTTTTCCAAAGGTGAACCCCCCCTACATCTCAGATGAGACTAGTTCTCATTTCCAGTAATCAGTAATCTCCTTTTCCTTAAACCTTACAATTTATCTATATAGAGTAGACAAGGGAAGGGAATACAATTGACAATTTTCAGAAAGGAAATCCAACAGTAAAGGTCATTCAGTCACAGACTGGAGATTTCCTGAGTCTTCTTCTAGTGATCTTTTTGTGGTCACTACTGTTGGCTCAGATAAGTTCTAATTCATATATTAAATATCATATGTGACATCAGGTCACTACAAAGAAATTATAAATGTAATATAAAACTTTAGAAAATGTGTAACAATTTTAAGATTTTTTTAGAAGTGAATAAAGGAAGTAAAAAAACTATGAGAAAGATGTACATTTGTGATGAATATTGCCTGCAAAAGCTACGTGATACTTTAATTTCATTCACTTGTAAATTTATTAAAGAGCCCAAGAAGAGACAGGTCCCAAAACAGTTATTTCTGACACCCTGGTTCTAAAAAGCTGCAAAATGAATCCTCCTACTTTGCCAAAAGCATCTAACCATCAACAAATCAACTACTCAGTTTGCATGCTTCTGCAAATGCTCCATTTACGTGTGACAGGGAATACCTGAACAGCTCACAGTTTGAAAAGCTTGTCAGAATATGGCCCAGAGCAAGGGAAAATTCAGTAAGATGTGGCAGAGGTCAGGTGAGATCCAAAAGCGCAATTTAAACCTAAGAGAAGAAATAGTGTGGACGAAAATGCTGGTCAGGTCTGCTGTGCACAGCAGCCTGGTGCTCTTCCCTGAGATTTCCTGTCCTTGAGCCAGCACCAGCCTGGGCCAGTGCCTGCTGGTGACTCAGAGCAGCAGGGTGTGACATCTCCAGGAGCGTGGCAGCCACACTGCTGTGGCACTCAGACCTGCTTAGTAACATCACCTTCTCTGTTGGACACACTGAATGAGCCACAGTGTCAGTAGGATGTGGAAATATTGATTGCTCCAAGCCCTAGGGCTGGCTGAGCCTCCAAATGGGTGCACGGAGCTCAGACGTATGGAGAATACCTGGCCAATCAGTAGAGGTAAAAACAAGAGAACAATATCAGATAAATAATAAAAAAGTAGGGCCTTTAACAGGGAATGACAGTGTGAAACTTGTACATATGGCTTTCAAAATGATAAGTCTGAATCTGCAAAAAAATTAAAAAGAAGGATGAGTTTCCTCCTCATACTCCTGAAGAGGACATTTCCCCTCAGAGTGGCTGTATACTGCCAGAATTGTGAAGAAAACCACATTTCTCTGCTGAGATATGTATTTATCATGTGTTTCAAAAGAGAGCAGTCAGGCCCAGAGAAACTCCATGAATTCCTGGAGAATATTACGCTCTGAGTTTCTCACCTCCGACACTTTCTACATTGTAATCTCAAATTCAAAGTTCCTTTATTGTTGCATATGGGAAGATCACAGAACATCTAGTTTAGAGCAACTCTTTCTTTTGAAACATCCGTTTTCCGGCTGTCACCTTTTTTCCTACACCACGTTTCATGTAACTGTGCCTTGTCACTCCCTTTCCTTCCTCCTGATTCAAGATCTACAGTTACACCACTGTAAAAATAGCTGGCGTGGAAGGCTAACTTCTTTTGCTACAGAAATGAAACAGCTAGGATGGCTTGAAATCTGGAAGGACTACCCAAATCATTCTTCTCACTGCTCTTTCCCAGCCATTTTCCTTGTTTCACTACTCTTCCAAAACATTATCTTTTTTTCTTGAGGATAGGTGGATGTTACAGTTTTTATATAGTGGCCATATTGATAAAGCTGTACTGATGTACCACATGAGAAAGAGAAGGCAACTTTAGTAGGTACCTCTCATATTCCTGAGGTCATATGCTGACTTTCCCTTAAGCAGCCCAAGAGTAGCTAAAAATAAGCAGAATGTAACATATGCAGAGAATAAATTTCAATTAAAACTAATGGAATAAGCAGTAAAAATAAAAGCAAGGAGTCTGAGTCCAAACCATCATTCGTCAGTAAAACCCTCATTCTGACATATGGTTATGTTTATGGTTTTGTGTGATATTTAAATATAACAGGGAAGAACACCAATTTTAAAAAAAGAAACAGTGATCTTCAAATGGAGCAAAAAATTGAGACGTGAGTGCATGTATCCATTAACCTCATGGGAAGCAGAGCTGCTTCTGCCTGTCCAGCAACTCTGCCTGACCATAACTTTTGAAAATTAGTCTCAAGATTATTCTTCATTTGACCATTAATATATACAATGCTGTAAAATGGTGTCCTTCTGTCCTATGGAATCTTCCATAAGAAAAATTTATTTGGAAAAGACAAATAAAGCATGTTAGGTTTTGTGCTGAGAAAATAAATGCTAGGCACTGTACTAGAGAGAGACAAATAAAAAAATTTGTAATGTTCAGAGATACTCCAAGCATCCTTTATACAAAAATGCTCTGTTCCTCTGCATTCTTGTTCTCACCAATTTGAATGGACTCTTACGGCTTTTTTTTTCCTTCTCTTTTCTTAATGGTGTAATTTTGAAAAGACTGTTTACAAATTCATGTTGGGATGATAATGTGCAGCAAATACCAAGTTGATTTAAAGAGCACATTCCTGGACACTGACAAGGACTTGTTGCAAGCTCACTGGAAATACTTGAAAAAATACTGTGATATTAAAATATCACAGCTGGACTGTCAATTGCCAAAGGTGTACTCCAGATATATTGTTCCCCTGGAGTCTCACTGAAGTTTGTAAAAACCTATTTAATGTTATATTTATTATGTCTGCATCCCTTCTGGATTCATCAAATCAAAACTTTTTAAATTAAAAAAAAAAGATATATTCTAGTTGCATGAAGATGAAGATTCCACGCAATGAGATAATCTACCTGTTATCTTCTGCCAGCTTGACTGAGGCATAGTTCAAGGTAAAATGTGTTTAGAATGTGTTTAGAATGTGTTTAGAGATCTGAACAAGTAGATTACTGGCAAAGAAAACATTCCTGTTTCCTTATCATAGGGAGACTGGCTTCCTGCTGGTTGTGGATCCTTCTCCTGTGTGAAGTGTTACAATATACTTGTTCAGCATTTTCAATTTCTTTTAGTGATATGGAGGTTTTGTATGGTCTCTGTGGCTGTTCAGATTCCTTCTTTGACTCTCACAGTGGTTAGTACTGGGGTTCAAGCAGTATCATCAGAGACGACTCCAGAGCAAATTAATTACACTGGGTTCTCAAAGT
Source organism: Cinclus cinclus (assembly GCF_963662255.1). Taxonomy (NCBI): domain Eukaryota; kingdom Metazoa; phylum Chordata; class Aves; order Passeriformes; family Cinclidae; genus Cinclus; species Cinclus cinclus. Next base: position 49,832,935 of record NC_085048.1, on the reverse strand, counting down.
ACTTTGAAGATGAAAGGCACTGTATCAGCGTAATTCCAAGTATTATTATTATTATTGTTTATATAGCATACATAACCATTAGTGGGAGCCTAGATTTGAGTTCCCTTTAGGACTAAGGTCGGAGGAAGATTTGGACAAACTTCATGTCCTGACACTTTCACTGCACCTGGTTAAGGTAGACAGTTAGATTTCTGAGTTCCTCTGCTGTCTTCCTTAATTGTAAAATAGTGTGAAAAAGGAAGTGATCAAAGCAAATGCGGACTCCTATGAGGTGAGATACAAAATTACTTCCTAAGCTGTCAGGCAAAACTTGTAATAGTTAATATTAATTCTAAATAAATTAAATAGATGATACACCAGCTCGTTAATTAATAGATATTTAATGGAGCCAGTTGTTCTAAGAAATTTGAGTGGTCCCCAGCACATGACAGAAGGAAAAAAATAATCATCTGGAAGGCTTTTTTAGAACAAAACACTAAATAACTGTGGCATAAGTGATATGCAGAAAAGAAGTGGGTGGTGAGCAAAGATGGCTGCATGAGAGGAGTGAAGATGACAGAGATTAAGAGGAAACCACAGGACACAGTCGAAGGCTCTGTCAGAATGCAGGAACCCTTTCACACCTTTGCAGCTTGACTTTTCAGGACAAGGAAGGATGATTGACTAGCTTGCCTTGATTCTATAGGAAATCCTATGGGAAACAATCCAGATCTACTTTCTCTAATTGCACAGCCTTTGCCTTCACCAACTACCCTAGCATTGATGGACTGAGCATTATAGTCCACTCAAAGTCCACAGAGCTGGGATAACCAAAATGGAATCTGAAGAAATTCCTCAGAGATTATCCTAGACCTCAGCAAGTTACACAGGCTCATGGACTCGTGGTTGGATCCTCTGTGTGCTTAAAACCATACCCTTACAGGGACTTGAATTAAAGAAGGAGCTAAGTAAAGCTCAGAGAAGAGTTTTCATCTCACATCACTCAACAGAAACTCCTTGTCCTCAACAGAAGTATGCTAGGTCAGGCCAGGTAGGATTCTTGCCTGAGTAATACTTCTTTGCCTCCACACACAAAACCCAGGTGGCAATCTTACATCTGGCTATATATTCAGCTTTGAAACAACTATGATGAGTCTCCCAAATATATGTCAGAGTACTCCCAGTGAAACACTTTGAAGTAGCGATGCATAGATAATTTTGAACATTCCCCTTTGAATAGGGAAATTCAAAGTGTAAGCAGAGCCTGTGTTTTGAAGAAGCCTTCCTGTGGAGGGTGTCCTATTATATGTAAATACTACTGAGAATAGCATGCAAATATGGTCATTAGGGAAGGTCTGTGCTTTTTCAGAGCTACTTCAATTTTGAGCCAGGGTACTTCAGCCTTCAAAGGCAGCAAACTCTGTGACTCAGCAGAAGTCGAGCCTGAAAAGACCTGTTTCAGCAAGGACAGTGGATTTCAGATGTTAACGTATCCAGAGGATTTTCTATTGCCTTAAATTGTTTTCCATGCTGCTCTCCTATTGAGTTAGTTGCAGACATGCAAAAGAGAATTACTACCTATTTCCTGGTTGTCATGTTTTGTTATCAACTGTGATTGCATTTATTTACATATCTGGGACCACTACTATTTTCCAGTATGGAATTTATACTATAGATGGAAAAAGAAGGAGGGGATGAGGATGCAAAGACCCTTACCCAAGCAAAGCTCCCAGAGAAACTGCTCAGGTGTTTGGGTTATGAAAAACTTTCTAACAAGGATGAGGAGAGACAAAGCGAAGACTTCACTCCCCAGCTGCCTAACCCAGAAGAGTTAGATGCATGTTATATATTACCCCACACCCCCTTATGTAATCCTGCATAAATTTGACATGGAGTAATGTAAATGTATTTCATTGTGTTTACAGAATTCATGTCTCTTTGTAAAAAATGCAAACCTTTAGACTACTTTTCATAAATTTGCCTCTAGACCAAGTTTACAGTAAAAAGACACTGTGAGGAAATAGAATGATTACATATATTTAAGTAGTCACCTTCCAAGATTTCATAGCTTATACTCATCAGCTTTCCCCCTGCAGTTATATAAATGAAAATTAAATGTCATAATACATCTTTCTGGGTCCAATCTGTTTATGTTTGATGTTGAAAATAATTTTAGCATTGATTTAAATGACTGAAATCCTGGAACTCATGTGAGCATTTTCTGTCAGTTCTAATGGGAAGCATGTCACTGTGGTCTAGGCTTGTTTCAAGGAATAATTTAAATGTCTGAACATTTTCCCTTTTGTACTGCTCTAAGCTCACATGTCTCATTTTGTTCCGCAAATTTCCTCAACACAGCAGCAGAGACCTTTTCAAGTGATGGGAGAGGCTACAATCCCCAAAAAGCCAATGCTTTTCACCAGTGACTCCCCAGGATGGGTATTACTAACCCAGTACAGGCTGTCCCAGATTCCCTGCCTCCAGCTCCCAGCATTAAGCTTCTCCAGCATATACAAGGAGTTAACACAAAGCAATCACTGTAAAAACATGCCTGCCTTTGTCCAAGGTGCTTTTACATTGCGAATATCAGTAAGCTAGGAAGCCAGATTCAGCATTTTGGCTACCAGGTGGAAAGAGTGAGGGCAGCCATTTTAGAGGAGGCTGGTTTTACCACATTACTGACCAGCTGGATCTATTTAAACTGTTTATATTCATGGTATCCATTGATGATCAACATATTTACATCCACATTATCTTCATAAGGTCTTCGGTAGTGCTCTGGGTTAGGAAGTATTTAATATAAGTTTAAATAAGTGTTCTCTTTTTTGTTCTTTCTTTTTTTTTCTTTCTTTGTGTCTATCAAAATACCTTTTAAATAGGAACAGGAACAAATAAGCTCTTCCTGTTTCAATCCAGTGATGTGCTAGCATCATGTAATTTACTTATGACACACTTTTCTAGGACTGGCAGAGTCTGGGTGTGAATATATCCTTGGACACAGTCAAAAGCACATGACTTAATTCAGGGGAAGGCAGTCATCTCTTTGCAGAACTGATTTTACAGCCCCATGTTTCTGGACCCATTATGTTAGAATAAGTTAAATAAAATGGAGGATACGCATATACTTTCATGCAACTGAGGCAGATAATACATCTAGGCAGTGATTTCTGAGACACAACTTATGTTTCTGACCTTATTGTCTATGTTGACAGTAGAAATGAAAGTAATGTAAAGAGTAGCTCTGTATCATCAAAGGACTGTATTTTTGTCAGACCACTCTTCAAGGGCATCCACCCCACCTCTGTCGTCTGAGTTCTTTGGCAGATCTCACTGCAAATGGCTGGAGAAGCATGACTTCTCATGAGCAGCATGAGAAGTCAAGAAATCTTCAAGGAGATTATGGCAAATCTGACTACTTAAATAATACAGTGCATTAAAAAATGTATGTCAAGCTCATTAGAATGCTTAGTCCTGCTAGGTTTGGATTAAGTATAAATAGAAAGGAAAAATTCTATGGGAGGAAGATAAATCCTACTTTCTGCCCTATTTTGTTTAAACTCTTGGAAAGGGAGCAGTGGTAATCATGGAGGAATTACAAGAAGAATTAAAAGTAGTTATGTCTCAGCAGAATAGAAACAGACACCACCAAAACTGGAGGAGGTTTTGATCTGATATACTCAGAACTCTGGATTAACCAGTTAAGATAACTTCAGAACTCCTACATCTGACTTGAAAAACTATACTCTTTACATCAATTTTTTTCTCCTCTGTTTTAATCAATAACAAGCTGTAGAGAAAGTCTGAGGGAAAGGCAGCATGGCACAGCTGAGCCAGTGCGCTACTGCTGAGTAGCACAGGAGTGCTGCAGACAGATGTGGGAGATTCTGGACCAGTGACACAAGTGCATTGCTCGAAAATGATGGATTTCAGTGGGTGAGACAGGTACGCTCCCATAATGTGTTTCGGTTCTCAAACTACTACTCTAGCTTCTATTTTAAATATGGAAATCTGATTTCTAAATTAGGAAATAACCTTCAGTGTGTGCTCACTGAACTTAAAACATCTTGAAATTACATGATACGCATATAGATTTTAGGCTGTCTGTAACTTTTCCTTCTAACTTTACTCTTTAAAAACATTTCAAATTACTGGGACAGGGTGGAGGCTTTAAGATGATTTGCCATTTTGCAAAATACTGCAACACAAAACACAAGCACAATTTTTAAATAATTAACAGGTTGTGAATTTGGGTTTTATGTTTTTGTTTTAATTACCTTCAGAGATTGTATTTTTGCATCTTTTCCAATTTGAAATCACTATCTAACATATCCTTCTACAAAGGCTGAAGTGTGTACTAGCATTGTATCACAGCTTATTTTGTGTCATCTGCAGACAAAGAAAATGCTGCTGCAGGAATGCACTGGGAGAAAAAGTCTAAAGAACTAGATGAATGGCATACAAAATGATGATGACTTTGAAGTGTATTATAAATGCTGTTCAAAGAAATAAATCTAGGTGGGAGAAATGGCCTCTGGGAAGTCTTTACCCTACACATGCTCACACATGCATTACCACCGAAAAAAGAAAAATCACTGAGAGCCTTGGCACTGAAGCACTAAATTATTTCAGTTGTCTGAGATGCCCCATGGGACATACCTGACAATCAGCCTGTCTAGGAGACACTACATTTTATCTCAGGGTGAGCCCTTCTCTGAATGCACTAGTGTCCATCTTTCCAAGGGCATGATCCTTACAAAATGCTCAGAATGCCCCTCCTATTGTACAGACGAACAAAGCCAGCTTAAATATGAGTGATTATTATTATTTAAGGAAAACTTCAAGGAGCCATTTCGTGTGCTGGTAATTTTGTAGTATCTCTCAGAGCTGTAAATCCACTACCACCGCCCTGCCTTTTCCCCATCTTTACTAATAAGAACGGGAAGAATTTTGACTTAAAATAACAAGCAAATTTGAAAGCAAAAAGTTTTATGATAATCACATGACCATTATATTTTGATTTTTCAAATAAAAAATTGAGTTGAACTACCTTACATCTAGAGTCCAATCCTGAAAAGCCAAGCACTGTAAGACATTATTAGTAATGGGGGTGTAAAGGGTGAAGAAGGAGAGGCAATATGCAAAATCCCAGCCTTATCAAAATCAGTACCTTTCTCCTATTGACTTTGAAGAAATGAGGTGTTAATTTCAGAAACTGAAACTGACTGTTACTTGAGCAATCTGATGACATGGGAAAATGTAAACTAGATGCAATGATTTCATAATGTAAAACCTAAGCCATATACAAAAATCGCTTGAAAAAATATGTGACAATCCTTTAGTACTGTCTTTTTTATAATAGTCTGCAAATAAATATATATTTTCTGAGACTCCTGGAAAGATCTGTTCATGCTGAACATTACTCTCTTTCATAAAGCTTGTTTTTCCAGTTGTTGTGAGGGTGTCTGAATGTGGCCCTGTGGAATTTCAGTTCAAAGCAAATCCAGATGGATTAAATAAAGGATGCTTCTGAAATGGAGAGTGACTGGGGAAAAAAAAGAAGAAGGGAACAATGAGTTTGGATTATTAGACTGAAACTAAAGATATATATGGACATATGAAGCAGTAAAAACAATTAGAGAATGTATTTATACTAAATTAAAACTTTATTGACTAATATTCTCCAGACAACATGATCTGACAAACTATGGTTGCATACATGCAATGAAGTTGAAGACAACAGTAGTTTAACATGGAATGTCAAACAAATTAATATAATGTCTTAAATGAAACAATTTATTTGTGTTGCTGCAAAAATGAAACCAAGCCATGTATTTCCTTGGTCAATCTGTGTTCAGCTAAGAGGCTATGCATTTGAAGAAACTGGTAGATTTCTTTAGCATATATTTCAAATAAATTAGTTAGAGTTGTACTCTTTAAAAATCCTTTCAACTTCACTTGCATTTCAAACATAATCTAACTGTAAACACTAAAGTTGCTAGAGCCATCTAGAAAGACCTAACTGTCAAACTCGGTGAACACTGCAGTTCAGAAAATGTGAATATTTAGAACAAGAAAAATACCAGTTACTGCAAAAGCCATTTAGGCATATTTTATTATTAATCCAGCACAAAGCACTTCTTCTAAGTTTCTCACATAAAAGACTAAAGCTTGCTTACAGTACTACATCTTCTATCATTCAAGCATCATTATTACCTATCAGGGAGATTGGCTAGATGACCTAATGGGTATTTTCCACCCCTACCTTCTAAAAAAAGAAAATCATTCATGCCAGCAAGAACATGGTTCGCTACATCTTGGGCTTGATCCTGCAGATTTGTTGAGGCAAAACTCCCAACAGCTTTAAAGAGAGATTTTCCAGAGCAAGACGTCCAGGATTAGGCCCTTTAGATTTTTTTATTTTTAAAAGAGCATCCATTTAGGATACATGGAAAATATTTTATAGAATTTAAAAAAAATATAACAACGTGTGCTTCACTTACATTGAAGGAACCAGAGAATGTAAACACCATAGTGGCCCACATCTTCACAAAATCCATGAGAAAGTGTCAACTGCAAGTAACCTGTGTGCGTTTATTTCTCAGCCTATGCTTCTGAGGGTGTTTCGTGTATATTTTTGCCTCCACATCTACATACATACGCACACCCTTAGTACACATAAAGGTGTGATAAAATTCACTAAAGGCAGTTGCTTGCTTATCTTGATGCTTAAATCTGCAAGTGGTAGCAAACTGTGTTTTGTATAATATTAAAGAGACTCTATGTAAGTAGCAGGACACAAGTATCGCAGTGGGCAAGACTGTGTCATTGCTGGTTCCACATGTGTGGAGCCATCCCATTTACGCACACCACAAAATACACCTGCATGAAGGGCTGGAAGAGCAGGTGACCAAATTATTTCTTGGTGGGCCATGCCTGAAATTTGAGTAGAATGACTCAAAGACTGTACATTGTCCTCACAGGAGCCTTCCAACAACCCAAAGGACCATGTAGGAAAGTTTACCTTCAAAGTGCACTTTCTAAGAATGGAATGTTCTTGACAGGGAAATGATCAGAGGCAATCCTGGAGTTTTTTGCTTGTTGAATAGGAAAAAAATGTTTTCATCTTCAGGTAGCACTTCACCCTGACAAATGTGAGTTCAGTTATTATTGGGTTTTAGTATTACAGAAGATTCTTTAGAAACAGACATGATAGCACACACATTCACATACACTCAGATATTTACAGCCTTTCTAGAAAAACAGCCCTTTACCTTAGTACTACCTTTTTTTCCTGTTTTTTAGTATTTAAATTCTTTAAACCAGCTACATTAAATATCAATGTGTACTGTACCACCCCACACCAACCCCACACCCCCCAAAGAACCAGCAAGTATTTTAAAAGTTTGTTTGCTTGTTTGTTTTGCTTTTTTTTTTTTTTAATGATTGTTAAAATCTCCTGCTCGAGATTAAGTACCACCTCCACTGGAACAAGATCAGCACTGACGGCATCTTCCAATGCACGTCGTTTCATAGTTGAGCAAGTACTGCATCAAGAAGCTTAGATCTCCAGGTCGTCAGGTCGAGGCCTGCTGCTGGCTCGGCTGCTGGCTCTGCTGGGAGGCCTCTGGTCCACAATGGTGAGGGGCTGCAGCTCATGTCCTGACGCCAGTTTTTTCGTGTTCTGGTGCTCATCAGAGAAGTCGAAGGGCTGGGCGTGTGAGTTGGAGATGGTGCTGCCAGCCTGCCCCATTCTGTTCTGCTCGGCACTGTAGTTGGCCCAGTTTTGCTCGCTGGCTTGCTTATTGTAGTTACGACAGGAGGAATTGTTCCTGTCTCCAGTAACAAGCTTGTAGCCTGGGGGAGACATGGGAGACAAGGGGGCAGTCGGTGATGAGCAGCCATTGTAATAAGCATATTTGGGGGAGCCACAGTCCTTGGAAGGGCTCATGGCACCACTGTGGGAGTAGGGGTCGGTTTTCCCTTTCACACGATCCTTGACACCCTTGAAGAACACGTAAAAAAGCTCAATGATGTTCAAGGCAAGAGACACCAAGGACACCACCAGCATGAAGAGGATGAAGATGGTTTTCTCAGTTGGACGGGAGAGGAAACAGTCCACTCTGTGTGGGCACGGGTCTCGCTCACAGGTGTAGATGGCATTCAGGCTAAACCCATAAATGTACCACTGTATCAGCAAGAAAGCCACCTCAAAGACAGATTTAAACAGGATGCTGATGATATAAGTACGGAGCAGTCCCCCACGCATCTTCACTTTGCCATGCTCTTCGATACCGTACTTGAATTTCTTAATTTCTATTTGTTTGAGATGCATATCCACATTCACACCATCATTTGCAACTACCTTAAGCTCTTCTTCTCTTTTGTTCAGCTTCTCTTCTTTCCTCATTACATAGAACACATGTGCCAGGTACAAAAGGGTAGGTACAGACACAAATATGATCTGCAGAACCCAAAAGCGTACATGGGAGATAGGAAAAGACTTGTCATAGCACACATTCTCACAACCAGGCTGCTGAGTGTTACACCGGAATGCAGACTGCTCATCTCCCCAGGCAGATTCGACTGCTGTTCCCAATAGCAAGATTCGGAAAATGAAGAGGACAGACAGCCACACTTTCCCTCCTGCAGTAGAATAGGCTTGAACTTTGTCAAGAAGTTTTCCCAAGGCACTCCAATCACCCATCTTCACAGGATGCTGGCTAAACAAGGACACAAAGGAAAAAAACAGCAAGAGTTAGGTCAGAGTTTTAATACCTTTGATATACTTAAATCACTGATGAATGCTAATAGAGCAGTGGTGTCAGCTTTGTTGTAATTAACGTATTTTACGCAATCTGAAGAGAAACTGGAGTTTTAGTCTGCAGGTGAAGTGGGAAGTCAGGGAAACTGAAAAGAGAAAGTAACATATAATATATCAGAGCACAATTGAAAAAGTTCCTAATTTCACTCCAGTTTTCAGTGACCACTCTGGTTGGCACAGCTTCCTTGATGGCAGCTTCAGTTGAATGACTGACACGTGCCTCAGGTGAAAAAGAGCTGTGACACACAGCTGAAACAGGGTGTGGAACTAAGTAGTAGTACTGCCTAAATATGCAGTAATATATATATATATAAGGTTTCTACATTTCAATGTGGATTGATCATTCAATGTAATTTTAATGTTTGCTCTTTCAGATACTAAAAAAGCAAACCACAGTATAACCTAAATACATTAGGTTACCTTAAATTAATATTAGGGTTACATACCTAAAATTCTACCTTTGCAAAATACACAGTTTTTCCTACTCAGCAATATTAAACTGAGCTCCTATCACTTCCTGACATGTAATACATTTAAGTGTATGGTCCCCAATGATGCCAAGTTTATATTTTACTCGAATTCAGAAAAAGTGTTTGCTGTCTAAATTAAGCTTATACATTAGTATTTGCATCAAAAAGATCAAAGAAAGCATTCTTTACCTATAGTTTTATGAAGGAATGATAAATAGTAAATACATTAAACACAGCTAAGATCATGTTTCCATATTGGAGGAACTGGTTTCCTGTTTATCTGTGATTTGCTTAATTCATTGGAGTTTCAGGTTTGTATTTGCATCTTTTTGTATTTAAATTCCTTCTTTGTTTTGAAAGGAAAAGTTTTGGCAAGAACAGCAACAACAAAAAAAAAAGGTAAATATGCTCCGTTTGTAAGGTGACTCTTGGCTTGCAGTTTGCATTCCAAGTGTTGAACACTGCAAGTTTAAAGTTTCCTGACTTGAGTTTTAAAGCATGCGTTTCTAGGACACAGGGAGCTTCTCAGGATATTTGGAAATACACAGGATGGAAGAAATTAAATAGTTTGCTTGATGTTCTAGATTCCTAGGGAAAACAAATTTCACTATAGATTTTTATCAACTAGAGAACGGCAATCTTATAAAAACTTACTCTTTAACTTGCCCAACATGAAAAAGCATGAAATCACATGAAATCAGCAACTTAAAAGGAAAAATAATCATGAAGTTTCCCTTTTAAAGGGAATGCTGCTGGGCATAGATATTTGTTCCATGGATGCTGACTAATCCCTTCCTGGTATTAGCAGTTTTGATAATGTCCAAATGATTTCCTCCCAGCTACTTCATGGATATATTCCCTAGTGAAGGTCATTTATAGAATAAATGCTTTTTTGGATAATTCATAAAATGGGAAATTTTTAGCACCAAGGAGACTTGATTTCAAGAAGCAGTGAGTCACCGGGAACACAAGATTATAAAGCTGGCAAAGTCAAACATAACAATAGATGCCAAATAAAAACACACCATTCCTGCTGCTGAGTCTGAGAGAGCAATGGGAGACGTATTTAAAGTATTCGTTCTGATAGCTCTGAGATGCCAATTATCTTTGAACCCCTGAAAAATATCCCAGGGCCATTTCCTCCATCTGCCTAAACAGCTGGCTCTGAAGTTCAGGCATTGCAGCCTGTTGACCCTTCCTCATGTAATTAGTTCTTCTCATGAATGAAGCCCCATCAAAGGATCAGGCCTGCTTTAAATTTTTTAAAACTGGAAGCCTCTGCCGGGAGGAGCACGCAGAACATGTTTGTCTCTGACACATCCCTTCAGCTTTCATCCTTCTCTGAAAAAGTGAGTTTGTCTTTTTGGGCTGGAGTGGCAGAGAAGGAGTCAGGCAGAGAAGTGTGGAGGTCCCTGGAAAGGCTGGAATGAAATGTGGCCACGTTCCTCCTCAGGCAGGGATTGTTAAAACAGAGAACAGCCTGTAACTATACAACACGTGAAGTTTGTTTTAAAGGCAAGCTATTTGCTCCCTGTCCTAAAAGTGCAAGTGGACAGAAGGAGCCTTTTTCAAGTAACAGCTCCTTGATTTAATTAGTCAGCTTTCCAGTGACTAGAAACTATTGGGTTAACAGACTTTCCTCAGACTCGGCGTACTTTTTTACTGCCTAAATGTTATTTCAGATTGAAAGCCTGATTAAGAAAACAGAGGATATGTTATTTCTAGGCAGTTATGTGTTGTTTGTTTTCTAATTACGCTCCTCTCTGGTTCATTAATGCAATATGATTTATTTCAGTTTTGACCTACTTAATCCCACACCTGCAATATTTGGAGAATTTACTACCTATTTTTTAATTTGCTTCAGCATGCAAAATTCCTAGGTTCCATTTGTGTCCGCTGGCAATATAAACTCCAGAAGGAAACATTCCATGCTTGACTTACTCATACATAGTTCTGAAAAGCAACTTTTTAAAAAGGAGATCAGTTACATGCTAGCCTTTGCCAGTGATAAAAAAACCCCACATCAATTCAAAACATTGTACTGTTAATCAGATAACCTTGTGGTGGCACAAATATATTATTCCTTTTCTTAAGTAGATTCCATTGCTTTATGAAACACAGTACTTTGCTTTGTTGTAGAGAAAATTCATTCATCGGATCTAACCTGCTTACTTTCAGGGCACTGAAAGACCAGTTTTATTAACTGATTACAGATCTGTTTACCAGGTATAAAAAGAGGTTTTTTTATCAAGCAGGTACTTAGCTTTGTATGTAGTTAGAAATGGTTGGCAGACAACCTTTTAAAATAGCACCTAAGCGTTCTGGACTTTAGCTTGTTTTAACACTTCCAAATACTTTAAATGAGTCCACTGAATGACACGGGCTGGCCAATTCAATTGATACACATTCAATACTTCAGGAGTTTAAGGATAGGTTGAGGATGAGTATGTGCATTTCATGAGTTCCTATTGATTAATACTTTACAGGATCATAACCTTCTCTGAGGCAGACTAATGCTGGCCTAACATTAAAATATAGCAGTCCTTAAAAGATGGATTTCTTCCAGGTCCTACTGTGTGTGGGTAAAGGGAGGGGAAAAAATACATAGAGCAGCAGGAGAACTGACAGCATTCATCCGCACGGGTTTGGGATGACCACATATACAAGACATTTGATTTGTAAGCCACAATTAAGAAATTCTAGAACTATTTTTTATGGATGGCATTCATCATGTCATCTGGTTCATATTTTCCAAGAAGAATAATGCAAACTCAGTACTGTGGTAATGTCCCAGGTCTGACTACAGTGTTAGAAGGTCACATGCTAGGGGATGGAAGAGCAGCAAGGGTTAGAGTGGGTTCTAAAATGGGACTGAAGTAATTGGGAAACAGGCCAAAGCTTTGGTTTTCCAACTTTTTCTATCCTTTTATTTGTGCTCACACACACCTAGACAACAAAAGAGAAGGCTCTGGACGCTGAACACAAATCAGGTTGAGTATTTCCCAAAAGTAACATGCATTGCAGACAAAGCGGATGAGATGTGCAACTCATTGGGTTTGGACCTTTTGGAACATGGAAGGCTACTTTTCCAAAATCTTATAAAAATAAGCCAATGCCTTGCAGACATTCCCTTGGGAAGGTGTAATTCATATACAGGTCTGCAGATGAGCTTCAGTTCGTTTCATTCACCAGAAAAAGGTTGTGCACAAAATGGTTGCAATAACAAGAATTTAAAGTGTCACAACCGTGGTTTTTCCTTTGTCTGCTGGTACTGCTGGTGGTCAGTCACTACCAGATCTACACCGTAGCCTCTGCCTCTCCCATCTTGTATCCTTCACACCTAATTTAATTTTACAGCATGTTTGCAAAAGCAACTGTAAGCTCTTTCTTAGACATTCTCTAGTTGTACAAGTCAGGTCTATCCTCCGTGTTAATGTTCAGATTCATCCTTCCCCTGACTCACTTTGGAATTAAGGGAAGGAACGCTGAATTCCCTGAGGGGCCCTCAGGCGCTCTGATGCTACTGTGTGAGGATCTTGAAATCTGGATGTCTAAAAACATAAATGGCACAAACAACAGCCCAGGTGCCTTTACATGAGACGAGTTCAGTGAGTAACAAGGGAAGGAGATACCAGAGATTGGGGGAAAGAGAGCAATGTATCTAATGAAACAGATGCATTGCTCAATGTCCTCTAACCTTCCCCATACCCACAGGAATCCTTGGCCTTGGTTCATTACAGAGACAAATAAAATTAATCTCTTGTGCTTGCATAATATAAAAGCTGAGATAACTTTAGAGTGTTGACTCTGTCTGCACTCCTGTGTGTATAAGCATTCAGCTTTATGTTGCAAATCAAATCCCTTGTGTCCATCCCTCTCTTCCCTCTCCTGATCCCAGCCTGCTCCTTGCCTTTCTCCCATTCGAACGTTTGTTAGGTGTCGTGGGTCAGCGCCAGTGTTTGGCTTTGAAGTTTCTGAAGGAAACACTTCAGTAAACATCCCAAAGACTAGAGGCTTAAATTCTGCCGTGTAGTGTGCTGTCCAGATGTTAAAAATGGCAGGATGAAAGCTTCACACAAAGTCCTCTAACTCGCTCCCTATGCGCACACACATGGGGACGTCAGGGAAAAGGTGTCCATGTCCCATTTTTGTGCTCATTATCAGGCTTTTTGTCATAAGTATCACGTACAGAAATGAAAAGGAAATCCTCAGATGAAATATGCTGCTTCATGAGGCTGGCTGGTTATCTCAAGGCAAAATATGAGGACACATATAAGTACACAATATTCTTGTTTGTATGTTACTCGATAAGATAGACTCTCTGCTTTGTCTGTCTTTCAGCTGAAGGCTCTTTTTTCTCCTTCCTCGTGCTGCTTTTTTGACTACTGGCAAGCAACAAGCAACAACTGCTACAAGAAATCACTCCAAGTCTCACAACATGAAAAGGTTTTTAGTTCTCCAAGAGATGCTGCTCAAGTATTTCCTCCTCTGCATTTTGACAATTAGGTCTTCGAGGTATTATACAGGGAATGTGTCATATGGGGATTATGTATAGTCCTTCCTAGAGAACTTTCATTTATATCTATCAAAGACTTTCACAGACATTGCCAACGTGGTAAGGCATATCATGATATCCCACATTCCTTCTCTAAAATCCCTCACTGAGGTTGCTAAAACAGAGTAACTATATACAAACCAGGTTAAAAATCCATAACCCGTGTCTGGACTGTATCACATCTATTTTAAAAGAAAAGGGGGAAAAAACTTATCAGGAAGACCACGTGAAAGTCAGCACTTCAGTAGCTGCAGCGTTTAACAAGGCATCTAATTAAGAAGCTTGCTCTGCTCAAACTATCAGACATCAATCAGGATTTCCATATGAAAGCAAAACGTGTGGGGAAGGAATGGGACGCATCCGTGGCAAGGTCTCCCTGTTACTAACTTCTGATGCAATTTTGGTACAGCGGAGGAGGGTGAAGCGCACCTCGGCTTTTTCTTTGAAGGAGCTGAGTTAGCCCAAAAGCTGAGTTAGCCCAAAAGCTGAGTTAGCCCAAAAGCTGAGTTAGCCGATCGCTCGCAGCAGCAGATCTGCAGCTCGCCCTCGACTTCGCCGCAGTTCCTCCTTCGGCTGAACAAGGTTACAAGTTGTAAAAGTGTAGCACTGTTAGAAATGTATAGAAATGTGACAAAAGAAAGCAAAGAACTCCTCCGAGCTGGAATTTAGAGCTTCAAGAGAATCTATGCTGTTTAGAGATGTGTGTTTTTAAACAAGTTCAACCCACAACGCATTAACAGAATTCTTAGGTTGGGGGGGGGGGGGGGGGGGGGGTGAGAGGGGAAGAAAAAAAAGAAAAGAAAAGAAAAGAAAAGAAAAGAAAAGAAAAGAAAAGAAAAGAAAAGAAAAGAAAAGAAAAGAAAAGAAAAGAAAAGAAAAGAAAAGAAAAGAGAAGTACTGTATATAAAAAAAATAAAATACACAAAATTATGGAAAAGAAAAACTTTCAACTTACCCTTGCTGATCAGCACTGAAAATGGATCAGAGTACTTCTTTGGAGGGTTAAACTAAAATGGTAGAGCACGTTCAGGCACTCAGACCTGTCTATTTAAACTTTAAAAGTCTACTGCTGTTTTGTAATTTTCATCCTTCCTTCCTTCCCCACTAATGAAAGAAAAGTGCTGATACCTCGTAAAAGTTTTTTCTAACTTGGAACACTGGGAGAGCTTTTAACAAGTTTTCTAGCCTCTGACTGTGCGAGAGGAGGGGAGAGGGAGGGGAGGCAGCCCGGGAGGAGGGGCGCGCTGCGGGCGGAGAGCGCGGAGCTGAGCTGGGGGAGGAGGAGGGAGAGGATTGAAGGCACAGCAAAGAAAAAAAAAAAAAAAAAAGGAAAAAAAAAAAAAAAAACCACACCACCACCAGCCCGCGGAAAGTCAGAGAGCATGGAAGCCCGCTCTTGCTGATGTAACAAAACAAATACAGGAGCAGTCAGCAGCCGCCCCGCAGCCCCTGGCCCCTGGGGCACCTGGGTGGCACGGTGACCCGATGATCTGGGCTCGCCTGACACAGATGCAACAGGCTGGCTCCTGGTGTGCGGCAGGAGTTTCACTGCAGGGAAAGGCAGAAATGCAGCGAGACGCATTAATGGGTAACCTGCGTGCACTTTCTGGGTGCTGGGGCTGCTGTGTCCTAGCCACCACCCAGGAGAGGAAGCCCTCCCAAGACCTCTCTACTTTTTTGTTGTGAACACAGTCTGGTTTACTGAGATCAATTTCCTTTACGTGCACACATGAAAGTACACACCAGGGGCAGCGTGTTTGTTTCGACGGGAGATACACATCACATACTTTTTTTTTTTTTTACTATTATTTGTGTGTGCGTGTGTGTGTGTGTGTGTGTGTGTGTGTGTGTGTCTGTCTGTCCCACGGGAGAAATTAAGAAATGATCTCACATTCCAGGAACCTCTTTCCAGGAAACTTCAGAAAATCAAGCACAGTACAGATAATCAGGCTTCAGTAGTGAGAAATGTTCTTGATAATTTTTGAACGCATTCTACGGAATTAAAGCATGCTTCAAAACTGATCTATGCAACTGGAACAAAACTAGTTTGGCTTTGCTCCTGCCTAGACCATGGTTAAACACTCCTTGAAAAATGCCTTGTCTGTAGAACAGAGATTAATTTATTTCTCTATGTTAAACTCCTCACACATGGAGTTCAAAGATCATTAGGAATTGGTCTTGTCCTTGTTCATGTCATGGAGTATTAGCTGCTCCATGGGACTTCTTAAGAGCTTCCCTACAAGTATTCCTGCTCAGACAGTCCTCTGTGAAGTTTCATACTTTGGGTTGTACCAGGCTCACCTGGGTTTCAACTCGTGTTATACTCAAGAGCTGTTTCTGGGCTCTGTAGCATGGATAAGCATTTTTTGCTCTCTGAAGGGGAGAAGTTCAGTAATGGGTATGGAGCTTTTCCTAGGTAAAAGTTGTCTTTGCAGTTTATTTTTGAAATAATGAAAGTTACACTCTGCAACACAACCTAGGTATTACTGGTTATTTTCACAGCTCTTCCCTAGTGTTTTTTGCCCAGTTCTCTCCAGAGAAGAGAAGTAAGACAAGATCTTTGTAGAAATATACTCAGCAGGGAGCTTTGAAGTGAGAAGCTAAACACAGCCATCCTGGTTCTTGCTCTGGAGCAGTTAATAGCAGCCCACACTGCCTCCTGTTTGACAAAAAGAGCTAGTACACTATAATGCTCACCTTCCATTCCCCTTCTTCCAGCTGCAAAAAGACAACTGGTTTGCTCAGTTTCCCCTCTTTCCTTTGATAGCGGCTGTTAGTTTGTTAGCTTTGACTTTTTTTCCCCCCTCTCTTGTTTCTACAGTTGTCCAAGCCATATGACAGAAGGAAACTCCATGTTTTCTGAAGGTGGTTTTCAGGTTGCCTTATCACATTAAGGAAGATTTGAAGCTTTGTACCTCATAGACTGGGGGTCCTTCTTCTTAAGAATGGATAAATTATAATATACAAACCATAGCATTCCACTGTCTTCATGACTGTGGTATCGAGAGTGAGCAGAGTACACGTGGGGCTCCTGCTATTGTCTGTAAAACACTGGTTATTCTGGAGCTAGGTATAAAACACCATCAACATGACTATGTGCATTAATGTTGAGACATTGAGGACATTTTGGATGTTGTATGAGTTGGTCATGAAAAGATTGCCCCTTAGGAAAGCAGAATTATGCCAGGAATAAACCCTTGAATTATAACATGCAAGAATACAAAGCTATCATTCCCCATCGAAGCTGGCAAGATGACAAGATCACAGGGTCCAGCTTGCCTGATCTTGCATTTTCCCATTATTTTCCAGTATAAGCTTTGCAATTTTTCAAACATTATGGTTTAGAAGGAAGAAAGAAGTATTTCTCCACTGAAATAAAAAACTCCAGTATTTGTGAGAAGATCCAGCAATCTTAAAACCCAGTTTGTAAAACTAAAATATGTACACACTAGCAACAAGGGAATAGTTTTGCAGCCATATTAAGCATAGAACTTGGTATTGCTGTAGCATATCTATATGCAAAAGGGAAAATTTTACAAGTCTCCACTGCGATACTGTGTAGAATTAGGAAGGAATATTATCTGTCCCAGTAAGAATTACTTGGGAATGTCTCTTAGAGTTTGGAAATATGTCTCCATGATCACATTTTACAGCCTATTACCAGAACATATTCAGCTTCAGGTGATGCAATGATCTACCATTTCACAAGGTTATGAGAAAATCTCACATTCATTTGTCTTTCAATGGAAAAAAATCCTTCAGATGGAACAAATGTCCTCACATACAACCCTTCTTGAGCAGAAACTGTGTTCAACATGAAAGCACAGGGGTGTCAGGTCTGAAATGTTTGTGAATCTGTTAATAATTATGCACTAAGAGAGGGGTAAGAAGATCACAGTTAAGTTTGAATCATGCATTGTAGAAGACAATTTCACATAAAAATTTAAACATTTTGAGGCATTGAACTGTCTGGGAACCCTCTTGCCATCCATTGACATTTTGCCTTTTGGAGCAAACAGCACTATCTTGGCACGGCAAAGACTCCAGAACCTGCTTGCTTTTGTTTTGGCAGCACAGTCTGTAAGGGCACAGTCACGCCATGACCCAGGTGCAGTGCTGGAGCCCAGGCTCTACCAAGTGCATGTCTGAGCACTTGGTGACTCTGAACATCTCTGAACCTCAGGGTGAGGTTCCATAGTTCTTCTGTCCATTCTCTGCTGGATCCTCAGCTAAATCGGTGAAATAATTCAGAGTCCACACTGCCCACTTCTGCTGCTTTTCTGTGTAGATTTACCAAAGGGAACCAAAATTTGGATTATTTAGTATTTCCAGCCTTTGGCACATATTCATGGTTAATACAGAACTCACTCCACTGTTTCTTTGTAGCTATCACTTAGCTCAAGTGAAGCATTTTATATATAAAAAAAGTTTCTCATATTTCTTCCCTCCATAATATTTGAGCAACCTGATTCACTAGAAAAGCCCTAGTGAATATTTTATTTAGAAGGCCATCTAGTCTTTTGACCATTACCAAATTTCCTATGGATACCAGTGGGGTTCATGGTCTACTTCCAATTAAGCATGTCTGTAGTTTGTGGAGCTCTTAAAATTAATCACATGTCTTCACTTGTTTTCAATTTGCTTGCAAAATTCACTTCCCAGCACTTCCATGCATGGCACTATCCTCGTCCTGTGTGATTTGGGAGAGGAATCCGCACACCAAGAAACATGAGCTAAATATATAGTAAATGGAGATTAATATACACAGGCAGTGCAGATTTTCTTGGGTGCTTTCAAGGCAGCTGTGCAGTCCCCCACATCCCTGGATGGCACGTAAGCTCTGGCAGGTTTTCACTGTTATCCCTTCTCACAAATTTGGCTTTGAAGGCAAACTTGTGAATAATGTGTGGCTCTGTTTCATGCCCTATGGAAGTAAAGCTTTTCAGAACATTCAAGGAACAATAATGTAATACTTCATGATTACCTAAGCACATAAATGTGCAGACTAATGCTTTTTTTTTTTTTTCACCCAGTGGTGGTTTTTTCTTTTTTTTTCTTGTTTAATTAATTTACATCACATATAAATACAACTCACCTTTGAAGTAGCTGACCACAGTGCTTGCACACTCTTTCAGCTGGGGTGACTGTGTTGGAGCCCACTGATGCAGTCAGCATACCCTTGAGTCTGAGAAACACAGCCCTGCCCCAAGTTTCAAAGGGTCATTGCTTATTCAAAACAGACAGTTAAAGTCAATTTTCATCCTTCAGGGTGATATCTGGTCCCACTTGGGTGGCACAGTGCATAGTCTATAAGCATATTTTCTGAGAATTTAAGGATAATAATAATAAAAGGAGGATAATCACAAGACTGCTGCTTAGTGAGTTCACCTTCCACTCCTCATTGAAACAGGTCTCTCAGATTCACTTAATTCAAAGCTAGATATTCCTCAGGGGAAAGGGAGTCTTATTCAGCATAAGATAGATTCTGCTTTTACTTCCTGCAAAATAAAATTGCTGCTTTAAAAGAGACCCTCCTGGAAAAAACAGCAGACTGAAGTACCCAAAATGAAAGTGGGAAGTTCCCTATGACAGATACCATTGCATCAGAGTCCACCCTAGGGAATGGCCACCATTCTCAGGAAATACATTGCACTGTTGTACAGTCATCTGTCTACAATCTCAGAATGTTTTATAAATACTATCATAGAAGAAGTTAGGTTATAGTAAATTTTATGGACTTGGAAATTTTGTCATGGAGAATATCACCAGCTCTTCTGAGTCATAGACAGCTCATAGCTCAATTGGAATGAGAAGCAAAATTTCTGAATGCCAGGGTCCATCCTTTAAGCACCATGTTTTTCTGATTTGTTCTCAGTTCCATTTTGGAATATCAGCTAGCTGGACAAACAAATGTGAGTTTCTTTTTAAAATATATGAGGATCACAGAGAAGGAAAACAAAGCACTCAAAATTTCGGGTGATTGTTTCTGTTCTTTGTGCTGGTTGGTACTTGCCACTGGATACCACTAAGGTCTCACCACAACCTCATGGAAATTCTCAGCTTGCTCACTTTCACATGCTACGTTTAGAAAAATGAATTCACTCCTGTGTCACTAATGGAGAAAGGGAGGAGGATAATACATGAAGGCTCAGATGCTCTTCAGCTGTGCCAAGAAACTTCTAAACCTCATTAAAGACAGCTTAAACCCCAGAAAAGTTGGTCTGAAAAGGATTTATCCCAAGATTGTAACTGATTCCAGTCACTACATCTTCCTAACTAGTTGCCCCTCCAGAAAGACACTAGAAAAGTATTCAAAGATTGAAGCATGAGTTCACAGATCCTTATGAATTTGGCTCCACCTTCTGTACACAGTGAAAATAAACATGAATTATATCAGATCTTGAATGGCGGGTAATCTTTTTGTTTATTTTTCATTTCACACTAAAAAATCCAGCAGTGAGATGGTCTTACAGTATTTTGTGAGCTTTTGTTTCTCTCTCTCTATTGATGGTGGTGACGCTTCCAAGTCCTTCGGTCCCAAAGGATTGGAGATTTTTAAAACAAATATGGCCATTTCACGTTTTCAAACCATAGAGTAACATAGAGTAAAAATAATAATGTCTTTCACAAAAGTGTCTTTAAATTCTTCAAGAGGTTTGGAAATGATGGGGTATATTAACAATAAAATAATAAAAAAAATCAGGATGTGTATTGACATTATTTGCTACTTAGTATTATGGGAAATCTCACAGAAGACAATAAATTTGCATACATAAAATATTATCCAGCAATATAAATAAAGGTTGTACAACCAAACTACAAAGTAGCAATCTTCACAAATGAAAGAAAACCAGAGTAGGTAAGTCAACAAAATTAATACCCAGCTGAAAATACTTTTGTACCTTTATTGATGACAAGAAATTATTTAATATGAAAAAAAATGCTGTTAAATAATCTTTGGGCTTTGGATGTTTAGAATAAGTGAGCTGTTTTGACATAATTCTAATATTTTTTGTCCAGGATTTGCAAACAGAAACTGCTCCTTTCTATGGAAGTCTTAGAAATCTTGTAGGGATTGATGAGTTTTCCACATGTGGCTGAACAGAGGGACAGAAAGTTTGGCTACTTTCAGAGGAGCAAAGAGGAGATGGGTGAGCTTCCTTCCCCTCAAGTAACAGTATTGTTTCAATCCTGTTTTCAGAATATCCTCGAGTTTTTTCTAATTTTGATTTTTGATCTTATTTAAATAATTCCAGATTCACCATCTTTTGAGTAAATTTCTTAATGAGAGGCACTGTGTTTTAGCAATAGAACAGTATTTTTACATTTAGCTAGGCCATATCATATGTTACAGTGAATTAAACTGAGCTGCTTCAGTATTTAAGTAAGCATTGAAATCTAACTGAAAGGACTTTTTATCCAGAACATCAGAATGAAAATTTTTTATTGTTAGCCTACACATTGATATTAAGGAAAAAATGTCCCTTTTTTTTAATCAATTCTGACATAGAAAGAAACTAGTTTCAATATTTTATAGGCTCTCTTATTATGTTATACATTAGAATAAAGTGTATTAATCCCATTGCAATTTTAACTGTCTTGGGGCTTTATTATTCTTCCCAAGATTAGAGAGTGCTTTTGGGAAGCTTTTTCCTGTAGATACAATTATTTTTAGATTGCCATGTGGCTTCATTCACATTTCAATGACTGACTCTGCTCACTCACCTGCAGACAATGCTGGTCATTTATTTTAAAGGCTTCTCCACACATGACTTGCAAGGAAACAGAGAGGTTTGTCTTTTCTCTCACTTTAAGGGGGTTTTTGCCTGCAGAAAAGAGAAATTTAATGCCATCTAAGAGAATGGGCCTGAAGCACACCATTTAAAAAAAATTCTGAAAATCAGAGGCAGAGTGAGATGTTCCTGGCTGAAAGGGAGAAGTGCACTCACTGGGTTTCTTGATAGCACCACAGGGGTGTTTGAGGACATGAACATTTCAAGGCTTCCCACTAATTTCCCCTACACCACTCTGTTGCCATTTGCTGTACAGATGCATATATGTTGGACAGAATCACTCGAGGAGCATAACTACTTCTTTCTTTTGGCAGCCTGCAGGATTAATGGTGGTGTGATGAAAGGGTCTGCAAAGAACTAAATGTCAAGAAATTCTACATAAAAGCAAAGTAAAATTATTAATAGTGTTGACTGCTGGTAAAAACACAAATTGATTTAAAATATACTACTTATTAAGGGGTTCCCATAAGAACAGCTTTGGGAAAACAACTGGAAAATTAATCTACTGGAATTAGCAGTTTCTGTTATAAGATTTTCCCAGAAGGGGATCTTCTGGTACAATCCATGAGTCATTTTCTTAGGCAGTAAAGAACATCAGGCCCAGAAATCTGCCTTGAATTTAAATGTGTGTACATTCATTAATTAAATTCCTCAGAAACTTTTAGATTAACTGAACTGAAAAACAAATGTAGTGAAGTTACACAGTATACCAGTAATCTAATGACGTGTACAAACCATGCATAAAGAACATAAGAATCCCTGACTCCACAGTTTAGGCTGGGAACTGCTCAGTAGTTATTGCCAACACTGTTCAGCAAACATGAACATAGGTGCATAAGGGAAAACATCACATAAAAGATAACAATAACTTTCAGCTATTAATCTTCAATACAAAGCACATTTTATCAAAAGTATGCCAAAAGCATGTTCAATAATGTTAGAAAAATTAGTTGTAATGTACTGAGTATTAAGCTAAGGGTTTTCTTTTACATGTCAAATTTGAATAATAAAACCCAGCAGCTTTATAACTTTCTGAGGCTGTATTCAAAAGAAACAACTCCCAATTACCTGCCCTAAAAAACTGATGCCGGTGCATTATCCAAAAAACATAGTTCTTGTACACTTGATTACAATAAAACTTCAAATGGGCACTAATAATCTCAGAGTTTTCCATATGTACAAGATACTTTTAGAAGATGGAATATAAGAATTAAAACAGTACTCTCACAACCAAGGTTATATCTGGCAAATTCTCTCTAAAATCTAAGTGAAAAAAATGGTAGACAATGCTGGTAAGGTGTTATCTCCTATGAAAAAAAGTCCTTATACAATAGCATATTAATGACCTAGTGTTGTCAGCAGTGAGGATAAGAATGAATACAGAATTTAGGTCCTAGTACAGCCATGGACAACTGAGGCTCAAAAGTCCTAATTTCTGGTCCAGCTGCCTTTCTTCAGTGATTACCAAGCTCTGGAAAAGCATAGATTCCTGCAGAGCTCAGGAAGCACCTGTGGTGCTCAACATGCCACAATCACCCCACTGTGCTGTCCAGAGTGCCCTTCCATCCTTTCTCTGACCAGAAAACCCAAGATACCAGAGGTGCTCCCACCTCCCCCCCCCCCCCAGGAATTTTGCCCCATGCTACATGGAGCAGCCCAGGATGAGCTGCCATGAGGGGGTCCTTGCACCATTCTGTTCTTCCTGGATGAAGCTGCTTGTGATTCTTCTTCGGCTGCTGCTGAGATTTTTGCTAATTATTTAGTGATCAGAACACTTGCTCCCAAGGTGGTAAACTTACTTGCAAACCCTGCTGAGACTGTAAAGTTCAAAACTGTATCTTTAGCTTTTGAAGCCACCGCTCTAAATATAAAAACTGAGGACAACTGAAGGAAAACTGTGGTTTAGCAGTGGGCTTCCCCATGTTGGATTTATGGTTGGTCTCAAAAAAAGATCCCTTCCAACCTTAATAATTCTATGAGGCTGGAACTAGATGATTTTTATGGTCCTTTCCAGCCCAAACCATTCAATGATTATATGAAAAATAATTGAAAAGTTTAATAACATGAGAAATAATTGAGAATTTTTTTTTTTCTTAACATCCTTTTCAAAAATGGTCCTAAAAGTGAGATAAGAATTCATAACAAAGTGTTAAAGAAAGTAAATTTGTTTCTGTTGGTTTCAGGTGATCACAGCACAAAGTGGATACAATCTACATCCTGAGAACCTGAAGAACCTGAGAACCCCTTGGGCCACCCACTGCACAGTATTCTGTGGAAATAGCGAGTGACTGCTACATTTTGGATGAACTTCTTTATTTGGATGAACTGTTAATTCACTATTTATACTCCTCTGAGTAAATTCTTAAACCTGGAAAGCAGTCATGTGTATGAAGGCAGTTAAGCTGATATCTGTAGCAGATGCTGCTGAAAATGTTTACTGATAGAAGAAGATCCACATGATTAGCCAAGTGAGCCAGAAAAGAAGGGGTAATCTTGGGTACAGGACAGGGAAACACACGATAAACTGCAAGCTAAATGCTAAAACAGAAGTAAAATCACATTGGATTACTTCATTAATGACTATATAAAACACAAATCCTTTTATGAATTCATGTAAAGTGATACAGATGCATGCAATTTTTTTGCTTTTCCATGGCACATAAATAGCTCTTCGTTATCTATTCAGCCTTTGTTTCCTGCCCTCAACACCATTTGATTTCAAGAAGGAATCCTACATCAAGAACAAATAGGGTCTCTACTAGCCTTTGAAATGGAAATGTAAAAGTCTCAGTGTGAAATTGTAAAAGTCCTTGATATGCAATCTGCTTGATCTGCAGACTGCATCTGAGAAGTGAATGTGTTGGGAACCCTGGTGCTATATATACTGCCATAAAACAGCTCACTTCTACCACTGGTCTTGCTGTAACAACTCAGCATGAGTTTTAAAATAAGTGTTATGCTTTGATGGTATAGATATGCATAGATTTATTATAAGATGACCATTTGGGAATTAAGTCTTTATTAATTAATCTTAATATTAATGAAATTTAGGTCAACACATTTAGGCAAATAATTTGTTCTTAAAAATGTGTGAAACATCTTTTGGCTCCTTTATGAAATCCCGAGAGCAGGACTGATAGAGAAATGCATATTATTTCTTTTGTCTTATAAATTGTCCTGAGGAAGTTTGTTTGCATAAAACTATCAGTGCTTGCCACTCTTTTCAACTTAGGGATAAAAAAACAAAACAAGAAAAGCATGAACAAAAATTATAACATCATTGTCTTTTTTCTTTTTTTTCTTTTTTTTTTTTTTTTTTTTTCTCTTTGAAGATGCTAAGGATATTCAGGAAGGAAGCATAGCGAGGATCTTTGCAGATTAAATCCATAAAAAGGATCTTTACACCACAAGTCTGGTCATTATGGCCACCCTGATGACCATCACAAACGCAACCTACTCAAAGTCCTGTTTCAGCTTAGAAAGTTGCTTTCCTTACACAGACTGAGGCACCAAGCAGCTTCATGCTCTGAAGACCAGCATGCCCCTCAGCAGTCACAGCAGGAAGCAATTAGTGACTTCTCAGAAAATGACGTGCCTCCAGACATGGCAATTGCTGACCTGGAGCTTGCGGGCTATTACAGCAGGAGAGAAAGGCCTAAAACGTAATTCAGCGCCAGAAACATTGTGCGTCTTTAAACCAAAAAATCTTTGACTTAATTGCAATTGTTACACTGAGACGTAATCTTTCTTTCTGTCCCTGTTAATTAGCGGTTTTACGACAAGCTCACATTTCTAAGCAGCTCTGCAGACCAAGGTTGCAGAGAGATATCAAGACACAATTTTCAAATGGTGCCAAGAAGAATAACTGCTGCTGGGCTAAAATACCAATGGGCTGTTCTGACACCCCAATCCTAACCAGGGTTTGAAGTTTTGGTGGCTAGAAAGAAGTATAATCTGCCAATATAGAATATTAGCCCCAAAGACATTGAAGGACATAGCATACGAATTTTTACATTTTACATTTACTATTCAGATTTGTCCTACATCTAAATATAAAAGAAGCTCTATACTTAGGGAAAAAAATACATAAAACCACAAAGAAACGATGGAAATAAAGATTTAAAAATATATTCTAAAGGCTTTTTAAAATGTCTGTATTGTGGTACCGAATAATTTAAAGACGGAAATTTTGAATTACGCGAGGCTAAGGTTTTGAGCGAGGGGGAGGCAGGAGTCCGCTTTTCCAGCAGGTGCCGCCAGGGGGCGGTGCGAGACAGGGCAGCCCTCGGGCCCCGCGGTGCGGGAACGGGACTGGATCGGGAACGGCTGGGAACGGGGCCGGATTGGGATGGGCTGGGAACGGGACTGGATCGGGAACAGCTGGGAACGGGGCTGGATTGGGATCGGCTGGGAACGGGACTGGATCGGGAACGGCTGGGAACGGGACTGGATCGGGAACGGCTGGGAACGGGGCCGGATCAGGAACGGCTGGGAACGGGACTGGATGGGGAACGGCTGGGAACGGGACTGGATCGGGAACGGCTGGGAACGTGGCCGGATTGGGATCAGCTGGGAATGGGACTGGATCGGGAATGGTTGGGAACGGGACTGGATCGGGAACGGTTGGGAACGGGGCCGGATCGGGAACGGCTGGGAACGGGACTGGATCGGGAACAGCTGGGAACGGGACTGGATCGGGAACGGCTGGGAACGGGACTGGATCGGGAACAGCTGGGAACGGCTGGGAACGGGACCGGATCGGGAATGGCTGGGAACGGGGCTGGATCGGGAACGGGGCTGGATCGGGAACGGCTGGGAACGGGGCCGGATTGGGAACGGCTGGGAACGGGGCCGGATCGGGAATGGCTGGGAACGGCTGGGAACGGGACCGGATCGGGAATGGCTGGGAACGGGGCTGGATCGGGAACGGGGCCGGATTGGGAACGGCTGGGAACGGGGCCGGATCGGGAATGGCTGGGAACGGGGCTGGATCAGGAACGGGGCCGGATCGGGAACGGCTGGGAACGGGACGGGATCAGGAACGGCTGGGAACGGGACCGGATCGGGAATGGCTGGGAACGGGGCTGGATCGGGAACGGGGCCGGATCGGGAACGGCTGGGAACGGGACTGGATCAGGAACGGCTGGAATTTGCACTACATGTAAATACAAAACAAGCTCTATACTCAGGGAAAAAAAAAAAAAATCTACATAAAGCCACCCTCAGTCTCCTCGTGTCCAGACTGAACAGACCAAGTGGCCTCAGCTGCTCCTCCTACAGCTACCCTCAAGGATGCTATTGAATGTTTTAATCTCTTTTTCACCTTGTGGCACCCCAAAGCTGCTCACAGCACTCGAGGTGAGGCCGCCCCAGTGCAGACCAGAGCGGGGCAATCCCCTGCCTTTCCTGGCTGCCGATGCTGTCCCTGATGCCCCCCAGGACACATTTCCATTTTACACGGTGTAGTGATTTGACTAGTACCCTAGGGCTTTCAAGGTCCATTAGTATTGTCATTAATTGTTTTCTTGGTTCTTTCTTGTCATTCATATTACTCTATTAAAATGTTCTGGTTCTTCTGGGAACAATATGTTGCATACTTTTGTCAGTAAATCTACAACACAAACATTTTTCATTAAAAGTGTCAGTCAGTTGCACAGAAAGTGAGTGATCACTTGTAATTGATTTGGTCAATTCCTTCTGGGAAATATGATAGAGCAATTGTTTTAACAACAATTTCTATTTCAGAGACTGTATGTCAAGCCTTAGTGTTTTTCTCTGGAGATTATGTTTACCTGCAGAAAAAAGAGTATTTAGATCGCTTGAGATCTAATTATCTCTAGAAGCACTGAAATTTCTTTTACAGTAAGGTAACAGAAAAAGTTGTCAACTGGTAATTGAGGACACGTTCCCATCTGATGTCACTTGTAGAAAGCACACTGAATGCATTTGGGAGAAAAACGCCAAAACAAGCTCTAAGGTAAATAACCTGAGGTAATATGTGGAGTCACTGGTGGATTTAAGCAGCAGGAGTTTAAATGCTTTCTTATTGCTCCTTATAGGATAATCAAAACACAGGAGGCCCTCCACTTGTACTGTAGATAGAAGTTAATGTTGCAGTAAATAAATTAACAAAAAGTCAAGAATTCCACAAAAAAAGTTAACACTTCAATTAGTCTTAAGTTGTTGTAGCAGTCCTGAAATTGTAAATTATAAACATGGTAAAGAGAACATCCAATTAATTTAGACAATTCATTTGGATATTTACATGATATTTATTTGGATATTTACATTTTCCAGGCATGGTTTGATAATTGCAAAAGCATCCATTGCTCAACACTCTCTATTTAAATATTTGCATTAATTTATTTTGGGAATGATCCTGTAACATGTAATTCCAACTCTTTATTTCCAGCATGAGTTATTTATAAACTACAGTTTATGGTTGCTATATTGATTGACTTCTTAAACCCACAAAGGACCTTCCAGAATGTGCACTCTGCTTGTTCTCCCCTTAAAAAAAGACACATACACACCAATATGAATTTGTTTCTAATGTTTGATTTTTTAAAAATAAAAAAAAACCCTGATAATAAGACTTATCCTGAAGGAAATTTAGAATACAGCATAAGATAGTAGCCAGAAGAGTGCAATTTAAATTCCAAGCCAGTAATACAAATAGAAATGAAGGATAGTGGCAAAGTTTGGGATTTTCTTGTTTGCCTGATTTTTTTTTCTGTTTTGTTGTTGTGGTTTCAGGGTTTTTTGGGGTTGTTTTTTTGTTTGGATTTTTTTGTTTGTTTGGTTGTCTTTTTTTGTTGTTTTTTTTTCAGGGAAGGTGAAAAATATAGTAAGTGAAAACAAAAGGTAGAAAGATGCTCTTGAATGAAGGAAAATATCTTCCAACAGCCAGGGAATGGAAACTTCCTTTTGTTCTCAGTCTTTATATGGCTTGAGTTGTTTATAACTAACTTGGACACAAACCTTCAAAAGACAACCATTTGGAACAGCAAAACCATAGGTGACAGGACATAATGAAAGCTATTTTCAGCTCTGAATCTTCTGATTTCACATTTCAACAACTGGGGTCTTCTTCGTTTTATTGGGCAAACCTGACATATTGTCATAGGAAAATGAAAGATGTCCTCTCCCTGTGTCCTCTTTGAAGGCTTTGAAGATCAGTCTCAGTGAAGTGAACAGTATAAAGAGATATCACCAAAGGCATAGGTGATTCTTAAATATCAAATCACAGAAGACAAAACTATTTGAAAAAGAAATATAGCACACAGAGATGAAAACTCCTTGTTGAAAGCCATGCAGTACATGATGGATATACACAAACCGATTCAATATTGCTACAGACATTTCTAGTAAACTGCTATCTCTTTAGAAATTATATTTTAGAATTTCCAGTAGCTGGAAGGAAGTCTCAACATGGAGTTGCTCTTAACAAAGGTGCATTCTTCAGAAGTGTGAGGGTTTTTTATGGAAGAAAAATGAACGTAGGTCTGAAGCAACCATGTTGAGGCATTTGTTTTATTGTGATCATTACACCGACATAGATTTTCAGTTTGCTTTTTCAGTTTGGGTTTTTGTTTGTTTGTCTTTTTGCCTTGTTTTCTATTTTCTCTCATAATAAACAGTGTGCACTGCTCAGTATTAAAAACTTTTCTGGATTAACAAAGTTCTCAAAATCAGATTAAGTACTGAAATAACCTGGACTTTAAATCATGGCTCAAGGTGGAGCAAATAAAGGATGAATGTAGGAAATGGGAATTATCTCAGTTTTAGGGGTGTATTTGAAAGATAATTTCTATAAGTATCTCATTTATGTGAGATTTAATGTTTGGACAGACTCAATAAGTCTATCAATAAGTACTCCCATTATGAATTTTGTGCAAAGTTGTGGAATGCACATATGCAGTGCTGCACCATTAGTGGTTTTGCTAGATCTTACTCTAACTCATTTGGTTGCCTTTTTTCACCAGTTTTTTGAAACTACTCTCTTTCTATCAAGCAGGGTTACATTTGACATATACCCCCTCTGGCAATGTATGGAAGGAAGACATGGTTATGAAAGAGGCCATATTAAAAGACAGATTCAAATTTTTTCAACATAAAACTTCTGTGGTACCCATTGTATCTACAGTATCTGGGATGGATAGCCAGACTTAAAATGCACAATTAGAAAAATCATAATAGTTGACACCTTGTAAACAGGTGCAAATGTTTATTTGGAGGTGAAAGGTGAGTAAAATAATCATTTGGGGACTGTGATTACTAAATAGGGAACAATATTGCAGTCTGCAAGTCTCAGTGCCTCCTCCCAAACCTGAAGGTCCACAAGTCATCCAGTTATGCCTGCTGTAATTTCTTCTGTAGGTTGGACCCTCCTGTGCTCCAGATTGTGAAACAGTAATTGCTTCCAAGGCTGAGCTTTTGCTCAGGTGAGTGCATTAATGGGATTTGCCAAACCATCAACAGGTTCATATCTTGTTCCCATATCTTAATACCAACAGTTCAATTTGTTTTTCCACTTTCTGAGATCAAAACTCCCATTTTTGTGGAGACAGGGTTTTTCCTAGCAGTGATTTTCTCTGTGGTTCTAGGATCTGGTTGCTTTACCCTCAACTTTTCCTCCAGGTGCAAACACAAACACAGGCATATGAATTCCTGTCAGGTGGTTTTCAAAACAGCTTGGCTATTGAAGGATTAACATTCAATATCTGTTACATAGTGTTCTTCCATCCAAAGCATAATTTGCCAAAAGACTTGAATTTTCTTTCTGTCTTGAATTGGCTGGTTTATGCATGTTTTTCATTTTGGAGTTTAATTACTGAAATTCTCAAGATTTAAATTTGCTGAATTATTAAATTATGCTGCAGGGCAATGTAGTTTATTCATGGTCTGTCCATTTAAAAACACGATGGCAATTTTATCAATGTTTTAAATAATTATTCACACTGAGACCCAAATAGCTAGCTATTAGTGTGAACAATTCTGTCATACTGAAGGAAGGATATTGATGGCTGTGTATTTTTTGGAATGCAGAACAAAATTATATGAAACCATTTTTATACAAGGCACTTTCCCCTCCAGAAGGATTTTAGTTGAAGTTTTCTTCTATTATTTATTCAAATAATGTAATAACCTGTTGCAGAGCAATTAAAAAGACAGACTGGACTGAACCCATACTTGGAAGAATAGGATATTATCACTTTTTGCTGCTGTAAAAATTCTGTTTAATTAGCACTGAAATTGGCAGCACTTACCTTTCTAGCTAAATTACTGTAGCCAATTGAAAAGCAATGTTTCCATACCTGTAAAATGTTCAGTATAACCAGGAAGGAGCAACTTGTGCTTTAGGGTTTTCAGACTCCCCTAGAGATGTAGCTGAATGCACTCACAAATAAAATCTTTACCAGTATCAAAGTAGCAGATTACAGAACTGGCAATAACTTCAGATTTGTTAAAAGACAACACAGCTATTCAATAATT
This sequence comes from Cinclus cinclus, assembly GCF_963662255.1. NCBI lineage: Eukaryota > Metazoa > Chordata > Aves > Passeriformes > Cinclidae > Cinclus > Cinclus cinclus. The sequence goes on along the minus strand of NC_085048.1, from coordinate 49,801,822 downwards.
AAGAGTTGAATCCATTACTTTTTCACTCTGAAAACAAATCTGTTATTTTAATATTCAGCATGCCCAGTAGAGGCAGGCTGTGGTCTGTGTGTGTGTTTACATAAGAGAAGGCAAGAGGAAGGCTTGCTAAGAACAGAAACATTAAGACCCAAATGTTCTCAACAGTTGTACAAGCTCGAAAATTGTCAGAAGCTGGGCAATATCAGTCCAGCAGTGTCACCTGCCTGAGAGCCCAGGGTGCGTGGTTTTAAGTGTCACAGTCAAATTGCTGCTTATGCTGCTGTCTCAATGATTGTTGTGGAGATGCAGCCTGTTCCACAAGCACACTTCATCTTTCAAATTATTTTAGTGAAATTAATAAGAACTTTCCACCCAGGAACTCCTACAGAGTTTCAGTGGGATGACTTCTGAGACAAGATACTGCTTTGCTGAGAAAAGCTGGCAATATTTTTGAGGAAGAATGAATTAGGAGCAAAAAGGTGGGAAAAGCTGAGAGATAAGATAATATTTCTTTACAAAAAGTAGTTTATTTATCCTTTTGATAATTTTCCATCATTAAAAGTATGAATTTCTATCTGGACACCAGGAATTTTAGTAAGGTTGGAGCTGCACTGAAGGGGTTTGCCACCGAAACACTAAGATCTTAGAGATATCCATCTGCTTGCCTGATCCTTCCAGCCACCACTAACCCTTCTTGCTGATCCTACCTCTTCTGGCAGCTGCAGGGCATGGATTTGTTATTATGAGATACCTCTTGTGGACCACCCTTAACACAGCTCTGGAACCTCAATGGAAGCAGTATGTGCCCAGTTATTAAGCATGAGTAGCTTATTGGTCCATAGTAACAACCAATTTTACCTCAGTTAAACATGGAATGAAATCAGTTTCTAACTTGTCACTACGATATGATAAAATTCTTTCCACAGACACATTTTAAAGCTCTGGTTCCATTTGTCATTTGTCTTTGAGAGGCTTGGAACTAAGTTTTGTGTTCCTGATATGAAATTCACACCCTTTAGATGGGCTCTGAACTGGAGCTCTTCCTGGGACTGGGTAAATAATTCTTCAAGGTGACTTGAACTGTGCAGCTTTGAAATATGTTTTTGTAGTAGGGACCTGACAAGTATCACATTTCTACCTTGTGCATTTTATTTTAAAATATAACTATGGTCTGATGCTAATACACCAAACATCCATGCCTCTTTCTCCTGTCACCTGTGCAGAAATACTTTCCTGATACAGAAATCTACATTTTCTTGTTTTTTTTTTTTCTGAAAAAAAAAAGGTTCTAACTTGAGTTTACCAGGGAAAATTTAAAATTGATAAGAATAGAAGATTCTAACTGAGATGTAACTTGGAGGAAAAAACTTGTATGACATCAGGGGTCAATTTCTGTGTTAAAAAGCAAGTTAAAAAACAACACTGCCAGAGCTAAATTGATCCTCCTATCAGAAATCATAAGCCGCTATATTTTATTTATAAAATAAAGAGAAGGAATTGATTCTCTTTCTTCTTCATTCGTTTAATTTCTGTGTTCACCACTCTGATCCCACATGTATTAAGTGCCTCAGAGTCAAGGGGGGTGAGTGTGTTAGTGCAAAACAAATAGGCTGAACTAACATGGTAGACTTCACTGACAGGTATGGTTTCATACATAGCATGTAGAAGGCTAAATAGAAATTAAGTAGATGTTAAGGATAAAATCTTGTTGCATGAATTGCACATGGTGAGACTGCCTATATTTAAAGGTGACTAGGGCCATTTGGTGCACTTAGGATATTCATGGGAACATGACAAAGAACAGAAATACAGGAGATGCTCAGCCCTTTGACAAGACTTTCCTTTAAGTTCAACTACAGGTAGTTTCTATGTTAGTTGGCTTAAACCCAGCTTAAACCTGAAAGTGAGCTTAAACCGAAGGATTGATTCAGCAAACTCAAATAGACAACTAGTACCATTTTAGATGCCTTAGGGCACTTCAGACATGTGTCTGGCAGATGTGACACAAGACAAACAGGATGCCTACACTGTTATGAAGCATCTGGATACCACACACTGGGCACAAGAATATCTCAAACTAAATGACATTTATAGATAACTGAATTTGATGCTTATTGTCCCACAAAAGATTTCAAAACAATTACCCACAATAATGTATTGTTATATTGCAAAAGAAGGCCAGACTTAACCCAGGAATTTTCATGTGAATTGCTCTACAATAAAAACCGGATTTTGATAACAGATGGATCATTTTCCCATTGTTATTTTTATGTTGTTCCAAATCATGTTCCCTTCAATTGCAGGGTGCTTTACAGTCGTCATTGCCAATGAAAACTCACAAATATCAAGTAAAATTGTTTTGCACTGTCCATTTCTGCACAGCAGGGTGCTTCACATAGCCAAAAGATCAACACTTGCCCACATGCCACTGCCATTCTGTCAGATATTGATGGAAACAATTTTATGAGATTCCTTTGAGCTCGCTAAGCAGAATGTTTTAATCAATTGCCATTTGTACTTTCATTCTCAGCACTGATGATGTGGAAATTAATGGCCCATACAGAGCTGAAGCAAAGGCTGGTGGTTGCTGCAGGAGCCCCTGAACACTGGAGCACTTCTGTCACTTGCAGTCTGTCAGGGAAATGGGGTAAACAGTTACATTCCAAAGGAGGCCAGCAGAAAAGAACTTCAGCATGAAGTCTATGACTCCATGTCTTAACATGGACCTCACCTTAGATAATTCAGTTTCTATTTCCTTTGGACTCCCATTTACGTGATTGGTACTTAGGGAGATTTTGAATGTAATTTTAGACAGATTCTTCCATCGCTTAGAATATTATAAATGGAGCATGACTTCCAATGGACTAACTTGTTGGTATGAAATAAGCAAAAAGAGGGAGAGAAATCAAAACATTTTAGATTGCCTGCATGCCTTCTCTCAATTTACCACTATGCCATTAAATCCCTTCTGATTTTGTTTTGTTTATTCTTCTAGTTAGCAGCCCCTCAGTTAAATAATTAATTTTTGCCTTGTTTTTTATTCCTGGGATCTTGGAATAATCTAAAATAATGGACTTCAGTATTTTATAATCCAACTGGTTTATAATCCAGTTCCACTGAATAATTTTCATAAATGTAAATACTTTAAACAAAATAAGTGTTCTTCCCTTATAAGACTTGAGATTTACAGTTCTAATTTACTTCAGATTTACCCAGCACGATGCTTAATAATAATAATAATACAAGAATGCAAATTAGTGATTTTTCAGAGTTAAAATAAGTAAATTAAAGAACTTTGAAGGTTGATAAAGTAATGGGAAAATACTAAATTGAAAAAAATCAATACTAAGAGTGTGGCATTTTTGAAGGGAGGTGCTAAGTGTATGCAAATATTTATAGGGTAAAATATCTACTATGCAGAAAGCTTTATAGCTGTGCCAAGCTGAAAAGCACAGGACAAAATTTGTGAGTGTATGGAGACAAAGAATTCCTCAATGAAGGAATCCAGTTACAGTGAAAGAAAAAAAAAATAGAAAGTATTATAATCTCCCTTTTTTAGGAAACACACCAAAACCTTAAATAGAAAAGATTCCATGTTTCATGTGAGAACCACACTGCTTTGTACTAACAAATATTAATCCATGCCACCCACAACCTGTATTGCAGGAATCTGAAGAAAAAAAATCAGAAAACCAAATCAAAAGAATAAAGAATCTCAGAAGTTAAAAATCACACAGATTGAAAAAGAAATATGTAAAGAAAAGAAAATACCAGGGACTCTCTATCTCTTTAGGAACTTCTTTGCTGTTATTTTTTTTAGCTGAAAGATGACCGGACACTGTGATAATGAGTTGGAGTATAAAAATTATACTGAGAGTTATTTTCAAAATAGTATCAGTGAGACTGGCTAAACAAAATGCAAATCTGATTATCTGAACTCTCACAAAGATTGCTGTTTCTGCCACACCAAAAAGAAAACAAAACAAGCAAGCATGCACTAGAAAACTCTTTGGGAATATCTTGTAGGAGAAAATTCCTTGACAGTCTTTAGGACAGAGGGTATGACCTTAAGAGACAACTTTCAAAGGGCTTCCAGCTTTGGCCATAAATTGAGTATGTTGACCGCAGGCACAAACAGGATCTGTGATTATCAGATAAGACTTTGCAATGTTCTCAGACAACTGCTGGGTCAGTCACTCACTTGCATGCAGTAGATCTGCAAGAGACCATTAAGGACTCTTGTCAAGTTGCTCTGACAAGTCATTTCCTTCTCCAATTCGAGTATTTCTACAACAGACCATGTTAACCTATGAACAGCTTATAGCATTAACATGTTCAGGAATGTTCCACCCTCTACATCCAGCAAGACACTGTTTCCATCAGCAAGAGCAGATGACATTAAGCACTGAGTTTATTCCATCAGCAGGCACACAGCTTTGCACTACTGGGAAAGTAATGTCATTATATATTTCTAATACCAACTTTAATTTCATTGTGACTCTGTCTTCAACTTACCTCTTTCACTGTAGTTTCCCCAAACCTTTTTCTCTTTTTCTCCTAGTCTTTCATGCTGGTCCTTCTCTCTCTTTCTGAAAAGATCCTAGCTCCCACTCCAGCCAAACTCCATCTGCTCTGAGTCTGCAAGAGGCTGCAGGTTTTACTGTGCTTTCTGGCATCCTTATACTGAGGGTTTATTTTCAAAAGTAGTTGATCTGGAAGAATGCAAACTCTTTATTCAGCTTTCTTAAACAGAAATTTCAAATTTCAATTTCGTGCTGTTATGGATGAGCGCTACAGGATAAACTGGCATGCTCACAGAACAGATGCCATTAGATGGAGAGGAAGGGTGCACAAACAGAAGTTGGAATGCTTTATTCACAGAGAATATTTTTTCTTGTGATGCTAAAATGCTCTTTTGGTTAGTTTCAGGAGGCTTCTCCTATCACCTGGAACTGCAAGAAGGTAGCCTGAGATTTTCAGCAGCGGCTGGCAGTGATGTGTGAAAAGGAAACACACAGGAGCTGTGTGGAGCATGAATACACAGCATTTCCTAAAAAGCATGTCCCACCAAAGTTTCCTGAAATATACTTAAACACCCCAAAAATAAACTATCTTTTTGAAAATCCTAATATCCACCTTTTATCATTCTCACAGTGTGTCACTGAATAAGCACTTGGAGGGAGCTTTGAATAAGCACTTGGAGGGAGCTCTGGATGGCTATCCCCTTTCTCCACCTAGGGAAACCTTCTTCTGTACCCACTGAAGTTAGTCAAGTCACTTACACTTGCACTGCCCAAGGTATATCTTTTTAATAAATTCCTATTTTATTTCTTTTGCTCTGTCTAGTCTCTGTTCCAGACCAGCCTTTCCAGGCATCAACACAGTGATCAAAATTAACACAAGAACCCCAGTGTGTTTTGTTGCATTAAAGAAGCTGCCACTATCACTTTAAATAACCAAATTCTGGTGGTGTTTTGTTTCAGGCCTCCAGCAAACACAGCAAAATTCACGTGGCAGAAATAACCTCTCAATTCAAGCACACATCTCTAGCTTCTCTGCCTTTCCTTTATCCTTGATGCAACCACTTCTTTCCTGCCACTCAACACATAGATTCTGTTTTCTTTGTATCCACTCTTGTAATAAAATGCATTGAGAAACCACTGGATAGCCATAATTAATTTTTTGTTCTATTGCCCTCAAAAGACATGCTCAGGGTGCAGTAAGGGCTGAGTGCTTCTGAAGTGTTTTTGTTATCATTGCTCTAAACCATGACAAAACATCAGAATTAAGAGGAAATCTTAGCTAGAAGCACAATGCAAAAATAAGGGAAGTGTAGAAAAGATTGTCAAGTACCTGTGTTAGAGCAGACCAAATCATAACTAGAGTATCTGTACATTTTTTAATTAGAAAAGAAAAAGAATTTTTTCACATGTCATTTTATTAACATACAGTATCCAAATATGCTAGTGGTTTTTAAACCATACACACAGCCGCATGAGTTTTCATGTTTCTCTTTTTTTTCCTTTTTTTCCCTTTCTTTGTATTTTTTTATTTTTGTATTATTACAATGGAAGTTGTAATATGGGACAGATATATATCATCAGTAGAGAGAGGAGGAGAAGAGGCTGCTGTGACTTTTACTAAATCACACAGACACAGCACACATAGCAAGGTGTATAGCCACTGTTTAACAAGTATGCAGCACTGGCCAAATACTGTCCTCCTTAGTGGGAAAAAGTGGGAACTTTATGACCAGCTCAAATGTTCAGTCTCTCTGATCTGTCAGAGGTTCATATCACTCATTGGACCCTGTACAGCTGCCTGCTTGCTTTCTTCAGAGAACTGTGGGTTCCTGCACTTTGTACTAGTTAGACCCAGGCTGAATGGTCAATGGCAGGGAAAGTTATACTGTTGTACATAAGTAATGTAAGCATTATTTCTGACATGTATAATGGAAAATTAAAATGTTTGCTGTATACTTATATAGTGTGTGACTAGGAGTATGAGGCACTATGATGCTGTGCTGAAGCAAAAGCCTAAAGCAATGGAAACATCTATTTATTCTTAAGCATTTCTTCCACAATCATGTCATTGTATTACGAGATAGAACTGCTGTTGCTCTTGCCTGTAATATCCTACTCAGTACATGCATAATCAGTATAGATCTAATGACTTCTATTCATAGCTAGATCAGTGGCCACAGGCACTGGCATACAGACTGTATGACATTTCCTGTACTCTGTGCACTTTGTTAGGCAGAGGTTGTTACCAAAGGAGAAACGCCCCAGCCCTGCTGGGTGGGCAGGGATCCTTTCCTGGTTTCCTGGGACCAGCTTCTGATTGCAGGCACCTTGCATCAAGAGAACACACAGGATTTAGACTGTGAATGGCTTCATTTATCCTCTGAGTAAATAATAAAATTCCACAGTTTAAAACTTACATTGCTGACTCTAGGCTTTTCCCCAGTGAAAAAAATAGCAAGGAAAGGAATTCACTGTGCTCAGACCCGTTGACTGGACTGAAATGCAGCTCAGCTAATACTGCAGCACAACATCTCCTTAGGTCCATTAGGCTTGTTAAGTGCTATCCGAAGGTCTGCTCAGGAGCACTGAGAGCAGAAGCTTTTGCAAATATTTGGTCCCACTGAAAACAACTGGAAAAGATTTTGCATCCTAGGAATAAAGAAGGAGGGACATTGACTTGTCTAGTAGTAATTTAGTAATTCTAAAGAATAAGAATATCTCTCGAAATTATTCTCCGCTTCCCTCCCCAAATCTGACTCAAACATCCATTAGGTAAATAACTGCTTTAGATTTAGTATTCTGTCCTGAAACTTTAGGAAAATTTAGACTGTGTTTTTTTGGCCCCTCCAAATTTGTACAGCCTAGTTCAGTCCAATAATCTTCAAAATACTTCAAGTAACTCTTAATTGACCACTATTAAGTAAGCTATATTTTCATGTAAAATTAGTTTCATTTTCCTGACTGTTTATAAAACTATTTAAAGCAACCTTCAGTAATGTAGTGAAAGCAGTTCTATTGACCTCCTGCAACACAAGTTATCAATTGTCACTCATATAGAGAGGGGAAAACAGTAAAGCAAAATGCCTGATCAGGAGGAATGCATCTAAGATTCAACAAGCAGAGTATCACTTTTACAAAGCATATGCATCCATAAATCTTCAAATGACTGTAAAGAATTAATATACTTATTTTAAATGCAGTTTCAGCTTTTTCAAAAGGAGTTAGTCAGTAAGGTACCTTGCCACTATGCTGCAACACTATTGCTGCTTGGTGCCTGCAGACACATTTTTCTGTCTGATTTCATGCTTTTCTTTTCTCCCTCACTGCAGCAGACCACCAGACCACAACCACAGGCACAATGGGGAAATGTTCCTATGATGTGGTTTCTGAAATTTGTCTCAGTTTTTCTTTTCTTGGCAAAGGCTTGTTCATTTCCAAGCTCTGTGCCAATCCCGTTCCCAGTAAATGATAGCTGTGTGAATACACGGTGCTGAATTTGGCTTTATGTGTTCAGCTGGTTTCACAATGACTTTTTCTGACTCAGTGTTCATTCTGGAAAATAAATTCAAATTCTAGTAAGTAGGATTGCCACTTAGTAAATCATTTTTTATTAGTAAATAGGTTTATTCCTACTACTTTGATTTTGTTTACTTTTTCTCCGACATTTAAAATCAAATCCTTATTTTTAAGAACCCTCTAGAGTCTACATAGATTAAATTTTCAGGTGTAAGTAACATATTGTTCAACTTCAACAGAGTGCAGTTGTGCCTGGTGCCTGATGTAAGCAATTTAAAAAGTTACTTACATGAAAAGAACAGTCTTTCAAAAGAAAAAAAAAGTGTAATTTCTAAACATATCCTTTACAGAATGCAGACACTGACAGTTGTACAAAGGCTATATGATACAAATGCTTGGGAGGTCCTTACTGCAGCCCTGCTACAGAAGGCTCAGTGCTGGGGTCATACTGGGGCGCTCCTGTGATGTCAAACAGAACAGGTCCCAGGGCAGATGCACTGGTGGCACTCCATTGCCACCAGCCTCCAGGTAAACACAGTCCTCAAACTACTCTCTGTCCTTTGAGCCCAACCATCCGACTGCTATTAAACCAAATGTCTGTGCACCCATTCACAGTGTAACGACTCAAATTAGTTCCATGAATTTTGAAGGAGGCTCTATTGAAAGCCTTGCTAAAGGCAAGGTAAATGACATCCACTGCTGTCAGCTTGGTAAGGTATGACTGATCACTCCCTGGAAAATCCATGCAGTCTGTTGACAATCACTTCCTTCTTCACCTGCCCCAAAATGTTCTTCAAGAGGACTCGCTCCATGATCTTCCCTGGGATCAGCATTCTGGAGACTAACTGGTAGAAATCGTTCCAAGTTCTATGTAAAATACATTGTATTGCATGTCCTTCTCTACTTCAGAGTGAATACAACATTTAATTAACCACTGAACTTTATTTTAAGATGGTGTCTTCATAACTGAGGCTCCTGACTACAGTGAAAGGTAAGGATCCTCAACATATATCTAGTTGGTAATTTCTGAGATACTTCTAGGTTACGTGTCACTGCCCAAAACAATTTTTCCATAGCTTTATTTCTTTCCTTCCCTTCTCCATACATACATAGTTTAATATGATGAAATGGGGATTACAATTGCCTGGTTTGTCTGGCACACAATTAAGAAGAACTCAGCTTTTCCTTTCCCGCTCCTGCTCTGTGTATCATACTCCAGGGAAACACATGAATTTTGGGGGTACTGCAGCAGACTTGGCAATAGATCTAATTCCAGTCTTAGCTGTATGTTCTGGCATTGCATATTGATTCCATTAGAAGTAATAACTGTTTTTTGCCCTGGCTTCTGAATAAGACCAGCCACAGAGTTTCACAGTCTGTGAATATTTCAGCTTGCTATCATAGCCTTTACTTGTGGTCCATGCATTAAAGAAGGCCAGTGGCTGTATAAGGCATTTACATCTCAGCAGAAGCATACCAGAATTAACAGGACAAAGAAGAAATATTTCATCAACTATAAGTACCTCTCCTCTCAAAATCCTCCTGCAAATTATATATATTTATATATATATGTATATGTAAAAATGAGTCTTGTAGAAAATTTTGCAATTATGCTATTAATGCGAAGTGTATAGAAGCCAAGATTTAGCTGAGCTTCAAGATAGTATAAAGGAGTGTAACTCCTTTACATCTCTGAAGGCTATCTCCAGAGGCATTAGCCAACAAAAACGAGGAGGTTTTTGAAGAACTATGTCCAGTTTTCAACTCCACAATTCATAAAAAGACATGCAGAGGTTAGAGAGGGTCCAAATGGGGGCCACAAAGATGATTCAGTTGCAGGAGAACTGGACTTACAAGGAAAACAGAAGGAATTAGGCCTTTTCTCTCATGAGAAGACTAGTGATCTCTTCACAATTTTCTAGTACTTAAAGGGCAGTTAAAAAGCAGACTGAAGGTCACTTCAGAAGGACACACATGGAATGGACAGGGGATAATGGGCTCAAGCTCCATTAGGACAGGTTTCATCCTGATATAAAAAATATCTTTTTCACAGTGAGAACAATCAGCCATTGGAACAATCTCTCAACTATGTGATAGCCTCTATCATTGTTGGTTTTTAAGATACCACTGGACAGGGTGCTAGATAATGTCATTAGGGCTCCCTTTCACATAAAAGTCGGAACCAGATGAACTTCCTATCTTTTCCAACTTAGGCTGTTCTATTGTTCTATGACCCATCTACTACGTTTTTACTACTACTACTACTACTTTTTGTTAGCATTTGGACTTGCATTATTAATTAGTGTACTTAGGTTTTTTTTTCCGTTTGGTTGTTTTTTGTTTTGCTTGGGAGGGGGGAGTATTTTGTTGGGTTTTTTTTGTTGTGGTTTTTTTTTTCTTTAATTCAGTAATTCCATTCAAGCCTGAAATTTAGAAGCAGATGGGACAATTTACCATTTGCTTGCCTAAACAGGATAACATCAGAGATCCCTCCAAAATGTTTTATTATCTACTTTGTCTCATTCTCTTTACAATTCTCCTGGATTCTGAATCAGATTTGATAAATTATTTGAGGATTTGGTTTTGACATGAACAATTGCCTTTTGTTGTGGCTCCAATTCATAGTCAGCACTGAACAAATGGCTTATCTGCCTCACACTGTGATTCTTTGGCTCTCTAAAATAGAGACATTATCAATATTGCAGTGACCGCTTTTTTTTTTCCATGATGAAGGATCAGGCTGAATTTGTAATAAAATTAATTACTTTTAACATCTAAGCTGGCAGGGATAAGAAACTAGAAAAAAATTTCTACAGTTTAGAAATCACAGTAAAATGAGAGGAAATTATTATAAATATCAACCAACAAAATGTAATTTGTGGATCAGCTTGCATAGATTTTTGTACTATCTTCATTTGACGTAACTTTAGAGCACAAATCCGGCACAAAAACCCCTAGGATTTAGAAACACATTAAATTCTAGTTTTCAGAAAAAAATAAAAGACTCCAGAGGATATTCTGATCTATTCTTAAGGACTGGAAAATTGCATCTTGAGGTCAAAAGTAGCTGTCAAAAAAGAAAAAAATAACTACAGAGGAAAGATCTTGTGTAACTTAAGCCAAGAATTTATGAATATTTTTATATGCATAGTTAGGATATATGTGAGAAGAAGAAAATTAGGAGTTCCAAGATATGTGAAGTAATTTCTTCAATTGCTCATTAAAAATATCAATACATCATGCCCACCCTGTTAAACAAATTTACCAGACAAATACTGAAATTTGAATAGAATTTTGGCTAAGAGGTCAGCAATTTTTAAGCTACTTTCAAGAACTAGAAAAACTTTATTAAATTAAGAAGTTCGCTGAAGAGTAATGGAAATGATCAAAATGTTGGGACTAATTACAAGGGACAATTAAAAGTGCTGAATACCTCAAACTTAACAAGGGGTTGGCTGAAGAGCAACATAACAGACGTTTATTTAAAAATGTTGACCTCAGTATGATACGAAGTAAAACTGGAAACAATAGGGTAAGTATCAGTAAAAATTGAGAATAAGCATTTTCTGGCTTTCTTCATGACAAATTAAGGAAATTGCGTACCATGGAAATATTTGGTACACATTGCATCACTGTAAAAGCACAGATGTATTGTATGAATCAGTTGGCCACTTTCTTTTTTTTAAAAAAAGGATTTTTTTTGTGGAAAGAGAGCAAGAATTCATAATATTGCAATCACTGAAAAAGTATATTTCCAACAGTTCAAGAAACAAGTCAAGAAAGATTTTCTCACTGCTGCTGCAGTTACCACTGACTATAACAGTGAACAAGTGTTTTGGAGAATGAGGGTGAGCCATGGCATTGTCCTGGATTCCTGGATAAGATTGCTACAGAAAGAAATTCTGACTAACACAGTCACGGTCTCACGGCCAGTACCAAAACCTCCCTGAAATTATTGGAGTCTTTCCATGGACTTAAATAGACTCTGTCTTTCTGCCATAGTGAAATGAACTTATGGCTAGCACCCAGAGTTCAGGAAAGCCCAGAGGACAAGATCCTGACCTTTCTATGCCTAACAAGGGGAAAGCAAAAAAAAAAAAAAAAAAAAAAAAAAAAAAAAAAAAAAAAAAGAGAAATAAAAGAACAGTAAGGGGGGAGGGCAGCAGGCAGGAGAATGGTGGAAGCATAAAGGAGAGTAGCAACTTTGGGCTATGTACCTCTTGTAGAAACTGATAGGGAAGGGAATAGAGATGATCAAAGGAAGCTGGGTCAAAGAAGAGGGAGGGAGGAAGAAGGACCTGGCACAGCAGAGGGAAATTGATAACACAGTTGGCAGCCCCTTCATGGAGCTCTGATTAGAGCTGCAAGGATCCAATGTCCTCCAAGTACCTCTCCCACTTTCCTATTCCTATTGCAAGTTCCAACAAAACTGGAAGCAAAAAACCAAAGATGACAAAGAGAAAGCTTTTGCACTGGTGGCAAGAAATAAGTTTGCTAGTTATGAGCAAAAGAGAGAATGCAAATCACATACCAATAAAATATAGTTTCTTGAATTCATAAGTTAACACTGAAGAGAAGGTTTTAGCTCAGAAAAACACTTGGTGTTTATAGTGAAAGACACATAATCCAAAAAGATTATTAGCTATGGGCATGGTAAAAATGGTCCTCTATTAGTCACGAGCGTGCGTGAAGCAGAATGGGTAGCCTTAGAAAGGGATTATGAGAAAAGATGGGGAAAAAACAGAACACCCACGTCAGAAAACTGATGAAATCCACAATACTAATAAGCTTGCATTAAAAATATTTTAACCTAAGACTGAACTAAGAGAGACTTAAAATTCTTTGTCCTGGGAGATGGTGAGCAGACCAGCTTTAGTTATTGATGAAGACAGTTCCTCACCCAGGCATGGGTCATGGTCCAGATGGCAGATGCTTCTTAGAGATTTCACCAACAGTGACTTGAGTGGAAGGGTTTTGCCTCTCTTCCCCTACCAGTCAGTCTAAGCACTAATATTTATTCAAATGGGATAAACAGTAGAAACAATTTTGGAAGAAATAGAAAATCAGTTTATTAGGACTATGGAAATTCAATGCCAGGTATTTAAAAGTATAATCAAGCCACTTAAGTCCACTCATAACATTTAGATTCTGTTTAATTCCTAATGTATTTTTGTAACTGATTTTTGATAAATCAGGCTTTTAAAAATTTTATGTAAACAGTTCTTTGGATTTATATGCAAATAATATCCTTTGTAAACTGAAATCTTGGCATCTCTTCCTTCCACAGTGTACATGTAACCTAACTATTTATACATCAGATTATTCCTAGATTTTTTGATGGTAAATAGCATCCAAAGAAAGGAAAATGCTACCTTTTGGTATTCCACTACAATAAACCTTTAGAGATCACAAAAATTCCCTCTGTTAATATTCTTGCAAGAAGGCTAATCTGAACCTGAAGAGTTAGCTCAATTTTTTTTTTCCGGTTGTTTGCTTAACATACGCATAAAGAACAATTTGGGAAATTACCTACATTATGCATGAGGTACTTCAAAGACTGCTAGAATTTGTCAAAACATGTCATTTTGCAATGTTTCCAGTTGACCAAAGTGGTATTCTTAGCTCCAGCTGAAGTAAGACACCTGAATAGAACAAAATTCAAAACAGGCAACAAAACAACCTCTTAAAGACTTGCTGATCTCCCATCTCCTTTTCTACAAAAAGGGTAAGAACCTTTCATTTTCTTATGTCCCCATCCTGCTATGGCACTGTGTGCTTCTTAAACTTCTCAAGACACTTGTTTTTACCCACTCCCATTGAAGCTTTCACACTTACATGTTTGCCCTTGTGCTACAGATATTTTCATCCCTGTCCAGAAATTTGAGTGGTCAAAAAAGTCAAAGAGGCTACAGAAAACAAAAGTCACAGTCTGAGTTAACAGGGTAAGCAGTGAGACAACAATTTGGCACAGCTAGCTTTAAATATAGTGAAAGGCCCAAAAATGGCCTGTCAGAGCAAAAAGTCTCTAACCTCACCTTTTAAGAGGAGCAGAGATTCAAACTTTATCTTGCGTCACCTCAGATTTCCAAGAGATCTTCCCACACTCCACTCTGTGGGTGATTGAAAGCTGTAATTTCAGTTAAATGTCAATAACGCTCATTCTGTATTTTGGTGCACTCTATAATTCCAAGCTCCTACAGAGGCTTTTAGGTCTACTTAACTTCATTTATATATTTCTCATGGTAAAGAATCAAAAAACACTCTGAGTAAAACATTCTGCTTAGCATACAGGAATATATAAAACTCCTCCAACAACACATTACTACATTAGGTATCACACTGCAGGTCTAACATCATGTCCCACAATTTTTAGCTAGTATATTCTACATAAACACCCTCAAATATCACCATTTTTAGCTAGTATATTCTACATAAACACCCTCAAATATCACATCTGAAATGCAAACATACAGGGTAAGGCATAATGAAATAATATACTATGTATTTACCTAACATAATGGAACATAAATACAAAGCAATTTTTTTCTCATTAGCCAATTAAATCTTGCTCAAACAGGCACTATACATAGTTAGGCTTTAAGGAGATATTTTGAAGAGTTCAGACAGAGCTCTATATAATACTAAAATTTAGATAACAAGTGTAACAAGGTTCACCTGGGGACACTTTTAGCTCATTCCCACATACATTCTTGAAATGTACTTTGTCCCTTGGTGGTACAGAAGCAAATTAACAACCTGGGAAATCTACTACGGAAAACAGAAGGTGTACATTAATTTCACACATAATTATTAACTAATTTGCTCAGGCTCTGCCAGAATAATCAGCACTTGAACAGCTTCACTTGTTCTCAATGAGCCTCTGCAGCTCCTGTGTTTAAAATTCCAGGGGGGCAGAGTTGCAGCAGGATGAATAGTAATGATTGTAGGGAACTTGAGTCTGGCTTGGGCATATTTTCCATGGGGCCTGTGCCACAGTCCTTTATAGTACCAAGAATGACAAGGATACTAATGCTAGGGCAGATAGGTTTAATTTCTTTCTGACAGATGTGCTAACTAGCATAAAACTGAAGGGGAGGATGATGCAGGTGAAGTTAGGCCATTGGTTTTGTGTTGCTGTAAAATCGTAACAGTATTAAGACAAAGTGTTTTTCACACTGGAAAAAATTACTCAGGACAAATGAATTTGCTTGATGTATTATGAAACATATTATGAAAGGCTTTGATGCAAATAATATGTAGTGTTGGGAGATGACAGGTTCAACTAACATTAAATAAAACACAAATCATCTTTAACAGACAAATGATGTGAAAGGCCAACAGGAATTTTTCCACATGCTGCCTCTTTTGCAGGTAAAACTTCAAAACATACAGTACAAATAATCAGTTCCTTGTATGTTTGATCCAGATTGCCTTCCACTTCCTTCTGTACCCCATGCAGGTTTTAATTTGCTGTAACAGCTGTCTGATAAAAAGTCTTACATTTACACAAAATAAGTGAAAATTTGAAAAAACCATTATGCTTATTTAAAGATACAAACATCTTCTACATCTTACCTTCATTATGATATCCTAGGTAACAGAAATTGATATATAACCTGCCATTGACCTAGAAAAAGAGGCACATGTGAAAAACGGAAGACATTTAGGACAAAATTAAGAAGATCTGAAACTGAAAATTAGGGTGCAGCCTCCTGTTTGGCTCTTAAGACTCAAAATGCCTACACACCTCTTTACACTTCAGTCTCACAGTGTCCACTGACAGAATACAACTCAGCTCTAGAAACTGGGAACTCAAATTCTGCTCCTAGGAGAACTTTTTAGTGGCTGAGAAGCAGGCAGGCTAGGCTGAGCAGGGCTTTCCTCTTCTGCTGAAGATTTGTGAAGGAGGTCATGATTTGCCAAAGAGGGAGGGAAAGCCAACAGGTGGAAAATTGACTCTGCAGAGACACTTGGGTAGGAGTGAGTTGTGGGACTGTCTCTGTTGTCCGGACTGATCATCCATTATATGTTAAACAGTGACTGGACTTAATAAAAAGAATAGTACCAACACTCCAACATCAGTACTTTACCACAATGCTACAATCAAGCTTCATCACTGTGTAAGATTTTAAAGACTTTGTAATTCGTTTGGGAAAGGAATGCTTTCCTTCCCTTCTCTGTGGAGCTCACAATATGGAAAGCTAAAAGAGAAAGATTTGCCTAAAAAAAAAAAGGAATTTCGATGGTTCCTTTTGGCTCTTAGGTCCCATTCTAGAATTAAGTCAACAAAATGAGAGCCACACAGTACATTTCTGCAAAGGTCAGCTCATCTCATTAAGCTTAGGATCATATCATAGAACAATAGAAAATTTATTTAGTCTCTAAATTTACTCTCTTAGCTAAGTATTTAGTCTTTGATGGATAGGAATTGGGATGTTCTGGTTAACATGCAAAAAAAAAAAAAAAAACAAAAAAAACCTGCATGGGGTAAATAAAAGAAAGAATAAATAGTTCTAGTCTGCAAAGTGACATACTTGGCATCCATTGCCTCCAGAAACAATTAAGAATGTGCAATAACACTCAGGAGTGATCTTCAAGCAACCTGTGAGGCAAAGCATTACAAATATAAACTAACTTCAAAAGATAAGTAAAAACCATAAAGTCCTAGCAGAGCTTATTTACTGTTTTATACCAAGACCTCTGCTTCCATAAAACTTTGCGGAATTGCACCTAATTTATCATAGGTTATTTCTTGAATAAAAACTAGGAAGAAAGGTAATAATAATTTCCCTATAATTTTATATTATTTTCATCACAGTAGGTAACCTACCTATAATAAAAATCCATCAACTTTGTTTTGTAGTATTATGATTATTGTATTGAGTTATATGCAATATAATACACATCAATACCATATGGTGCATAAGCAGTAAAATAGAGAGCATGAAACACAATGGTATTACAATTATTTAGGGCTATAAGCACTATAAAGCATCAGAATAGCTAGCAAAATTATTCTAAAAACTAAGCAGGTATTTTTAAAATGTTCTGAGAGCTTTGCCAAGAACTACTCATCTGTGAGTATATCCTCCTTTCTCCTTAAAACTGAGGTTGAATCTTCCACTGGTGTATTATGATAGATACATCAGCATAAATCAAATTAATAAACCTACAACAGCCTAGAGTCTACATCCACATGGATTCTTCCCTCCAGCTACTCTATTATTTTCCAATGCAAGCTCAGGAACCTCAGTTAAGCAAAAAAGAGTGCACCAAAAGGGAATCAGACTTTAAAATAGTAATTATCACATTCTCAGCATACTTTGCATACTACAGAAGTGCTCCAAGGATTCCAAGCAGAATAATCAGCCTCCAATAAAATCACAAGTTCACAAAACCCATCTGACAGATGACAAACAGATGAAGATTACACTCAGCCTTATTAAAACAGAATATGCTCTCATTTGCTTTGACTGTAAAGCCAGGTTATAAAATTCCAACCCCTATCAAGAGTTACTTTTATTCCAGAATCCCTGCTCTTTCTCCCACATCAGCACCAATTTGCACACTGCAGGTCTGGTGTAGTAAACAAGACCATTCACAAGTCCGAGAAAAAGATACCATCTGAATCAAGAGACCTGGGTCTCATCTTGTGAATTCAAATAAACTTCTAACCCAAGAGAACAGGGACTCAGTGTGTGCTTGTTCTGGCAGTTGTCCCATACAGGTGTATAAGTACAATTTCCTGGGTGGAGAAGATGGTTCCCTGACAAAAAAAAGAATGGAAAAGTTGAATTTTCTTAGCTGAAGAGGAGATGAGAGATCTGGACAGGCTGGACTGATGGACCAAAGCCAGGTGTCTGAGGTTCAACAAGTCCAAGAGCCAAGTTGTGCCCTTGGGTCACAACAACCCAGAAATACAGGCTGTATGATGAAATATACATTACAAAATTTGTAACAGTCAGTGAGCAGGTGTGTCAAGATATAGAAGTATTTGTCTTATTCCTCAGGAGTTTGACTGATAAAATCATCTCTCTATTGGAATTTCATTCACACTAGAAATATGAGTGAAAAAATATTAAATATTCTTCTTGATAGAGATAATTTTTCATGTCAGAGTAATAGATTTGCAGATTCACTGAATCAAATTCATCCTTATCACTAAAATTCACTGGAATTATATTGAGATGAGGGTGGCATATTGACTTCAATAATACAAAACGACAACACTTTCAAAGAAATTAGATTCATCATCTCAAGGAATGGGTGTTACTAATAAGATTCCATTGAACAACAAATTCTGCTATACAACAATCAAAATAAATTTTTATTAAAAGACCATATTTTGTGTATGAAGGCATTCAGGACTGGTGTTTTTCTTCATCTATTTTTCTTTATTTCAGACACTGTATTTGTTCAGAGAATTTCAAAAAACTTTTCTTAGATGTAAAATTCTCTTAAGATCACAGATATTATCTAAGCAAAATAAAAGAAAAAAGTAAAAACAATTGTTTTCTGGAATTTAAATAAACAGTGTTGCTACCAAGCAATGCTTTTACTATTTCTTTAAAACATAACTTTGAGGAGAAGGTCACCGTTTGCTAGGACACAAAATATTTGAAAAATAAAGCACACAGTTCATGTCGCTGAAAGTACACAAAGGAATAAAGCGTGGCAATGGATGGGCCAAATTCTGTCTTCCTGAGCCTGTTTTATGAAGAGTATGGCTTCAAACAAGAGCACGATTTGCTTACTTTTCAGGCATTTTACAACATTCCAAAAATGAACAGAACAAAGTTATCTGTGCGTCACATCTGACTAGATTAATCTGTACTTGTAGAAGAGACTCTTACAAGAAGACCATAACTTATATTAACAAGAGAATATAAAAGAACAGCTTACATAGCAAATGTCTCCAGTATTTGACTCCCTGCAAATATTAAGATTACAGACAGCACTTGGTTGATGATGCAGGAAGGAAACTGTATTGTGTTTGATGCTGGGATTTAGAACTATAGCAGGATAAGCCACTGGACAAAGAAAGCAATAGTTTATCTGGATGGGTACAATTTCCAGAAGACAAATGGAAAACAGGAAAGAGAAGGTGTGGTGGCTGAACACTTAAACCACAAGTAAAAATATCACTTATGAAGGCTTTGTAGTAATAATGGTGCAATAAAGGAAGTGATAGCAATGACACATTTTAGAGAAATCTGAGAGGGAGCAGAAATGAAAAGAGAAATAGCAGTCAGTGTCTGCAAAAGAATATCACATCAGCAGCTCAGAGGAGCTGATGAATGAATTCTAAAATGTCAATGTGACAAGTGCGGGAATTAATGCTGGTCTTGAGAGGAAGTCTGAAGTTACTTTAGCAATACTTTACTAAGAATTAACATAAATTGAGAAATTATGAAAATATTCAACTTCAGGACATCAAAGTACTGTTTTGAGAGGTAGCACAAACAGTCATTGGTAAAGACAAGAAAAAAGATAGACAATTCTAAGGCACAGGAATACTCACATACAACTACTAAAAGGCCACCAAGTTTGCTGAGCAACCTCTTTAAGAAGCACAGTGTAATAAATTATATCAGCGTAACTTAAAATTGTAGCATTTCTGTTCCACACATATTTAGGAGTGGAGATTACTTTAAAAAAAAATATAATTTCCTCCTTACTTTTCTCTCAGGATGAAACATTTAGATCTGAAGACATGCAAGGATTAGGGAGTCCATTTCAACCAGTGAAGACTCACAAGAAGGCCCCTGTTTATGTTTTGCATTTTCTTTAGAAGCATGGACATTGGCAGCTGTGCAATTGACAGAATCACAGAATAGGTAAGGATAGAAGGCACCACTGGAAGTCATCTGGTCCAGCCTCCCTGCTCAAGTCAGGTCATCCTAGAGCACATGGCACAGGATTGTGTCCAGATGGTACTTGAACATCTCCAGTGACGGAGACTCCACAACCTTTCTGGGCAGCCTGTTCCAGTGCATGGGCACCTAAGCAGTAAAGAAGCTCTTCCTCATGTTCAGGTGGAACTTCCTGTGCATCACTTTCTGCTCACTGCCTCTTGTCCTGTTACTTGGCACCACTGAGCAGAGCCTGAGTCCCTCCTCTTGACACCCTCCTTTCAGATACTGATAGACATTGATAAGGTCCCCTCTCAGCTGTCTCTTCTCGAGGCTGAACAGGCCCAGCTCACTCAGCCTTTCCTCTTAAAAGAGATGCTCCAGTCCCCTCATTATCTTCATAGCCCTCTGCTGGACCTGCTACAGGAGCTCCATGTCTCTCTTGTACTGAGATGCCCTGCATCAAAGTTGCATTTCTGGGACAGCAGTACCAGTACTTGGGCCCTGGTCCTGGATGCATTGTGAGAGCAGCCTGGAGCTGACAGAAGACTTGCAGGCAGAAAAATCACTTGACATAATGCAATTTTGTTAGTGAAAGGCAAACGGGAGGAAAGCCCTACTGCAGAGATGTCACTGTGGGCTTCCGTGATCCTCCATTTAAATTGCAGTGTGATCTGCTACTCCCTGACCAGGCAACTGATAGCAAAATGTAAGGAGACAAAGGTTCTCTAAATTATTTCAATACTTCTAATGTTGATGCAATTGACTTGCCTCAGTAACACAAGCATTTCACCACAATGCAGTGTACAACATCTGATGCAAAAGGAGAACTGTTAAAGTTTCTTTTTAAATAAAACCCTGTGATGCTGTGAGGTAGTTGGCCTGAGTGGCTCTAGCAATGATTTTAAATGATTAAGATCAAATGCAGGAAAGGAACTGAAAGAAGCCTTACAGACAGGCTATAATCTTCCTTCACTGATCACACACAACACTTGTAGTGTTTTGAACTGCTAATGTAGTGCCCACAAATGAACTTAGAGTTCACTTCAGAGAAGGCATACAATACAGGCTTCAGTGAAGACAATGTAATGGATAATTTTAACTTCAAGCAATGGTAATTTGTTAATTAAAAATATTTCATACTTTAGGAATCCTCCTCTAGGTTACAAATTTTTATCATACAGAAGAAGAAGCAATTCTAACACTTCAGGTCAACATAGTTTCTTCATATTTTCTAGTGATAATGTACATCTACAATATGTACAATGTCTACGACTACAAATCTATGTCATCAAATTTTGATTTAAGCATATGATTAATACTAATAAATAAAAATACATTTACATTGAAAGAAATAGTGTCTTAGAGGTCAATAGGTTCAAAAGTCAGACATTCACACAACTCCTGAATACTGCTGCCACCTTCAGGAAACACATGATAAAAAAGGACCAAAATATTAATTACAAAAGAAATGAAAAATAAAGTCAAGATCTGTGACACCACTTGGCTATTATGTTGTTCTTCCATGAGATTAGTTTTCATAATGGCTTATAAAGATAATTTTATTATTCTCAATTTCCAATAAAGACAAGTCTGATGCTAAGAGAACTGCCTAAGGTCACTCACAGCTAGTAACACATGTCCTTCGCTCCTTGAAGTTTTGCCAAAAGAGAGTAGTGTATCAGAAAATTATTTTATTGGCATTTGGATATTTATATTGTCATTGAAGCTCATTTTGTCTTTGATTCTTTTACGTAGTTACTTAGCATTGCAGTATAGATTTTATCACCTGAGTTCCAGTAGTTACTTTTGCAACCACAAGCAGAGCATCTATTGAAAACTGCGTCATAAAATACAGATGGAAAAATCAGTACTTATATATTCACTAAGTTACATTTTTAATCAATAGCATTCCTGACTGGTATTGGACAGGCTGGTTCAGAGCTGGTGCTTTACAATGTTATGTGGGAGTCCTATTGATTTCCTGCCAGTTTCTCACTTTTCAGGAAAAAAAAGAGATCAGAAACAGCAAAGTAAGATCTTCGGTTTTTTTGAAATGTCAGCATAACTGAAGTTTAATAACCAAATAAGCAAACTGACCCAATTTATTTTTGGATTCCTATAATAGTTTACATGCATCTCATACCAGCTTAGCTCTCAACAGGTACATACAAAGTCATCGGATGTAACTTTAGACCTGTCAGGACACTTTACATTTTTCCTGTTATGGAACTGATACAAATTCTGTTTGCATGGGCTTTTAACACAAGACTTCTAAGTGCAGCTGACAGCATAAGTGCTCCAGCCTGCAACCCTCATGACCATTTACCCACCAGTTCCTTAGAGTTTGTTTTAACGGAAACATCTATCCAAGGGTTAGTATTTCCCCAGAGTGCACAGGGAGGAAAGGACAGATGGTCTCCAAAACAGAAAATTTCCTTTGGAGATTATTTAAAAATATTTTCCCATCAGCAGTAATATTTTAAGCAGTTTCCTTTTTGATATTTATGATTAGATTATGATCTAATGATGTCTTAAAACATGTTCATTGTTCTTCCAAATTTGGGAAACTGCCATAAACATGACATGAGAGGGCAACAAATGCCACAGCATTCAAGGGTTGATGAAGCGTCCTCATCTGTTATTTGGAGGCTCAAGAACTGCTTAAGGGATGTCAGTGTGCAGAAAGGTGGTGAAGACTTCTTGTGCTACCTCCAGAACCAGAATTCACACTTACTTCTCCTTTCCTAACTCATTTATTCCTTTTCATAGCTTAGTCCCAGTTTGAGAAACTCTAAAGTGAGGACACCTTGGCTCCCTCTGATCCTGATTTAGCTCTGAAATGGGAATATTGAAAGTTGCTTTTGTTTTGGTTTGGCTGGGTTTGTCTTAGTCTAATGGAGTTTGCCTTCCCTTTTAGTTCTTTGGCATATACTCCTTTGAAAACTATATCAGCCAAGGAAAGGCTGATAAACTGAAACTTCAATAGATACTGGCTATGCTAAATTTTTAAATCAGATACTAAACCCCAGTTCCTTTAGTAGGTCCTACATACAGAATTGGTGAAAATCTTAGCTAAAGAGACTTGGAGAAACTAACAGCTGTGCATCAACTACATAAAATCAGAATTTCTCCACACCTTTGTGTGTCATCCAGAAAAAGAGTGGTCTTGCTGGAGGTTACAGTGAAGGAAAAAAGTCAGAAGGAGCAGAAAGAGGGAAGAGAAATTATGTCCCTGTCGTAATGACATATGCACCAACACAAGCTGTTTCCACTACTACCACCAGGTGTAAAGAAGATTCCTCTGTTTTCCACAGTTTCCTTTTTTTCTGGTCTGCCACATTGAAGATACTGCAGAAACATTTTAATTTTACAGAAAGTCGGCATAAACCGATAATTCAAATTTTGGGACATGTTCAGGGTATGGGAAGAAAACCATATAAATTAAATTAAATTTCTCTATAATACTTAAATTACTCACACACCAGCAATGCTTCACAGTTTGAAACTCTGCTTACATTATTTGCTACACACTCTAAGAATTTGTGTATTTGTTATTTCCTTTAAGTTTCTAAAACTATAGAAGTGAGCACTGTGACTTTCTAAGAATGCTGAGATCTTATGAAAAGTTATTTGTATCTTGTGCCTTCCTGAACTGGGGTAAGGAGCCAGGCTTTCCTGTTTGTACAACCTAGAGAGAACATTTGGAATATTTTTACCAAGGAGAAAGAGTTTCTAGAGTAAGAGAGAGTGGAATTTTACCAGTGTGAAATCCACATGAACAATTTCACAGTGATTGAAACCTCTCTCATGTGACAGACATCAATCCATGCAAACATACTGTACTTCAGAACAGTGTTGTTCACTCTGGAGTATTACAGTCAGTGTGTCTGCCTGGATGTATCCCAGTAATCATGACCAACAGCATCTGAGGTCTGCCTCAGATGGGGCAGAAAGGGCTCCAGGTTCCAATGGCTGTAAAACATGGCTAAAGAAGCTGGATGCAATACAGAAGGTGGGAGAGAGTAGAAAGGAATGGAAGGATTTCAGGAACATCACAAGCATCACAAGATCATCTTTCTGTGATGCCACTACTAGTGCAACTTTTTAATGTGTTTTATAAGATAGGGAAGGCTTGTTAAAGTGGAGGCTCTTTCAGTGAGGACTTAGTAATGCTGAACACTCTGTACATTGTTCTTTGTCAATTCCTTATCAGCTATGAAACTGAGATACTGTCACTTGAATCAGCGCTTGTGAAGTGATAAAGGAATTAGAAGTGTTGGTAGGAGGACAGAAAAGAAGCAAACCATTCTGTTGCCTGTGAAGGGAGAGCCTGGCATGGATGTGGAATAAGCTGCTGTCATTTCTAGTCCAACAGTGCACTTAGAAGATGGGGAGAGTGCATGGCCAAGCTAACAGGACTCTGATCAGTTTATTGGAGCTCCTTTGCAAGCAGACAATTTTTCCAATTTTATTTGTGGGTGCCTGTGGGCACTGGCCACATCCGAGCACTTAAGAGCTCACTGCTAAAGGTGTCACAAAAACTTTGCTGCAACTGATCAAAATCTGGTTTCTGAGAACCGGCAGTAAGAGAGTTTTGCGTCGCTCCTGAATCGTCCCTTTTCAATAGAAATAATGCAGTTTACAAGCCTAATTCTACTGTGCCAGTGGATCCCCACAACTAAGTAGAGCTCTGTTAAATGAAGGGGCTACAGGTCCAGTTAAAGGAACAAGTCCTCATGGAAGATTAGTGTTTAGTCCCTTCTATTATCACGGAAGATAAACATTTAAAGGACACATCACCATGGAACATTTGCATCACCCAACATCAGAATCATTAGAAAAAGGTGGGAGGGAAGGATAATAATGCACTATATAACAACTTGCAAGCGCTGACAAACATCGTTATGAGTGTTTACAGTAATCAAACGCTGGTTTATTATAGCTGACCTAATAGAAATTACTTCATATCGAACTGCTTTTGCTGGCTTTGTGCTATGCATTTATTTGTTGGAGAGAAAAAGAAAAAAAACAAACTATTTGATATCTTTGTAACATTTCCTTCTCCACAGGAGGGAATAGAGAGTTAAACAGGACTGAGAAACGCCTTGCCTTTCACTGTTTTATTTACTGAGACAACTAGCTCCCCTGCTGATATAAATTGGGAATAACGCCATGACTCTATTCCTTTGGGAAACCTGGGGGCCACCACCCCGGGCTGAACAGAGGGGAGCCCGAAGCCAGGGAGCGCTGGCTACTCCCGAGCTCTGCCCGTACCGTCAGCCCATCCCGCTGCCCTCGGAGCGGCTCCGCCCGGAGCCCTCACGGCGGCCGCCCCGAGTCACCGCCATCCCGAGCGGCCTCTCGCGATGTTTCCAGGGCCCGGCGAGAGTCGTCGGCGGCGCCGCGGTTGCCAAGGGCCGCGGCCGCCCGAGGTGAATCCCGGCGGGCCGCGGACAGGGAGCTGCCCCGGGGCTGGGCGGGACGGGGAGTGCGGGGATGGAGCCGCCCTGGGGCTGGGCGGGACGGGGAATGCGGAGCTGCCGGGGCGGGGGCGAGCGTGGCGGAGCTG
The DNA here is from genome assembly GCF_963662255.1 of Cinclus cinclus. Classification (NCBI taxonomy): domain Eukaryota; kingdom Metazoa; phylum Chordata; class Aves; order Passeriformes; family Cinclidae; genus Cinclus; species Cinclus cinclus. The sequence goes on along the minus strand of NC_085048.1, from coordinate 49,776,359 downwards.
AGCGGGTGCGTGGGGCGAGCGCGTCCGAGGTGCCGGGGCAGAGCTCGCCCTCGCTGCCAGCGGTAGCTGAGAGAGGCGTAGCCCGTCCCGACGCTTGGGAAGAGACCTGCTGCTCTCCCCGTGCGGGGCTTGTCCTGGGAATCCTGCTTGCTGCCCAGCCCTGGTGCGCAGCCGAAGGACCGGGAGGTAGAGTGCCAGGAGGGGCGGGGATTCCCGCACTGCTCGCATTCTGGGAGCTGCTCTCCTCGGTTTGTTGCTAAAGTTGCCTCCTTGCCCAGGCAGGGAGTGTGTAAGGATAAGTGCTGACGACAACAGGCCCCTTCTGAATCGTTGTCTGAGTTGTGGGGCAGGATTTGCATTTGGGATAGTGCCAGGACCTTGAAAAGACTGCCCAAACCGGCCTTTGGTTAAAGTTGTAATTTAGGGAGAAAACGACCATTTAAATGTTGCCCGGAAACTGAATGGGGTATACGTGCCTGCTGGGAAATAACCCCCTAAGCAATAACTACAAAAAAATCAACCACAACAAGCCACAAACTGTTACCTAAATGGAATGTAAGATATTTATTTTTGTTAGTGATTACACAAGTTAGGTAAGAGTTTTTTCAAGACGACCTGGAGGTGAAGCTGCAATACTCTCATGATTTCCCTTTATGAATAACCTAAGCAGGGCTTTGCACTGACTGCCAGCCAGTATCTGAATACCTTGCACTTTTAAAAATTAGTTATACCAAAATACTTGTTTGTTTTTTCTGTTTTCTCCAGGGATCAGGATATTGTCTGATGTTTGTATAGACCTAAAAGTGCATTGACTTTGATTAAGTATCTTGAGAGTCTGTAAGAAAAAGAGGGCTGCAAATCAGCGAGTTAAGATTATTGCAAGGGATTTGGGATGTTTTGTTTGCTTGCTCTGAGTTTAGTTTAATGAAATTTCTGGTTAGATGACTGAGCTAATATTGAATAATGATAGATCAAAATAAAATGTTCAGCAACTGTGCAACTTACCACAGAAAAGTGCTACCTTGATGAATTGTTACTTTTCATAAAAGTGAACTCTTCCAGCTGGTGCAATATGGTGCTTTTTTTTTTCTCCCCCCCTTTCCTGATTGATACTGTTTGATACTTGGACAGTAATTTACTATATTGTCTCTTCCAAGTGTGTGTGTATTGCTTATGCACAGGTGCTTAGAGAGTCTTTAATTTTTAATTCAAAAAAGTCAAACAACTCTAAATAATTTTTCCTTAAATAGGCTAGAAATATGTAAGCGAAAACTGCCACTGAGGTTTGAAAGTATTCCATGGCATATAAAGATTTTTAAGCCATTGGTTAATCAAACTAAGAAATGAGCTTGTGTATTTTTTTTAAATTTATTTTATTTTATTTTAGCTCTTAAAAGTTTAGCTGACATCTGTCTTCTGGACATGACAGATGTTTCCAGTTTGTCATTGCTTCTTCTCCCAGCTTTTCCCAATAATTTCTGTTTAATTTGACAGCACTCTGTCAGGTCACTGCTGTTGATTAGTGCAGGGCAATTAAACTATTCTGATAATTCCATGGCCCTTGCAAAAGCTGACAGCAGTTTCAGTCATGGGAACAGCTACAGCTCTGACTAGAGGGATTCCAAAGGCAGAACTGAGTAGTAATAATGGATGAGAAGCAGATGAGAGACTATAAAGTTTTCTTATGATGCAGTCATTACATCTGTAAAACTTTCCCTCCCTTTTTTTTTTAGGTTATTGTGTGGTCCTGTACTTCTGTGATTGGCAAGTACAAATAGGATTGTTCAGGCTTTTCTTAATGTAATACCTCCTTTAAGAATATTATGCTACCATATTTTTTTAGTTTTAGTGAACCTGATTTGATTTTTTCTGTTTTCAGTTTGTCTGAAGATAAGCTCTATCAAATATTTCCTGTCTGTGATTGTATCTTTTGATAGAAAATCCTGTTGATAACAGTAAAAAAGTGGCAATTTAAGGTATTTATGCTTTTCTTAGCATCTTGAGGAAAAACAAAACTATGACAGTTTCTCATTCTTCTATTTGTTTTCTACAGATGTCTCATTTTACAAGTGAAGATGAAGCTCTGTTGCAGTCTATGCTTAGACAGTTGCTGCAGAGTGTGAAGGAAAAAATCACCGGAGCCCCATCAGTAGAATGTGCAGAAGAAATTCTCTTGCATTTGGAGGAAACAGATGAGAATTTTCACAAGTACAAATATTTTTTGCTGTTTTTAGCCTTTTGAAGAAATTGGTATATGTTAAACTGTACTATTGCTGAGAAATGTCTACACTTTATATTGCTTTATAAATGTGTGTTTATTTATACATATATAGATATTCCTGTCACTAAACAACTCTCAGATTATGCTAATTTAAATAATAGAATTAATGTTGCCATTTTCTAGGTTTGCTTTTTTTCTGATCCGCCCTTGGTAATATATTTTTACTGTAGTAGTAATTCATGAGCTGCTTATGAGAAAGGAATTTATGTGATGTGATGCATGTGCACACATAATGTACTAAATGCACATGTGAAAAGGAGATAGAAAAAGCAGTCACTGAAGACTCTGAATATATTTGACACCTGCTAGACAACATTGTCTTGTTTTTCAGAATACAGTACTTTTTCAGAGGGCCGTTTAGCTTCCATTTTTGGTTGTTCTCTCTGGCCTATATTACTGAACATGTCTATCTTATCTGTCTATTCCAATCATTCTTTCCATTTGTTTTAAGTAAAAGAGAAATGTATCCCCATCACACTTTTGTTAAATCAGATTTGAGTGTGACTTCTCATACTAGATTTCCATATCCCACGCTCCTCTTTCCTTTCCATGATGTTATAACTTGATTATTTTTTTACTACATGGGAGATTTTTAGTACACATTTTATGACAAGCCAAGAGAATATCAGGCTGAAATGACGTGAAGACATTTTAATAAGGAACAGAGCTCTGTGACCTCACTTCTTCTGAGAAAGCTGATTCTCAATCAGTTTTTTCAGGAGTGGCACTAGTTACATTCTCTTAAATTTACCTAGGTATTGCCATTCCTTTGTCAGTGGTAGGGTTAGGTAAAAGTAAATAAGTGAAATAGAACTAGTGTTTATCTAAAATTTCACTGTAATTTTAAAATCTTGATGCTTGCATGTGTTCTGAAGATTGTTTAACAGGTATTTTAGCTCAGTTTTAGTTTTTGTTGCAGATTATATTGGGTTATGCTGTTGCTTGTCCTCTTGTGAATTTTTAGTGGTAGGTTGCAGGGTGACAAGCATGAGAGTAAAAGAATTTGTTTGTAAACTTGTCAAAGTTGAAAGACACATAATTTTGAAAGGAAAATAAATATTTAGAGAAGATATATACAATAAAGCTCAAACAAAAAAAAAAACCCTGAAATTATTTATGCCATTTTTTTTCTGAGAACCTAATGGAATACCAAGGGTGGAGGGAGTAAATCTGTAAGTGGTTGAAGCAATGCCTATATAGCTTTTCTTTTTACAGCAGTGAAAGCTTGACATCCATTACTCATTCTTGTAGAGAAAAATTGGTGTTCCTAAGGATACTTTATTTTCATGAGAACAGTTTTAGTTCAAATTTAATGGAAAATCAAATTATCTTTAAATTCAGAACATGAGGATTGCTGTCTGGTGCTGCAGTATTTCTTCAGGTATTCTTGTCTTGTTTGTGACCCATGGCAGTGCAGACTGGTTTTCATGGAAAGTCAAAGAGATCATATGGTCATTTGTAAGTGAGGTCATTAAGAAAGCTTCTCCTTAACCTATCCATCCCCATTGCAAGCTCTGTTATTGGTACCGTGTGCTTTTGGACTGTCCAGTGCTGTACTTCAGCTCAGCATTTTGAGCAGTACTCTTTCTGCCTCATGCTTATTTTGACTCAGTATTTCTACTAGATTTTGAGGCTTTACTTTACCCTTTGTTCACACTTTGATGTAGAAAAGACAGAAATACAGGATCCTTAGAAGGCTAATAAAAAGGAAAATTGAATCAAGTACAAAACTTCTCTGCAGTGGCAGACATCAGTATTTTAAATTATATAAGTAGAATTTTTTCTGTTACATTAGAGGTATTTTTAACCCCACCCCATGTGTGATTCCTTTGTAAATCCTAGCAGATCAGTCTGAATTGTTTCTGCTTGTGAGGAAGTAGTACTGTCATTGCTGAAACACATAATTGTAACAAAACATGTCTAAGGTGGAAGAATAATGCAGAAGATGAAGACTAGGACCTCAGACATAAAAGTAGAGGTGTGAATAGTGATGTGGTTACTGTATATTTCAGAGTGAAGGAGTCACTGCAAAAACATACCCTGAAGTGTTTCCCTTATAAAACAAAGGGGCGACAGTTTCATGAAAGCTTTCATGCAGTGGAGAGTTGTGTGCAATTTCACAAATGAAAACAGAAGTAAATGTGGTTTGCATCTTTCTTGAGATGTATTTCTGTTACTTTCAATGAGAACAAGAATGGAAAGGGAGGGGAAAAGAAAGATATTGACCCATGTGATAGAACCTGAGGTAGGCAATCCAGTGAGGAAGTATCTATCATGATATAATTTTATGTGCTTTGTTGTTTGTTTTTTGGGGTTTTTTATCTAAGTTAACACGAAGTAGTTGCACATCTACTTTTGATACAAGGAAAATAAAATTATGCATCTATTGTTACTATGTCATTACTTTTTTGTGTGTTTCTGTTTGCCTTGCCCCTTATACAAATCACAAAGCTAGCCAAAAAGAAAAGTTGATTTATTCTGAGCTGTACTCTTTAGCAATTTCTATAGCTAATATAAAGTTGGAGGACCCCGGGAGAGTCTTTAGTTTGAGATCTCCCTCTGATTATTCTATTCTTTTAGCAAGTTTCTGTGGGTATATGATCATAAGACTGCAAAGTGGTCAATCCTTGAATTTGGTATGTTTGTGTAATCACAGACAGCTGTTTTTTCAGTTTGACTGAGATCTATGTATTGTCATGACACTTAGAATTTCATAGGCAATAGGTGTTCTCATGTATTCTAATTTATAAATTGTGTCTTTTGTGTATCTTCTAATTTTAGGTAGGCATAATGTATAAGTAGTATTACCAGACAGTTTATACTCTAAGACAGTATTAATTTATGCTCTAAGACATATTCAGAGTACTATAAAGAATGTTTATTTTGGATTTTGAAATTTCTTGATACTCTTTGTCTACAAAACCTTAACCTTTTCTCTGAGTGAATTTTTACTTTTGGAAGAAACACAAAGTGAATTGTGCTATTTGGTGTAAACTAACTATTGGTTTTATTTTTTCTGTTTGGTGTTGTTTCTTCCTACAATATGCTAATAATGACCATATTGAAGAAAATCAAACTTTAATGTGTTATTTTACACTCCTGAAGTTTATTTCTATGCAGGTTATAAACTCTTATCTCAGGGTAACAGATCTGCTGGGAGAGAAGATAGTGATTGTTGATATAATGTTGAAAATGTTTCATGGTGAATTCAAGGAGAAATTACATTTTAACTTTGCATATTTCTTGCAGCTATGAGTTTGTGAAATACCTTAGACAATACATAAAAAATACTGTGGGACCTGTGATTGAAGAAGAAGCAGAAAAATGTACCTCTGCTCAAAATCAGGGTGAAATATCTGGCTATGACACACTTGTCCAACATCTTACTAAGAAGGCCCGTGAATCAAAAGAGTGAGTTTATACCTGTAATTCACATCTCTATTTCTTCTTTGTCTTAGTCTTGCTTTCACTTTTCCATAATGTGTTCTGAAAAAAAATAAGATGTGAACCAATAGCAATTCTGAACCTGTAACCAAAGTCAGTGCTAAGAAATTCATATATTGCCACCCTGCATTGCATTTTGTCATGCTTTCTGTCACCCTAGAATTAAGTTTGAGAATATTTGCATAATAGGTAGCAAATACGTGAATTTTTTGAGATATTTAGGATTTTAGCTTCAGTGGTCATTTATATGCGTTGCAAAATAAGAAAATAGGAAAATAGATGTTAGGATGACCATTTTTCAGATTATGCTGTTTGTATAATTTTGTTTCAAGGATCAGGACCTTAGGGTTTTGTGCTTATTAATATTAGTAGAAGAAACTCCAATGAACTAACTATGTATCTTATATTTTTAATTTGGCTTGTAGGAGGGTATTAAGGCACAACAAGATAATTTGTATCTTTGATGACTGTAAAAAAAAATTGTAGCATTAAAGTAAAAAAAAAATTGAAATAAAATATCAACTTTTTACAATAGGATGCTTTTCTGAAACATTTTTTATTTTTAACTGCTTCCCTGTGGATATTATTTTTTGATTTATGGAAATAAGATAAAACCCTGGTTTTGCTGAAAGAAAATTATTTTGTGTGCATGACCTGATCTCAAGATCTTGAATTAGGATAATGTGTTCACTTCTACTGATTCTGCTCAAAGTTAATAGCAAAAGAAAAATTGGATGTTGAACTGCAAGAAACAAACAGTAACAAGGATGAGAACTGGCCTGTTTTCTCAGGGGCAGATCCTCCATTTTGGTGGACTTATCTTGTTCTTTCTTCAGAACATCCCAAAATAGAATTATGATAGTGGCATTTCTTTGAATGGTTCTGGAATGGAAAAAAAGCAGTTTTATTGTAGTTTTAAAATATCATTAACTGAATCATGTAAGGTACATACATGTTTCCTTGCTCAGTTTGGATTTGCAGTTGGTATTGTAAATTCAATGAGTTCAATTCCAATTTGCATTTTGTCGTATTCAGTTATTCATGATGTAGCAATTTCTTTTTCTTTTCTTTTGTTTTCACATTTTGATTTTTGTGTTCTTATATATTAAAATCCTCTTTACTTTGAAGATACAGAGAAATGATGAATGCCTTGAAGAATGTCATGATGGTTGTGGTAGAATCTTTGATTAACAAGTTTGAAGAAGATCGCATGCACGATAAGGAGCTGGCTAGTAAAGCAAAGAAAGAGCTTCAGAGTGGCTATTACACAGACAACTGTTCTGACAGTGACTCCTCCTTCAACCAAGTACAATGGGTTTTCTCTCTATGTTATGAAATAATCATGATACTGCAAAATTGTTGAATTTCTGTCAGTGGAGTTGCCCTAGAGAAAGATTAATTTTTCCCGTCTTTGTTATTTCTTAAACCCAAATTATTTGCTTTTCTTTCAGTTTTAAGTTCTAAGCTTATACTAGCTAAATTAGTCATCATATGCTAGATGAGATCAGTATGATGCCCATATGCTTCAAAGTACCTATCCAAGTATGGTGAAGAAAGCTAAAATCATTACATAATCTAACTTTTGTGATTTTAGTTTAGAAGCCAAATAATGTGCAATTAATTTCCAGACCACTGTACTATGCTACATTTCTTGCTGAATAAATTATTATAAGGGATTTTTTTAAGATATAGGAAACTTTAAAGTAAAGCAAACAAAATATGTGATTTATATGTGTGATACATGTGATATAGTGATTTCATTATCTTAAGTTTAACTTTGGGTAAACAGCAGAAAACACTTGGAATATTGCCTTTACAGTAAAATTAGTGTAGATGTTGAAGTCCTATTATTATTAATTATTAAAAGTAAATTAGGTATCAGAAAGACTGATGACTTTAATCTTCAGGTGTTCAGTTTAATAAAATATACTGATGATCATTTTATAATGTGTATTACAGAGTTATGCATTCATGAGCCAAGAACAATTGCAGCTGCTTGCAGAAAGGCTTGACCCTAGTCAGCCCAAGGAAGTAAGTTTAAAAGCAGAAATGAAATGTTAATACAAATGAATGCTTATGACATATTGGAGAGCAGCCTGTATGTACATAAGAGTTCCTATGTACCTAAGTGGAAACTTTAATTTGTTGGTTTATCTCTCTTACCTTCAGTGCAGAAACTACTCTGCAGTGCAGTGTTTCATTGTAACCATCTGGTTCAAATACTATTGTTGCAGCAACTATTTAATTTTTTGGGGGGATCTATGTGCTATAGATTGGCATTTTTAGTTTATAAAAAAGTTGTTCCATGATAAATAAAGTTACCGAACGTTATTTGTTCTGTATACATGTCCCTTGCCCTTCTTGATAACTTCTGTGTTGCCCTTTGAGTTACCCCTGTCAGAAGAGAGAGATGCCTGCTGATTTGCCAACAACCTGCTGCCAAATGGAAAATGGAAATCCAAGTTAGGTTTGCTGTTGTGTCAGTGGCAGTACTAATTTGTCTCTCTAACCAACAATCAACACCAGCTGTTGGTATTTTTGAATTTTGGAGAAATACCAGTTTGAATGTGCTGTCTCAATAACACTTGTTTTGGCTTTTCTGGCAGTTGAAAAAGGCATGGTAGGCAGGAGGTGGTAAAAACATTGTGATGGAGTTTTATTAGAAAACCAGGTAAAAAGTCTGATGCTACTAAATGTTATTAAAATGTCCTACAGTTTCTTTCAGTAAGGTGGAATAAATTGCTAGAGATAACAGTTCTCTATGAATTGAAAGAAAGAAGTTACTTGAAACTATTTTGAATGCAGATGAAAATTCAGCAGAATAACATAATATCTAATAACTGTGTCTGCTTCTCCTAGCTGAGAGCTTTAGAGAGCTATATTCCCCAATAGCAAAATATTTGATTACAGGCAGAGAGTAGAACATAAACCTTGCATCCAGTATTGAAAACCCATTTAAAATGGTTTTATTGCTTCTTCGAATGAATGCATTTTCCCCAGTGTGATGTAGTGTTTTGTCTAAATAGCCATAAAAAATATAGCAGAAAATAAGTATTTGTTATTCCTTATCTGTTCTGCAGCCAGGTTCTGTTCCTTCCTGTCCACCCTTCCTGCCTCTGACTTGTTAATTGCATATTTTGGAGGTTGCTGTGAATGAATTTTTTTGGTGTTTATCTTTTTGACTGCTCCAGGTTCGCCAAGAAGCTTTGCAGACGCTGTGCTTGGCCCCTGCCTCTGATATCCTGAGCTCTGACAGTTGGCCAGGTTTGCGTAAGCATCTGACCATCTCTCTGGCAGATCCTGATACAGCATTCAGTGTAAGGGAATGTTTTTGTATGGAATTACCAGATTTGTACCCAAAGAAAGGGCCACCAAAGAGGTGTAAGAAGTTACATACATATTATAAGGGTTCATGACATTTCATTATTAGTGTGTGACTCACATAAACTTATTTTTTGAAGTAACAAATAGAGGATTCCAGTAAATTTTTGTTTTAAGGACTGCAACAGGCTTTCAAAAGGATTTTTAGACTGATACCAAAGTACTAATTTGCATTTCTTTTAATGGCGGTGAAGACATTTGAATTTCTTTTAGCAAAAACACACATAAAAAAGTGGACAAAACTGCTCTGTAAAATAGGTCATGTTAATATTTCCTGCTCAAGTCAGGTTTATGCTGCATGTTGATGAGAAAATGATACATAGTAATATTTCACAGGCAGTGATGAGGAAAAGAAATGACAGCTGCTTAAATGGCTTTTTGATTATTTATTATGTCAATTAAACTTCTTTGCTTCTTCAGGTTTTAAAGTGATTACCAAATAAATAGGGAAGATGCCCCTGCTGTTATCATATATTTCTCTTTCTCCTGAGAAATTTCTTTTAAAACAGTGATAATTACAAGTCACTGATTATTAATTGAGAAGTAATGTTCCTTGGTCTGCTTTGTAACTCAGTGAGGCTTTCAATTGGTTCTTTAGTTCGAGTATTTGAATAAAATTTCCTTTGAACTGGAGATTTCTGTTGTCATAAACTATATTTTTGTAAAGAATATAACATCTTCACAGATGTTCAGATCAGTAATATGTAATACTAAGAATAATGGTATACTGGTTATCTTGGAATTATCAAACACAGTAAATGGCTAATACACTGCTTGCTTTTTTCATCCTTAGGAGAAAATTCTTAGGTTCTATGCAAAAACCTTTTCTTCTTCTCCATTTAATATGACAAAAGAAGTCTATACAAGTTTAGGTATGTGCATTTAATTACATTTCAGACTTCATGGGTCATGCACTTTTGGAAAAGTTAATTTTTTTAATGAAGACTGTATAAGACAGTCTGTTTTTTCACGGTTGTCATGAAGGTGAAGTGTTTTTTTGTTGTTGGTTTCTCTTTTATTTTTTTAGCAAGACACTTGGAGTTGTACTTTCTTTCTGGAGAATATTCTCTTCATATCTCAGCTGGTCTGGATGTATCTAACTCAGATGTAAATCGTTTACTTAAAAAGGTATAAATTACCCTTTTGTACCCTTTCTATCAGTACTGGAACATGGTTCACTAATTATTTTTAGTTTTAATTTTAATTTTATTAATTATGTTTTCAGATTCGTCTTTTAAATGAGTACCAAAAGGAAGCACCATCTTCCTGGATTCGACATCCAGAAAAGTATGTCACCTTCAAAACCCTGTAACTGTTTTTTAATTTAATTGTTACATAAAATAAGAAGCATGTAATTTTAGCAAAGGCTTGACTATAGGATGCACAGTGGCTAGTCAGTGACAGCAGGGGAAATAAAAGTAGAGGGCAGGAAAAGAAAAATGGGGAAGTTGCAGAGGAGTAATCATATTAAGCTGCATTTGGAGTGTTCTAAGTACTTTTGAACAAAAAATAATTTGGATGCAAGCATGGTAAGTCTAACATTCAGCACTTAAAATGTGTAGTAACTTAGGAGAATATTGAGGCATATTAGTTTTATTTGTGGTATTACAAAGAATTACTGCCCATACAAGATCAAGTTAAAGAAAATGCTGTTGGTACTAATGATCTATCTGAGGGTTTTTTGAGACGTTTGTTCTTGAGTATTACTGGTGGAAGGACTTCAGTGATTTTTTTTTTTTGGTTTTCTATCCATTTTTTCCCATTTGTGTCATAAGGTACATGGAAGAAGTAGTGGAGAGTACCTTGTCACTTTTGTCATTAAAACACAAGCCTAATCATCCTGCCTCTCCAGATTTCTTGAGTCCAATGCACTTCTTGGCTCTGCTAGATATCAAAGCAGTGTGGTTTAAGAAGTGGACGGTAAGCAAATAACCCTCAACCCAACACAAATAACTTTTTCATGTCAGGCATTAACTTTGAAAAGTTACAGTTCTGACATCATGGACCTGTTGTGTCCTGTAGCAACCTAGATTAAGGAAGTGCAGGGTGTTTTTTAGACTTTTATGTCCACTGCTTTTCAATACTCTCCACCTCAGTCTCTGTTCAGTTACTTGTTTTCTGTGCTTTGTGTCTTCACTCCCTTTGGTAGAATTGACTGACAGCCCTCAAAAGATGCAAGTATTTCTTTGAAAGAAATGATGAGCATGAAAAAACAATTCTGTATTACAGGCTACCCACAGTTTGCTAACTTCAGTGGACATCAGAGCTTTTTCCAGCCTACCATATATAAACTTACAATTTTGGATTTACTTGGCAATTTCAAAATGTGGAGTTTAGCATTTCATTGGTTTTCTGTTTTAACTACATGTTCTACCACACTCTTTTCTAGTGATGTAGGTGTTTTTTTTGTCATAAATGTACTGCAAACAGAAGTCTCAGTTGAGTGTAATACTGGCTTACTCAAGCTGGAGTTCAATACATTGAATATGTACTGTATATGGGATCCCTACTAGAACAGAATTAGAGATAATTTCTACTTTTTAGTTAAAAAACAGACACTTCTTTGCAGTTGACATTACATCTTCTTTGTCAATCAAGCATGCATATTACAGCAGAAGAGTGGTATTTAGGCTTCTGGAAAGGAAATACAAATCCTTGGTAAGTACTTCTATTAATATACTTTATTCAATAATAGTCTGTAAATAAAATTTATGGATAAAACACAGGGTAATTGCTTGAAACTGAAAGAGGGTAGATTTAGATCAGATATTATGAGGAAATTCTTTTTCTGTGAGGGTGGTGAGACATTGGAAAAGATTGCCCAGAGAACTTGTGGATGCCCCTTCCCTGGAAGTGTTCAAGGCCATATTGGATGGGGGTGCAAGGTATCCCTGCCCACAGCATTGTTTGGAACTAGATGATCTTTAAGGTCCCTTTCAGGTCAGATCATTCTACAATTCTATGAATTACTGAGGCAAGTTTACTTGCTACTTAGCCTTTTTATGCACATAGTGGACAATTTTTATTATTATTTTTTTTTCTTAGCTGTTCCATGTTCTTCAGCTAGATAAGACTTTTGGAATTTTAATTTTTTATTTCATTTTTTCTTTGCTTAAATAATAAATGCAAAGAAGTGTGTATGGCCAGATCTGAGGAAGGGGAACTTCACTATTTTATTGCAGGTGTTTACTTAGGATTATAATTTATTATTTTGTTACATTTCATTGTTGTTTAGAAGTATTTCCAAAAAAAGCATAAAAGTGACAAATGGTGCATGATAAATACCATAAATACACTGTGCTAAATTTGGACTTCTGATGAAAAGAGGCTAAAAAAACTGCCATTGTATTCTCTGAAGCATTAAGGGTTCAAAGTCAACAAGATAAATCAAACTGGGAAAATATATTTAGTAATATAGCTGTTAGTCCCATCATATATTTTGTGTGGGCAGATCTCTTTACGGGGATGGAATTTTCATTGTTTTTAATAAGACTACTGTAGATGTGAGATCCATTCATATAAACAGGACTTGGCTATGTTTTATAAAATCTTGTCATACAAATGAAATAAAATATAAAATATATGGGACCGATAAAACCTTAAGGTGGAGAAAAGGACACAGACAACTATAAGAGACCTTTATCTATGTGTACAGAACAGGCCATAGAATAAAGCATGAGCCATGCAACAAAGAGTTTATAATAGAAAGTCCATGAGCAGGGTAGTTTAATTTATAAGCAGAAGGTAAACATCTGATTAAGGTTGGGGTTTTGTTTATTGTGTAGGTCTGAATATTTACACTTGTGAATAAATCTTGGTAGCTCTAAGCTGGAATAAATCTATAACTTTTCTTCCCAGATCATAAGAAAATAGAAACAATTAACTCTATCCCAGCTGAAACCAGGACAATGTGCTTTGGGTTTCCTTGCTACAACCATACTTATAAATTTTAGCTTTTATATATCTTGATTAGATTGTAATGCTATGACAATGATATACCACCAAGAACAGTAATAACACTGACAGCACCTGGCAGCCAACTGCCTTCAGTTTAGTAAGTGTATTCAAGACAAAGTTTTTCACATGTGGAAATTTAAAATCTTCAATAGTAATGACAATAGGGCATTCACAGATTGCAGTTGACTTCTCAAAACACTTCCACATTCTCTCTACTCTTTTTCATAGACTGTCTTTATGTATATAGAGCTGGTTGTGTGATAACGTAATAATAATGGTGGTATATTTTCTTATCCCTGTAAAATTTTGTCTCCTCTTGACTAATCTGTCCAAAGCACTGAAAAATGAAGTAATTGAAGTTGGTATTTAAGTTCTTGTGTTAAAGGACAGTACTTGGATGAAAGAGAGCATGAGAATTCTGTGAATTGTGAAATTGTGAAATATCAGGTAACATTACTTCGTGCTTTGTTCCACAGATTAATGCAGCGGTCCAGCAGTGTCTTGATTATTTTGAATTTTGCAAGGCAGCAGTTAATAAAAATTCCAAAGTCAGTGACTTTTCACAGCAGCACTGTAGTGAGTATCTTTGCATGTCTCACATTATATACACATACATCCTCTTTGTGTGGGTTTTTGAGCATGCAGAGGAAGACATTCTATCTATTCTATTTATTCACAAAACGTTCTATGACTGTCTTTTAAAAGAAAACTAATAGCAGTGGTTAATTACTTAAGCTGTCTTTATATACAAAATGCTTGTGTTGCAGGAAGTACTTAGGTGCTGTAAACTACAAGAGCAAAGTTCTAATTTTTTTTTTACTTTATTTTTACAGGTGATATGCAGAATTTTTCTTACACTGGACCAGAATTGCAGTACATCTATTTTGTTCATTCATTGTGCCTCTTAGGAAGATTGTTAATCTATAAGCAAGGCCAGAATCTCTTTCCAGTACAGCTAAAAAGTAAAAAAGGTAGGAGGAGAGTTGAGGAAAATGGAACCTGTTGAGAAAAACTGTATCCATTCTTATATATTTTCACTGCAGTATTGTGGACATTGAAGAACAATACTGTGTTCACCAATTCTGGGCCTGGAAGCTTTCATAATGGTGGTATGTGTGTGTATATATCTATATATGAGCATCTATACACAATTTTTTATTCTTTGACGGATGTGGTTGAAAGGATTGCTTGGATGTTTTACTTTTAATATATTAATATTGTGTTGAAGGACAGTTGGATCAATGTGTAAGTGACTCAGTTTTTCTAGGTGTGACTAATAGCTTCTGTCAAACCATCCAATTAGTTGGATGAGAGACATGTCCAGGGATGAAAACTGTTTTTCAGGTGTGAAAGAAAAATCAAATTGCAAATAGAAAACAAATACTCTTGAGTTTAATTTGTTAATTAAGATAAAATAAAAGTAGAAGGAAAGTTCCGTACCTGTGGAACAGACATGTTAGTAGGGACACCAGGCATGAGATGGAAAAGCCCTTGTTGGACAGCCAGAGAAATCTACATGGTGCAGGGCTGGCAAACAGAAGTGTGTGAGGGCAATTGTAGCATTTCATTGCTTTAATTTCTCTGCTAATTCAGTGTAGAATTCCAAACACTACTGGATACTAGTTCTGTGACTTTTCTTTTGTCCCTCTGGTTAGAGGATCAAGACTTGATAGATTCAGTGCAGAGAGCAGTTGTGAATAAGAAACATCTACTAATGAAGTGCTTTTATCATTTATGCATTACAGTGTAACACCCGTCCAGCAGAGATCCAGGGATGGTGGTTGTTTTTTTATTTTCCTGTGAAATGTAACAAATTTGCCATCTCTTTTCTTAATATTTCCCTTCTCAGCTTCACACATGGCAACTCCTTCCTCACAAATTGGCTGATTTATTAACATAATTACATTAAACTTGGAGCAATTGTTCCCATCTTGCATTTAGTGACATTTGTTATATTTGTTTCAGACCTGAGAAAGAGCTGTGTGACAGCCTGTCTTTTCCTGTTGTTTCACTTAATCTAATAGTAAAGTGATGCTTTTTTTTCCTACAGTTCGGTATATTCAGTATTTTCAAATATTAGCTGCCATTTGTTGCAGTGAAAGACATTGTAAAATTTCAATTGGCTAAATTGAGAGCAAGATCAAGTCTTATAAGTTGATCATGAAATACCTTTGTAGAGTCCCAAGGATATGTATGTCCTTTGCTTTAACATTTGTGCAAAATTGATTTCCTCTATACAGCAAAGGATTCTTTATATATATTTACAAAATCAGTCTTTAATGTCTTTTTAGTCTTTAATGTCTTTTTAGTCTTTAATGTCTTTTTAGTCTTTAATATGTTTTTAGTCTTTAATATGTTTTTAGTCTTTATGTGTTTTTAGTCTTCTATGTGTTTTTAGTCTTTAATTGACAAAGTACTTTCCTTTTTTTTTTTTTTAATAGATAGTGTATCCATAACTGATGTGCTGGTATTATTTGCTCAACTTATTTATTACTCTCCAAGTTACCCAAAGACAGATTTGGTAGCAGATACAGGTAAATGCTTCTTTTTCCTTACATGCTAATATATTTGGGTTTAATGAGGCATATGGTAACTTCTTCTGCAATTTTTAATTTTATCTCTTATTAGTGCAGCTTTTCTCTTCCCTTCCACCCTTACCCTTTCTTCTTCCGTCTATATTGAATCAGCACTTAACAAAATTAGTAATAATTCAGAAGCAACTATGTAAGTCATATAGGGTTATTTGTGGAAGCTAAAATATAAATAAGTATTTCTTGTGTTCACCAGACAATTATTCTCCAGCAAGTCTTGTTATGGAGATTCTGCAAGTTTTTTGTGATCAAACAGGATGTGCTGCTGAATGTTTGTATAAAGACACAGTGATAGATGCCCTGCTTCATCCTGTTCAAAGTTTGCTGAGTGGCGCAGAGGTTTGTAATAATCCTCCAAATGATTTTTACATGTACAGAATATTAAACTTTCCATATCTACATATTTTTTATGTAGAAAGTTTATTTACTCACGTAATATGGTAGCTTCTCTGGTATTTTGTACATTAACTGTCACAGTGTGCATTGAATAGTTGAGTCTGTTGCTGTGATTGGTCTGACATAGAATTCTTGTGAATAGTAGCAAAAAGTGTGCTGTAGTGAGACTGTTTCCTTTGGAAAAAACACACTATTTCATTTTTTTTGATTGGTTTTGGCTTTTTTCTGATGTCTTTTGGATATTTCTTGGATGAATGTTTTCTCTACCTTCTATTTGAAAGGCAACCTACTTTTATTTTCAAATTCAGTTGGTTGGATGTTCTCAATAACTAGTGTAAGTAAAATATATAACTCTCCATGGGAAGCCATTATTTTCTGGATTGATAAAAGAAGAAGGGTTTTTTGATCTCTTTTTTGGTAAACATTTTATGAAAATATTGGGAATTAGTGCTCTTTGTAATGAAGATTTCTGTGTGATGACATTTGAACACAGGCTGTTAACTTACTGTGTTTAAGATATTAAGAAATCATCAGAAAGGTGACCTTCAGGTTCTGCATACCTAAGACAGACTTGAAAAAACAGCTTTCACAAAAGCATTGAATTTAAAGCTTCCTTTTTTTTTTTTCCCCCTCTTCCAAATAGGTGCATATAAACTGTCTTGAAACCACTTTACTTGATGTAGCTGATATTTTGGCAAGGATTGCTGCTTCAGAAGATGGTCTTTCTCTTCTTCTTTATGGAGAAAATGAAAACAATGCCAAAGACACGTAAGAGTGCATGAATGGATTGCATTAGTGAGCGCTTCAGTGAATTACATTGTTCTTACAAAGACTCATTTTCTCATCTTTCATTTATCTATAACATAACATATTTTGGTTTTCTTTGAGTAAAATATCTGTATAAATTAAAGTAGTAACTGATTTATAGAATGTATGAGGGAGATATTTATGTTAGAATCAGGTGAAATGACAATGTAAATAAATAATAATAATAGTAATAGTAATTTAATGTTTTTCTTAATTTTTTAATTCATGTGAGAGCTTTCCTTTCTTTGAATATAGTTCCATTATATTCATGGTGTTACTGTTCAGACCAAAGGCCTCTCTTCAGTTTTCTTTGTTTTTAGAATAAGTATTAAAAACAACCAAATTCATTTAAAGAATAGATTTAATGTAGCATTCACATTTCAATCAATCTAGTAGAGACAGATCTTGTATAAGAAGCTTCCATGTGTAGCGCTGTACCTAATTTAGGATCAGTGTGTTCCTATGGGTGGAATATAGTTAGGTGATGCTAAAACTTGTAACAGCAGTAGAACTGAGATGAGCCTTGAAAATAGTTAAACTGCAGGTCATGAAAATGTTTGTTTGGAATGTACATCTTCTAAATGGAGAAATCTCAGAATTTTCTTCCCGACTGGAATCCTATAAAACATAGTGTCTGTGTAGTTCATGGGCCTGTGGACTGTGTGATAGGTAATGGATATATTTTTGCATTGCATATAACTATTTGTACATTTCTTCTGACTGGTGTTACAAGTTACAGTATAGTTCATACTTCCATAGTGGGTCATAGTTCTCTTTCCATAGTTCATTTTCCCCTAAACATTTAAATAAGTTTAGTCAGAGGATTTGTTTCAAGGGTTGCTACAAAACAAAATTTTAAATGTATTATTTTATTTCTAGTCCTACAGCTGCTCATGTACTTGTTCAGTTCACAAAGAAACTTCTTCATGACAACATTTCTCTTTTATCTGGATCAGAGCTTATGCCAGTTATTAAAGGAGCTTTCATTTTTGTATGCCGTCAAATGTACAGAACTTGTGAAGGCCTACAGATGCTAATTCCTTATGGCTTGCATGAATCTATTGCAGAGGCCTGGAGAAAGGTAAAGCTTGCTTTTGCATTGGGAAAAACCTTATTGTAAGAGGTTCAGCTTGTGTAATAATTGTTCTTAGAGGTTAACTATTTTTAAGCAGTAAAATAGTACTTGAAAATGTAAAAAATTAAGTTCTACTTGCAAATTTTCCTTCTGAGTGTCAACCTAGCAGAAGTTTAATTTGAGACTTCTATGCCTAAGATTAAAACAGGAACTCTTGATACATTGATAGATCTGTCATTTGTTGTCCTTGATGGTAGAAGTCACTTGATGTCATGATAACCACTGTCTACCACAGATCTTTCCTTCATTTTTGGTTTGGAATATTTTGAAAGAAGATACTCCTGAGTTGTACTCCTAGCAGTTTTTAGTTAAACTGGTTTGTGTCATGTGGGAGATACAGAGGAAAAAAAAAAAAAAAAGAAGCAGATTGCAATTATTTGTTAAATAGTGAGCTGACATTGAAATATTCCCAAGAGACCATAGTGAGAAGTGCCAGGCAAGAGTTTTTTGTCGTACCTGTGTACACAGATTTGTTATAAAGTTTAGACTTTGTTCTTCAACTTCAGTTTGATTGCTAGTCACATGTTTTTTCTACATGAAAGAAAGAGGTTGGATCCAACAGTTCTGTGCGCCTTTTTTCTTTTATCACAGAATCACAGATTGGGTAGGATGGGAAGGAATCACAATTGGTCAGCTGGTCCAGCCTCCCTGCTCAAGCTGGGTAATCCTAGAGCACATGGCACAGGATGGTGTGTCCAGAGGGTTCTTGAGTATCTCCAGTGGGGGAGACTCTACAACCTCTCTGGGCAACCTGTTCCAGTGCTTGGCCACCTGCACAGTAAAGAAGTTCTTCCTCATGTTCATGTTTTGTGCATCAGTTTCTGCCCACTGCCTCTTGCCCTCTTGGCATCACAGAGAAGAGCCTAAGTCCCTCCTCTTGACACCCTCCTTTCAGATACTGTCAGACCCCTCTCAGTCATTTCTTCTCAAGACTGAACAGCCCAACTCTCTAAGGCTTGCTTCATAAATGATGGTGCTTCAGTCCCCTCATCATCGTCTATTCTATTTTCATTGTTCTGATAGTGACATGCAGCACGAGCATTCTTGTGTATTGCAAAAAATCGCTTAAGGTGGAGAAATTATGACAGATCCTACAAATGCAGTTTTCAAAAAGTTCACAGGGAAGCAAATTCCAACATTTAAGTCATTAAAATAACAGTGGTACAATTTAGGTAAAGGTAGCAAACAAATCTCCAACTTTGGCATTCAGCTTAACTGAAAGCATATTTGAAGTGTGGATGTTAGGACTCATAGTGGAAAACCAAAGTCTGGCTGTGTTATTCACTTCACACTGAAAAATGGGACTAACTTTTTATATCTTAGAGAGGGATCAGATCGACCTGGAACAAAGAATGGACTAAAAGACTAAATTTGTTTGTTTTCTGGAGGCGAGGCAGTGGGAGGGAAAATGAATGGAACAGCTATTCTTCCTTCTTCTTGTATGCTTCTACTGTATGCTTTTATTATGATGAGATATTTAAAAAATACAGTCACAATGTAAACTGAGGCAGAAAATACCAGAAGGGTAGAACATGAATAGAAGATATTAAATCACCAGTTTGTGGGTATTTCTCAATGTTTCATATATTAATATTGCCATTAAGGCATACATTGTCTTGCAAATAAAATATATTATTACTTAAAATCATAATTATATCACATTAAATTTTTTTTCTCATCAAATAATGTTGCTTTTGAAACTTATGTTCTTCCTTGCATTGAAAACTTGAGGATTTTTATTGAGTTAAGGAGCTTAGTTCCTAGATTCATGCTGTAATTTACGTAATTCAGCAATCTTATTTTTGATGCTTTCCTATTGTGTAACTCATTAGTCTTACACAAACCGGTCTGTTATTCTATTTAATGTTTATCACAGACAGTCTTAAAAGCTTCTGATGGACATTTCCAGTTATTTCCTCTAAAAAATCGGCATTTGCACTTTGTACAAAAGACTTCTTTCCACATTAAAACCCCTTACTATAATACAGAACATAATTTAGACAAATTGTCTTGACATGTACAAGATAAGAAGATTGAATGTGTTGAACAAAAACAAAGTTTACCCTACAAAATGCTATTTCTTCACTGTTGTAGTCAAATATAAACTGAAGTAGAATCAACATATTCTTGACTTTTAAGAATTAGCAAGTTATTACAGGAAAGTGAACTCCATCATCTTACTGTTTTTAAAATTATTTTCTGTCATTTTTCAATTTTAAAACACCTGAAGTTTATAAAATATCTTGCCATTTGTTGTGTAGCAAAAGCTAGTTGACCATGGTGCATTCTTTCCAAGCAGTAGTGTAACTTTTTTAATGGCTGGACTGGTAATTTGTATCCTTTTCTTTTACATGTCTCCTGGAGTTTTAAGACTGATGGAGAAAGAAATTCCTTTTTTTCCTTGGCAATACAATTGACTAGTTTAATAGAAGAATCTTGTTGATTTTGTACATCACGTTTATGAGGCAGCAAATTAATAACTGCTCACTTTATTTCAATGGTTTATTTTTTTATCCCATTAATATAAAACAAATAATAAATTTTAAATATGCAGTTTTTCATGCCAGTTATTTTCAAATATAATTTAAATTATCAAATATAAAATATGTATATATTTGTGTCTGTAACTCTGATGACATCTATACCAATAAAGACATACTTCTATAATTTATGAATAAAAAGAAAAAGTGGCAGAATTAATCAATAAGTTTGATATAGTGACTCCAGAGGCTGTTATTTCCATTACCTGTGTCAGAAATAAAGAGTTGTGTTAGATTTTTTCCTTTTTTTCTTTTAAATGCAAATTTTTCATTTGGGAGTCTCCAGTTGGAAAGTAAAGAGGTTTATTTAAGAATTCTAATAAAAAATCCTAAAATGTTCTAGCTTTAAAATTGTTTATACCCAAGGAAGAAGTATAAAATAAGCTTTTCTGGACGAAAAAACATGTAGTGGAATATTGTATTTTAGGCTACAGTCTAGTGTAGACTAGACTACAACCTGATCACTGTGTTTTTTTTCTTTTGTATGTAACAAGAGAATGAACAAGATCTGGAGTTTAAACATGGTGTAAATAAACATTAAGGAGGTGTTTATTTATTTTCATTTTACAGACAAATTTGCTCTCAGAGAGAGTACCTACTCCTGTAACTAATGCAGACTCCACTTCATCAATAAGTCAAGACTTAAAATCCAGGTAACTTGGTACTTAATTTATGCACGTGTGTACGTGTGAACACACACTGCTGTGTTAACTACAACTGAGACATCTTGTAACCCTGTTGTAGACTGTTGTAGTTCCATTCCAGCTAGCAGCTAAATACTGCACAGCCATTTGCATCCCAATGGCATGGGGAAGAGAATCAGGAAAAAAAATTATGGGTTGAGATATGAACAGTCTAACACTTGAAACAAAATGTAGCAAAACTAATAATAGTAATACTACTAATGGTAATAATAACATTAATAGTAATGGAAAGAAAGAGGGAGAGAAGTAACACACAAGACAGACAAGTGACACGTAGCTCAATTGCTTGTCGCCTTCTGACCGATGCCCAGCTCACACCTTAACAGTGATTTTTTGGACAACTTTCTGGGCAACTCCCTGCATTTTATGTACTAAGCATGGCTTCCCTGCTGTGGAATATCCCCTTGGCCAGTTTGGCTCTGCTCTCCTGGCTGTGCTCTCTTATGGTTTCTTGTGTACCCACTCACTTGCAGAGCATGGGAAACCAGAAAGTTCTTGACTGTGCTAAGAATTGTTTGGCAACAACTAAAATACCAGTGTGCTGCCAGCATTATTCTCATCCTAAATCCAAAAAACAGCACTGTGCTGGCTACTTAGAAGAAAACACAGTCT
The DNA here is from genome assembly GCF_963662255.1 of Cinclus cinclus. Lineage (NCBI taxonomy): Eukaryota > Metazoa > Chordata > Aves > Passeriformes > Cinclidae > Cinclus > Cinclus cinclus. The sequence continues at coordinate 49,754,511 of NC_085048.1, read as the reverse complement.
ATCCCAGCCACACCCAGAGCAGTGTTTTTGCCAATAGGACAGTGGTAGGTAGAGAAGCTATCCTAGCATAGATCTCAGTCGAGCTACAAAGTTCTTCCTGATCTTTGAGAACTTTCTTGGCTTAGAGAGTGGTGTCTGATCTATGCAAAACTGAGGTATAGTTGATTCTCTTTGACTAAAGAACTTGGTTCGAGGAAAATGTGAATTAGAAAGCACAGAACAAAACAGCTGTCTGCTTATCTTATGCCTTTGATGTGGTGCTTATTTTTAATGCTGTTCTGCTGAATCATATTTACACCTTCAAAATATTATGTAGCAAGATTGGCAGCATTTTGGCTGAAAGCCTAATACATACCAAGTGAAAGTTGTCCTTCCTTTTGTACTGAAACTTAGTGTCCCTTTATAGAAGTTTATATTCATTAAGATAAGAAATTTAAAAATATTTGGGTGTCTGAAAATTCACAGCAATGTTGATTTTCCATTTACTGCTCTTAGTGTGTGAAGCTGTTGTGTAAGTACAGTGCCTTTCTTCATAATTCTGTACCAATTTCTTGCAGGAACCTCTAGCTCCTCAAACGTGAGCTCCTCATAGAGTTTTTACATTGCTGAGAAATTCTGTGCCTGTTTTGCCAACATGTAACTGCCATGTTAATATCTAAGACTGTATAGAGTCAGATTGTAATTCATGCATATATTTAAGGATAGCATAGGTCTTTTGGGTTTCTCATTACATCATCTCTCTCTTCTGTGTTTTTACCTAACCTTAGTTTTGCCACACTGAGTTTGAATGTTTGCACAAAATGCAGTCTAGTATATTATCTTTTTCCCAAATGCCTTTTTAATCTAGCATAAACTTATAAATTAAGCAAAGACTCTAGTGAGTAAAGTACTGTTGTTTATCAGAGTTAGAAATTGTACTTTTTCTTTTTTCCCATGCTTTTTTGCATATAGTTTTTAATTGCTATTTTATTACTCTTGCAGTTTGTTATGGGAAGAGACTTTGTTAGATGCCTTGCTGAATTTTTGTACCACACCCAAAGGACTATTTCTGCTTCATAGTACAGGTGCCATGTTTGACTGTGTGCACTTTATGTTTAACAGTTTATCAAAAAAAATCCAGGTAAGCATTGCAGAGTCTTTATATATAGTTTACTTTTTACTGTAAAGTTTGAAATGCTAGAAAGAAATAATTTTTTCTTCTAAGTGCAGATTTTTAGGTCATGTTGAAATCTAAATATGCTAGACAAAGCTTGTAATATAAACAAAAAAATCAGATAATGTGCATTTTTAGGACAAAAAAAGTAATTCCAAAGGCATCCTACTGAATCAGTGCAAAAGCATTATAATGCTAATTTTTTTATGTGTTCATATTGCATGTCTCAACCACAGTATTTTGTGTTTAAATTTTTATAAGATACTTGATAAAGATGTTTGGTTAGGAATCTGACCCTGGTAAGTCTGCAGAGGATAGTATCTGTGAACTGCTCATGTATAAACATAAAGTGGATTAAATTCTGTAAACAAGTTTAACAAAGATCAGTATTTAAGAGATCACTTGAGAGTTTCATATCTTCTGAATAACTAACACTGCACTTACATACTTCTTATCAACAGACAAATGAATATGAAGACTTTGGTAATAGAATCATTGTTACACAAATGGCAACAACACCAATGGCTGCAGTAGCTCTGCGGAATTCAGGTAAATTGAAGAATGATATTATTATGAATAATTGCATGCTGTAGTCTTGCATTTTGGAAAGAGAGTGAGAAAGAAGTTAAAAAAAGATCAACTGTGTAAAATAATTACACAGTTTTAACAAAAACTCCTAAATATTTGCTAATTTGTTCTTGATGGAAATTAATTATCTCCAGATTTCAAGTTATTCATTAATCTTGATGCAGTGTTTTAGGGTTTGTTTTATTTTTTTCTTCTGATATTATACAAAATCTTTACTTCACTAGTTTGGATTTCCAGAAATTTCCTGTATATGTGTGAAGGCATTTGTACTGTTTAAAAATAAGTTTGCAGGTGCTTCTTATTGATCTGCAGATCAGAATGAATAACTGTTGATGTCTGCAATTTGTATGTACTTTTCCATAATTACTGGCTGCTCAAAGGGTGAGGAACTGCAAGGGCCTGAATGTCATTGGTGCAGTTACACATTAGCAGGATGTAAATGAGATTGTGCTACAAGAAGAATTGTCAATTCAGACAAAGTCCCTTCAGAGTCAGTCTCAGATAACCCAACTGTTACCATATCATTAACTGTCCAGGTAGCCATTATATTAAAACTAGAATCTCATCAATAAAATGAAGGTCATGTCTTAAGTTTCTAAGGAAGACCATGAGGTACAAAAGTTTCAAATAATCTCTTTTGAGTATCTAGAAGTGGCTGGTGTTGACTGAATGACTGTCAAAAAGGCAGGCAAATTCTGCCAGTCAACGAAACTGATTAGTTTCATATTTATGCCTCTGGGATTTTTCACAAAGCAGGGAGCAGATCTACTGAGGAGTTACCCATCTGTCCTGTTTTAAGGTTTTCAGCAAAATTGCTTCTTATGGCCCTTTTATGCCCTTTGGCATCAGAGACAAATGATATACCAAAATAATCAGCATTGATTTTCAACCCTTACATTTGAAGATTGTTCAGAGTTAGATGGCTCTTTCCTCTTCTATTTCAATATTTAACATCTTAAATTCTAACAATTTAAATTCAGCTAGTAATGCTTCTCTTAAACTTGGGATTTTTCTAGTCCTTTTCACTGCGGTATGTTTTAATTTATAAATGAGATATTGTGAATCTGTATTTTTAGAACCAGAGAGACAATGGTAGCTAAGCCTTGGTCCATTGCAGTTAACTTCTTAAAGAAGGTCAGAAGCATATTTACATAGAAGATATATAAATATAACCCTACTCTAGTGTAATAGTCTTTGGAAACCATTGTTGCAGATTGCAGAGAGAATGTAAGCAGACTGCTCTAGAAAGGTAATTTTGACTAAAGGATTGAGAATAGCAGGGATAGTAATCCTAAGGCAATCTGTGTTGTGAAATTTCAGCTGTCAGTATAGAGGATTTTGTGATTCTTGGTTAGAATTGTGGTGTAAATTATTTATAATATGAAACTTATTATTAGAACAAACATTTGTTTTAGGCTTTATAAAGGCACTTCTGACTGAATTATGGGCTCTTTTGGAGTGTGGAAAAGATGATTTGAGGATAACCCAACCCAGACCTACTCCAGTTGACCCTATAGACCAAAGTTGTCAAAAGGTGAGAAATTATTTAATCTTAGCTTTTTGTGTGGAAAGAAACAGTACTGTGTTTCTGATGGGATGACATATATCTTTGTTATTTTTTTATTACAACTATACCTTCTTCTTTGCACAGGTGTCAAAATTGGTATAATACACTAGTTGAGTGATGGCTGATATTGAGTGATGGCTTGTATTGCATGGTAGTTGACAATGCCAAGGATGAACTATGAAAAAATGAATACCAATCATGACAAAACTAAGTCTTAAATTCTGGCCATCAGTTTATGTCCACATTACTGAAATAAAATCAGAAAGAGTGATGTGTTTTAGAGTATTCTTTGTCTCCAGATTTTAGAATTATGTGATAATGAAATACTGTAATTTTCAAAATTGTTTGTACAATTTGATAAATACTAGATATTAGATAGATAATAGTGTATCAGACACTACTGCCCTTTTAGCTTACCCAGATGCCTACCAGGGTATGCAGCCTTATTTTGGGCAAGTCTATTTATGTTAAGTTCAGCCTGTAAAGGATAAGGACAAAGTTAATGTAAATGGCAAATAATTGCTAACATTTACTTGGATGCACTTAACTGATTAATATTCCCCGTTGTTCCTTTTTTCTTTCTCTAGTCTTTTTTGTTTCTGGTAAACGTGCTCACTTACCCAGCAGTTTTTGAGCTCCTGAGTAAACAAGATATACCAAATAAACCCATGTACTCATTCCGTGAAGTACCCACAGATATAATTGTAAGTGCTTTGAAAGAAAAATACTTCTGTGAAGACATTTTTTCCTGAGAAAATGTTACAATTATAAAAGAATAAGTTTTTTTCTTTATTGAAAGAGTTTGATTTTTTTCTGCATTTTGTATTATATGCAGCATGAGGGCAGTATATGCACATATTAACCTAAATTTTCATTTTGAAGTCTTCAAGGTAATATAATTATAATGCCTAATTTAAAGTTCATCTTTCTTGACTTGTGTTAGAATTGTGTTTGTCCATAGAAAAAATTAACATAAATAAACACGTTTGTATGTGCATACAGTTACATATAGGAAAATGTTGAAAAATATGTATACTTGTATTTTATGCAGCATTTCTCTATCTTACTATCTGTGGATTTAAAAAGAATAGAGAAAAAAACCAAAATGAAAACATAAAAGCCCCATGCCTCAGGCTATTTTTTTAATAGGACACATGATTCACACAAAGGAAAAAATCAGTAATTGAAAAGCTACTGATTAAGACATGCTTCAGAAAAATAGCATCAACATTTCCATATTTAGTATTATTTTGTATTCAATCATTCTACTGCAGTCAGTTACAGCTTTTTTTCTCATCTACAAAGCACAGACAAGTAATTTGTGACCTTGTGTGGCAGTTAAAATCAGTTTTGTTTTTCTTTTCTAATGGGTTGGCACTTTAAATTGCTGTTATGTTTAAGTGTTTGTTTAGCACAGGCTCTGGATTGGTGATATTTTAAATTGTTTAGAAAGAGTTTATCATAACAGTGTGTGTCATTTGTGGAAGGGATTTTTGAGTTCTTTTTTGCAATAGTGTTTTGATGATTTCAGGAAGAAATTGCATGATAAATTTCATTTTTCCAAACTACTCAATTCTAGTGTGTTCACCAATGGATCACTTTTTTCAGTTATCAAGATTTTTAAAGAACTGGGAGTGAGATAGCTGTATGCTGAAGACAATAAATATCTGAGAGCACTCAAATTGTGGTAGATCTTGAGAATTATTTCTTATAACTTTTTAAATCCAGTGTTATTCTAACTTTTGAGGTGCTTGAGTATTTCTATGAAATTTTGTAAGTTTCTAGAACTGTCAGTAGTGATACAATTGTTCAAAGTTCCCCAAGGAGATAAAGATGTTTTGGATGAGGCTTGTCTCACTCAACTACTGCGCAGCAGTGGATTACAGGCATCCAAGATTATGTAGTTAACAGGAAGGAAATAGTCAGATCCTCTGATGAGTCTAAGTACTCAGAAAACTTCTGAAGTTAGGAAGATATATTGGTTTATATGGTTATAACCATGGTTTTGGCAGTGATTTCAGAAAGCAAAAGATCAAAGATTTTGACCAGATATAACTACAGAAAGCAAAGTAAAAGCAATTTCTGTGCCACTAGAAGATTTGATTGGAAGGTACGAACTACTTTGTGTGTGTTTTTTCTCTATTTCTGAATTGTGTTATAGTTTAGCATAAACAAGTCTGTGGCAATGTATTTGCTAATGCACAAAAGTTAATAATTTTTGTATATCCTTTATTTCTTGAATACCCAGGATTTAAACATTTTTACCTCCTTTGTATTTTTATCAGACTAGCTGTGTCATTGACCGAACAGATTATCAGTTGAGCTTTTACAACTTTTAACTGTAGACTAATCAGGTTTTTATTTGCGCCCTTAGGAAAATTTTTCTTAATACGTGCAAGATTTCTCTTTACTGTGTTTAGCATGTACAATTATTTTAGAAAATGGAACGCATAAATGAGGGTTCTTCTGCCTGCCTCCAGTCTTTGAGGGTTTCTTCAGTATATATATATATATGCAGGGGAATCTAGTTTGGAAGGTACCCTCTAGACCTGTAGCTTTGAAAAACATTAGAACAGGTGATTGTCTTCAGTGATCTTACTGAAATGAGTCATTCATCTAATTAGGTGAATAATAACTCCCTCTGCTGTCTCTGAAACTGTACTTCTAAAACATGAGAAAATAAAACTTCGTCATTAATCAAGATTAACTAAAACTTGTAAGGATTTTGTAATCTGCTTCTTATGACCATAGCACAGCAATCTGTCTCTGACATGATAACATCACGGAATAGTCTTGTTAATTCTTAGTTTCTTTAACAAAATAATTTCTTCGGAAGCAGTTTGCATATGCAGTGAGCCAGAGGGGAAGATAATTATGTTGGCTTTGTGGAAAAAGTGGGAAGCAGCCACAAGTCATTGTCTGTTACATGAGATCCTCCAAGATGAAAGGTGTAAGCCTCAACATCTGAGCCAAGCCTTGATAAACTGAGACTAAATGGCTGTGTCTTCAAGCATGTAGTACTAATCAATGTGAGAAAGGGTTATTATACTAAAGCAGTTGCTTTTCTCTTCCTTAAAATAGACATGTACACACTTCAAACATACAAAAATATTTTAAGTTTTTATTGTGATTCAGTACTAAAGAAGAACTAGGATAGTTGATACTATCATCTAAGGATCTTTTTTGTATATTTATATTTTTTTAACAATTTTTTTTCCTCACCTTCTACATGGTTAAGAAATTTTTGCCATTTTTGCCTTCATTTTTTGCCTTGGATTTTGTGTGGAAAACACCTCCTATTACAAAAATAATTCCAGTATGTGTTTCAATAATAACTTTTATTCAGTAGTAAGTATCCCTATGAAACTATGATGTAAGTAAATTATAAAAGCATACTTTTTTTTTTGCATTTCTCTTCCTTTGACAGGATATCATTGACAGGCTTATAATTTTGAACTCAGAAGCTAAAATTCATTCCTTATTCAATTATGAACAATCCCATATATTTGGTCTGAGGTAAGATGCATGTTTTTTATTCTCTGGTCACATTAACTAAATAGGATATAATATGTTTGGATGTGTTGCTTCTGACAAGATAACATTGTTTGGGTTTTACTATGTATGGAGGTGAAATTCTCCTTTTTTTACCATAAGAAGATTAAATGAAAAATGGCCTACAAAATGAGAACAGTGATGAATCTAATCTTATTACCTGTTAATGGATGTATTGTAATATGAGAAGTGTAGAAACTGCATATTATTTTGCCTACTTGACTGTAAAAAACAAGTTGTACATGCACTGTACACCAAAATACTAGAATTGTTTTTACTATATTTATGTCAGTTTGGTTTTTGAGGTCTCCATGTACTTAAAATAGTTTTTTGAAGTATTTGTTTTATTATGACCTATTTCACAAAAACTAAGTTTGAGGAGTGTAGCATTTGATTCTAGAAGAATATTTCTAGAAGAACCTGAAAGAAAGAACCTGAAGAATCATTTGCATCTTATAAGATGCTCACACTGTAATGCTCATGTATTGTAATATTCAGTGCGTAATAATTTTAACATAGAAATTAGTTTCTGCATTTTTATTCTGTTTTCCAAGGATGAATATAGAAATCCTTGAATTCACAGTTTTTGTTAGGAACTTATTTTAGAGAGTTGAAATAAAAATCTATTGGATTGTACTTCATAATATGGAAAACTTTGGTAGCCTTGCTTGAGCAGGATATAGTCTAACAGATTAGGTTCTTGAACATTAGCTTTTTGTAGCCATATTTGTTCTTTGATATCACAGTAAAATTATTTTGTACTATATATGAATAACCAGATACATATAATAAGATACAGTATCATTTGTTGATAAGGATGAGCATAGAGGAGATGAACAGTGGCAGAGATTGAAGTTGGGAGATATATGATTTTGAGATATAAATCAGAAGTTATAAATGCTGCTTTGGCGGAAATCACTAGTTTATATAGCGATGAGAAGTCTTAAGATGAAGTTTGAAAAATAAAATATTGTTCTTCATTTAGGAATAGACTGACTCCATAGAAAACTTGACAGAACTTCCATTGATTTAATTAGAGAGAAAATGAGATGTTTTGCAATTTAATATAAAGGGTGGTTGGGCACTGAAACAGACTCCCTGGGGAAGTGGGCAAAGCACCAAGCCTGACAGAGTTAAAAAAAAGCATTTGGACAACCTTCTCAGGCACGTGGTGTGATTCTTGGGGTGTCCTTGGGGTGCAAGGCCTGGAGTTGGACTAGGCCCTGATGAGTCCCTTCTGACTCAGGATTTGCAATTTTTAGAGTATTTATTTAGAGTATTAAGATTTGGAAGTAACTGTGGCCTATATTACCTGAACATGAGAGTTATACAGTTCATTTTAAAGTTCCGTGATCTTTCCTATGTATGCTAATGACTGCAGACACCCATGTTCTGTAAAATGAACCTTGCTCTGTGTGCCAAGGTTTGCTTCTTGACCCAATTCCATCAAGAGTTCTAAGTATAGCAGTAGATAGACCAAATAATATTAGATGTGTAACAGATCTGAAAATGTGGTAACGAGAGCAAAAGATCTACATTTCTCTTTGTTGTTATGTAGAAATCCAATATTTAGGTGTTTGTGATAATTACGGCATCAAAAAACAGTATAATTTTGTGAAGAATGTGTTTAGAAGCATTTCTGCTAGACTTCATGCTGATAGTACAACCAAACCCACTTTATTTTAATTGTTCACAGACCTACACAGCCATACAATATGTTTATATATAGGGCCCACACAGAGCTGAGTGCTGAACTTCAGATGTGTTTAACTTGCAGTTTATACTGTAAGGTCCTGCTTTCGTTGTTCAAAACAGTTATACATTTACTTACTTGATTGTTACACAACTTCTGTAATTTAGAACTACATTTTCCTTCGTGTGTATACTGAACTTCAGTGTCTTCAATTTTTTTGAAATTTAATTGAATATAAAAATAAAATGCATAGGTATTTCCACAGTCTGTTTAATCCAAAATGTACAGGTGCATATATTAATATTTGTAGTGTTATTATTGCATTCTGTGGTGGATAGTTTTCTTCATTTTGAATAAGTATGAATTCTGAATTATAATTTTAAAAGGACAGTCTGGTAGAGGCTCTGCTGTCAGTTTTCCTTTTCAAGCTTAACTACTGTGTAAAGTGGTGTGCATGCAGTAGAAATCAAAGGGAAAACATAGGGATGCTAGATATGGTGTGCATAGCCAATATCTCTTAGTCTTTAAAGAATGCTCCCTATGGTGCACTCACATAGATTGGGGTTTGTGTGGTCAAGGGTGAAATATTCAGTTCCACCACAAACTGTAGCCAAATCTGTAATTCCTTCAGTTTTCTTGTTGATATTGTTTGGTTTTGTTAGGAGTTTTGTTTGTTTGTTTGGGATTTTTGCTTTGGTTTGGTTTTTGTTTGTTTTTTTAAGTTCATGGAAGTATCTTGGCCTAGGATGATTCTTCAGTAGTTTCAGAGACAGTGATCTGGTATTCCATTAATTGCATCTATTATGTGTTTCTGTGATGAGATTTGTTCACTTGAAGTTCCTTTTAAGCTAACTGGAAAAGAAAATATGTTACTATTATTATTGTTATTATTATTATTATTATTAATTATTTATTTATTAAAGGCAAACATTAGGCAAGAAGTTGAAGATAGGAATAGAAACGTGCAAGTATATAGACAGTTCCTAATTTGCGTATAGAAAGATGTTCAAACTGTCAGTTCAGCTTTCAGCTTCAAAGTAGATTTACACTTTATTTAAAATCAAGAAGTCTCCCAGTTGGCCAATATCAGTTGATAAAAGAACACTGAAGGCTGTCTCAGACACTGTTTTGTACAGGTTGAAAATTGGATGCACAGGAGCTAATGCAGAAATTCTCAGTAGTCTTTCTGTTTTGGAAGGTTCTGAATTTGCCATCAGAGCACAAATCCTACAGAAAGGAAATTCAAAGCAGTGATTAAAGCAATATGTTTTTAACATACTAAACACAGAGTATTTTCTTAATTTAATGATCAGCTTTATTTCTCTGATACAAGTGTATCCATCGATCTGATTTTAAAATATATTGCAAATAAGAAATAAGTTTTCATCAAATGTTACACTCGAAGTATTCACTGCCTCCCTTTTAAGGCCAAGCTCTTTGAATCTCTAACTTACAAAGGAATCTTTCAGATTCATGATTTTATATATTATCAACACAATTTGTCTACTGTTTCAGTAAAGACGTTCATGGATTTTGAGTTTTTAGAGCATGCCAAGAAAATATATGCATAATATATATATTTTGAAAGTTTTTGCCTGAATCATTATTCAGGCATTTACATATTGCTGTTCTCTCTATTCAGAAAATAATTTTTCTGTGAATGTTAGTGACACCGTTTTGTTAGCTGGTTTAAAGTGTAGCAAAATAAAAATTTCTACCTTTGATAATCAGGCTCTTGTCCCTAAACAGTATCAATACCCCAAAATAAATTCAAAGATGTGCAATTAGTATTGGCTTGAGTAAGAAACAGAAAGTGAAAGAGCATTACTGGAATATGCATAGACTGTGGGCAATTGGAGGGGATAAGAGTTGGTTTACCGGCAGGTTTGCAAAAATTCCTTTTACTTAGTAGACTGTTTTCATAACATAACTGTTCCTGGACTCTCTTTTTTGTGGATATATGATAATATGGCCGGGGCATTTGAATACTATAAAGAGGAAAACTAGACATTTTCTTACTTTGGCTATCTTAGCTTTTCCCCAGTGGCTTATTTTGACTTAAGTCAATAAAATTCCTAAATATTGTGAAGTCAAAAGATCTTTTGTATGGACATTCTGAATCAGAAGAACCTTTGTTAGCGCCACAGTTTTTCACTGAGGTGCCTCCTCCTAGTGACATCAAGTGACAAGGAGAGCACTCTGTTAAAGAGTTTGGCCTGCAGGGAAATACCTGAAAAATTCAGAGGGTAAACCCTTTTCCTTCAGATATGCAAATTTTGGCTGTTTAATTTTAAAGACACAATGTGCTTACCTATCATTAGAGATATCTGAAGATAACCCATTTTGTAGAAGTGTAATTTGAACTGTAATGAAAAATGGATTCATTTTAAGCTTGTGTAAGGCAAGGCTGAAAACCCAGTATTTATTACAGTACTCTGTGTGAATAAATGCATTTCTGTTTCTGTGGAATTGTAGAAAATTGTAAATATTAGTCCAAGTCATATGCTCATGTGTATCAGCCTCAGGATTGCAATGTTACTGTCTGATGCAAATAGAAAAAGAATATTGGCTTGTTATTTGCAGGTTTGTGTAATAAAGATTTTGACATTGTTAGGTCACATTTTCTTTGTCATATAAAATACCATGGTAAATATGATTTTTATTTATGTTTTCTTGCTTACCAGATGAATGCAGAAAATGATAAAAATGTGTTACATCTATTTCTGTTGCCCTAAAAAAGCCAGGAAAGAAAGATTTAGGAGAGCAAATTTAAATGTCTTATACTAACGTCAAAATCAATCATCAAAAGCATCTTGAAGTTTGCCTTAAAGCAGTACGTATCTGTCAAAATTTCATCCAGAGCACTCCAGTGAAATCCAGGTGAATGAATTAAATGGATAAGAAATAGGATAGGCAAAAGATAACTTTGTGATTGAGGAAGTACAAATAATAAACACCCCTGCATTTTTCTCCATTACTTTTTTCAACTGCATTGTAAACATCCCCCTTATGTAATTGCATTTCAATAGTGTGGTAGTCTCAGCATATGAAACAGGTCATTCCTTAATTGTATGTGCATTATGTGTATTGTTAAGTAAGAGAATGTGTGACTTCAGTGATTGCAACACAATGTTGTTTATATTTAGTGTCTTTTTTTTTTTTCCTTTCTCTTTATTAAAAAGTATTATGAGTAGAAGAATCCAAAGGTAAAAGGGGACAGGGTCTGGATTAGCAGTGACTACTAGTGATGGAGATTTGCAACAGAATTATGTGAGAGTACTTCCACATTATCTCTGATTGTGTAGTTGCACAGTTATTTCAATTTTTTGCTAATTTATATGTTAATAGAAGTTGTTAGGTTTATTAATTTAAAAAGTTATAATTAAAATAGGAACCGTAGATTCTGTCATCAGATGTCACTTGTTGGTTGATTTTTTTTTCTGTACTTAACCAAGGGAAATTAAAACCCTTCATTTCTGGGTCCTCTAGGCTGGCAAGTGATGCTTATGAAAACCATTTTTGTTTAGCTAGGGTAATGTTTTATCGTCAGCAATCACATTACATATCATTTGTAGGTACATGGGATGGCTGAAGTGGTGTAGGTGCTCTTTTGAAAATCTTTTAATGTGAAAAACATTGTGAAGAATAGATTAGTCCCTGAGTTTTCTCCCTGAGAGAAACATGACTGCCCTGAGGTAGTAGCTTCCAGTGCCCCAGGCACCAAAGGTGTAACTTGTTTATCCAGGAACTCATATATTTTTTCAAAACCTTTGTTCAGTTGTTCAAACCAATTGTTCCTCAGTGGAACAATTAGAAGCCTGGATCCTTTAGCTAGAGCAAGTGCAGAGGCATCCTCTGCTCATTGCTAATGCCTTTTGTTCAGTTTGCAAAGGCAGTGTGCAAGGCTTTGCTTCGCTGAAGCTTCCAAACACCTTTTGTGTTCCAACACTGGCTGAGTGGCTTTTGACTTCTTTAGGGTTTTTTTGTTAGCCTTTGCCTTTGTCTACTGGTCTGGCACTTAATAATTGCCATTCACTGTTTGGATCCACATTCTCATTAATTTCAGGCTCTTACTCAAAGCATAATAAAGAATAAACCAAATTGTTAATGTAAGCTCTGGCCTTATATGATTTGAGGCTGTCCCCCATGATGATGACACTGGAATTGTTTAATGCAAGTTTGGCTTTGGATTTCACTTGTGTTGTACATAGTCATTTAGTGAAAAGGAGGTCCTGCTACTTCAGTGAGGTTCCAGTCCTTCATTTATTTCATTGCTCTTCAGTTTTTAGTAGTTATTCCTGAGAAAAAAAGAAACACCTTACCTTGTCCCATAACTGAGCTCTCTACAAATATCATGCTATGTATTTTGCACTGGCTGATTCAGCCATGCCTGTATCTGTAGAAGGCAGGAACTACAAACCAAAATAAAACCTTTTACGAAAGACCAGTTTATTCCTCCATTTCACCATCATGTCACTGTCTATAGCAGAGATGTAAGCATTTTCTGTTTAGCTGGCCATTTGATGCTGCATTCACACATTTATTAGTGAGATTGTAGTATAGTTTACTTTGGATGAGCTGCTTTCTTTTTACTATATGGTGGAAATTTCGTGCTGCATAACATTTTATCTTGTTTCACTTGACTGCAAAGGGACTGGGGTTAAGTTTTTTAATAGCACCTCACATGGGTGTTTTGTTTTGAATTTGGGACTAAAAGAATATTGATAACACAGCATGTTTTCACTGGCACTGTACAAGCATCTGCTCAGCAACAGGACTTACTTTTTTATCAACATTACCCAGCAAGAAGTCCAGGAATGTGCAAGAGGTTGGGAATGAAAACAGCTGGGACAGCTGACCTGAACTGACCAGAGGAATGTTTTATGCCATATAGCATCCCTCTTAGTAGTAAAAACTGAGGGGCTTGGAGGTTGGTCTTGAAGGTGTCATTGGTCAGAGACTGGCCAGGCATGGGTGCCGAGGGAGTGAGAAGCAGGAGGTTGCTTAGTTTCTGACTGGTGTCAACCTACCACAGACTCTTACAGCTTCTGTGTTCAAGAATAGTGTCCTGCATCTTTCACCACCAGCTGGATATTAGCAGATATGCCTGAAGTTAGGACAGAACATCAGAGTGGCTTTGGAAAGAACATGTATTATGAAAGTAAGGAAGACTAATGTGTGGTGATGTAGTGGGAACTGCAGAAAAATAGAATTGGGTTTACCATAATAAAGGTCCTGTTTGAGAGAAATGTGATTTGACATTGGGAAAAAGGAACAAAGGACATACTGTTTTGTGTTCTTGAAAGGAACTCATAGAAAAAGTACTGAGATGTTAATAAGCTATCTTAATAATATGCTTTTTTAGCAACTCGGAGTAAATCAAGGGCAGTTTAATTATATTATTTTCAGGGCAAAAAATTTAGAGAGGCAGCATAAAAATTAGCAAGGTTTATTTACTAGCTGATTTATATCTCACAAAGGACCTTTTGTTGTGTCATAATTAAAGAAGTCATTATGATTCTGCATACCAAAACCAGGAGATAGCCTGTGGAATAAAATACTAGTTAGAATGCCTTCTTTTAGATTAGGGATTTCTACAGTGAAATATTAGTTGTGCAATTGTAGTTGAAGGGGTAGAATCCAGGGAGCACCTTTTAAGATAGATGGATAGGGCTGGAAATGTAGAATTCAGAACAAAATTACTTGTTCCTAGCATGTTTTTACAACTATGATATTTATTTTGATATTTCTGAATTTCTTTAAAATTACTCTTTTGTAAAAGGCTGCCTTCAGATATCTTATTTTATATGCATTTCAGTTTGTTCCTGGGTTTATGGTATATGTTAGTAGTAGTGATCATGGAATTATATGATCAGAATTGAAAAGGAAATGTAAGATTGTACAGTACAGCTACTCTGCTCAAAGTGGGTTCAACTACAGAGCATTACTCAGGGCTGTGTCCCGTCTGGTTTAGAATATTGTCAAGGCTGGCAATCCTGCAGCACCTCTGGGCAATTTGTTCCACTGTTTTACCACCATCACAGTATATTAAAATGGAATTTCTTGTCTTTCAATTCATGCCCATTGCATCTAGTTCTTTCGCTGGATATCAGTGAGAAGAGTCTAACTCAATTTTCAAACCTTCCTGTTTGATATTTACACACACTGGCAGGATCTACCCAGGATCCTCTTTTCCAGGCTGAACAGTCACAGCTCTCTCAGCTTTTCCCTATGTCAGATGGCCCAAGTCTTAATCATCTTCTTGGGCTTTTGATTCACCTAATCCAGTGCACCTATATCATGCTGTTACAGGGGAACACAGAACTATACACAGCATTCCAGGTATGACTTTACCAGAATCAATGGAGGGGCAGGGTTGCCTCCCCAAAAAGAGACTTTTGGCAGCACTCTTTGTTACACAGCCCAGGATGGTGTTGGCCCTCAAGGAGTTTCTGGCTCATGTTTAACATACTGACCATCGGGACCCCCAGGTCCTTATCTGCAGAACGGCTTTCTGACTGATTGGTCCCCAGCCTGTACTGTTGCATTGGGTATACTTCCCAGGTACAAGAGCTTCATCAAAGTGTATATTCCAATTTTCAGTAGTATTCAGGTTGGGAATTCTGTCTTTTGCTCTCCAAAGAAAATTTTTAAACAGGTCTCAAAAATATATGCTTTAATCTTATTGTGTTATATCTGTAAAGGTTTTATGAATTCTCATAAGCATGTACTTCTTATAGATGAGATATTGAGATGGGAGTCTGATCCAATTCTTATGTTCCAAAAACAAACAAAAAAAGAAAAAATAAATCCATAGCTGTTTTCAAGCATGGTTACAAATGTACTCACTAAAAATATGTTTGTTTTTTGACTGTAAACTTTAGTCTATATATTTATGACTTTGGAAGGTAATTAATGGAATATTGCATTTAACCAAATAACCTGTTATTGGTTAAATAATACTTCAATAATAGCATTTTAAATGTGTTTTTCTATATAGGTGAAAACTTCATTTGAATGCCCCAGCAGCAGGTGCTCACACTAGATCATTTATATTTTGTCATTTATTCTACCACTATTCCACTACCTAATTTTATTTGCTCATAGTTAATTGCTCTTGTTTTTTTGTTTTTGGGGTTTGTTTGTTTGTTTGTTTATTTGTTTCTGTTTTGCTCTGCATGGCCTACCAGAGGAGATGTTACAAAGCTTTCTCGGCTCTAGTTTTCTCCCAAGTGTTTTTTAACTGCTGAAAACACGTCTTTTCCATTTATTGTACTCAACAGAAAATAAAAATCCATCTTTATCATGGTTTCAGTGCTCTTTTCTGGGTTTTTTCTTCTAAATAATAATAAAAATTATGGTTGAACTGTCATTTCTTCTGTGATTTAGAGAAGTACTGAGAACAAATTATGAAATATATATATATCATGAAATAGTTAATGTAAAAGAAAAGCTGAATAGTACTGAAACTGAACAGATCAAGTTGTTTAAAAAACAGGAGGAGAAAAACTGAGACATATTCTCATCTTGACTGTTTAATCCTTGACCACAACTATATGAATTTGCAGGTGTTATATTATTGAGAAAATGATTGATGAATTTTTGCTATTGTCAGTAGAAACACATTAGGAATTACAGGGAAGACAATAAGCTTTGACTGACAGACTATGAGTTTAAAACAGTGTATTTTCTAGTTCCTGTCAAATACGAATACAAATATGAAATATAATGCTGATCAGCCTTAATTTATGTTGCGTTTAGTGACTGTTAAAACAGGAAATGAAGCCAATAGCAAGAATGTTTCGTTACATTGTTTTCCTTGAACTGGAAGCCCTCAATGAAATTATTCTGTTGTGTTCTTAGAGTGAATAAATTAGTTAAAAGTAATATTATTTGGATTGTTTTTTTTCAGATTTATGCAAAAATATATTGGAGTGCTTATCCTGTTAATCTGCCATAAACTTATGAAAGAAAATTGTATATAATGTACTGTCTTGTGCACTCGTTATTAATTTCATTTGCAATTTGTGTTTCTCTGAAAAAATCCCAACCAGCAGATTTATTGGTTTTGTTAAATGTTAAATCTTCTATTGCTTTTAAACTGTGTCATATTTGATTATACAGAAGTATTAAAAGCCTCTTTTTTAAAGGATTTTTTTTATATTTCCCTGCCTTCCTCTCCTTTCAGACTACCTAATTCTGAATTGCTTTACCATCCTGTTATTGTATAATTCCTTTGCATTTCACATGGAATGTCTTATTTACCCTGTATCGTTTTGTTACACTGTGATTTACACTTAAAAGCAGACTAAGCTGACAAGTGGGTATTTTCTCTGGTTGTTCAGTGCAGATAAAAAAAAACCTGTTGGGAGGTATTCCCTATTTGCTTAATGTTGTGACACTTGAGTGGTTAAAAAGGATATAAAAGTGTTCCTGACCTAGTTGTGTCTGGGTTTTTTTCAGACACTTCAAGAGGGTGTTTTTGTTGTTTTTTGCTCCCCTCCCTTTCCATTGCAAGACCTCATAAGCATGTTCACCCTTGGCTTTCTGTATGTTACTGCAGTCCTGACTGATGTGCTGCCATTTCAATGTGTCCTCCTGCAGGCTGTTAAATGTGCTGTGCTGTGAGCTCAATACCTTTTTACTCTTGGAGACTCAGTATAAAGTATCACAAGTTTTACTGACTGCTCAGGAGGAAAATGTCACAGAAACTTCAGAAGGACCAGGGTAAGAAGTGATTGATGTAAATGTTATGACGCTCACATTCTTCTGAGAGTGGATACATGTATGCCATAGTAGCTTTAAACATACAAATGCTTTCACTTAAGCTGGCTTCTAATCTCCATGGGGTTGCTTACATGCAGGTTGCTTATATGTCAGCAGTTTTAAATTATGAACGAGTAAAATAGCCTTCTTTTTCTCCCATGTTCACCCAAATAGTATAAGAAATTAAAAAGCAATTATTTTTCTACTTTTTAGTTGTATTACTCTTCTTTCTTAAACAAAAAGTGTTTTAAATTTGTGAATGTAAGTCTGCCTTTTAATTTTATGGTATTTTAATCTTGTGTATTTAATATAAAATCAGGGTATTTTTTTAATGTTCATGAATTGAAGGCATCATCGGTACTTTGGGGTTTTTATGGGGGAGTGGTGTTGTTGTTATTGTTTGGTTTGTAGCTTTGTCAACTCTCCACCAGTTTTTTTGTAGCCTAGTCAACTCTCCAGCTTCTCTGACTTTCCATTGCTGTCTTCTAAATAAAATTGTACAGCGCATCCTTTTAAAAGGGAAATGTGTTTTTGGGAGAGAAGTGGACAGTCATTTACTTACTGACATTTTTTTCCGTTCTCACGGCAAGCTGAGTTTAAAGTATTCTTCTCTTACCATTTGTTATATGGGACCATTACAGAATGTAAGTCAAACAGTGTGGGTGAAGATTATAGTTATTTACTATTTAAAGATGAAACCTGCTATTTCCCTACTAACGCAAAACTTTTATTAAGAAACTTGATGGGAAAAAAAAATGGATTTTACTGCTTTCAAAAATTTTGTACCTTGCGCTGCGCAGGGACTTCAAACAGCAAGTTGTCTGTGTTTCAAATAATAACTCTGTTTATTTGTGACAGCAAAAGTATACTGGTAGGCCAAATAAGCAGCAAATTTTGATGGTCCATTAACTGTCACTGCCCTAATTATGCATTTTTTATGTGACATAAGAAAATTTGTGAGATTTTCTACTCTTTTGGGTCCAGTAATTGCTGAATTTTTTCTAATCAGTAGTAGGTAGGGAAGCACAAAGTTAGAACAATGCTTGGAGACATCTCAAAATCCTTCATTTTTCTGTTTATTTATATGTATATATATTCCAGGCCATGTTTTAACTCTGGTATGTTTCTCAAAATATACTTGCTTCCTTAGGTTTTCTGAATTAAACATTAAATTAAAGCTTCTAATTTTTGGAGGTTTATTGTGTTTTGTTTGTTTTGTTTTGTTTTGTTTTTTTCCACAGAATTTTTATAATTGATGCTCTGTCAGTGGAGAGAAACCATGTTCTTGTAAGGATAAATCTGATCGGAGGACCACAAGAAAGGATTTTGCCTTCGAGAGAATTAGATAAGGTTAGAACCTAAAGTTCACAGGTTTCCCTTTCTGTAATTTCTGCCTTCATTAACTGAACACTTTTGCTGATAGTTAGGCATGTGAAAAATTATTTAACACCAGACCACCTTTTGTTTTATGAAGTGTTAACATTCTAAAGGGATACACTGAGCAAATACATTGCCCCCGCTGTCTGGGGATTGTCATGTACCTAGGACATACTATGTTTAGACAACATGTTTATTTGACTCCATTTTAATGTTACTTTTAAGCAAATACAATTTGGGGTTTTTTTTAATTTATTTTTGTATTTCTGCATTTTCTTTACTAGCTTTCCATTTATCTTCTTATTATTTGATTTTTTTCCATTCTTGGGTTTTCTAGATATTCAATATCTATTATGAAAGTGGAGCTTTCATCAATGTTCTAACATTGAAGTGTTTGCTAAAAAGCTTCTTTAAATGTTCTACTTCTCACTGGCTGTCAGTCTCATAAAGATGAAATATAGGCTACTGTCAGCACAACAAAGACACCTAAATCAATCTGTGAAGTTGGAAATACAGTTAATAGGTTATTGGGGTTTTTTTAAAAATAATTTTTATAAGCTTCTCAATTTCCTTTGTGGTTGAAAAAAGGAACTGTAAAATCAAAACTTTTAGTGGTATATACACCATAAAAATTATATTCTCAAATGCTTTTTGTATTTTCTATACTTTATTTTTTAGTTACATCTCATTGGAAATCGTAGTATCAAGCATAATTTTGGTGCATAGACAGTAATTCTGGGAACTGTATCTTTGTGTGTTAATTGAGAAAAAGCTATTAGTTTTTCTGCTAAATTAATTTGTTTCTGGTCCTATTTCTAGGGCAGTGGTCTATATCCATGGCCAATGTTTTCATCATTCCCTGTGCCAAAGTGCTATGTTGCAGAAATTCCTAGGAAAGCTGAATTCAGACAAGGTACATAGAAAGCATGCAAGCAGTGTAGATTTCATGCAAGCATCTTTGTCAATTTTAAAAATTTCTTTTTCCTCCCTCCCTGCACCCTGCTCCCCACGCTCACATCCCACAGATTATAATCTCATTCAGTATTTAAGATTATTTCAGTGTTGGCTGCAGTTGTAGCTAAATAAGTTGGTTTGGTTTTGTTTGTCTGGTTTTATGCAACTGTCAATCTGCAAAGCTCTGTTTGGTAATCTAATTCTTATACACACTTCAAGATTAACCTCCTGGCTCGTCTCTGGTGGGTGACTCATAAGGTACATTTATATCATCTCTCTAGTAACTGAAGCAAGACAGTTTGCTTAAACTGCAGAGTTTTTTGTACCCTATTTTCCTGATTCACATCCCTGTGTTTACAGAGCTTGGTGGTGTGTGAAATAGACAGTGTTTAGGATAGTTGGTTTCCACATTGAACATCAATTTGGAATGTGAGCAGACTGAAGAATTCTTTGAACTGCCTAGGCACAGCAGTTTAATTCACACAGAGAAACCGTTTTAAGGTTTTAGTTTGCTTAGACAATGCAAAAGAATATGGTGAATGGTTTGGTAAATAAATAATTCATTGTATTTGTTCATGTTTACTATATCCATGAGATTAATTTATTAGGAATCATTAATTTCCTTAGCAGAGACAGATGTACAGAACTAATAGAAATTCTGCATTAACTGTGGACGATAAAATAGTCTGTTCATATATATCTGAGGGAAAAAAAATATTAAAAGGTGGTTTCCAGCTCTGATCAGAGGAAAGGGCATATAGTTACAAAAGAAGGGATTTTTTTTCTGTTATCTTAGCTTTTGTAATACTGTTCCAGGCTTCCCAAGACAAATTTCATAAGACAACAATCAGGTAATAGTAAAGTGGGTGTCTTCAAGGAGGCAGTAGTATTACTCTTGGGTTGGAAAAGCATATTGTATCATTCTTACTATTCTCAGAATGTGTTCAAATGATCCCTCTGTTCTCTTGTTTAAAATAATTCTGTTGCTCCTCATTACCCGAGTGGGATAATGAAATAGATATTGCAGTTGTCACATTTGTGGATGACAGTCAACTAAGAAAACTTGGGTAAAACTGTGGCTAACAGAAAATTTGCTGGAATGAAGTTTCAAAGATTGGCAAATGAGTTTGATGAAGAATTGAAATCAAAGAAATATTTTAATTTATAATGGCATTTTTGATGTTAAAGGTAACTGAAGTAAGAGATTATATAACTACAAAATGAATAGAATATTTGGTAGTGGAGTTAAAATACTATGTGTTTGTTATTTGAAAATAAGAGAAATAAACTATTTAAACTGTCCTATTTCAGTACTAGGTTAAAAAAAAGAACTGTGAACATATGATTTGCCAGACTGGAGCTTTCAGGATGTGTAAGTTATTTTGAAAGAAAATATTAGAATAACTAGATCAAAAATCAAAATAATGAAATTCATAAATTGTTGTTGTAGTGCTTGCAAAAAAGAAATCAAGAGCATAAATAGAAAATTGAGAATATCTGAACTGTATTTTTAAGCACTATTATGGCAGTGATAGAAGTTTTCTTTCACAAGAAAGGTTAAAAAAACAGTTGCAACATGGATCCATGAGTTGCACTTATACAAGATTTTACAACTTGTTTGTTTTGCATGTTCAGAATTCATGTTGTGTGTTACTCAGATTGCTTGGAGTTTAGAAAAATATTTGTTAAATTTTCATTCTGCTTTAGTGCAAGGTGATGGACAGGGTTCACCCAGATTTTTGACTGGCAAGAGTTCTGCAGTCATGGTGTGAGTGGGAATGCATGGCTGCTTCATTGTATCTGTTGACAAGGATGGAAGGCCAACACAATGTCTGGTTGCCTGAACCTGTGTTCAGATTTCATGCTGTGGTGTTTCATTTTGTATGTAACCTGTGAGGTATCCTTCTGGTCCTCTTCATTTGGGTGTTCCTATGACATGAATAATTAAGACTACTCGATTCTTACTACTGTTTAAGAATATATAGTTTCTTTGGCTGAAAAAGCTGTAACTGTAGGTTTTATTCTGTCTGTCCTGACTTCTTACTTGTTTCATCTTTATTGCACGAGACTTGGACATCTCAAGAGTAGCTTACCTTTTCTTTGTACTTTGACAATGTATCCTATATCCATCACATAATTGTGATGGCAAGTGTAAAAACACCTGATAACCTGATTTTTAAATATATTTATATAATAGATATTGGAGATGGCTGGTGAGAGTTAATATATATATATATATATATATATATATATATATATATATATATGTATTTACAGATCTGCTCTTGAATATGATACTGCTAATGCTTCTGTTTCTAACCCTCCCATCAGATGGAGCTGAATGACTGATACCATAACAGAACATTTTGGAACTAGTGTGGCCAAACTGAGGTCAGGGAAAAGGAAGCTTCATTTCTAGATCCTTGGATTTCATTTATCCTGTGACTGTATCTGGTATAATGGAAACCATGGATAAAACTGAAAGTAGCTTATGAGGGGTGGTTACTTGAAAGGACTTGTTCACACTGAGCTTTCTAGCATGAAAACCCAAGAAGTGAGTAGGGTATTTCATTATGTAAATTATTTTGAAGGACAGGGCTAAACGTGCAACACTGACACCTTATGGTTCCATTTGGGTTGCAAAGGGAGAACCAATGAGCTGTAATAAAAACCAGAGCATTGGTAACTCTGACAGTATATGGAATGTGTTTCCCAGCATCAAGGCCTGAATGCTGTATGTAACAGAACTCTATTTTAACACTCTTGCTTTTATTCCATGCTATTATAGTGGTCACAGACACTGGTTATTTTGACCCACTGAATAGAAAAGGACTTTATTGTAATTTATGTTGGTGAATTTAGTAACTGCATTGGAGTAGTGGAGTATCTCTCCCATTTCATGAGGACACTTTGAGTAAGCAGACTCACCCAAAAAATATATTTGTATCTGAGAAAAACTTGTTGTGCATCAGTGTTTACAAATATCTCTCCTGGTTTTGCAGATATTAGGTATTTGTCTGTGTGGTGTATGGGTCTGCAGGAAAGGATTTATGGAAAAATAAATTTGGTTGATTGTATATTAATATGCTGTAATCATTGCAGCCAGTAGTTAGAACTTCAAAACTATTGGATAGAAGTATGTTAATGATTCACTTCTGTCAAAGATAATTTATCGTGAAATTTCAAATTATATATGTGGATCATTATTTTTATGTGAAAATTAATTATGTAATTTCTACCTGTTTACACTGCATCAAGATACCCTGTTGCTTTTATTTTCTAATTGCTCAGTTATTATTTCATTAAGGTAATCTGATGAAGAACTATTAAGTGGCTTTCAAAGAGTGATATAGTCCTTTTATATTCAGAATGCAACTGTGAAAAGATTTTTTTTTACTTGTAATATTAACTATAGTATGGACTGTTAGAAGATAAACTCTTTAGAAGGTTATTAAACTGCAATATTCACTCTTCTGTTTGCACAGAATATGTTTTTCTTTTCTAGTCCTAGCTCTGCAATTCTGACAGTTGGTAATGACTGTGGCTGAAGAATATTGTCCATAAATGTCCTGCAATGATGCATTCACTGCTTAGCATTTCCTTAAACTTGGATACCCCCACCATTCATTAATCATATTTTCTTCTGAACTTGAACTCATACAGTCCAGAATTGGTACCAAAAATCTGTAGTTATTTCTTACCAGAAGTATTTTGATAATTTATCTCAGCCACTTTCTCTTGAGTTCTTTATTTTGTACTTCTAACTTGAATGGGAACTTACTTCCATGTTTCAGGTTTGGTTTCATTGAGGGTTTCTTGTCTGTTTGCTTGTTTGTTTTGTTTAGTTTTGCTTTCTAAATCTGATTTCATTCTCTTTTGTGTAATACCTGGTATTAACAGTGTCTTTAATTATTTTTCTAAACTTTCTCTGTGAAAGAATCAGCTGTATTGTCTTTCCTGTTATCCCTTATAATGTGACATAAATGCCTTTGTCACATACATTTCTTTGACTTGTCCTTTTTATATTGGTCTTGGTATTCGTCTGCTATGAGTCTGTTGCCTTTTGCTTTTAAGTCCATTCAATTAAAAAAAGATGAAAGAGTAGTAAGGTCTATGAGAAATGCACATGAGGTTTCCTAAATTATGTATCTCTATATGGATTTGTTTCTATGTACTAGTCAAATAAATTGCAGTCAGGTTATTCATCTCTCCATTTAGATTTTGACTAAGATACACATTGATTTACTGATCTTAGTTACTAATCACAGAAAAACACTTCTGCCAAAAAACACAGTCAGATGAGAAGAGGCTTGTTTCATTTCTTATGTTTTATAAAACATTGATGAATTTTTCTGGGTCTTACTTGCTTTAGAAGAGCTAAACAAGGTAGCTGAAGAATTATTTGAAGAATTATAAAGCAGCATCTTTTAGAAAAGTGAGATCAATTTAAAATTGCTATTTTGATGTAGTGATTTGAATTTTATACATGCATGTAAGTGTAGCTTATTTGTAGTACAATTTTATAGCTTCATAAACTAGTAAATGTGGGGTTTTTGTTTGTTTTTTTTTCCATAAGATTTCACAGAACAATCAATGCTATAGCACAAATTAAGTACAAGTAAGGGATGGGATGGCAAAATATAACCACATATGAAGAAGAGGAGACCAGGAGTGCAGCAGATTGATTAAATTGACATTAGCTTCTTTTCAGTCATGACCATATTTAAAAGCTAGTATCAGTAGAGGAAGGTCTTAGTCATTTTCTTCCTCATATTTTCTCTTCCTATTTTTTCTCTTCCCCTGTTCCCTCACCTTCTATCCTTCACATCATTCAGTAGGTCTAGTATTTTTCCAGGAAAAAAATAAATTTCAAGTAATTAATTTAGGATAAATAGTGAACTCATTTAGTGACAAATCAGAAAAGAGAAGAAATAAAAGCAGGATTTCTGTTTCTTGGTGTTGGTAAATTTAGAATACCTCTAGTGGTAGTGGTAGTGTGACAGCCTGCCTTCAGTAACATGAAATATGTTACCCAGAGCTCTGTTGTTGCTTCAGTTTCAGCTACAGAGTAATACTGCTGGGCAAGGTATAGTTGCCTACTAAATTGTGAAAGTAAGCTGGCATTGTTTTTGATATCATGAATTTCTGTAAGCAATTGTCATTCAAAAAAACCCTCAAGGTTCTTTGTTTTTTTTGTACTGTGATGACCTAGTGGCAAGAGGTGATAATCCACATTTAATGGCCAGTTAAGGGAAGCAAGTGGTTTGCCTGGAGGAAAATAAGCTGCAGCAAGTTTCCACAATATGATACCATACATATTGTGGATACAGTTTGTACTGGATATATTCAATACATGACTGCACCACAGTATGTTGGTCGCATGGGTCACTGGTACATTGACTGATTAAACCTCAGCTTGTAGTCTCCAATCCTTGTCTGCCAAACTGAATTACTACAATCCTTGAGGAAGTGAAATAACTGATTAACTTGTATCAAGGAGTATTTCTTTGCAGTTCTAGAATTTTCCTCAATACTCACCTGTTTCAGAAATAACAAAAAAAGGGCAGAGAAAGAGCTAGAAATAATATTGATAATACAGTATGAGTTAAATCTTTCTTCACATTGAGTTTTCATAAATAAGTTGTTCTAAGCATGACTGCATGATATTTGAGAATATACTGAGGATTTCTTTATTTGAGGATAGCAAAGAAATTTCATGTTAATTTGGGGTCATTAATAATGATGATAATTAGGTTACGATAATAAGGTTGTTTTGAATTTTTTTGTATTGCATAATAAATTCTAGTGACAAGGATATAATATACTAATTAGAAATCATTAAGTCTTTAGATAAACTTCAGATAAATTACATGCAAAATCATAATTCTGTTGAAAATATTCTAATAATTTTAAAATAATAAGATCATTTCAAGAGTGTTTTGAAATAGAAATGCTATAAAGAAGTAAAATTAATATCAAATATTCTAAATATCCATAGACTGGCTTAAACAACTGTTGAGACTTGTCCTGGTTTAGAGCAAGTTTAGGGAGAAAACTTCCAAAGGGGTCCCTCTAGAAAGCAGATTCAAGCAGCCCCTCCCCCCACCAGTTCAGGAGAAAGCAACCTCCTTCAAGAAAAGTGGAAAAAACTGTTTATTTAACAAGCAAATTACTCACAAACATGAAAAAAATAATAATATGGAACAATGGAATCCCTTGCTGTTCTGAAGTGATGGCAAATTCACAGAGTCCTTGTCATGGGGTGTAGCTCAGCTTGCTCAGTCTCTTATCAGTCCCTCCTGCTCTGGAAAATGCCATGTTCCAGCCCTGGTGGGCCACAGGTGTGAGCTCCTGGTGTTCTTCTGGGTTTTCAGTCCAGAGCAGGGCTGATCAGTTCTAGGAAAAAGAAAAGCCAGGGAACTTCTCTACCTCAGCTAGCTAATAAAATTAACTATAAGCCAAGGAGAGCTCTCTCCTGCTATCTGTCCGTGCTGCAGACAACACAGTCCAGGAGAAGGATGTGGTGGAGCAAGTGCAGTCACTGATAACAAACTGCTTCTCCCCTCTTTGCTCTCAGAACCTGTCTTAAGGCTGTAGAACTTAATATCCAGCTTAAACAGAACATACATTTGGGGATACAGACATCATAAAGTTACCCTAGGACAATGCCTTAATGAGAAGTCAGTTTTCATGGCAACATTCATTTCTATCATGTCCAAAATGTAGAAACAATAAAGGAGATCTTGTGAGTTATGAAGAATGTTTATCACCCTGGTGAATACTTAGTGTACGTTGCATTCCTTTCATATGATAGGAACTGCATGGTCCAACAGCAGAGTGATTGTACCCAGCTGGAGCGAATGCACGTGCATTTGCCTTGTCTCAGATGCCATCTTTATTTTTCCTGTCAAAAACTCAGTCCCTTTCAGCTCCCCTCAGAAACTATTTCATAGTAGTATCAAGTACTTTGAGAACCAAGTTACCTGGCAGTAGCCAAGTGCCCTGGCAGCCAGGAGGGCCAACCTTGTCCTGGGGGCATTGGTCAAAGCATTGTCAGCCGGGCAAGGAGGGGATTGTCCCACTCTGCTCTGCACTGGGGTGGCATTACCTCTAGTGCTGGGGGCAGTTCTGGGCACCACAACATAAAAAAGACATTAAGCTATTAGAGAGTGTCCAAAAGAGGGCAGCGAGGATGATGAAGGTCTGAAGGGGAAGCCTAACATGGAGGGGTTGGGGTCACTTGGTTTGTTCAGCCTGCAGGAGACTGAGGGGAGACCTCACAGTGGTCTTCAACATCTTTACAAGTAGAAGCAAAGGAGCAAGCACTGATCTTTTCACATTTGTGATAATGACAGGACTTGAGGAAATGGTATGACACTGATTCAGGGGAGATTTAGATTAGATATCAGGAAAGTACTATTCATCCAGAGGTTGGTTGGCTGGTACAGGCTTCCCAGGGAAGTAGTAACAGCAACAAGTGTTTATGAGTTCAAGAAGTGTTTAGACAACACTCTCAGGCACATGGTGTGACTTTTGGGGTGCCCTGCATAGGGCCAGGAGTTGATGACCCTGATGGGTCCCTTCCAACTCAGCCTAGTCTATGATTGTATAATAGAAATGCAAAAGCCATGCAAGGAATTAATCCAGGTGAAAGGCAGGTATTCAGTCACTGGCAGGAGAGCAGGACCCCATCACCTCTAATAGTTACTTAGGGACAAATGCGATCACAGAATCAATTAGGTTTGAAAAGACTTCAGATGATGTTGAGTCCAGCCTTTGACTGAACACCACCATATCAACTCGCATCATGTCAATGTCACACATAATGTTCCTCCCCTTCCTCTTTCTCCCCTACTGCTTTATATATTGAGCTTATCATATGGTGTAAAATATTCCTATGGTCAGTTTGGGTCACCTGTCCTAGCTGTGTCTCCCCCCAGTTTCCCAACCTCCTTGCCCGGGTAGCAGTATGAAAGCAGAATAGGTCAGATCTGTGTATGCTGTGCTTTCACAGATCTCTAGAACATCTCTAGGTTATCAACTCAGTGTTCAGCACAAATCCAAAACATAGCCCCATACCAGCCACTGCGCAGAAAATTAATTCCACGCCAGCCAAAATAAGCACAAAACCCCATCAGTAAGTAGAATGAATGTTCCTGTTTTGTATAAAGCAGAATGTCATCAGCTTTAGCCTCTCTAGTTTAAGTGTCTTAGAAAAAGACATAATTTATGTAGTCTTTTCTCATAAGGTCTGCAAAAAATACATGTGGCAATGGGGTTGGAGCTATGTGATCTTTCAGGTCCCTTTCAACTCAGACTATTCTGTCAGTGTAAGATCATTATAGAATAACACTATTTTTTCATTTCTTCTAGATAAAGATCTTGACAAGCTCTTAAAACTCCTAAAAGGTCCAGGCAAGCCAACCAGGTGGGCAGAAATTTGTAGAAAACAGTTCTGCAAAGTCATGAAAACCAGACCAGATAGCATCAGTGGACCAAGTGAGTATGGCTTAAGAAGTTTAACAAAGAAAGCAGGCAAAAGGCCACTAGTAAGCAACTCTTCTTCATATTTTCATTGAGGAGTATATCATCAGTACAAGAAGTTCCATAATTTTGTGTTGATTATGAAAACTATTTAATGAGATTTTCACAAGAAAACCAGTTTTGTACTTTTATGTCCTATTTTTCTCTTTATGTCTGTTGTCCCTCTGTATTGTCAGTGAAATTTGATGGAGAAGGAGGGCTCAAATACAAGTCTTTGTTCCAGATCTCTGAAGAGTCCATTATTGAAATACTGAGAAAATGAAAAAGAAAGCCTGAAAGAAGCCAGACATTTCTCAGAGATTAGTGAATGACTTAACATGGGTTGGGAAATTATATTGATGGGCAATTTTAGTAAAAAAAATGTCAGAATTTAGCCATACGAAATATCAAAGAACCTTTTCATTCTGGTTTTTCTTAATTTTCATATGCATTTCTAATGAACAGTGTGATCATGCAGGAGCATTGCTATAGCTCAGTTAAAGAACAAAAGCAGCCAAAGAAAAACACAGATCATCTGTATGGCATACATCATCAGAAGTAAGCCATAATAATTCCCTTATGATATCATATAAACTTGTGTAGCCATAAAGGTGTTCTCAGAAATTGCTGGCTTCTATTCCTATAGGAATTCTGATTATGTTCAGTATGTAGTCTTAACTTGTTATTTACAGATGCCCAAGGCTTCCCTTTGTATTATTTAGATAATATTTAGTGAATACAACTGACTGTTGCAAAGTTCTTCAGATGTTTTGTATCTTCTTGGAGATATTTCAGAAGCAGCAAAATATCTGTAGCTCTGTGGTTTGAGACAACATCATGTTCACTGAATTCATTTTACAAGAGACAGCTGTGCTGCTGTGTATCTTTTGCAGCATGTAAAACTCTCCCAAATTTCAGAGGAGTGAGAGACTTCAGTCCAGATGCCCAGAAATCAAAGCTTTCTCTATAGTTACAGATGGAGAAATCTCCATGGTTTACAGAACAAAGTACACTTGAGCTTTCTGTACTGGGCCCATTCTTAGGGGGACCGACATTAGCAGGAATTAAACAAGAATATAATGAGCAAAAACAACATTAGAATCAAGGACTGTATAGTGTAATGTGTATTGATCTGTTAAAAATATTCTGTGATCTGGTGTCAGGATTACCAGATGCTGAATCTATAGAACCTGCTTGAACTCCACTGAAAAATTCCAGAGCAAACTGTACACTGTCAATATCTCTAATTCACCCTTCCCATGTTGATTACTTTACCATCAAGTTGATCGATACTTTTGTGCTAAATGCTCTGGCAGTGCATTGCTTTTGGGATGCCCTTAGACTGGGGTTTTCTCTGCTAAAGCATAACCTCTGACTGTAGCTTTTAAGTAATTTCTGTTCTCAAACATCAAGATCCAGTTTTGAAAGCTAATTGAACTTTATTTAGAAGCTTTATTGAACTGCTAAAAGGAGATGCAAACCTTCCTCAGGCTTGCACGTCTTTTAATGTGTCAGGACTGAAAGTCTGGGATTTTTCTTGGTCTCCTAAAGCGAAACATATTGTAGACAAACAGCAGTTGTCCTACAGTCTGTTGTTCTAAGCACAGTAAGCTATGACAAAGACATGGTTCCAGTCATTCCTTCCATGAAGGTGACACAGATTTTGGGTGCTAGGGTGCATAGCTCCTTATTTTCTTTGGGTCATTTATCAGCTAGAGAACCATGGGGAGAGCCTTTGGTCAGGTTATCTCTTTCAGGTACAGCAGAAAGCATTTCTATTGTTTTCCATTCCAGCAACTTCTTATTTCATCCGTTCCCAGTAAATATTGTATCAGCAGCTGTCTTCTGGGCAGATTCAACATCCTTATTCCTTTCCCCTTTTAGGAGACTTTAAACTCAAAGCAAAATTAAGGGTGTTGCAGAGATCTTATCAATTATATGCTAAGATTCTTCCCTTCATAATGAGATATTTCCCAAATATATGTGTTCCCAAATCCTATTCTTCTCAAGCTTTATATTCATGTGTGATGTGGATAGGGATAATTCAGCTAAAATTACTCGCTCCATAGTCTTTCAGATTTTCCGTCACCTATTTCCCTGAGGATCTGGATTTAGATCTCCAGCATTTTTTAGGACCTATTAATTTACCTCCAAATCATTTTTTCCATAATAAAAACCAACCAACCAGGAAAATAAAAGATAGCAGCTCTTGAACTTGCATGTGAGAACTTATGGTAAAACATAGGCATTTTCTTCAGCTTTTGTAAGTGAAATGTTTGATGGAAGCAGAATGGTTACAGTCAACATTGGAATCCTTCAATATTTTGTAAGCTTTGCATCATCTCAGCTCTATAAAAAAATGTTGGCAAAAATACAGTGAGCCTTTGAGGCAGTGTCGTTGTTTGTGATGTGTGTGTGCTGCAGCCTTTAGCAATTGCAACAAAAAGTTTAAACTAACTGCAGGACTTTCCCCATAGGATCAAGAACCCATAACAGTTGTGCTTTTAGTGTTTTTAATTCAGGATGACAAAATGCTGATACTGTATTTTCAAAAGTAGTTTTTAGAAGAATGCAAAATAGATGTTTACGTTTTTATGTCCTTGATTTTCCAAGGAAGTTTGTGTCAGAATTCAAGGGAAACAGTGGGAATAGTATTTATGTTATGCAGAAATAGCAATTGCATATCAGAAATTCTTTCTTCTGTCCCCCAAATCAGTTTGGAACCACTGTAAGAAGTGTGAGTCCACATGAATGTGCACGCAGGTGTGTAAAAATTTGGTTGGGATTTGAAGGGCTGTTTTTTTCCATTAATAAAGAAAATACTTGTATATTGATATAACATATGCAATGTTCATCTCAATGGAACGACTGTTAAAATTTTTGTTATTGTGTTTTCGTCTTTTCAGATAAAATGTAGGTTGTTCATTTGTCATTTTAATGTACAATAATTGAAAGTCCTCCTTGTTGTTACCATCAACAATGAAATTGCTAACTCTGTTTTTCATATACTTATTGAACTGAAGTATGGTTGTTGGAGTTAAACATTTCTGACACTACTCTTGCAAAAAAAGTAATCTGTCCAAGATTTTCACTCTTGAATTTCTAGCCTCTAACAGAAGTCACAGAATCAGCTGAGTTGGAAGGGACTGTCAAGGATCATTGAGCCCAACTCCTGGCCCTGCTCAGGAATATCCCCAAGAGTCACACCTTGTGCCTGAGAGCAGAACTGCTGTAAAAGGAATCCTTTGTATTTTCTTTTAAACTCCTCTGAAACATCTGGATCATAGAATATAATCCAGTAATGCTACTTACATTAGAGGATTTAAAAACACCCAATGCTTTTTGCATTTTTTGATCTTTTTTCACTTAAAACTTTCTGTGTAGGAATTAGGTTAGTGCTTGTTTTTCTTATTAAAACAGTGTTAACCACATGCTTTTTTAAAGCAGTATTCTTATGCAGTTTTGAAGCTGTTTCAGGTACCTTCCTCTTGTACACTACTTCATCAAGGAAAAAGAAAATCCTTCAGGAACGCAGTTTTTTTATGAGCATACTGCCATAATTTAAGAAATTTAAAAACATTTCCATTTAGTTGGTACATGATTACACACCCTTAAATTAAAATTCTCTTTATTTTGTAAGAATTAAACTTCCGTGAGTTGATTGCTAGACACTTAAAAACTTCAGTACTAATACAGCCAAGCTACCATAATTTAAGAAAATCCACATTTTCACGGTGTTGGTAGGCCACATAAACTTTACCTGAATATTTTGGCTTTTATAGCAATACTGACTGTACTGTACAATGAACCTGCCTAAATGTCTTTTGTCTAGTTTATCAGTTAAATGGAGAATCACTGAACCAATTTCTACAGTGGTGTCCAAATGTTAGCTAAATTATGTGGTATTAAAAGACAAAAATTAAAATAGCTACTTGTTATTTCACATGGACATTCCTTTGTATTTCCTTTGGAAAATACATAATATTTATGTATTTACTACATGTTTTTTGAAACACAATGTTGCATGTCTTGGTTTCTCAAATTTGATTAGAATATTTTCAAAGATCCGATAAGCACTTAGATAAATACTTTCAAATGGTGGAAATCAATTTAGTGCTTGAGTTTCAAAATACTGCTTAGTAGTTGAACTGTCACTTCTCCTATTAACTCAAGCACTGAATTGAAGCATCCACCTGCTGGGTTAAATATATGGACGCCTTATGACAAAAAGGCAAGAAACATACACTGTCCCAACTTGTTTTTAGGTTTTCTGAATTATGGGCTATTTTAATGCTAACAGAGAAATTCCCATTTATTATTATAGTATGGCATATTTCAGTAATCACCATGCTAATAGTCATACAATAAATATATAGCTAGTTAGAAATTTAAAGTCTAATTTCAGAGTTTTGCTGTCTACTGTTTCAATAATAAACATGGTTGCTCATTTTACACAAATATTTGTTATGTTATTCGTGGGCCAAATTCCACTAAGCATATTAGTGAGGATCAGTGAGTTTGTATATTCCTCAAAAAAGAATAAATTGTTACTCTTCTGTGAAGTAAATTGCTTTTTTTTTAGCACCATGTGTTTTATTAACTGTGATTAAAAGTAGCTATGTTGCATTTAATTAGCAGTTTCTTTTCACTATAAGTGCACATAAGAATATAAATTACACGTGTAGGTTTTTAGTTTTAATTTAGTACTCCTTTGCAATGCAGAATTAATTTTGTTACTGTTGGAGTTGGAACTCTAGCAGTAAATTCATGTTTAGCTGTTGAAACTTCTTTAGCATTACCAAAACACAGCCTTTTAAAAACTTTTTTTGTAACTCATTCAGTGTAAATTAATTTCTGTAAATGTTTTAGGCAATTAAGACAAAATAATGTGATGTAATGAATCTTAGCTTAAAATAATTGGAAGAATTAATTGTCTTTATTGCATATTTTTCTTCATTTTTTTTCTGGCATAATAAGCATCAGACTGTGGTTGTAGGTTCTGTCTTTCGCCTCCTCCTCATTCCCAAAAGAGCTTGCACTCTTCTTCCACTGTGTCAGTTTTCCTGTCATCCTGGCTAGCTCAAGCAGTCTCTAGCTTTCTCCATTGCCACCTCCAGCATGTGTTGTTGCTCCACCTTACTTGTGCTGCTGCAGCTGCTCCTGCCCCTCTCCACTTAAATGGTGTAGAGATACTGAGTGTTCTTTATGGTCCCTTCCAACCCATGCCATTCTGTGATTCTGTGAACTATTCAGTTTAAAACCAGCATACCCACCAGAGCAGTGGGTGCCTGGAGCTATGTGCAAGAATGGGGGAATAGGAGCTGAAGCTTCATTGCTATTAAATGGTAGTGCTGCCAGGGAATTGGTAACATGGTCTTTGAACAGGAAATCCCACAGGTAGCAGCAGTTGTTACTCTTAAAATATGCTCCCTTGCTTTGCATTCTTATGGGAAGTATCCGTATACATATCTTTATGCTTTATATCCTATTTATGAAACCAACAGTAGGTCTTTTAGGATAGCATTTATTTAGGAAAAAAGTTCATTGTTGCTATCCTAGATTTCTAATATGTCTTACCTCATATAGGACTCCTTGTAACCTTAGTTTAAACTTGTATGGTGTCATGTGTTCAGTTGCCATAGCCTCAGACTTGCAGAATTGAGGAATCAGGGACAGTTTGGATAATGATTTGTCACTGGGAGCTCTTGCTAACTTCCTGGCTAACGTCCTGTCAAGGTGAGAGATAAGATTTCCTCCATAGTGAACAGATGTCAGCATTGGACTTAGTTATGCTGTATTTGCAGACTCAAAGTTCCATAGCAAGAACTGAAGAAGAATATTTTGGTCATCGTTAAATACAGAATATCTCAAATGAAATACTTCTATTTCATAAATTTAAGGGAATAATTTTTATCATGTGATGGCATAGGTGGTTTCATATTGAGGTTTTTTGGAAACAGCCCTTAAACTTCAGGTGCTTTTGTTAGCATAATTTTGGAATGGTGTCGGGTTTTTGTTCTGTGTGGGTTATTTCGTTTGTTGGTTGGTTGGTTGGCTGGTATTGTGGTGTGTTTGTTTTATTGTTTTCCTTTCCTGTCTCTGTACACAAATGGAGTAAGATATTATAGTTTAATTATAGTTAATTTTCATTTCATATTGAAGCCATGTAACAAATTCTGAAGTAATCCTTGGAGCATATAGAGATAATATGAGATTCTCTTTCTGTTTACACTGAATATATTCTCAGTAAAGCTATTAAAATTTAATTTAAGTTAGGGATGGTGTTAGGAATTTAAAAGTTCAATGCATGTTTTGAGTTGTCCCCCCATAAAAATAGGAATAAATATGCAGGAAGTTAAATAGCTTTACTTTCCCACACATTGTCATTTAGTTAGATGATGTTGTTCCATATTTTGTTGGCTTCCTCTAATGTTTTAATGGGTTTTTACTTCTTTCAGTTTTGGCAGAATTAATTGAAAAGTTCGTGTCACATCTTTCTGAAAGCAGAACAGATTGTTATTTCAACACAGGAAGCTATAAAGGTCAGTGTCCTAGTATTTGGTTGCCATGCAGCCTCTTCATATTTAAATTACCTTCTAAATGTATCAGTATAATTTTGGGGGTTGTTTAAAATGTTCTTTAACAGCTCAGAAATTCCTTACTTCATTGGTGGGAAGTACCTCACTTTGGAGAAGAAAATGATGTGCTAGATTGTACAGAACAAATAATTACCCGTGATAGGCTTTCACATTCTTGTGTTTATAATGGAAAGATGAAAGTGCAGAACAGGTGAGGGTGTGATTCCAAGTATTTGTTGACACCTATTACATATTATTTGCAAAGCGGGTGGCATAAATATTTAAGATGGTGTAAGCAATCTGGCTCACCTTTTGAAAGCCCCACAAAGATGTACACTTTATATTGTATTGAAGGATATGTATTAAAGAACTGTTATTGTTGTCAGAGTAATCTCAATGTGAGTTTTGTACAGATGTTGTGCTTACAGCCAAGAATAAAGGATGAATGATAAAGCTGATTTATTCTGAGTGTAATGTGTTTTAATACTTTGAAGCACTGGTAAAATTAGAAGATTTAGAACCAATGTTAGTATCTACTAGAAAATGCACTTTCATTCTTCACTCTTTGTCCACAACTCTTGTCTGAGTTTGTAGTTCAGCCATTTAAAGTACTTATTATGTTACTAACTGTGGAGAATCAAGCCTGCTTTGGAGAGTCTATTATTTATACTGATATTTTACTCTCCGATCCATTGGATGCAAATATAGGATGCAAGTATCTTTGGATACTTGGGGCCTGCCTTTGAAGTTTCAAAAGACAAAACCCCTTTAGAAATTTTAGAAGCTGTCTTTCTTAGTATACAATGGCCTTTACCTTCCAAAAGCTTGCTAACAGGATACCATTAATTTCATCTGAGAATCTGTCTCTTTGCCTTATGAAGAGAGTTGTTGATGGGACAGTTATTTCTATCACAATTTTATTTTTTTTTTCTTAAAAGATACTGAAAGTGTTTTGTCTTGTACTTTATTACTTTTCAACTTCCCATGAGGCATAATGAGCAATAAAATAATTTCATGGACTCACAAGGCTTGCTGATCACATATTTCTGAGACTTCCTAATTCAAATAATAATTTTGGTTATTCCTTTAAAAGCTCAAACTGCAAGAATGAGTTAGAGGAAGAACAAACATCTGAGTGTGCATCCTCCAAATAGATGTGTTACCCAGCAAAGACAGCAATCCTGTTCTTCCTTAATTATGATAGCTAAGTGCTTCCATCAAATGTGAAAGATCTCTATAGAGAAGCAGTAGGCCTTACTCTATTGACTTAGTCATCAAGTACCTTACTTGCTCTCAACATTTTGGTGAAAGCTGGGATTTAAAATAAATTCAGGAAGTTTGAACCTTGATCTTCTATTTAATTGATTTCACCATGAATCACTGATTAGATGGAGGTGGCATCAACACTACATGATTTATCTAAAATTTAATATCAACTTGAAGAAAGACCAAGTTTGAAAATCCTGTGACAATTGCATATATTAAATTAATTATCTAGAATGAAAAATCTGAAAGAATAGATACAGAAGCAAAGATAACATAGTAAAAACCCTGGTTCTTGGTTTTCTTGAGCCTTAAAGGTTTTCTTTTAATGATAAACCAGCTCAGTCTGTCTAATATTTCGGTTTTGTTTTCTGAATGAGGGTGTTTTTTGGGTCTTATCCAGGCACCATTGGACATTAATTCTGGATAAGTTTGCCTGTTCAGTCATCAAATAAAGGTTCCAACAATTAAAGAGTTTTCTAATGAACAATTTTCATGTGCAAATGCTTTTGATATTCCATGTGCTTTAATGAAGACAAGCTCTGAAATGGGAGAATAAGAGGTCTTCTCAAGGATAGTCAGTAATCTGGTGGTAAGAGGTAGGTGAAGGTCTGGTGGTGCCTTACTGAGTTCTTTCCCTGTCAGCAACAACACTGTCACAGACTTCTTTTGTGAAGAGTTCGCCAGCCCAGGAAAGAGTGTTGTTCAGGCAAACAGCACATTTCATTAACAGTTTATTTTTAACTTTTATAGGAAAATAGTTATTAAAACTTCACAGCACCTTTTTCAGACAGGTGTAGCAATAAGGGTTAATCACAAAAGTTAGTTTAGGCCAATAAATTCATGCTGATTGAGATGAAACAAAAGTCTGGCTCTAAAACTGGATCTGTGATCATATTCTAATTCTACTCTGAAAGAGTAAAAGGGCATGATTTTAAGAATTGGTCATAGAACTGAATATATGTTCATTTTGGGTTCTTTTTTATACCATAAAATAAAAAGTATAGCTTTCCTGTGAAGGAAGGTTAATGCGCTTTGAGAAGCCAGGTATGCTTCCTATGTTTGTACCAAAGGGACAACAAAGCACACTCAAATCTTTATCAGAGCTTATTTGTTTAAAATCAGATCTCTCACTGACTGAATAGCAATTGGCCAAATTTCTGTACATCTCCCAAGGTTTTTAGAGAGTCTTTATGAAGTGTTGCAATTTCTTCAAGAATTATTGAATGCCATGTTATTTCACGGTATCTTTTTCATCTACTCCTGTAAGGGCCATCTAACCTAAATACTAAAACTAGTTACAGTAGAGACATTTTTCTGTATGAGGTAAACTAATGAGCTGTTAGAATGTAACAACTTTCTGGCTCCACACCTAAGTAAACCAACATGAACTTAGCAATTACGTGTTTCCACCATTCTCTTAAATTTGCATCTGAGGAACTGAAAACCAGTTTCTTATAGTTGTTTCATTTCAAGGAAGAAAGGTCACATTTTTCATGAAAGTGGATTCAGTACAGTACATAGATATTCAGAATTTATCATTTTTCCTGAAATGAGAATTTGATTATCTTAAAAAAAAAAAAGACAGCTTTATAAACCTATAGCTAGTTGAAATTAGAATAACACAGTCAACCATCTGCTGTGGAACCCCTCAGGATTTCAGTCTCTTATAAAATTTGCAAATATGGAAAAATTAAATTAGATTGGGTTGTTACCATTTTCAAGATAAGAGAGAAGGAAAAAATATCTGATAAAACACTATGCAGTTGCAATGTTCAATTATAAACAGTAACACAAATCTTACCTGATGTTTACTTTCTGCTAACAGCAGTGAGACTGCTGTGATGTTTATTCAGATGACTGAATCTTTGTTTATGTTAATGATCTCTATCTGTCCCCTTTCCTGAAATTAATAATTTCTAGTTTGCTATTTTTTCTTTCTCCTTTATAAACCCTAAAACATTTAAAACCAAATCATTGGTGTCTAGCTGTAATAGGTAATAAAATGGTAAGGGAACTGAAATTTACTGTAGTAGTAAAATACCATGCATTCGTATGGTATTTGTATGAAGTTCCTAAAATAGCCTTTTGCTCTTTCTCTTAGCAAATTCCAGTTCAATGTAACAGAAACGCTTTGTGAAAATGTCATTGTTTTCTCTAGGTTTCAATAAACCCATTTGTCAGAGAAAGGCGATGTCATCTACTGTATTGGTATCTGTGCTTCTTAATTGATCTTTATGATGTGTTGCAGAGCTCCCCAAACTTGGGACTGCTGCAACATTTTGTGATCAGCAGGGTGTTTTTGGGAGTTCTGCTTTTGCAGATGGCCTTGCAGTCAAGTCCTCTGTTTCCACTGGACTTTGTCTGTGAAACAGCGCTGCTATGTACTGCCAAAAGAACAGAACCTCAGGGATTTCAGGTCTTGGCCATAAAACTCAAATGTCATGGTGTGTTCCTTCTCCTAGATGAGCCTTAGTTCTCTGAACAAAATCTCTTAGGAGCTTTCTGCCATTTAATGAGCTCATAATCTTTGAAGGGTCAGGAGAGTCAGTTAACAAACTGAGAAATTTTAAAAACACCAGTGGGAAGGTATCAGTATATAGCTGTTCAGAAGGAGCAGCAAGTTAGAAATATAGGATTACAACCTGAAATTGGGCTGAAAGGGAAGGAGAAGGAAGCTAATTCTTCCATTCTTTTTGCATAATTTGATAATTGCACTTCTTCAAACTGTCCACCATTTTGAAGATGCTGTTAATCAGAAAGTATTTTACCCATTGCCAGTTTAGGTAACTGGTCTGAAATATGGTTCATTCTTAATGAAGCTGTTGCAAGAAACAGCTTCAGTATTTATGATGATCATAATAAAGTTCTAGAAATGAGTATTGGTATGTCTAGAGTACTGATGACATAACAGATATTTTCAATAGTCAAGGTAGAATTGCACAAGGTTACCTCTGAGAAGCCATCAACATTCTCCAGCAATTACTCTTGGATCTTGTTTACATTGTCTCCATTCCCAGTTCAAATCCAACAAAAGTAATACTTTTCTTTTAAATAAGACTTTTTATAGACAACTCTAACAATGAATATGAGGTCAAACTGTCAGAAGTGTTCTAGATGAGTAGCTTGGTGAAGGAGGTGACATCATGGAGAAACAGTAGCAAAATGGTGGAACAGAATATGGGGAGAAACTTATAAATTTTGCCCTGACACAAGACCAAATAATGTTTAAAATAGAAAACTTTCATAAGAACATCAGAATGAGAAAGGATAGTTACTGACAGAACATAAAGATTAATATTGACTCCTTGGGTATCTGACAGTGGACAGGGTCGGTGTTTAGGTACCTTTTGAAGGGTAGGTGAAAACCTACTGGTTTGTTAACAAGAATAATAAATCATAGGAAAAAAATATGAGTTCCACCATTTCAGTTTATATGGACAAAACCATAGAATTCTGATACCAAATATACCTATATACTTGTAAGTATTTTAAAGCATTTGTGGGAATTATGCAGGTGGCTCTGGCTGTCATTTTCATCTGTTTGCAGAATCTTTACTTAAATATTTTCTTTTAATCAAAAGTCTTTTTCATCCATAGGAAGAAACTTAATCTTCCTTATCGTCACTGAAGCTAAAATTTAGCATCCATTAGCATATTGCAAAGATTATTTATATAGACATAAAACTATTTGGCCTGGGCACCAGGAAGTGAAATAACTAAACCAATAATATGAGTGACAGCTTTAGTAATATTCTTTTTATAAGACAAAAGGGAAGCCAGTGGTGTATTTGGTGTAACAGCATTTTAAACTGGGAAATAAAGTAAATATTATCCAAAAACCATACAAGCTGCATAACATACGCTGTAAAGCTGTTTCAGCTTGACATCCTGTCATTTCAGTATAAATTCAATGTAGCCCACTTTCTGACTAAACACATAAAAGCTTTGTCATGGTAAGAGCGAAAATGAACAAGAAAGCAATCTTTCATATAAACGGTAAAGTTAATTAAAGTATAGGCTGATCATAAAGAATGCCACAGGACTATGCATGGCAGTTAATTTACATTGGCGTGTTTATAGCTATAGACGGAGTTTAATAACAATACATAGTTGCCTTTGGAAATCATGCTTCATGGGAGTCTCTTTTTGGGCTCCTGAATGCTACAAAGCATTTTGAAAAGTGCTGTCCATTGAGGTGCTTTCTAAGAGTTTTCTCACAGCTCCTAGAAAATTCTGATATCCTTCAAGTCACTAGTTTAATTTTGTTCTCTGTTTTTCAATTTTTCCTGTGGTTCTGTTTTTCATTTTTCTTAAAAAAAAGAAGTGTGAAATATCTGTTTGACATAGATTTTTTTTTTTTTTGCTTTAAGATAAATAAATAAGAAGCTGCCAAAGTATGTTGTTCATTCCATTTAATAATAGCCAGAGTGCTGTATCATATTAAGTCTCAGTTCAGAGAGGTGGTCTGGCCTTTGAGGATGAATGTCATTCTTATTTAGACAACTGATTTTTCTCCATGCCTTTTTGTTATGAAACATTTTGTGTTTCACAACAGTTATATCAGGTGTATTGAAAAATATTTGTCAAAAAAGTTGTGTGTAAAATTAGTGCATTAAATGAGATGTATGAGCATTATCACAATAGAACAGTCCCAAAAAGCAAGCTTTTTGTCTGTGGATTGCAATATGCAGTATTTAAATATTCCATTTGTTTTTCATAGCATTTTTCTAAGTTTAATGCAGCACTTAAGGTTTCTAGGTCCAGTTTTTAATCAGTGGGAAGTAGTCCTTTTTGTATTCTAAATAGCTTTAAAGTGATCTTAAACCAAGTCTTCCCAGTTTAAGTGATAAACAAAGGAGAAAATAAAAGCTTTTGACCCAGGACAAAGAAACACAATTTATATATTAGCAGAGTACAGAGCTGTGATTACCAAATGGTGTCTGAAAGCAAGAGGTTTTGCCTTGATAAGGTACTGTATGGTAGAGAATTATTCTTCAATCCAGACTTCAAGTTAATTTTATTTCCCTTTGCAATACAGAGGCAAATATCAGAAGGAAGTGTGGTGGGGGAAAAAAGCCCTTTCTAGCCACTAAGAAATTGTTACAACGGAGAAGAAAAGTCAGTGAAAATCAGTGAAATCAGTTATGCTATTTTAATGTTAATGGACAATGGGTATTCAGTACTTGCTGTCAGCAGTTCCAGAATGAATGCTGGGCTCACACAGCGGGTTGTGATACAGCTTTTCCTCATTACACCCTTGCTGGACTGGGATACCTGCACTGCTGCCCACAAGAGGATCCACCTCAAAATGGAAGCAGGACTGCATTGGAGCTGAGAGATCACTGCTCTCCTTGTCTCTGCTGCCATTAAACATGGTGATGTTAGGACTGAATTAGACATTAGCCATGGCCAACTCATTTAAATTCCCCCTATTTTCTAAGCTATGTCTATGCTTCTTGCCCTCCCACTTGCACACACAAATTTGGAAATGAATTGACTCAGTATGGCAATTGCTGCCTGAGTAAACAGGTAACTTGGAACTGGAGCTGTCAAAGGTTATGAATATTTCAGTTATCTCAGGGGGTTTTAACTGAAATATCCAGTAAATTTATATATATTCTTTCAAAGATTGCGCTGCTGGTATGCTATGCAAAAGATATTTGAACTTCTGTTCTTTGGATTGCAAAAAACCTCTCTGATATGGGTTTACTGTTTCAGTCCCATCAGATTATTGAATAAGATGATTTTATTCAAAGAGCGGTTGATTTTTGTTATGTATAAATATATTGTCAAAGGTACAAGGTTAATTTCTCACAATAATAGCACTTAAACTGCTGTTCTCTGTGAAAGTTATAAAACAGAGTGGGGTTTTATTCTTGCCATACTTCCTCTGCTGAATGTTATTGCTTCATTGCTGAATTTAATTTTGCTGTATTCTTTTCTTCATAAAAATTTTAACCTACCTCATCTCATATGAACAGACAGAGTCTTCTTTTTGGTGGCATTTTTTTTCTTCCCTCCCCCCTCCTTGAGTTCTTTTCTCCCTGAACTTGTAACTGTTTCATCTTTGATACCTTAGTCCCTGTTGGTGTGCTAGGAACATAGAGTGTTTACCTGCATAAATAGCTATGGAATCCTTTACTTTCTCTGGCAGATTTCTGTCTGTCTGAGGATATAGAAAAAATACATCAGAAGTTACTGTGTGATCTTCTTAACTAGATTTTTACATTTATAATTTAAATGAATATACTTTAACTTCTGCTGCCGTATCTATTATTTAAATTTTCAACAAATGTTTTCAGTTAATAAGAGTTTTAATTTGTTTTATTTCTTGCTGTTTTTAAGTAGCACTTTCAAAGTGTATGAAAGGTTTATTCCCTCAGCTTTGTAACTCATAATATTATTAGTCTTCAATTTTTATCTGTGGTATCATTATCTTAGAGGATAACATGTACCTGATAGGGAAAGTGTCCATTTAAAATTTGATTTAGAATTTGAAATGTTGTTGAAATGCTACAGCAGTGGTTTCTTTAAATCATTATTTATTAATTTTTCTAACTTGGATTTTTAATTTAAACAACTGCAGAAATTGGAGTATATTTTTCTGTTTGAAAAAAAATGCATGTAAATTCAGGATTTAATTAATTTTTAAATCCATCAGTTTTAAAGTTTTCTGTGATTCCTATCAAAATAGAATTTTTGTAAATAAAGTTGGAATTACAGCTAGGAAATTTTAAGGCCTCTGGAATGGAAGAGAGTGGATCAGAATAGGCTGTCTTACCTGGTTTCTAGGCTGGAAAGGATAAAGTTCTACTAAGATATGGAGCTGAAAAAGATGTCACTTGCTCTAAGTCTAATGATAAGCATCATGATAACCATACTAACCATGAAGATTTTCTTATAAAGAGGGTGATTTTCATTTTTAAAAAAGTCTGTGAAGAATGCGGATTCTTTATGAATCCTTTCCAAACACTACCCAAAATGATTTTGAATAGGAGGCAGTTCTCCAGAATTGGTATTCATACACAAAAAGAGCTTTACATTAGCATTCAGTTCATATCATATTTTTTATAAGGCTTTATTTAATTTATTTTCTTTTGTTTTAGCCATAGATGCAGATGTGAAGAAAGAAAACCTTTCATCTGTGCAGCAGCTTGGTGTTGAAATGACAGTCAGGTACATGATAGTAAAATATTTCCCTGGAGTATTTCTAGGATTTGTTTGATTTTCATGGAATGACTTTAATAGTACTTAATCCATCAACTCATTTCCTTATACCATTTAAATCCAAGATAAATTTTAAGAAAATGAAATCTAACTGGAATTGAAAAAGGTATTAGTACATAATTAAATTATCTTTACAGTTTATGTATGTTACTATCCTCTGTTTTTGTAAAGACTAATTGTAATGCGCTAGTAAGATTTACCATAAAATTGCCTTATCCTGAATTATGTGTCTTTTTTTTCCCCCTCGCATTACTTCTCTAAATGGCTCTGTTTAGCTCAGCTTAGTTATATGCCATTTAAACATTTTATTTGGCTGGTAATTTGCAGAGCTGGGATGAAGGAGAAGATGGATCATAGATGTATGTACTTCCACAGACTGCTGTCTTTAGCATTAGTGTTTGAATTCTGCTTACAATAAGTACAGGTATAATAATTATATCAAATTCTAAATATTGTATAATATTGTGTGTGAAGAAACTGAGTCACATGTGTTAGAGTACTTGCTCCTCACTACCACAATCTCTAAAATTGACTTTTGGTGTGGATTTGTAACAATGAGCAGCAGATGTTTGCTGTGTATCCTTTCCAGGTAGAGCATAGAAGGTTTTACTTAATCATTTATGTGCATATCTGCAGCACAGTTTTAGCGATAACTTTATGATAGTTTAACTTTTAAATAATGGTGTATTAAATATGAGTGCTTCCTTTTTAGGAATTTTAAAAATATTTCATCTTTAAAGAGGTTTGGGGTTTTTTTAACTGTTTGCAATAGATATGGAAAATACTTAAACTTGCTAAAAGAAGATGCTGAAAATGGGCTGTGTTTCGT
This sequence comes from Cinclus cinclus, assembly GCF_963662255.1. Lineage (NCBI taxonomy): Eukaryota > Metazoa > Chordata > Aves > Passeriformes > Cinclidae > Cinclus > Cinclus cinclus. The sequence continues at coordinate 49,710,438 of NC_085048.1, read as the reverse complement.
GTTAATGAATTGTGAGGAGTTTCTGAAACAACAGCAAAGAACTGTGGTATCTTCTCTTTGTATCCTTTCCTGATGGTGTAAGTTCTATAGTCTAAAAATTTTAGTGGAATTTGAACTCCTGGTTTGTACTTTTAATAGAGGTGTAGGTGTGTAATATTTATGGAAAGAAAAAAGAATTAAAATAGCACTTCTACTTTGAAATTTTATTAAGTTAAATGCATACCAAATGCACTCAAGAAAATGTTCACCCTTTTGTTCCCATACTTTGTTAGAAGTGCAAATCTCATTCACATTTGTCTTCAACTGTTTTGGAGCAGGATCACATCTTTGAGTGTGATAAGGAGCCTGTAGCAATGCACCTTTGAACATTAATGAGTATTTGTGGTAGACCCATAATACCAACACTGTTAATGATACTGCCCATGTAGTGATAAATGTGATAAGTATATGCAGTCTGATCTACAGGAGTGGCTAGACTTTTAGTTCTTTTGGATCAACTGTGGAACTTCCTGTAAAAAAATTAAAACAGATAACAGCTTTTCAACAAGCTTCACTGTATTCTTTTTCTGTTAGATGTGCATACACTAATAAATTATACTTCAGGTGTATTAGTCAGAATGTGCCGAATCTAATTTTTAAGGTTTTTCTTTTGCAGTTTTTTTTTCAATAATTGTAGCTCCTGTTTTACTCCTCCACTATTCTCCTTTCTTGCACTTTGTAAGCACACTTGTTTTGGTGCAGGTTTTTTTGCATTTACTTGCTTTTTGGTTACTTTTACTGATTTAGCTTGACTACTTATGTACTGAAAAAATTAGTATATTGCGAAAACAGCTTAAATTATTTTTCTTAATTCAGTTTGAGAGACAACTGTGTCTTGATTCTGCCTTCTGTACAGCTCTGTTCTCTTTGGTCATGTCTAACAACCCAGCTCCTGGCTCTGTCTGCATGGGCCTGGGAAGGAGGAGAGCTGCAGTTGCTGAATGAGAGTATGAGAATGAGGAGGAGATCTCTGCCCAATTTCCTTAACCTTCCCATTCAGGCTGCCTGCAGAAGCACTATGATGGTTATGACTGGTTTGCATCTTCCATCTTCCTCATAATGTCAGGGGACAGGGAGAAGACACTGACGTTTCTTCAGCAATTTTCATGTCTTCTTGTTTCAGCATTTCTCTGGCTACCAAGACTGCATTTGTCTGTAAGAATTTATAACTTGTTTCTTTCTGAAAGGCTCCTTTAAAAGTTTACAAATGAGACTTTATTAATCTTATTCATCTCCTTAGTTTGGTTTACTTCTTGGTGGGTTTTTTGTTGTTGTTTTTTTTATTGTTTTGTTTGTTTGTTTGTTTTCTTTGTTTTTCCTAATGCAGTATATTTTCCTTAAGGCCTCCTAGCTAAATACATGGCCATGAAAAATTCATGGAAAAATGTAAATCTGATATTTGCTTAAATTTTTGTTTAAAAGGAGAGAAGTAGCAGGTGGACTGATAGTGAAGACAATGTTAATGAATTTGAGAGCTGGCAGTAAAACAAACTTTGTTAGTGGCACTAAATTGTGTGTGAAGACTGTGATACTGCTGGATGACCTCAGAGCAAGTCTCTTCATCTGATTTCTTTTTTTTTTAAAGTGACAGTTTCGAAATTTACTTAATACATTTGAGTACATTTAGTAAACTTCAAAAAATTATTACTGCACACATACTATACGATTGACAATTTTAAATTGTCAGTATTCTGGATTGAGATTGTAGAATAGGAAGCATAATTTCCATCTTTTATTATGGGTGTTCCCAGCTATTTAAAATAAAACCCTTTGTTTATTTTCATATTGTCTTGCATGTATGGAACATAAACTCTAGACTGTAATCTCTACCAGAGAACTCTGGGGTACAAGAAGCACAGATTAGATTCTGTACTTCTTCTACATGACAATTTCTGTAGCAATGCCAAGTGATCTGTCTTGTCACTAGAAGGGATAATGGTATCGGTCTATTCAGCACTGAGTCTGGCCTGAGGTTGTTCCAGCATAATGAAATTTGGACTGGAATTTGCTCCATTGTATGAGTGCTAGAAAACCACTGGTGACAAAGATTCATTAACTGGAACTGGGCATTGATATGCAGAGCCTTCCATAGTGATAAAACCTCTGCTCCTTTTGCTGCACATCGCAGAATTTTACTCACACTCTTCGCACATACTGCAAAGATATGTGCACATAAAAAACAACTTCAAATACAGTATTCCACCACTAAATGGAGGGAAAAAATCCAGCAGAAATACGTCCCTTTTTTTTTATCTTCTGTTCTCCTGTTTAAATTATAAAAATAATTTCTCCACCCCTGTTTGCCCAATTAAAGCCTGTATACAATAAGGAACGAGACTGCTAATGCACTGAAACAATAAGGATGTACTTGTTAACACTTTAGTTTAATTACCTACATGTTTTTCTTGATGGAAGTACAACCTATTTTGTTTATCCTGTTTCCTGTCTCTAAAATAATCAGACTTACCTATCTTACATCTAAAAGTGTATATATATTGTTCTCAGCAAGGCATTAAAAAACAACACATTTCTGTCATCTTTAATCCTGTTCCTCAATTTCATTGTTGATGATGATGATGTTGTTGTTGTTCACCAGATGCACCTTCCTGTTACAACAGTGGAATATGGCATCCATCCAGTCTATTTTTGCAGTGCTCACCATGTTGAAATGTTGCTGAAAGCAGAGTTGCCCCTTGTCTGTTCAGCCTTCCACATGTCTGGTTTCACTCCATCCCAGGTAACTGATAAAAGTATATTAAAGTATCATCAAGCTATTCACTTATATCTACAAAATCAAGAATTCTGAGGAACTACTGGCTGTTTTTTATAAGTGGTACTTGTGTGGGGGTTATAAAACTGAAGGTAAGAGGTAAGAACACAAAGTAACTTAGAGCATCTGAAAATAGAAAGTAACTGACTCATAGAATAATATCAGTGTACTGGAGCTGATGACCTTTTATTACATGTTCGTGCAGAAAAATTGATAAAAATAATATGTACTAAATCCTCAGATTTAGCATTTTAACAGAATATTTTATTCCCTGGAACAATTATCTAAATTTTCCATAGGAGAGAAATAGGTAATTTGCAATTGTTATACTAGGAAGCAGTTGGTGTGATATTAGAAAAAAAATAAATAAGTGCTACTGTAACTATTGCAATCAGGTCAAACACTGTTCTTTCATATTAAAGAGGTGTTACAACAGAAGAATAACTGTACAGAAGAATATCTGTAACACCAGCTTTCATTTTGGCTACTTGTAATAATTGTTTAGTAGTATGGAAAGTTATGGATGAAGCATTGTAAAGATTGCAATCATGATGAAGGGCAAAAAGCTCCATGCAGTGAGTTAGATTGTCCATGCAAAGGACATCTCGCCAGAGTGAGAAAGCGTATTGCTGTGCCAAGGCAAGAAAAATAGTTTTTCATCTTATGCCTTCAAAATTCCTTTTTGCTGCGAGATTTGCAGGTGAAGAGACATTTTAATGGAGACAGATGCCATTGTGGTACAAACATTGCTTGAAGTAGTCAGCTAGGGGTTTGGTCTTTGGGGAGAGAAGAGTGGCAGATGAAGGAATTTATCTCAGCGTAGTAATAAGGTGCTTGTAATAAGGTTCCTGTTTTGGGATGAGGAAAACACATGGGGACAGTCACTCCTTCAGCTGTTCTTGTTGAAGTTACACTATTTTATTTCGTTTAATTGTGTGCACTCAGTAATTGACGAGATATTGTTCTAAACTGCTAACAAGGATAATTTCATTTATTTAACGAGTTACTGAAAGGCGACTCGTGTGCCTCTGTATTTTCTGTATGATTTTACAGTTCTACTGCAATAGTAAAAACAAACTCTGAACTGTGGAAACAGTTCTGATGTATTTAAGTGATCGTGTGCTTCAATAAAAGTACCTTGAAACAGATTGACTGCCAGACTGTAGTTCTTGTCACCTAACTAGAATCGTGGTAATTCTGCTGCATATTTTTAAACACTTTAAGGAATGATTAGCAGAAAATTTGTGGTCTAGAACCAAATGAAAAGTGCATTATACCTCTTTAATACATTGCAGTTTAGAACAGGGCTAAGGAGTCACTGTGTTCATGGTCACTTCATTAATTGGAAATGTGTCTTAGGGAATGGCCTAACATTCATTTATAATGCAGAGAACTACTTTAAGTGAAAGGAAAACCCACACTGAACATGCCATCAGCACTGTCGTTACCCTTTAGGCCACATTTAAAACAAATTCTTGAAAAAATCACTTTTGCTTTCATTGAACTTTGAATCTGAGCCTGAGGAGGTGCCAGAATGTACTCGAACAAGTGAGATGCATGGATACAGAGTGGTCCATTTAGTCACTAAATTCACCAGGATTCTGTTCAGAGAAGTAAAAATTAAAAAAAATTAATTTTTAAAAATTAAAAAATGGTGAATCTTGGCTTCTTTTGTACTTTATCCCTTTTATTTTAACAACTGGGGTAATGTTACAGGGAAAAGGTTCTGTAGTATAGAAGAGAGATAAAGTTGATCAGTTATGACTGAATGTATAGAATTATTTAATTATATATAATTTCATTCTCATCTAGATCTGTCTGCAATGGATAACTCAGTGTTTCTGGAATTACATGGACTGGAGTGAGATCTGTCACTACATTGCCATATGTATTTTCCTTGGTCCTGATTATCAAATATATATGTGTATTTCTGTGTTCAGACACCTACAGCAAGACATCCTGAAGCACACAGAAGCCCGAGATCTTCAGGTTTTTCTGAAAGTAAGGGTTTCTTAATTTTTCAGCTGCTGAGGGGCAGTGAAGCTCTGAATACTGAGAATATATGCATTACTTAATTTGAAACTCTTACTAATTTCACTTAGTCATTTTAAATGAGTGAAATAATACTTTAATTTTATTTGTTCCCTGGCAGGAAATTGTGTATAGTATTTTCCAGACAATAGCTTTCCTACATTTTGTACTGAGCAATTTCCTTCATGAGCAAAGAAAATAGGCACATTAAGTCATGAGAGCATTTGATTCAGTTCTCTGTTTGTGGGTTCAATCTCACTGAACAAGATGCTCTCCAGAAAGGTGGGTTTGCACAGTGGTCTCTTGCAGAAGTTTGTAGAGGTGTGTCACGAAGCTGAGCAAGCTGGTAGTTTGAAGAAATACCAGTTGCTATACAACCAGCGTCACGATTTCATATTCTTTCCCAATTATAAATTATGTTTGGGTTTTTTGCAGGGCAGTGCATAGCTATAGCTGCAGTCATAAGTAGGTACAGTATCTTGATCTTCACAGGGACATTTTTGTCTATTTCTCTAGTCTTTTTTCACCCGTCCAAAATTTTTTGAGAAATAGATATCTGTATCTTAGTCTGTCATAAGAATAACACTTTTCTGACTGGTTTGCATCCCACTTAAATATTCTTAAATATGGAAAAATATCTGAGCCTAATCAGCTTCCTTGAAAATGTTTGGTACACAATCTAATGAATGTATTGTTTTGTTTTCCCTGGTTTAAGACAATTCTTAAAAACTGTACCTTGATGTCATTATTGGATAGTATATGTAAAATACAGAAGAGAGAATTTCTATGTTGCCACATGCAGTATAAATAGACTAAAGGTTTGGCATGATACTGTTAAATTAATGAGAAAAGAATGTAAATTAATGCAGTATTGGAATATCTGCAATTTATTGAGTGACCACTGAAGAAAAAAAAGGAGCATACTTCACTTGTACTCCTGCTATTGATAAGTCTTAATTAATTGAAACAAAAAAAATTGAAGTGCAGAATGGTTTGTCTTGGAAGGAACCTTAAACATTATCTAGTTCCAATCCATCTTCTACTACACCATTGAACTTGGCCTTGAACACTTCCAGAGTGTTATACAACTTCTTTTCAATGCCTCACCATCCTCACAGTAAAGCTCTTCCTCATACCTAATCTAAACCTAACCCTCTTTGAGTTTGAAGCCCTTCCCCCTTGTCCTGTCACTACATGTCATTTAGTTCCAGAATATGTGTGAGAATAGAATAGAATAGAATAGAATAATATTTTATATAAATTTATATTCTGCTATAGTCAGCCTTCGCACAGTGCATGAGGAGCAGCTTAGAAGGTAAAAATCTTACTTTTGCTTTGCTTCTGTATAGAGGAGAAGAAATATAAAGACTATTTTGAATTCCTGTTCAGAGCTGAACTGGAGTTTTCCAAGCCTGAATCCCAGGAGAATTCTACTTAGCAGAGATTCACAGTTAATACACCAGAGGTACAGCTTATGTCCACAGAGGCTGGCTCCAGAGAGTTTTTTGCAGCACATGCTGCCAACAGTGGTAATACGGATTAGTAGATGATGAGCACACAACAGCAACAAATTAAGCCTTTTACCTGTTCTTCGGGATCCTGTGTTCTGTGGTGCATTTTCTTTACCCCTCCACTATAGTAGCCATGAGAAGGAACATGATCTGTTCATTTCCTGAGGGCATTTTGGAATTAGTAAGAATTATTCACTTGTAGTGGTGCAGAACGGTTGATTCTGTTTTCTTAAAGATCATATTATATCATTGATTTTAAAAATACACATCTACTGTTTTTCTTTAGAGTCTAGCTAGATAGAAAAGTCACACTTATAAACTTATGCCATGTGCTGGTGTAAAATCTTCTTTCAAAAGAATATTTTAGTTCCTAGGTTTCCATTCTTAAAGCTTACTTTTTTTTTTTTCTTAAAAACCTTCAATGAAATATTCTTCAAAAATGAGGTAAACAATGTTCCCATGAAATAAAATTCTCTGTTACCAAGTGTGTAATTAGAAGAAAAAAACTGGCTGGAAGCAGACATTGCCAAATCTGTATTTCTAAATAAAATATAATCTATTTTAAACAGCCAAGCTCTGGCAATCAGAACAAAATTTGCTATCTTTAGAAGCTTGGAATTCATTGAATTTGAGTTGTACATTTTTTTATAGCTGAATAGTGCTTTCTGTGTGTATTTTTGCAGGAGGAAGCACTGCATGGATTTCGAGTGAGTGATTATTTAGACTACATGGAAAGCTTGGAGGAGATCTACAGACCAATGCTGCTGAGAGACATGAGGACCATAAGAGCAGAGAATACATAGACGAAGCAAACAAGCACTTCATTTTACAGTTTTGATTACATCCTTTAAAATGATGCTGATTGATTTATTGCTTGATACATCAGTCACCTAAAATCAGCCAGGCTGTTGAAATGTACATACTGTAAAATAAATAAGAAGGGTTTTCAGAATATAGTTTTTCAATAAGACATAACCTACTTTTGATAATCAGACTTTCCCAGACAGGTTATGTGCACAACCTCATTTTCAGTTACCAGAAGGCAACTTCAGAAGCCACCTGTAGGATGCTGAAGTGTCTTCCTTATAAAGCCTTGAACCTGTTCTCATTATCCCTTTGTCATCTCCTTGTAGCATCGTCCTAAAGCCTTACTCTGACAAAGGGATATATATATTTAGAAACAACTGCTATTGTTATTGCTAAGTGCTAATGAAAAGTCAACAAAGGAAAACAAAATTCTCTGTTCCAACTTCATGCATAATGTTGAGAAAACGGGATGTTCAAATACATGCAATGTAAAAAGACTTGATATTTCTGTCTTTAAAAAAAAATAATAATTTTATGTAATAAAGCATTATTACCTTTTGTTCTCAATGAAATTAGGATCTTTAAAAATTATTACTTGGCTAAAGAAGAAGGAAAAATGCTATGTTTTTTCAACACATGCAATAACATTTTATTTGCAGAATGTCTGGAATCTCAAAATATGTTTATTAGAAATTAATGACCTAGTAAGTATTTTGGAATTCCAATGAGAGCTACAAATGTTGAATTTAGATTTAGCCAATATTGTTACCACATTCCTGGGAGACAAACTAAACCTTACTGCAAAGTTCCTGAAAAACAACTTTGCTAGATAAAATGGATATATATATGTGTGTATATATATATATATATATATATATATATATATATATATATATATATATATATATATATATATATACACATACATGAATTGAGCACATATTCAAATTATACATCACATTAGAACCTTCCAATGAAATTTCTCAAATTATATGCAACCTAAGAGTGAACATTGACAAAGGTTTTGCCACTAACTTCTACTTTCCTGACTGTGCACTTCCTAAGTTCATAAGTTTAGCTTTTTTTCCTGTCTAGCAAAGACGTGTTTTAAATGTTTTTGCACTTTTGTGAACTGTGTTAGCTCACCTACATGAATAAAAGAGGCTGGTAAGTATGAGGAAGGAATTATGACAAGAACTGATAGAACCAAGTGTTTACCTGACACTGAGGCCAGTGGACATTATGATTCACATGGTAAAATTTTCTTTTAACCTTAATAGCAGTTTCTGTTTTCTTAAATAACCTTATTTTGGCATATATCTCAAACCAAGAAACAACAAATAACAAACATCCAGGTGGTGAATAACACTCGAACACTAATATATATGTGTTTTTGGACAGACCATGATTGATTAAGTATCCATTGTGAAGTAAGGCATCAGTTCCTTTAGCAGCAGCAGAAATTTTTCAGGAAAATAGGCCCTTGTGATAGGCATATGAGTAACCCAGGGACTCTTGCCAAATAAATAGCTGTCATTTTGTAGTCCTTATAGCCCAGCAAAGACGAGAAATGTACTAGAGAGCTGACCCTTAATATTAACAACTTTCATTACTATTGCATCAAATTAATCCAAAGAGACCCTGTACACAATAACCAGAAAGAAAAGTCAAATACAAATAGTAGAAAGCAAACAGCCTGACTACCAAGCAGTGCTGTTGATAAAAGCAATTTTTGCATTGCTTCCAGCAATTCAATCAACTGCAGTTTTCCCATCTGCAAAACAGGTACATTTTCATACAGTCCATATATGCTGAGATGATTAATTAGAGAACATCCATAAAACAGTGCATGAAAATTTTATGTAAATGCTAAATCTTAATACCTGGTAATAATTTAAAATTCCATTGTGCCCAATGAGAGAAACAGGACACTGACACTTATTACAAGAAGACTGAAATAAAGCTTGAAGTGATGGGGAAACCAGTGGCATCATCTCTAGATCAATGACAGTCTGAAAACAAATTACCATTTTAGCAATAGATACCTGAAGACATGCTCACATAGTATATTACCTCCAGTCTGAAGACTCCCTTAACCAGCTTTTCTGGTTTATATATAAATTTCTCCATTCAGCTCCTTATTTTCTTTCAGGAAACTATTCTACTGAGATGTAGATGGTTTCTATGTTAAAGTCTGTATTTTTCTGGCTTCCTCTTCCAGCTGCTTCTTCCTTGCTTTCCATCATGATTGTATTTACCTCTGTCAGGCTTTTTCTGTCTTTTATTTTCAGCTGTCTCATTGTTCCCAATCCCAGTGACAGCCCAAGCACTAAAGGATAAGAAGTATTTCCTTCCTTGTACCTAAAACGTGTAACTAAGCTTAATTTAAAATTAACACAGTGGTGCAAAACCCCCAAAACAGGACACTAAATAAATCCCCAACTTGAAAAAACTGAGAAGCTGGTTGTAGGAAGACATGACCCTCCCAAATATGCTGTCAGCAGTCCTGACCCAGGCTCCTACTGGAGGCAACTGAGCCCTGCTGCTTCTGCCTTTCTGTCATACCCCCTGACCAGCAGCTGGGATGCCAGGCTGGATAGAAACATCTGTATTATTTCTAAAATATATGCCATTTCCAAACTACTTCCTTTAGTCTCTGCAACACGAGTCAGCCTTTTGGTATAAAAAACAGTAATATCCAAAAATACTTTTCACCTCTTCATATCTACCAAGTTGCTTTTTTCCAAATTATTTTCTCTCTGGAAACTTTGAGTATCTTTCTAAAAATTTTTTTTTTTTTTTTAATGACAGTTCTGCAGGTAGAAACAGTGTCTCCATTACTAAATAAACTTTAAAACAAAATATTTTAGATGTGGTAGGAAAAAATAGATCAATGGTAAATAGTTCCACTCAAAACTCTGGATTTGACTGTTTTAATATATCCAATTCAATCAGTAGGACAAGAGGTAAAAAGACTCAGCTTTTCTAAACTATTTTGTGTTGTCTTCAAGTACTTTTTAACTAATCCATAACAATTGTCCATAGATTCAAGAATAGATGGCAATTTCAGCATATATTTCCCCTTTTAAATTATAATATCTACCTATATAGCAAATTGGACTACAACTGAATATAAAATTTTAGCTAGTTTACACAGATAAAAATTAAAAACTTGCTTGCAATGTAACAGTGTATTTGTGCCAAGAGAAGTAACTCATTTATTTCCCATTTGGACAGCTGCAGTGTTTGCACTGTTTCTGCAAATCTGTGGACTATATTTATGACACTTCTACCATTTTGTTTATTAACTTACAATACATAAGTAGTCAGAGATATGACTCTTCCAAGATAGATTACTCAAGGTAGTTTCCAGTAATTTAAAATGACATTTCCATATACACAGATTCTGCCCTTTTAGAGTTCATTTTTATTCAACATCAAAGCTAAAGGAGAACAATTTTTTACATTTCAGATCGTGAATGAGGTTTTATACCAGTTTTATTCACCTAGCAAGAACTGATTCAAAAAGTTTTGTATACTCGGCAGTGTATCAGGGAAAAAACCATCTTCCCTGTTCCTCTGATACCAAAACACCAGTAAATTAAAAAATCCCCACAGCTCCAGAGCATATTGTTGTTTGTTTCATCACAAAAAACAAAAGGCCTTAAAGCATAATATACAGAGCAGTGGTGCATAGGGAGGTTTCAACATGGTTTGAAAAATCAGTTTAGATGGTATTAAATCAGGAACTGACACCTGACTTATACTTCATAAGGTCAGTTTCCTGTTCAGAAATAGAACAAGACAAGGAGACTACATGAAATTCACTTAAAATTATGAATGAGGGAAGCAGACTTTTTTGGAGTAGGTTTTTAAGGAAACAAGCTCCACAGGAATAAAATCTCCAAGGGTAACTAATCATTTAAAAGAAATTAGTGTTTACTCTCTCAAAAGATTTCATCTGCTCTTGGTATTTTCCCTGCTCTAACTCAAAGCCTATCATGGAATCAGATTCATCCATGTTGTGGGAATTAACCCCTTTAAAATTTGACTCAGCTTTTCAAATGCTGCTTTGGTTTTAATACAGACATTCACAAGTGCAAACATCCAATTAAACTTCCCTCTCCTCGACATTTTTGATGGTTTAGATAGGGTAAATTTTTTGCGTTATCCAGGCTATCTACTGCCACACAATTTTCACCTAGAAGGCAAATTACAAGTGTTTGCTTCAGATCAACCTTTTCTTGATTTTCAAAACCCACTGTTGTGAACAATGCCATAATGTGTATACTGTCACAATTTCTGTCACAGATTTTCTAGGTAAAAATTCTCCAAAAGTACTTATTCCCCATGTTGATTCAGGATTCTGTTTAGGTATGATGCCCTTTTTCATCTAGCTCTAAATCAACAGAGAAAAGCTTCCTGTTAGAAAATAGGAAACCAAAGTTTGGAACAAATACCATTTTGGCAAGGAGTTCCTTCTGAGGGAAACTGTAGACCCATGAAGCCAGTTAGACCATCTGTCTAAATCACTTTGGAGTCATTCAGATATTTGTAGGAAATTAATTTTGTACAGAATCTGGAAGTGAGAGGAAGCTGTGGTCTCTAGATATCCCAACCCTTTTCAGACTCCTGTGGAAGCTAAATTTGATGAATTTTAAGTCAAGTCACTTGGAGCCATGCAACTTTCTCCCTTCAAGAAACTAATTTTATATCCTGAATAATTACCTTGACCTTCAACATGCAGTAGAGTTGAAGCTTCCAAAACATCCTGAACTGAAGGAGTGGAGAATATCAGTGTAGCGTTTAACAACTATTGTTCTGTTTTTAGCCTGCAATACTGCTGCAGCTACCAATGGCTGTTCTTGGTGCCAGCTGTTTCACAGAGCTATGGACAACATCATGCAATACTAACATGCTATGCTGAGGAAAACAGGGATATCTTCCACCCCAAATCAGCTAGCTCATCCTCTGTGGTGAATAATAATGGCACAAAATTCACAACACAATTTTGACAACAGCTTTCATCAAATATTTTCCAAAAGCACAGCGATTCTTTTCAGAGCAGCAAATCATTTTAAATGTCTCTCATGAAAAAAGTAGCCCCCCTCTCCATCAGCACTGCCCCCCAGAATTACAACAAATTATTTTAAATGTAATACTCATTACAAAAAAGAGTAATAAAGAGCTCCTGGAACATGCTATTTCAAGCAGTTAAAACAACAAGCTGCTACCTTCTGTAATCCCTGTCTGTGATAAATACTCTCACTACTTGCACCCCTCAATTCTTACCAGATCCTTCCACTAACTGGTTTATATAATTGAAACAGCAGAAGCACATAATCTTATTTGTGAGGGATGTTTTCTAGATGATCAGGTGGGGTGTGGGAGCCCCATCAGAGTTGCAAGGTGAACCTGTAACATGACTAATAGCATGCACATGGAAAAATGTCTCCTCCATTTGTGCCACAAGCACATAAACTGTCATTTGCTACAGTAGAGAAGATGAAAGTGTCAAAATTCCAAAGTAAGAATAGTTTGTTTCACCCAACATGAACTTATTTCTACCACAAATTTCAGCCACTGAAATTTGAAAGATTTAAGGAAATACATTACCATTCTTTATGGTACAGCATGGTCTGGATTGTGAGCAGCCAGTTTGATTTGACTTTGAAGAGGAGATGGGGTAAATGTCAGAACCGGTCTTCCAAATGACCCTTTCAGAAGATAAAAATGGGCAATAAACTAGAAACAAACCCAAACGTTATCTCCGATGCTAAGAAAACAAGCTCAGCACCTGCAACAACACAAGTTTTCCATTGGGAGAAACCCTGCTAGGACTCACAGCAGATTTTCTTTGACACATAGCTATGATTTCAGATTGCTGATTGATCTGTCCTTTTCCTCCATCTTCTACCACACCTGCCAGTGTCTATCCCTAAGGTCCTTGTATACCTATGTCACTTACACACTTTTAAAAAACAACAGTGGAGTTACATGGATATTGCAATAGTAGAAGATAACTAACTCATTTAGGAGTACTTAAGGTTACAAACTCTAAAGGGGTACTTGAACCATTACTTGCAATTTCCAAGTTGATGACAATACAGTCAATTCAAATTGATTTTGGACTGTCACAATGTGGTTTAGGATCAGCCAATTTTAGCTTTTCTCTAGCCTCTCCGACACTAGCCACAGCTTATTCACACAAGAGTTTCTTCAACTTGCTACTCTTTAAAAGCTGTCACAGGTCCTAGCAGAAATCTGTCTGGAAGCTTGTCATAAATTGAATAAACCGAGTGATACTTAAAAGTATGAGTTGTATGGAGAACTTCACATACATGTCTTCAAATGTCTTTTGCCAGGAAAGGGTTGTGATTAGTTCCTCATTCCACATCCCTACTCATGGGCAATGGCATGCAAATCAAGTTTTCTGTGCTGTAGATCCACAGCTGTAGAACATGGAAAAAAATGCTTGGTCCCTCTCCACCTTAGCTCATGCAAGATCTTCAGGAAAGAGCCATCTCCTTAGTATTTGTACCAGCAGTTTCTGTGGCAATTTCAAAAGTTTCAGGACATGGGACAGAATGTATGAAGAATTCTTTGAAATACAGTAACAATATAATGGTTTGTATTCATGAAAAAGTCATTTACAAAAAGTATGTGCTGTTCACAAACACCAAGGGACTTAACTGCACTTTATCACTGTAGCAAAACATTAAACTCTGCCACGTAGTAAAGGCCAATGCTAATGCATTTTTATTTCATTTAATTCTGATGACAATTTCACTGAGATTTTATTATTTGCAAATTCTACCACAAAAGTTTCATCTGTGAATAGAAAAAGCAATGCTAACACTTACTAAATATTTTTCACAAAAAAAGTAAATTATGAAATTTATGCTAGATGTGACAGGTAAGTTAATATGCAGATTTAGACATACTTAATCCATCTAAAGAAATTAAAGCTTTATGTGTTCTGCTTGCAAATAAAATTTTAGTATTGTAAGATCAGTGTACAAGACAAAGCACTCAGTTTAAAACTATAGCTTGGAAAAGTAAATGCTTTTCTCTCTTGGCCTCAAACTAACATTATAGTAAGGTACATCATTACTTACACAAAGACCAGTATTGGGATTTCTTTTAGTAATATCTTATTAAATCCAGAGCAACTGACCTAATAAGATCCCAGGTTTTGTTCTGATGGAGCTGAATGTTAGGTAAAGTTTCCAGCTCGGTGTCAATACGTAGTATGAGGGCTCATAAATTTTAGCAGAACTTCTAGCAAACATACTTGGATCATTTGTGAGGTGACTGTGCAGTTTGATAGATTGCAATTATTATCAGTTAAAAGTTCAATTCTTTGCACAAAGTAATCAGCCAACAAAGATTAGCTCATTATGCAAATACAGTCAAGTGAACACTGTGTGCACAGTGGTGTAGCAAAGACGCCGCTCTGGCAGCGAGCTACTTAAGGTACAGAGAGAAACCAGATCTTAAAAGAGTAAATGTAATAATAAAAAACAATTAGACGGAGTGTAAAGATTAGGTCTGAGACTAAGAAATTAGAAAAGAAATAACTATCAAATTAGTATGCCAGCATGGAGCTGGAAAGCAAGGCTATTCATAAAATAATCAGAGCACAACAGAGACCATCTGAATTTAAAATTGCAGTTTCAATGGATATGAAAGCATCATCTGCCTGCAACAACTATCAGTCCCTAGGGGTACATGAGATCTTACCCTACTTTAGAATGGTGTTTTCTGTGCAATGCCTTGCCATTTTTATACAACCGAAATTTTCTTGACAAAAGTTTGTTTGTTTGTTTGTTTTTTTAAGTTTTAGTGTATTGACCTGAGGCAGCTCTTTTGAAACATTTTACAGCGAAACTTCTCTACAAACACGTGGTTAGTATTTGGAAAGCCCTCCTTGTCTTACCCAATATCAAGCTCTTCCTACCCTCCTAGACAGGCTGATCTGAAAATGGTGGCAACTATACCAAGAGCAAACTTTCAGGCAAGAGTGATCAACTTTGAACAAGCATATCTTTTCCCATCTCCATGTCAGCCTAGCCAGTTCAAATCTCACTAAAAAACTGCAAGCTCTGAACACCTTTTTATAAAATGGATGTGCTCAAATAATTCCAGGTTTTTCAATCAGAAAAAAAAAAAGTCTACTAGAAGTCCCAACTCTACACATTAGCTTAGATATAGTTTTTCCAATAGCACTACAACAGGTAGTAATTCTTGGAAACTAGCTCAAAGAAACATGCTTGTTTCAATGTCTGGGGCACTACTCAACACCTGACATCCAATTCCATGTGTAGGTATTTAAATTGCCATATGTACTCAGATCCTTCTGAATGTACTGTTCATATCTTCAGAAGGATCAAAGCCTTTTAAAAATGGTGTTTAGATGTTTCACTGTCAACATGAGTGTGTGCCATTAGAATTTACTGAGTTTTTCTTTACAGTATTTTGGTCAGTCAGTTCAAACATACATCACTGATACATTACCCTTCAATATCTAGCTGCAAATTGTTCACTGCTTTACAATGTGATCTTCTTCAGGCTTTAAGCACAAGACACCGATAATCCATATCTCAACTGCTTTTTCCAAAGTGGGAAGCAATAATGGAGTTTAATTAGCCACATACAGTAGGAAAGTATTCATTCAGGAGACTGCTTTCTTTCTCACTGTCTTCAAATTGTGACTAACCACGTATCATTCTGCAAGAGCTATTTGTTTCTTTGTGAAGAGAGAATGCTCTTGAAGAAAATCTGTTCAGACATGCAGCATGGGAGCACTTCACCTGGTCTAGAGATGAAAGGTACAAAAGCTCTTAAGGAGCAAAGGCTGTTCATCAAAGAGAAGGAGTTCAGACTGGAAAAAAAAATTAACACCTTTCACTAACAAAAATGTAGGGATTATTCACAGTTTGATAGAAGACACATTCCTTGCTGTATGTTAGACTGAAAGTGAAACACAATTATTAGAACTTGATATCGATGCAAAGTTTGCAAAAGAGGAATTACATTAATTAATTAAGGAATTAATGACAGAATATTCTGGTTTCTCAAATTTCCATGTAAACACCAAAATTGGAGAAGGAAGAAGTGGGAAAAAAAAAAACAAAACAAAACAAAACTCAAATCACTATAAACAAATAAAAATGGGGCTAGATAGTGATCTTTTGCTGATTATCTTCTAATATGACTTCACATTTCAGTTCCATGCAGCTGTCTAATGCCAATAGGAAAAATTATGATACAGGCCACTTCCCATAACACCAAAAGAATTAAGACCCAACTACTTAAGAGTATTTTTTTGGCTAATCTGCCTTTGATATGTTAAGATTCACTGCTGTTCTCTGATCTAGCTTTGTAGACATTTCAGCCTGTGAAACCTCAGGGAGGGGTATCTCCAAACCAAAATCAAACTCTAAAATTTACACCTGGCTCTTCTATAATTCCTAGATATATACAATATAATACCTAAATCTTGCGTGTAATCTCTGCCTGCCTGTGCAGCAAAGAAGTCAGTAAAATAAATTTATGCCAGCTACTACTGCTATGTGTATAACATTTCTAAAGAAACTGTTTAGGATCTGTTACTTAATAACTTAAGGCCTCTGTGTTTACTAGGAACACTTTTTCAGCTACACCTCTTTTCTGTACTGTTCATGCATATGACAGCAATCCTTATTTGTAATGCTTCAGTTTACCTCAATTCCAGTTTGCCATGGCACCAGAGCTGCAGCAGGCTCACAAATAGCTGTGGATTAAAGCAGTAGAGATTAATGAATTACAGGCCAGAGCTCTCCAACATAAACTTTATAGCTAATGACCCACCCCAAATTATATCAGCACTTAGACAAACACTTATTTGTGTGGCATTTCTCCTCATTCTCTTTCTGCTTTATCTCCAGGAGCCAGGAGGAGCACGTGGGGTCACAGGCTGTGTGAAGCCCAGTTTGTCCATAGCTCCATGATGATAGGTGCCACTTTCAGCATGGGTTCAAGCCTGCTGAGTTCCCAGCAGGTCATTTGAAACACAGAACTCTTTAGCTTTTTTTGATAAAATGTCTTTCTGAACCTTCACTAAAAAAACTGAGCTTGGTATTTTGCCTTCAAAGCGAATATTTTAAAAATCAGAAGAAGAACGGTGCAGGTTCTCCAGCAGCTTTGTGTGGGAACCACACCAAGAGCAAAGCAGTAAGAATAGTTTTGCCATCTTTTCCAAGTGTCTGGATAAATTATTACTAGAGTTTCTTTCTTCCTTTTTTCCTCCCCTCTTCTACAGCATATGCTAAAAATTCTTATTTTCTTCCTTGCTTTTTCTGTTTGTTTGTTTGTTTGTTTGGGGGTTTTTGTATTCCTCCCAAGATCCTTTTTTTGCCAGAGTGAAAGAGTGGCAACTTGATGGTCTGGCAGCTAGCCAGTGTCAACCTCTCACAATCTGGTTTCTTCTGATACTGCTAATCACTTGTTTTTGGCTCTTTAAGAGGAAACCAAATACATTGTCTCCAATTTTTAAGTCTTCTTTGCTTTTCTTCCACACAGAAAACAATAAACTATTTCTGGTATTTTCCACATTTTTGTAACACTGGAGCAAATAATGTAACTCTTTGTTTTTGTTTTTATTTTTTTGTTGTTTTTTGTTTGTTTGTTTGGGTTTTTTTAGTTTTTTTGTTTGTTTTTCTTTTTTATTATTATTCTTTTTTAAATTTATTTAACCATTCCCATCCTTTCAGATGTTACTTTCCCAGTATACTGATGAACGGTGTCATGCAACTTTCACCCTTTACACAGCATCAACAATAGCCAAGTTCACCTTAAGGCAATTTGAGAATTCAGTTGTGGAAAATCTCATTTATTCTAACCCACTTGAATGGATAAACCAAATCGGAATATGCGTGATCAACTGAACAGATAGCAGGATTTGCTACAGTGGCTGTATTAAGAGGGCATTATTTCCAAATGCAGGGAGAAAAATATGTCTATGACAGTGAATACAAATTGAAATTTTGAAGCCTTTCCCAAAGTCCTGTTGCATTCATGTTTAATATCCAGTTTTCAAAGGCATATAACCGAAGAAATTGATAGAAACATAATCAAACAAACCTTCACCAAATACCTGGGTGGAATTTTCTTCAGTGATGATGCTTGTGTGTACATCAGTACAGCAGAGAATATCACAGTGATCAATTCTGCATGTTCTTTTCTGAAGTACAGAAACAGTTAACTCAGTGATTTGCCTTGCAGACTTGCAAAAACATTCCAAAGACACCTGCATAATAAGTTATAGTCAGTTTTCACAGGCTGATGCACAATTCTATTTATGATTAAGCTACCTGAACCCTGCATACAGTACTTGGCAAAAGAATTAACAGAACTTTGCTGATTTTCCTTATAATTTTCCACAATATACAGATTCTTCTAGCAGGAGATTCCTGTCTTCAACACTGTTCAGGATACACACCTCAGTTCCACTACTGCCTCTTCAGTGAGCACAGGTAAGCCAAACAACATTTCTTATTATACCCTAAAACAACTTTTTCTCCAGATTGCATCCAGACTGAGCAACAACTACTCATTTTTGCTTACGGTCATAGGGCCCCTCATGGTCCTGTGCCTATACTTTCAAGACTTTTCTTACCATCCCAGGATTGTCATTTGACTGCCTTAATGGTTCTAAAGTATCTTTGCCCTGAGGTGGAAACGCAGCAGACCTTATTTCTGACTGGTTTCAGCTGGTGTGTAATAAGCACATGTTTATTACATGGCAACTGAAAATATATTCTTTATAGCCATGTTTCAGAGTCTATCAGTACAAAGCATGCATTTATTATCCTTTATTTTGTTATGGAAATATACAGATTCACAAAGACAAAGACTTTCCCAGCCCATGAAGAGTTAATGACTTTGAGCAATATTTGATGTTCCTGATCAAAAAAATACTTGGAAAGGAGATGTGCCATTGGTATTTCTGTTTCACAAAACACCCAGCAAAACACTCTGTCCTTTTCTTGAAGCAAAACGATTTTCATTGTATTTCCTCTCCCTTGTCCGGATGAGGGGAGGAGTTATAAAGAAGTTTTGGTGGGCACTTGGTATCCAGCTGGGGTCAACACAAACATACTGGTCTGGAAAAAAAAAAGAAGTATCTTACAAAGGATGTCACATTGTCACATAAAACCTATTATGCTGTTTTAAAGGTATTTTATTGGTGAAAACTCTTCTGTCTTAAGCAAAGCAATATTTGGTACACCACAGCAGACCTGAATGCTGTCTACAAAGAGACACAGGGGAGCCATTACCACCTTCCATTGCCATAGACCAGAGACTGCAGTTGAGGAAGATTCTTTTCCTCTTGATGCATCATGCCAGGTATTGAAATAAAATTGAGCAGAAGCAAATTGAGCTATATGCTAGCATGGGGGGGAATTTTAATGAAAACAAAAGCTCCTTTTCCATCAGCAATATTCCCAGCAAATTTTCTCTTTTTCCATGGGTATCAGAGCAATAGACAAACTTCTCCAGATACATTCTTTAATAGAAACCAATAGGTTCTTCTTTCAGACCTCATAAGGAGTCTATCGTCGTCCATTAAGTACTACATTTTTTCCTTCCCCCTTGGAAAAAGAAAATTCAGAAGGTTTGTATTCCTGCCTTTTAAATACTTCTTTCCCTTCCCCAGTGTCCCCACACTAATAGCAAATGAGTGGGATGCACATCCTCTGGAACAGACCCTACCCAAGCTCATTACCTTTCCACCACCATCACCTGAGCCATGGCTGCAAGTTAGAGGAAAGTGCATGGGCACTGGTGAAAGGCTGAGGTGTATAAACCAGCCAACCATGCTTTCAGTACCTACTGCCAGAACTGAACTTTCAGTCATTTAGGAGTCTGTTTTAAGTTCACACTGGTCTCTGATGAACTCAGGGTAATTGTCCCATCTACTTCAACAGTCTCAAAAACACACTTCTTGTTCTTCCATTTTTATTTGTATGTTAAAGGGAAGATTGGGTGGCATATCTTTCACTTACTCAGCAGTACTTGTCATGGGGAAAGCACTGAGAAAATTAAGAAAAGGAACAATTATCTTACTGTTATCTCCTTGCTGTTTTATCAGCATGCTAAGAGGTACACATGTAAAAATATTAGAGAGGGCATTATAAAGCTCTAACATTTAATTCTGCTTCAAAATATCCAAGCAATCTTTACTAATTGCATTAAAGGTTACAAAAATTATATCCCTAAATTAACAATGTATTCATGCCAACATTTTCCCACTTTTCTTGTTCTAAAAGACTTAATTAAAGTTGCATTAAGCCAGAAGCATCAGAAAGAAGTACTTGCACTATTAACATTCCAGTTCCACTTTAATGGTACTGACTTTAGCAGCAGGTCAGTAAGAAATTTAATTTCTCAATACAAGGTAATAATAAAGATACCCAGCCAATATTTCATTCCTTCCTTACTTAGTACAATTTTCTTTTACTCTATCTGTATGCCACTATTTGTTCTCTCTATCCTGCTATGCTGCAATGATTAGATCTAATTCAGTCCTAAGGTTTGAATCAGAACTTAACATGGTATACCTGTACCTACCTGGGGCAAGGTCAGATCTGCCAGCAGTTGGATTTCTGAAGGTCCCAGATGATTAGCTCATTCCAGGCTTTTTAACATCATCCTACTTATATTTTCTACCGCACCATGATGTGGCATAAAATGGTCCATTATTTTCTGTGAGGATGCCTGTGAATCTAGTAGCAGCTGCGAGAAAGAAGGGAGGAGACTTTGTGAGCATGTGTCAATTTTGTGTGTGCGGTACGTCAGGGAAAACTGACATTTGGTTCTTGTCATGAATTGATCACTCTTCAACTCATAGAGAATGAATTGGTGTCTGAGTATCTTTGAGGTATTTAGGATCATCCTCTGGGCTCTCAGAAATATCAGAAATATAATCCCTTCTAAGAAAGTAATAGCCACCATCAGAAGTTCATAATTTGAGAAAGGAGGGAAATATAATATGTCCATTTTGCCTGGCACTGCAGTCTTGAGCAATAGCTTTATTTGATAGGCAGTGAGACACTTCTTACAGAATGCCATTGCTGATGAACTGATGCAAAACTAACACAGACAGCTAAAGAGGCAGATGAGAAAAACAAGTTCATACTACTTTCCCTGTCCATGTAAGAAATGATACCATGCTTCCTGGACTGTTCATTTACAAGATGTCCCTTATTTGCTGTCAACATAAATGGCACTCATTTGATCATTCAATCCTCCTTTTACTCACTCAAACTGGTATATAGGAAGATTACATTTCTGTAAATAGAAGCTATGATTCATGATCAGTGCATGCAGAAATCATTACAATACGTGGACAAAGGAATCAAAAATTTTAACATTTTCTACCTTCCTCAATTCTAACAGAAGTTCCAAGGCAAAATTTCTATACATTTTTGTATTTTAGGAAGAATGAGAAATCATACATTTTTCCATTATTGTTAAGTTCTGATTTATTTTTTAATAACAATGAGACTTATTTATGGCTTCATGGTTATGTCATTACAAGAGCTGATTCTATGCAAACCTATAAAAGACCCCCAGGCACTTAAAAATTTTATGAATCACCATTTAAGGATCCAACTTTCACAGCTGAGAAATTTCCTGACTTTTCAGCAATGCTTACATCACTTATGCGAAAGTTATGTTCCACAGTAACACAGCATTAAAAGGAGACTGTGGGTTTCAAATGTTAGGTTGTTGTACTCTTAAAAACTAGTCAGAGATATAAATGGACCTAATTAAAAAAAAAAAAAGGCCCCAGCCAAAGTTTCTTCCAAGAAACTGTGAAGATTTCTGCATACCTCATGTGATTCTGTTACTTTTCTGAACTCTAACTAAAGTCTATAAAACTGTTTCTCTTCCACATTTTGTTATTTATTTCTGCACTCATCCCAATTTACAGTGTTGTTCTTGTCACTATTCATTCAGCAGAGACTGGAGAGTAAGACATACACAAGATCATGTCAAAGACCTGTACTAGGAAAATATTTCCTTTAAATTTTTTCTTTCCTTACTTTAGCTTCAGTAAAATCAAGAGAAACTCTCAAAACAGAGCCTTCTGGGTATCCTGGAGTCCATTTAAAAGCCTTCCCTGAGGCTGTTTAGGTTGTTGATTCCTGCTGTAGTCATTAGAGTATTAGACCACCATCAAGAGCTCCTTTTAGCAAATATTACTGTACTAAAAATCCTACTTCCTCAGATAAGTATTAAAAAAAAAAAGAAAGAAAAAAGATAAACTTTCAGTTCACCAAGCTCCAAGTATTACAACTTTTTATAAAGCACAAAGCTCAAAATTATACTTCAGCAGAGCCTTTTGGGACAATGTAATTTCTATTCTACACCAGCACACAAGGAATGATGTGTCTACGTTGTCTCCTGGCAGCACTGATTATGCTACATCTTTTAAACCTGTTATCAGCTCAGACTGAATACAGATGCATTTCTGTACATGTTGGCATAATTTGATGAGAAAATCACATTTTCCTGACTTTAATTCAACCTACTGACACTGGCTCTAGTGCACTGAGCTCTCATTGTGCCCCCAGGGGCATGTTTGGGGACAGAATATTTGAGGCAGATAGTACAACTTCTCCCCACAGTTTCCTCACCCACTGCAGTACCTGCAAGCTGGACATGTACAAACTCTTTCAGATGCCACCTTTGCATGAGAAAGATATTTCCTGAAAGAAACAATGTATGGTACTGCACTGCAAAATATTCCCATTTTGTCTGCCTGTTATGGCCAAATATCTTACCTCTTATACCTTTACACCATTGTCTCCCCATCTCATCCTCCCTCCAAAATCAATCCTACAATGATTTACAGTTTCAGAGGATATTGTCTTTTTCCTATAACTTCATTTTTCCTTCAAGAATAGATGAGAAAACTCCCAGCAGGTTGAATGAAATATTAAACCTGAGCAAAGACAAGGCTCTCCTGACAAAGTAGTCAGTGCTTCATCAAAATATCTGGCAACTACAGAAACTAACTCATATGAGGTTCTGCTACTAAGGCTGCAAAATGAGAATTAAATTTGAACAGTGGTTTTAGCAATAAGAAATGTGAAAATACAGAAACAAGTGAATGCCATGGTACTCTAACAAAAATGTGAAGCCTTAAGTAAAAAAATACAAATAAACAAACAAAAAATGAAGCAAAAACAGGTATTTCATCTGCCTTCCCCTGAAACACAGATATATGGAGTCAAAATGCAGGAGTGGAATAAAAGCAGAAGTGCTAGATAAAAGCTGAAATGGGATGCAACTCTTTTCTGTTCTTAACCTCTCTACAAACTTTATTAGTACAAGCCTAGTCTCCATTCTAGTATCAAAAACTGAATCCAGCGGAAAAGCAGTGATGCATTTGGCCTCTAGTTCCCTTACACTCAATAAATAGACACTTCAACTACTATGAAAATTGTTTCAGGCCACATGTAGAAAGCACAGCCTACACCACAATAGACATTTCATTATAAAAGTGAGGGATTTTCTCCAATTTTTGGGGGAAGCAGAGTCATGACTTCAGACTTATGTGACATTTCTGATTTAGCTAGCAAGACCACTATAAACCCAGATGCTGCTAGCATTGCAAGGAAGTGACGCTGACTTATTCATTGCATCTGGTTTCCTTTGGAACTGATATTCCACCTCAGGATGTGTAATGATCAGATCTGCAAGAAATTAATCTTACTAGGGTGATTAAATGTGGCACAGACTGTTTAGTTCTTGCCACTTCAAAAATTATCCTTCCCTACTGGGTTTTCGGTCAGAAACAAAGTGAGCAACTCTCTTCTATTTGAAGTGCAATTAAAAGATTTCCACATTGGGATGAAAACTAGTCAAATCTCTTCATTGGAAATTAAATTAAATTATCATAGAGTCCATGCTAGATGAAATTAAATAATGATAAAGACTATTTGACTGTCACTAAATCTGTGACCTACCAGGTGCACAATGACTTGATAGATAGCCAGACACATACTATGTACAAAAATGTGGCAATGTCCTTGCTACGATGAAGCCCTCAATATTGGGTATAAAATAAACTCACCTCCACAGAAAACTTTGTCTGCAATCACCTTTTTTGTTGTTGCAGTTGAGTAATTAATAAATCAATCAAAGAATATGGTTTTGTCCTCTTTTGTCGCTGACAGACTGTGTTATCCATATGGACAAAACAGCATATGAGGACAAATCTGTGTTAGCATTGCTTGTCAGTCCATATGCTCTGCATGGTGATTACGTATGGGTTACCATCCACAAAGCTCCCATTCTATTCCATGTTGATAGCAAAGAGATGGATAATGATGCATGTGGCCAACAAGCATGTAGAGTAAGAAGAGATTTACTGCTACCCAAGATCCAAATAGCAGATATGACATCAAACATCTTGGCAGCAAACATTTACTCAGGCAAAATGCACTGCTTCTGGACATCAAAGCAATTGATCATTAATCTGTGAGGGCCCTTCCTTGTTTCTGCCCCAAAACCCAAACCACTGAATAGTCAAAGAGCCATGCAACTTGATCCCAAAACCATCCCACCTCCAGCTAGCAATGCACAGAACATAGTCTTACCTTCAAAACGGCCAAGGAGATGGATGGATGATTTTGAGAGAATTACAATGTATGTGTTTAGACATTCCTGTAAAGGCTAAATTCGCTAATCAAACCTAGCTGTAGGTAAATTTAAGATACCTTTGGCATATGGATTAAAGCACCAATAAGAAAACAGTTTTTACAGAAAAGCCACAAATCTTCAGGCTAAACAAGTGATTTGTGATCTAGTACTTGACCATAGCACAGGCCACACACCTCACCCAACTATCCAAACTTGCTCTATTTGATCTATAAATCTTAATATAAGGCTCAAACATTAAGGGGCTCTCATGCTTCTTGATGGCCATATTTAATTGCCTGAATGAAGAAAACTGAAAAGCAGCAGTGTATTCCTTGTTATGGAAACACATCTGCTTGGACTCTGCCTATTTGCAGAGTAGTACATGTTTTTCTGCTACTTTATTAAGCTACTTACTTTCAGAAATCCCAGTTGATAGGTACCTCTCTATTTCAAAAATTTAGCTTTAAATTTGCTTCAAATTAAAATAAATACCAAATTGACTGGGTTTCTTAGATCTCTCACTAAAGTGGAAAAAGTTTAGTTTTTATTTTTTCATATTGTTGAGTTTTTATGTTTTTCCCCCTCTTTCTCTAAGAGCTAAAATGTTCTTATTTCTTTATTAAACCAAGTTTTCGTTGTGCTCCATTGTAGCTATTTTACTTCTTCATTGATAGTCCCCTGACCTAGCACCCACAGAGTATGTTCTAGCACAGGAAGGAACCAATAATTCACAGTGTACTGATAACCTACCATGACTCCTTCTCATCTCCAGATTCATTTTGCAGAAGTAACCTGGTTTTTTATCCATTTTTAAAAATTAATTCATAAATACATGAACTTACAAGAGGAGAACTTCAACATGTAATTGTTAAATGTAACAGCATAAAATGAAAATAATCGTCAAAACTTTGAACCCAAAAAAGAACAGAATTCTCCGTAAGAAGAGCATTCATTTTACACATTATTTTTTTTCTCATTCCTACTCATGTGTCAGAAAGGTTGGCCTATGCTCCTAGGTTTGTTCTTTTTATTTTTGTTTTCTGTTTTTCAAAATGCTCTTTCTTCCGTGAAAAGTAAACTTTCACATGAATGATCACTGTTTTTAATTAGTCATGGGATTCCTGCTATGCCAAACATCTTGGTTGGTAGTTCTGAAGGACAAAAATATTATCTTCTTCCTTTCAACCTTCACAATGAAGCAAAATGATCCACTGGATACATATTTTTCATAATTTCATCCACCACTTACAAGATGACAAACCTTCCTACTTACATACCAATCCCCGTGATCCCTGGGGACAATACGGTCTGTATATGAGAATAGGCCCAATAGATAAAAGAATATATTCATCAATCTTGCATCATGGTGACACTGCAGTGACACCTTTTATGACCTGACAGAAGTTATTAATGGCTGCACTCAGTCCACTTCTCCTGTCCATGACAGAAGGCTAACACTCTTCTGCCTTATAAGAGAGTTATGATACTAATGCAGTGTAAATGCCTCTCAGAGAAATACAAAGATATAATCTCCAGGGGAAAAAAAAAAAAAAAAAAAAACCATACTTGTTATTTGACATGTCAGATGACAGTATGTATTTGTTTTTGTAAAACAAAAAATAAATAATTTCCCAACAGTTTACCAGAATGAGGTTTTTTAATGTAATGTAGTCAAGGTTTTCTTTTGAAAAAAACCTCTGCAGTAAACATTCCTCCCTAAGATTTTGGTCCGTTAAAATACATATTCTCCCTAGACCATTTCTTGCATCAAAGAGGAGTAATAGCTAATATTTTATTTCTCTAAATAAAAAAAGAGTTGAGACTCTCCCCCACATTTGTAAGAGGTAAAAAACAGATAAATAGTTGAATTGAAGAAATAAAGCATAAGCAGATGAGTATTTTCTAATATTTAGTCACTACAGGCTTGGTCTTTCTGTACAGTGGTTCCAAAGTTATATTCCACTGTAAGAGGTAAGTCCAAGGCTTAAGCACAAAGCATACTACCTGTATTCAAATGAAACATAAATGACTGTTCTGATTCATTCTGCATTCTCTCACAGTTATTGGGAAAGGCCTAAAATACAAGGTAAAAGGAAAGTCATAACCTTTCCTTTGTATTCAAATGGTATCCCACATAGATTACAGGTACCCGTTTTAGTGTTCATGACTTTCCAACCTACAAAACTGAATTTGATCCCAGATTCTTTGAAGGCACATCAAGATTTCTGCAGGACCCAATCTATTTTATATCGTTATTATATGAACTCACTCTGTCATGTTTTCTGAGTAGCATTTTAATTATTTCCCATTTCTTTCATCACTAAAATCCCTAATAAAAACTTCTTACTAAAACTCAATACTCCTGAACTTCAGAACATAAGAATCATTTATACAGCACCTGCCTTATTTTAAAGGTTGTCTCATGTCATTTAGATGAATATCTGTGCACTAAAAGAGTTTTTGCATTTCCAGACCAAGAAGGCCCACATGTGCATTCAGTCAGCTTCTGTGAATGCAAGAAGAGTTTTGAAGTTTTTAATTAAAATATGTAGAGGGGGGGAAAAGAAACAAAAAAATTTGTGTTCAGGAAAAACATAAAAGTAAACAACAAAAACCACAAAAGAGGTCAACAATATTTCACCTGTAATATTAATACTTTTTGAAAAGCAAGTATGTCATCTATACTTAAACTTAAAAACCTGAGTGATTTAAGAAGATAGGTTTTTTTCCTGTGAGATTAGTTCTCACTTGCTGCAGTGGGGAGCTCCAGTGTGGTGCACATGGGTGTTGCCTGATCTAGGGGAATATCAGGGAAGAACAGACACCTGCCAGGAGCTCACAGCTTGTGGCACAGTGGCAAATGAGAGCTGGGTGAAGCCAGAAGCCATGTAAACTAAGGTCCCCAACCCTGTAAAAAAAGTCCTTGGGGAGTGCCCATAGCCAAGGTGTGGTGTGTTAGCAAGGGCATGGAATGACACCTTGAGCAGCAAGGGGCACAGCAAGGGCACTGAAGCCCGTGCAGCTCAACCAAGGAGCACTATTACCCACTGAGCAGAAAACTGCTGCCTCACCAAGCTCTGCACCCACCATGACTGATCCAGCTGCCCAGAGAGTGCTCCAGTGGGAACACACTGTCACCCAGGTTTATACTGGATATTGTGAAAAATTTATTTATTGAAAGGGTTATCAAGCTGCACAGGGAAGTGTTGGAGTCACCATCCCTTGATGTATTTAAAACATGCATAGATGTGGCACTTAGGGACATGGTTTAGTGATAGATTGAGAGTGCTAGGTTAACAGCTGGACTTAATGGTCTTAAAGGTCTTTTCCAACCTAAGTGATTCTATTCTTTGTAACCTATTGAGACACAACATTTCTCAAGAACTAATAAATTATCTTTCATATAATTCTCTACCCTCATATTTTGCTGGTTAGGGTGTAAATCTTCAGAGAGGAGGTTAGAGTACTTTCATGTCTGAGTTCAAATCTGCATAGCCTATACTGAAATGACATCTCTAAAACTATAATATAAACCATGGACCTGTAAAAACAGTTCATTGTAGCATCCAAGCATCTGTCACAGTCCCTGCATAACCAGGACAGCATATTGGCTTCATAAACAGTGTCTCATCTTTCACTCATGTTCCACAGGAATGGCTACAGAATGTTTTGTTTTAGTGGCAGCTGGATTTGGATTTTCTTTAGTGAGTGGTGCTGAACTTTAAGCCCTGCTCATGGATAGTTCAGAATATTCCTGCACTGAATTGGGCCAGAGTGAGTGAGCTGTCTTTTCCTCCTCTACTCTCCTGTAGAAACCTCTGTTTTATCTGAGCCAACTTTTGGGACAAGGTTTCCACCTTGAAACACCAGGTATCAAAGAATGGCTTTGAAAATACAGTCTGGACAGTGCTGAATCCCCAGCTTTGTCTTGACATTCTATGGGAAGCCAATAAGCACATAAAAAAAGCTGGTCTGATGTGGACTTTGAAGGCTAACTCCTCCTCAAACATAAATGCTATTACCTCAGCTGCTATTCATCTGGATGGGAAGAGGTGGGGGCCACTGCAAGAGTCTCAAGACAGAAAACATTGAACACTATTTTGCAGCATCTGCAGAGCCACAAATGTGTCTGCTACCAGATTCAATTACAGCAATCATCCTGAAACATCCGTACTGGAAAAACTGAACACACCATCTCTCCTGTTCAAATGAGGCAAGGAAGAGAGATATGCTGCTCTCACTGTGCCTGTTGGCTGTCCATCCTTTCATAGGTAATTTATCAGGAGCGTTTTATGTGTCCTGGGATAAGGGCCAAGCACTGTGAATGTCAGTATCTACTGACAAGGTAGATAATGCAATATCTTTTATTGGGCCGACAAATAAAATATTATGCTTTAGCTTGCAGGTCAAAAAAGCTCTGTCTTTTGGATGCTGTCAGTATTTCCAGAGTATGGCATTTAAATTAGGCAGCTGATTTAAGGCGTTTCAACTGTCCAACATTGATCACATCTTAGGGCGACATCAAAAAGAAAAGCCTTTAGGAGAAAAAGACAGGCAAGATGTCTGTAGACCCTATTTCCTGTCTTAGACAACCTGTCCTGATATCTCTAACCTAAAATTATTCTATGCTTTCATTCAAAAGGTGACACAGTCTGTGTAAAATTAAAAGTCAGGTGTGGAGATACACAAGGAGAAATTACACTGCCTAATTAATTTGGAAATGGCTCAGGAAACCTGAAAAAGAAGCAGAAGATTCTTATAACATCTTCTGATGAAACTGATGAACACTGAGAGAAACAAAGAACCATCAGAACCCCATTTAATTTAATAGATACTAAGCTAGGAAGAAGAAAAATATAAAAATTCAGCAGGAAAAACAAAACAAAACAAAACACAGACAAAAATTCCTGTAGGCTTGTTGCCCTTATCTAAGTAATTAGTTATCTGAGTAGCATGATAAATTTCTTATGATGCATAACTAGTTTTTTTGGTGAAGTTGCATTAAAGATCAGACCACATTGTCAGTATAGATTCAAGGAGGGGAAATCCAAGAATAAAGTTTTTAAATGTCCAAAATGGTGTTAAAAGTATCTTGCTTGCTGCCTTTGATTGAAATTTTGGAAACTATAATCATCACAAGTGTAGATGAAGTTTTTACCTGTCTTATTCAGAAGAGTGATATAAAATGTTAAATTTCGGAAATGGTATATAAGAATGGCAGAACCTGAGAATAGAGACATTCACAGCTCTAAGCCTCTGCCAAGGAGCAGAACTGGGAAAAGTCTAGACAAAATGCTGACAAGGGGCCCTCTGTAACCTCTCAGCAAAGCTGTAGCTGGCCAGGGAAACTAGAGCAAGGGCATACATCCCTCCTTTGAAATCCCTCAGCTTGCAAATGAACATGTTTCCTCAGGAAGGGATTGCTCTTAGGCCTTCAGCCAGTGAGATGTCTCCAGCTGATTTTCAGATAATTTCTTTCTTTTAATAATTTCTGATTCATCTTTGGGGAGATAGGTCACCGTTTTATTATTAATAACTCCTGATGCTACAGGTGAAAATAACAGATTATTCTCATCCTAGTTAATAGTGACCACTAATTCTCTCACAATTTCCATTGCTTTATGCTTTAAATTTCCATTTAATGCTTTTACACATCTTCCAGTATTGTCCCCAAAAATCCCCTTCTCTTCTCACAAGACTTAATATCACTGCAAACCCCAATAGGTTGACAAATCACTGTACTTTTAAATCTTTTTTTTCAGTGGCAAATTAGTACTCTCTATGCTAAAAGATAGCAGTAAGCATTCTTTAAAAAAGTTTCTTTAGCTGCCAGTGTAATAGAAGAATCACAGCTAACAATATGCAGTAGCTTTAAAACAATCACATATGAGCTCTGGCTCACCAGTACCTTGGCTTAAAAGATTTATGGATCCTCAAAATTGGGAAACTGTTTAACCTACGCTATGCAAATGGCAATTTTATAACTTGAATGTACAAGAAAATTCTGGGTTTTTTTAAATAGTAAAAGCAGAAGATGTAGATGTCTAACATCTTATTTCAAAAACCTGTCACTAAACTAGAACAAATTAAGAAACATAATGCACCTGAGCAATAGTAGTACCTTGGTTTTGTAGTCTGTCGATTAAACTTTCCTATTGTTTGAAATAAGTTACAAAGTACTTACCAACTAGTGAACTAGCAGATATTTTTTTTCTCATTTTCTTATAATAGTCCCTCTGGTATTACCTATGCATTTTCTAATACATTACTCATGTTGTCAAAGTGTTGATAACAATTAGCAAAGCAGCATCATAAACAATATTATTTGTTTAGGTGTTTGTTTGATAGATTTTTTCCCCAGAGGTTCTGAATCTTTTAAAAGATATTAAGTAAAAATCATAATGTGATAGAATGGAAGTCTCAAAAGACAAAAAAGCAACAACAGCTTCAGGTTAGACAGCCAGATTTTCAAACAGAACAGCTAACTCTTTGGTAAATCAGATGGTCCCAATGATTTTGGCAAGGTTGCCCTTGATCTGAGAATCTGCTCCACTTTTTTAACACTGGGTGTTAAAAACATGAAATATCTTGCTATAACTAGAGGCAAAATATTTCTTAGTCCATGTGAAAAAGGTGTATCTACATTGAAAGAAAACTGATTTCCAATGTAGTAGCTTCTAAAGATGGCATAAAAACATTTCTAAACTTCTTCATAAAACAACATGATCATGTACTTTCACAGGGGTTCGGTGCAAGAATTTACATCAAGTTTAGAAGCTCTGCAAAGATACTGTACACCCCTCCAGACCCAGCTCTCAAATTTTCTCATCTTCATCCAAATATCCAACTCTGTTTTTTCTGGGGATGACTTTTAGAAAGATCATCCTTTACTTCCTCAACACTTCAAGCATACAGTGTTGATATAGTCTTGAAGAACACATCAAATTATTCCAATTTAGAAGTAAGCATATTTTAAATCAGACATGGATAGGACTTGAAACAAGCTAAACAAATAAGTGGCAAATGCTGATTTTGTAGCATTTTCACATCAATATTTTATGCCTTCTTGTTTAGCTATGTCTATCAAATACTGATTACAGAGTTTAGTGAATTTCTGTCAGTCACTGACCTGTGAAATGCAAATGAACAGATGGAATCCTGTCATCTGATGTTACACACTGTGAATCTCACTATCAATTAGCTTTATAGTCCTAACTTTAGATGTCTACAAAAGTGGGTTTAAGGCTTAACTTCAGGATCCAGGTTTGAACCTTTTTCTGTACACATGAAAATATCAACTGTATTCAGTTGCCCTTCCTGAAAATCTGTTTTTCCTTTCATTGTTAACAGTGAACCACTGAAGTTTTGGAAACAGCAGAGATAAAGCCAGTGTGAAAGTCCTTAAGGAACCGTAGGGTTTTGCACCCAATGCTGTACTTGCTTAAATTGTAGCCCATTATATTTTGGAAAAGAAAGGTTTTCCTATTAAGTGGTTTATATTAAGATTATACCAGTCTGTAAAATTCAATAAATGTTAGTATTTCCTGGTAAATTATTTTAGAAAACAATTTCAATCTGTTCCAACTACTAAGATAATGTGGCAAAAGTCTGCATTTCTTAAAATATATTGTACAAATACCCGGCTTCACTAAAATTTTTATCTGTTATAAATGCAACAGTTTTCTAGAAGATATTTGACAGTTTATTAAAGTAACTGAAACTCCCCTTGAAGACATAGATTTTTTTACTTTTGTATGACTGTTCAGTTCTTGCTAGTAAAACACTTGAGAAACAATAGGCGTTCCAATCTACTGAAGCTTTCATATTTGACTGATGACCTGATCTGAAATTTAGTATTGTCTTCTTCTGAACAGTCCTTCTCTGGTTTGTGATGAATTTGTATGCTTCAACACACAGATTCAAAAGGTCTTCCAAAATTACTTTCGCCTTTACAGTATTCCAAATCCTCTGTCTGTCCCATGTACCTGCCACTCACACTTCTGAACTTTACTTAACTTAGCACCTGGTGAACATAAAAATCTGTTTGATGAAAGTAGAGACACAGCTCTTGACCTTCATGAATGTGTGACAGCAGCTTGCAAGAAAATGCAACACAGCTCACTTGACAGACTTCAGAGTTTTAGTACTCACATTAGAAAGTGATTTAATTTCCACGTCTTCAGAGAGCAAACATATGCTTGCAGTCCGAACAAAATTAAGTCTGTATTAAGATAAACATTTAACAGGAGTAAAGATTCTGGCATTTATCCCATTCCTCTTGTGACAGGGATACTGAAAAGAGAGAGCAGAGAGTGACATACTGTGCCCTGTAGTATCAGCTGTGCCACTTGGCTCTTCCTGAGACAAGAAAGTCTTTTCAACATTTTAGAGATATAATTGGAAATCAAGCTCTCTCTCTTATGCAACTAGGTATCCTACCTAAGAGGAGTCTGGAGATCATTCATCCATGAAAGGTTCATAGAAAAAACTGGGGGTCCCATATGTTTCCATTTGTCAATACTGAGAATAAGAAAAAAATCCAGCATAGCTGTGGAAAATACTTACCTGCTTAGCTAATAAGCTGTCTCTCCACAGAGGAGATTTATGGTTGTTTAAACACATAGACTACTGTTTTTATTCTGTAGAGACTCTTAAGTAATGGGACACGCCTACCAAATCCACTTCATATGTTTAAGGCTATTTTAAAATTAGTCAGACTATGCACACATTTCAGAAATGTTCCTCAAAACAGTGCTGTAGTCACAAGTCTCAGAGCACACTAACTCTTCTTAAAGTTGCATTCTTCTACAACATGTTAAAAATAAATAATATTAACAAATATAATCTATAAATGTAGTATTTACTAATATTTGCTTTTTATATGTCCAAATACACTATTTTATATCTTAACTATTAGGTACATTTCTGTATTCTCTCTCATAAATTTTGTTGAGTTCACATTCTCAATATTAAATAGCACTCGAGTGCATAAAGTGCACGAAGTAGAACAATTCAAAGGCAATAAGATGAATGAAGAGGCAATATAAAGAGAATGAGCATGCCAGGAAGTTTTCTGCCTGCTTCAGACACAGTTGTTTACTGTTAAATGTGCTCAGCAGCAGTGTAGGTGTTTTTCAGCTGTGACATAAAAGCAAAATCTTGGTTACTTTGTTCTACTGGTAACAAATGCAAGGTGCAATAATTACTAAGCTTAATTTAAATTTTCTACTGCTTGACTCTCTAGTGAGCAAGTCAAGAAGTTAAATACTTTTGGGAAAATTTGCAACGCTATTAATACCCAGAATTACATATTTTAACTGTTGCATGCATATGTAAATGGATGTAACTGCTGGATAATTTTTCTGTTTCTCTAATTAAAATGGGTTCTGGTTTGTTTTGGTTTTTTTTTAACCTTAATATTTTTTGGGATTAAAATCTTTACACATATTTGTTAAGAATTTTGGAACAGAGAAAAGTTGGCTGCAGGTATCAAATTGCTTCAAAAATGCAACTATTAATCAATCAATTTGAACACAGGCTGAGAATATACAGAGGCTTGAGAGTTATTATGCAGAGGCTCAAAAGAATTATAGGTTTGGTGAGGATACTCAGCAGTACTATACAGAAATAAAAAGAAAAAACTGCATATGTTTTTCAGCTATAAAATTGATTTTTAAAAATATTACATGGAAAATTGAACTTTCTTTGTGTCTATCATGTTAGACACCACAAGAGACATTTTGACTCTTAATTGAAGGAAATATGTTTCCTTAATCACAACATGAAGAAATTTAAAATTGTTCAGATTATTTTGTTTTTACACTACAAAAAAAGAGCACACATTTATGCATAGAATGAGAACTTTTAAACTGTCTCTGAAGCAGATGAATAATAGTAATTTTCGCCTATGGAGCCAGCAATGCTAACAATATTAAAAATGCTGAACATTTAAAATACACCAGGCATACTTTTTGGTTTTTTTTTTCTTATACTGCTATTAGTTTCTGACACTGAAAGACATGATTTTAAACATCCAAGTAGAATATTAATGAGCATAGGAGGCTTTTTTATTTCAAAATAAACATTTGGATTTGGTGAGTCAGCAGTTGGAGTGGTAATGATCCCTAGAGAGGCTAACCTGGAAGAGAGACTAGACAGAGCTAGAAGAATAAAGCAGGTATTTATTGAAAGGCCTCTAAAGGATACACCTTGGGCTGAACAACAGCCTGGCCAGGTCTACATCCAGGATGGATCCAAGATAAATCCTCATCACAAGCTTTTACACTTTTATAAGTTTTAGTCCATTTTCATATTGGGAATAATTGTCCAATTACAGCTTCAGGTCATGAAGTCACATCCTCCTTGTTTGCTCTCTTCAGTTCCCCATTGTTTAAGCTCTTTGGGCCTCAAGCTTGCAACGGTTGTCCTTGGTGTCAAGCTGGAAAAGGATTGTTTTGTCTACCTACCCCGTGAAGAGAATTTGCAAACACTTAATATGAAGCTCAGAGCTACACACCTAGGCAGCACAGAATCTGAAAAATATGAAAGCTAAAGCTTAAGGCCTCAGTATCATAGTCACCAGCTGTGTTGTACCTCCTGCATTCCTTGCTAAGTTTTCTGATAAGGGAAAAAATCAAGCTACTGAAGTTCACTACTACATCATAACATCATCATCACCAAAAGGAAAACAGTAATCACCTAATTTCTAATCTTTTCCTTCTAGCAAGTGCCAAAAGAAAATACAGTTCCTATTTTTAATCCCACACAGTTTTACATCACAAAATCCCAGTCTATATTTTTGTCTGACAGTGGCATCCAAGTCAAAATCTCTTCCTCTCTCTCTCCTCTCAGAGTCTGAGATATCTTCTGTTCAAGCATTTCACTCTCAAGATATAAATATCCAATCTCATTTGTGTCTATATCTGACAGTAGTTTGTCAGAAACACAAGACTTAACATCCCATCCATCTTGAAGCTATAAAATCTCAAATTCCCATCTGAGCGCTGTCATCAGAGATTGCATCAGCAAATGAAGTTTAGGAGAATTTAAAACTTCATCATTGTTTTAAATTACTTCCTTCTTCACCACTAACAAGCATATATTAAATCAGTGGGTAGGATTGCTTTTCTTCCCTCAGTTTTGAAATACATATTGTAAGGTGGATTTCTTTCACATACTCATCCAAGCAATGACGCCTGAATGTAAATTGAGGTCTTTTGTATGCAACTGCTTTTATCTTCCAAATCATACTTGCCTTCTGCAAAGCAACAGAAAGTGCTGATTCCTTTTCAAAGGAAACTTTGTGACAAAAGGGCTCATACACCTGCCAGGGTAATAAGAGATGTTTGTTGCTAAACAAAACCAGAACTCTTCCCCCCTCCCCTGCATTATCACTGTTAATTGCTGTATTGTTTCAAGAAACAAAAATTCACAGAGAAAATAGCAACTGCAACTGTGAATCTACAAATTGTTGGAAGCTAATTGTAAGAAGCTTAAGGCAGCTGTTCCAGCAGTTTCGTTTTATTTATTTATGTATTCATTTATTTATTTCACAGTGCAGAAGATTCAGGAAAACTAATTCTTTCATCTTTTTGGCTTTTGAAATCTCGATTTTCTTATCAGTTTACTTCTTATGCAGTCACTGTTGATTTCCAGTAACTACTGCAGCAAAAACTGTTACTTGAATTAGAAGAGTCACTGATTCAGGCAGAAATAAATTTCTTGGAGAAATTTTAGAGTTTCAACAACACCTACACCCCTGTGGCTTCACACCAGGTGCGCTGCAAGGCACCAAGTATAGTTGTTTCCCTCCTAACCCTTCCTTCAGACCATAAAACCTCTTGCTTGTGATTTTTAGAAGCAACTGAAATAAGCTTCTGTTCAGTTATGGTTGAATACATGAGGGGAAAGGTGGGACATGACAAAATAGAAGAC
The DNA here is from genome assembly GCF_963662255.1 of Cinclus cinclus. Taxonomy (NCBI): domain Eukaryota; kingdom Metazoa; phylum Chordata; class Aves; order Passeriformes; family Cinclidae; genus Cinclus; species Cinclus cinclus. Next base: position 49,673,649 of record NC_085048.1, on the reverse strand, counting down.
AGGAAAAAGACACATGACCACAGCGAAAAGCCCAAAAGAAGCACTTTAAGTTAGTATTCTGGGAGACCACGCTCATCAGCAGGAAGGCAGAGTGTTAGCATATTTTTAACGTGCAAATAATGTTATTGCTGCAAATTAAGAATAATCCCTATAAAAATCGGAATACCACTGTAGTTTTAGTGCCTGATTAATTTAAAATCCCATGTTTTCTTAATTTAAAATCCCATGTTTTCAAATAAAAAAAATAATACTCAACTGTTAAAAATAACTCCTTAATGTCAAAGACACCTCTAGTTTCTCAGTGTAACAGAAAAAAAAGGGTTTTATGAGTTTAATAAAACAGACCAAAACAATCATCAGTTTACCAACCTGAACTAGGAATCATTGCCAAGAATCATGCAACCCTAACATGAACACCTCACAGAATCACTACTCATTCCACAAGAACTTCTTCCTGTGAAAATATCCTTGGTAAAATCTCATCAACTTGAACAGGCCCAAAACCTCATTCATAGATCCATTCTCAAACAGTATCCCAACTAAATCTCCCAAACTGGAAACTTTCACCTTAACTGCAACAAATTTGTTACACAATATTTCTGGGTCCAGCCTACAGAGATGAGGTTGAGTGGATTTTTTTTTTTTAATTCTCAAAGCAAATAACAGCTCATAAATGGCTGTAGATATGTGTGTTTGACTAAATATCAGTATCTGAATCACTGAACACAGAAAACCTTTTGAGTCAGAAGTGAGCAAGTCAGAGTTCACTCCATCTCAAAGCAAATGTTTGGAAGTCCTCCTTAGGCATCTAATTCTCCCCACTTGATAAAGAACAGAAAACTACTGTTTCACAGAGCTAGAATTTTATCTTGGAAACTCTTAGCCCATATTTAAAGTAAAGCAATGCCTTTAAATCTGCATTTCAAAACCAGGTTCCATCTCACATTTTTATAGAGCAAATCTTTAGATATCAAATTTTTAGATATAAAATTTAATGAGCTTTCTTAAAAAGTAAAAATCAAGTAATTATACTTTCAGTCTCCCTGCAATGGGTTTACTTCATTCACATTTGAAAGTGGACAAATTTTTAAGGGTATTAAAGTATTAATTTCCCCTGCTTCCCCATTAAAAACTTACTTCTAGGGAGAAGACACTATTTTTTCCTTTAGTAATGGAAAATCAGAAACAGCTCTGTCCAAATCTTTTGCAAGGGGCAGGAGCCAACGTACAGGAAGAAAAATAAAAGTCCTTTAGCAGGTTCACAGTTCCAGACAAGGTACACTCCTCCTTTGGTGGTTGTATGTAAGTGTGGGCTGGCATGCAAGAATTGGTGACAATAGGAAAGCACGTTCCATTAGTTCTACTATTAATAGAACAGTTTGTTTTAGCTTATAAATGGTCTAGAAAAATGTAATGGCTATTAGAACCTTTGAAGTTTACTTTTGATCATTAAAATGTGAGAAATTTATGTATGTTTTAATTGAAAAGCTTAATGCAAACTTTATGGCAGAATTACCTGCTGATTTATCTTCAAATGTCTGCAGAAGTTTGTTCTGCCATGCATATTTTACATACCCCAGGAGATTCTAACTAGGAGAAGTAGATGGTGAGGATAGAGAAAAAATAATGGAGATTCAATTAAGATGTACGCAATTAACACTTGAGAGTGATCACTTTGTCCTTTCTACCTTTCCTAGCCGTATGAAACAAGGGAAAAAAATTGGTGCAATCCTAAAGAGGCAATTTTCGTGATTCTCAGGGGAATACCTCTCCACATAATGAATACTCAAAGTGTACACTCAATGGTGTGTAGGTCAACTCCTCAAAACTTCACCTGCAACACTCTAAACAGAATTCTTCTATTGCAACTAGTCAAGTTTGTCCTTACGTGAGATCAGCCAAAGCTAATGAAGCTGCAAATTTTCAAGAATCAGAAAGGCAATTCTGCTCTTTGATGCATCTAATGTCGTATAAACCTTGTGCACAAACCTCCTTGCCTCTGGAGACTGTCAGGTATAGCGTCAACACAAGAGCTTAAAACCGTTGCCCCTCATCCTGTCACTGCAGGCCCTAGAAAAACATCTCTCTCCCTCTACCTATTGAAAGGCCACAATCAGAGATCCCCAGAGCCTTCTCTTCTTCAGGCTGAACAGCCCCACCTTTCTCAGCTTGTCACCAAAGAAATGCTCCATTCCTCTCAGCATCTTCATGGATGTGCTCTGCACTCACTCCAGCAGGTCCACATCCTTCTCAAGTTGAAGAGCTGGACACACAATTCCAGGTGGGATCTCACCAGAGCAGAGGGGCAGAGTCCCCTCGCTTGCCCTGCTACCCACCCTGCTTTGGATGCAGCCCAGGACACCACTGGCTTTCTGGGCTGTGAGTGCCCATGGCTGGGTCATGTCCAGCCTCTCATCCACCAGAACCCTTAAATCCTTTCCCTTAGTGTTGCTCCCAGTCCTGTCATCCCTGAGCCTGTTTTTGTGCTTGAGGTTGCCCCAATCCAGGTGCAGGACCTAACAATGTTAGTCTATATATACACATTATATATATCTATATCATCTATATCTATATCTGTATCTATCTATCTCTATCTCTATCTCTATCATCTCTATCTCTATCTCTATCATATCATCTATATCTATATCTAAATCTAACTATATCTATATCTATATCTATATCTATATCTATATCTATCATCTATCTCTATCTCTATCTCCATCTATATCTATATCTATCTAATTTATATCTATATCTTTCTATATCTATTTAGTCAGAACTGTCTGTCTGACCATCATCACAATGAGGTTCTGTACAATTCACTGGGAGCATATTGTGAGTCAGACAGTTCCATCACCATTTGCATGGGAGAATTTGTATTGCTTTCTCCTCAGATTCAAAGTATAGTGAGGAGCAACTCATCAGGTTTCAGCAAAAGCTCTTGCCTTGAGTTTGGTGGCACAAGTTGGTCTGAAAGCCATCAATTACTGGCTTTATTTAGATCAAAAATGTTTGTAAGAAATAACACAGGAAACCTCTCTTCACTACAAAAAATGTATTTGCACCATCTAATGGATAACTGCTAGCTACATTATTGAAGCCTGTGAGCTATTTTCTCAATTTGAAATACTTTGAATACTCTGTCAGAGCAGATGTGGTGCATTCAACTCACTAGCTGAGGTCAAAACAAATGCAGCGGCAAAAATCCCACTGCAGTATCTGATAGCTTTTCCATAGCTTATGTAAAAGAAGTTAAGAAAGGTGATTGCTGAATGGGATCTTGGATAGATGATTTGATAGAAAAAAGAAAAAAATAGCTGTTGGCTGGCACATAGTCACAACTTCATTTAAAATGGCAGTTTGAGGCTAAGAAATACAATTTGCATCATTACTGTACAGTATGGGAAAATGTCATGGCAGCCAGTATACAATAAGATACTAGAGGAAAAGCAAATTCTGAAGAAAGAACTTCATAATTACTAAAACTTCCTATGACTCAGGCATTCTGTGCATGGGAGAACTTCTTTTAAAACTTCATAGAAAATAATATCCCTGTAATTTTCTACAGAGGATCCAGAAATCCAACATTTCTGTAAGAGGCTTGATTTTGCAAATACCAGATACTACTGCTGACCATTGATTAATGTGACAGTGGGACTATAACTTTTCTATCATGTTTATAGGCTTCAATATAGAACTCCATTATAAGTTTGTTGTGGGGTTTTGTTGTTGTTGTTGTTTTGGTTTTTAAGGCAGTTTTATGAAATTAAATTAAGAGCTGGACAACCTAGCAGTTCTGTGATTTCCACCTTATTCCAACGGCAGGAAGCAAAGCGGTGTGGGACCAACCAGGCTGCAAAGAAAACCTCTCTTCAGTGGCACAGTATCTCTGATTTATCTTTAGAATTTCAAACATCACTGTTCTTGGATTGCCTGTCTTCCATGGGTTTTCCGTACATCATAATATTTCTTCTTACTTCAGTTATCTGGGGGTTCTCTTGTACATATTGCAAAATTTAAAATGTTTATAAAGAGTTAATTTTTTCATCCACAAGATAAGAGAATGAAATACTATTATCAAGACTCAAGAATATTATTAGAACTGGAAAATAGTTTGAATTGTTTTGATGGAAAATTAAATTTATGAAATTTAAGTTGCAGTCAAATTTGCTGTGAAATAATGTATTATTTTATAATTACAATAACACACTTAAACTGAAAAGTGAGTTTAAAATCAAAAGCAGAGACTTTGTCTCTTCTGGTATTCTCAGAATACCTCGGTTTTATAACAAATGATCTCCCTCCTCATGCATTATGATTTTAAAAATAAAATCTATTTCAGAAATATATTGGGATAAAATGGTATAATTTCCCATCAGAAACACATTGAATACTTAATGCATTTTAAATTATCATGCATTTTTGTATTGAAGATTTCTGTAGGATTTTTGTGCATTTTTTGATTGCTTTTCCACTCTGTTCATAATTTACACCAGTTCCATTCTTCTGTTTTGAAGTCAGCTATTAAAGATTCTACACAGCAAAGCAGTGACTTCTTAGTATGTGAATCGCAGACAAGAGCTTTTCCAGAGTTCTGATTCTGTAAATAGAATTATGCATCTCTATTTAGATTTTTTTTTTTACAGGCTTTGGTGACATATAAGGTCTTACAAATGATCCAGAAACCCCTGAGAAACTTTCTGCTAGGTAACATTCAATTAACTATTCAAAGAAACTTTTTCTCAAACAGCCTCAAATGTAGGACAATCTGGTTCTAGTTGGTCTGACTTATCTCCATTTTCAGCACTGTCAAATTGATTCTTGAATCATTTATGCTTCCAATTTTCTGTCAGGGCATTCTGTAGGAAGTCAAATGCAGGGTTAAATGTCCAACACAGAGATCGTTCTCATAGGATATAGAGATTTAAGCAAATGGGAAAATCAGAGTTTTTCCTGTCAGCAAGATACAATCTAGACAGCAGTGCAGCTCATATGTGGGTCAAACAACTCTCTTAAGATGTCTGATCTGTTGTGTGCCATTCAGTAGGCAGATTTTCTTAGTACTCTTTGCATCTGAAAGTCACAGAAGTATGCTAAAGGGTGAGAATTACCCTAGAAGCACATATATAAATGAGAAATATATCAGGCAAACACCCTAACAAATAGACTAGAGTCAGGCAGGCAGCTGTTGCTGCTTCTCTCACTTCCAGGATGTTCTACATTTTTTCTTGCGTAGTGGTCAAGTGCTGGCAAATATGGCTCTATGACTTACCCGAATGCTCTGGCAACCAGGTTGTAAAACTGATGCTTATCAGCCAAGCATCTTCAAGTCCATACAGTTACATAAAACTTTCTCTTTGAATCAAGACCAATTATATTATTGGACATCAGGTGATCGCATACAGCACTTTTTCCTTCCAAATCATGAATATATACATAAGAGAGAAGCAAGTTTGATTGTTTTAAGTATTAACATGCAAATGGTAGTCTATAGGTATAATTATCTGCACTCAGGCTCAAGCCATTATTTATAAACTTTTCGTTAGCTAAACCAGTACTAATACTTAGGAGACAACAAAATAATACATTCTTCCACAGGAAATGATGTCTTTGAAGGCAAATTTTTCCCATAGTCTTTTCTGTCTGACCAAAAGCTACATTTGAGTCATTAAGATGAAGAATTTTCCCATTTAAATCAATGAAGGTTTCAATTCTGATTTCTGTTTGGGAATGGTGACAGCTTGTGAATTACAGGTTCCTTTACACTTTTCTGACTCAGATTTATCAGCAAGGTTAGGCATGGCAGTGCAGGAATAGCATTGTAAATACAAAGGTGGTTGTTCTGCCAGCTAGGTGTAAATTGTCCCAACAGTGCACAGTGAAGCCTTTCTTTTATGTGTAAATTAATTGCAGTAACCACCAAACTACAGCTGGTAAGGCAGCCAGCTGGGCATAAATGGGAATTCCAGACTGCCAGAGTCTTCCTGCTGGAAAAACAGCATCTTCACAACATGAGTCTTCAGCTGCTTGAGATGACAAACCAGAAGAGAAAATGCCACCTCACACACCTGACTGTAAAGTGAGCATCTGAATGAACAGCTGATACTCTAGATAGACCCAAAAGCAGAACACAGAAAAATCCTTCATGGCTGGTTATATGATACAGCACAAGATCAAATGTTTGAATTTCATGCTTTTTCTTGCAAACTGTACTTGAACTACATTGCCTCTAAATAGAAATGTTAGTTTCTATAGCTTTTATACTTAATTATCCCTTCAACCACATTTTTAATCTTTTGCATATGGAGATGAACACTAGTTAAATGAAAACAATTTTACAACAAAGTGGCAGATCCATGATACAAGGTCATCAACAACAGTAATAGGAATTTTGAGATTTTTTTCCACTTCATACATACTCTTGCACCTCAGAGAAACAACCATCCTTTGAACTGGCTCACTGAACATCTGGGAATGAAAATAAATCCTGAGAAAAAAAAATATTATACTCAAAATATGAAGCTGAGGTAAGAACCTCAAGCAAATATCCTTCTTTTCCAGAAAGCTCATAAAATGTAATTCTACTACAGTGTCAAAAACATGTTTAAATTTTATGGTCTTATTGAGTTTCAAAATAGTGTTTTTATTGCAGTCATTGGCTGAACATTTAGTGTTCAGCAAGAAACCAAGAAAGCCAGTTATAGAAATGATAAATAATGGGAAAAAAATATCTTCGGCTTCATTAAAAAAAAATCAGAATTAAGTTTAATTTACTTCCACACAATAAAACAAACAATGGACCTCCTTTTCTGTGTGTTTTAAGAAGCTTCTCATTCCAGCAAGGCTGACACTGGGAGGTGTAAACCTGTAAATAAACCACAGGTGTGGATGGACTCAGAGCTTAAACCAAGGTGAAACATAGAGAAGAAACCAGCAATCTCATTTATGTCCTGTGTGTTTGTGAAGAAGGGCTTGTTCCTAGTTGAAAACATACTGATGAGAACATCTGTGCTGGACACTTACCTCCCTTTCTCTTTTCTTTTAAAGCCTGAAAGTTCATTTGTACGGGCTCTGGTTGTAGAGAAAGCTGATTTGGATAAACATTTTCTAGGCTATGCTGACCATCCAAGGTATAAATAACAAATTGAGAGCAACCTTTCTTGAAATAAAGCTTTCAACAATCAAAACAAGGAGGAAACACATTCACTCATTTACAGACACAGAGCACATAATCTATTTTTGCTTCTTTGCACCTGCTCACTTGACAATCTGTCATCAAACAGGGAAGAATGCAGTTGTGATTAGGAATTAAGAGTACAGATCTCATATTGTTGAAAACCCTCAATGGGCTTGTCCACTTCTAAAATATTGCATTAATTAAGAAAATTGATGTCAATATATTTGACACAAGATTGTGCTAGTCTGTGTGAACTGCTTCTATAGCAAGCCCAGTGATCACTAACTGGAGCTTTCAGGACCATATATAACCATATGCCCACAAGCCTAGTGGTAATTACACAATAACAAACACAGCCACTAGAATTTCTACTAGGACCATATTTTCAAGATATAATCCCTACCCTTAGAAAAAAATGTCTGCCTACAAAAATACTAACACTTGAAAATAACTAAGAAGGTGATCTCTTCAAATAATTTATGAAGAAAATGAAAAAAGAGAAAAAAGTCAAGGCCAGAAGAGAATGGTGAAGGATTAGAGGCCTTGGAGGCTGAAGGAGGAGGCCTATGCATTCAAACTGCTGGTAATTCACAACTTTAGCTTCCTAAGGCTATTTTGTGTTATTTTAGATAGGTGACAAGAAGTAATCATTTATGCTTGAATTAAAAAGGTTTCCAAAATATCTGCCCTTTTTTCTTAACACCAAAATATGCATTTTGACCATAGAGAAAGAGCATATTCTTTCAGAAAGCTCAATGACAAACATAACAAGATAAACAAACGATCAAATGAAAACAAACCCCTAAGTAAAATAAAAATGTTTATCCAGAATGGCTTCTGTGATTCATATACCCCCTCTAAGCTCAATCAGATCTCTCAAGATGCATTCCTCAGTTGCAAAATAAAATGTAGTGGAATATATCCTTGGGAGATTAAACCAATTTTAATCACTTTAGATGGTGCATGGACAAAAGACAACAGGCATTAAATTTTTAATTTAATCAAAATAACACTTTTCCATTACAATCAGTTTTGACAGAAGAGATTTATTATGCAATATTAAAAAGCAGAAATGCAAAGTCATATTTATTTGTGCATTGAAGCATCACAAAACCACCACTTAGTGATCCCTCCTGATATACAAATTCTTTAGTTAAAAAATATAAACAAGGTTGAAATATGCTCCCAGCATATTTCAAAAAAGTATTTCAAAGAGCATTGATCAGAAACAACATTTTTCTTTGGTTTTTTTTTTTTTTTACAAAAACTCCACACTTATCTATTCTTAAACAACCACTCATGTTCTGGTTCCCCCTATTTAAGAGGTATTCAAGGAACCAAGTGGTGATCAGACAAAACCAGCCCTTGATGCGCATTTTGATAAAATTTAAATCACTATAAGCTATAGGACAGATGTCGCTGCTAAAAAAACCTCTATGGAAATCAGCACCTTTTCCAAAATTATTCCCTGAGATACCTTAAAGTGGTATAGACCTCCCTATTAACAATGTTAGTTTGACAATTTTCTTGTGTATGTACTTAAAAATAACAAATTTACTCATAGAATCACATGGTGAAAGAGAAGTTTCTCTCTGCATATATATTTATATGCATATTGTATTGATATTTGCATGTTTTGTAGAGACACATATCTACCTTGAAACAGGAGAAACAGCAATTACTAATTAAGTTGCTTGAACATTAAAATTCACTCAAAATATTACTGTGAGTTTACAGTGCATCATTTCAGTCCAAAAAGATGAAAAAAGCACAGCAGAAGAGAGATAATATTCCCCTTAGGAGCAAAGTGGCATTGTTTCTACAACATTAAAAATCTTTTGACAATGTGCATGTTACATATGATTTTTAGAGCAGACATTTAATTTTCCAAGTGTATTTGAATAACTATTAGGAAAACAAGTTTAATTTCTGAATGACCAAAACATCTTTATGACATTATATTACCCAGGAAATGAGATTGACAGTCAAAAAGCTAAATTGTTTCAATAGCTATCAAGTAGCTGTCAGCAAAGACAGCAGCTAGATAATTATTTTTTATAATTTTTATTATTATTTTTAAGATATGTATCTGTCTTGCCTCGTAAAAGAATCTCACAAGGGAAGTTCTTAGAAAAATATCTTGATCATTCTTGCCACACAGCACCAATTTACCACTTTCCATTTCTCCCAAAGAAGACAATATATAAGGGAGAAAGAAACAAACATAAAAACCTGGAAATGACAAAGTAAAGAAGATAACTCAAAGCATAAAGGAAAAAAACCCAACAAAATATCCCCCTCAGAACTTTGTCTTTATCAATGAACCTCAAGTCAGTTTTTACTAAGGTTATTTGGGTGTTTCTGTGATTAGCAGCTAGAACAATGAGTTCCACTCTCCTACCATGAATCAAACCACATCACTTTCTTAACATTACTTGAAGATCATTTCTTACTGCAGCATTCACTGCTGGAGCATTGCATCCTCCCAGACCATAAACTCAGAAAAATTGTCATTTGTATATGAAAACAAACAAAGAACAGCAGCAATAGTTTTACAGGTTGGTACAGCAACCAACTTGTTATAGGAATTACCAGTGATTCCTCTCTAACCAAGAACATTTTTGGAAGGGATAGTTCATTAGGAGGCAGGTCAAATTGACCAAATGACCAAACTGCTTTGACCCTTGCATGACCTTGAAGAAGTAATGGAACACAGAATTTTATTATTTTTTTAATCATTATCAGTGAACAAGGGCTATCCAGTCTACTGCTGGGTAGACAGTAACCAAGAAAGCTGTACTACTGAACCAAAATAACATTTTGGAGTAGACAAGTGCTGCTGCACATACTTGCTTGGACTTGGCTCTGCAGCTCACCAGGGTCCTAAAAATGCACAAATCTCCCAGAGAACAGTCAGTCATTGTTTCTTTCTCAGTCCAAATGCATACAGTCTGGGGTAATGAATACATTAGCAAATAATTTATTTAATTTAGCCTTTAATATAACCAGCTGATTCTCAATATGGTCCTTGTGACTCTGTTTTATGGCTGAAAATACATTTGTTTGCATTTACAATGCATTAATGCCCAGGGAGCTTTTCTGCAATGAGTTGTATTGCTCTGAAGGGAACAAACTTTGGAAGACAATCACAAGAAATAATCAGTTAATGAGGAACATGTTACCAAAACTAAACTTCTTCAAGATCTCTTAGATGAATGACTAATGATTAATCAAATAAATCATACTGCCAACCATTTTATCCAACACTGTGGATGAATAGGCAGCCATTTTAAAGAGGAAACAGGCATTAAATTAACTTGCAGATGGCCTCATTCCCTCTAATTAAAGGGCTATTGAGGATGGTTTGAACAAACTTTTGTCCTACAGGGAGGACTCCCAAAGAGGGTTTTAGGCTCTATGTTTCAACTTCATAACAAAGTTGCTTGGAAGAACTGTAAGACAACAAGCTGACGACAGTGACATCTGTAGACTTATACTCTGTATACTCTGGTATGTGTTCTTTTTCAACCCAATAACACTTGACAATCTATTTTTTTTTTGAGACTGTCTCAGGATTAAGATTGATTAAATCAACTTTGTTCATTCCAAATGAAATAGGAGTGACATTTATTATCATGGGAGGGGATAGAGTGGTGTCTCTGAAAGCTTTTTGGTAGATGACACAATTCCTTGCTAAATTGGTTCAAAGGCACTACAGACCTTTGGGCTTTGAAAAAAGGGTTTGGATTCTCAAAGACCAGCACATACTTGAACCGCTTCTTTCTCATTACTGATCTGAGAGAAAAAGTAATGAGCTTTCTACCTTGTATTTGACCAGATCACTTAAGCTTGCAAGGATTGTCTTACCCAACAGTGGACAACACTGAGCTAATAAGAGTGAACAAAGTCATTCCAACTATAAGCAGATTTATTAATGCAAACTTCTGGTAGGCATTTGTGTCCAAATGTACTGAACAAGAGCTTTCCACATCTTACATTTTGTCCTACTTCTTGGTTTACTACAACCCCATGACACAACAGTGTTATTATTTACAGGCATAGCAAGTCAGCTGGGAATTGAAAATGCATGAAACGATTTTCAGAAACATTGGTATGCTTTAGTAAGCTAAATTTGCAACTGCAGACCACTTGTTCTCTCTTTTCTTCATCTTCTGGATATTTAGGTGAAATATGACCTCTTGAGAAAACATGACAAAAAAATTGAAGGTGATACTTAGACCTAAACAGTATGCCTTTCCTCATGCAGGAGCAGCAGTTCAGCCTTTTCTAACAGTCATGCAGAGCTTTGCTTACAGAACCTGTGTGCAACAATTTCACACGGTGCTTTGAAAAACATAAAAGCTAACATTGAATTCTGTACATGGAAAGTACTATTCTGTATTTACTTCATCTTTTGTCTTTTTTTTTTTTCCTACAGGTACTGTGTTCCTCTCCATCTATCTGATTCACAAAGGACTTTGAAACGCCTGCCTCATAAAATCTCAAGAAAGAAAGAAAGAAATCTTTAAGAACCAAGCCAGCAACAGAATAAAATCTGAATGGAAGACACAGCTTTTTTATTTTGCTCTTTCAAAGAGTCAGAACCTCAGGGGAGGGGCCACATGATAAAAGTCAGCCCTGTGAAAGGGAGATGATCCTCTTAAGATGTTATTATTTACAAATAAGATGACCACCTCTTCTACAAGGTAATCTGTTTAACACTCACTAAGCATTTGAAGACATTCCTTCTGTGCACACATTTTATTCTGCCATGTCTAGTCAGACAACTGAATGATTAAACTGTACTTGTCCTCGAACACCTTAAAAGATCATAAAACTGCTCCACAATGTATTATCATCCAGCATCCCTGAGGCAAGAAAAATGAGAACAAATATTCATTCCTCTTCTATATGTTGAAAAATGGGCTGCCACATTAAGAAAACCCTCTTTTTTCCAGTAGAGACATAAGATTTCAAGACAAACAATAAAATATTTCATTTGCCTGCTTTTCATCAGCAAGATCAAATACATTTTTGTTCATAATGATTTCTGAAAGCTAGTTATAGATTTACATTTTTAAAAGCTCAGATCATTAACAAACAAAAATGAAAACCCTCTCCCTGTTCTCAAAAACTCTGAAGAATATAATTTTAGATTTCAGATGGAGGGTATGAATCATAATTAAGAACTCTAGGGACAGGTCGCCTTCTAACAGCTACCCTGGGGAAAGTGGGGAGAGTATTGAGGAGAGACCAATCTCCATGCATATGAAGCCAGTAGACTTTTAAGCTCCCCATTTCCTTGTTTATAAAGTACAAGCATTCTTGCATTGACTCCCAAGCAAAAATACCCACTCTCTTCTGCTTATTCTGACCTCATTAGCATCCTGTCAATTGTTTAAGAGGAGATTCTTTTTCATAGTATATTCCCTTTCAAACTGTACTGCCCTCCACTCTTGCTTCCCTTCAAGGGCCTTTAATTGTGCAGACTACAGACATTTGACAAGCATGACAGCTACTTTGATTTAATGCCACATTATGTATGTGCTGCCCTAATTTTAAAGAGCAAACCTGATTAAAACCAAAATCTTGAGTTCCAGGATTCAATAAATAAGCTGCAGATGCAGCAGCGCAAAATGGACATTTCCATCAAACGACTGTTTTACTTAGATATTTCAAAGAAAAATGGCAAAAAAAAATTTCCCTATATCTATAAAAATATGCACACACACTCTCCAGACATAAATTAAGATCTTCTTGAAATCTGGATCCCTGTAATGCACATGTTCAATATAGTCAATAGAAAGGAAATCATTTTAGTTAAAAGAAACCTTCTGCTTTACAGCTGTGCCTAATTTATACTGCAATGATTATGCAGGTAAGGCAATTAAATCTCAAACTGAAATTACAGTATTTTGCTGTTGTTTTGACTGTAATTATATGCCTATCAGAACACAATCTCGAAAAAGAGAAATTCTTGGGGTAATTTAAGAGAGGTTGTTATTTTACAGCAGTGAGTGTGAACAAACATTGCAAAGAGTTGGGGAAAGATTTCCCTCAGTGTTAATGACTGCAGTTTTGTTTTATTTCCATAATACTGTTTTTGAAGTGTACAAGCACTTGACTTGAAGCCTGTGACTATGAAATCCCTCATCTTCCTTACTGAGTTTGAACACAAAATAATAGTTGCTAACTTTTTTCCTAAGTAGTCAGTTGTGAACATCTGAAGAAGAGGCAATGTAGAGGTAAGTTTTACAATACTTTTAGGACTCCAAAATGTTTTATGAGCACATGCAAATTATTACAGTACCACAGAGCCATGCAGATGCATCTTAGAGGAAGAAATGCAATTAGTTAATACCACACTCTACCTCGGTACATTTGTTTAGGTCATGAAAAATAGTTGAATTAAAATAAAATAAAAATTAGTAAATTATTAAGAGGTGGATAATATAACTGAAAACTGCTTGAGAAACTTGTCAACAGTGTTAATCCTTTAGGCAGTGAATCAGCACCTGATCAGCAGCCCTGTTAGGATGGGTATAAGAAGGTGGTTTCTCCAGGCATGAAAGAGTAGAACAGTCCAGAGCTGTGAGGGAGGAGGTCCTGATCACCCAGTCAGGGACAAGAGCACCTGCCCTAGGACATCCCAGGATGGTTTCTGCCTCAACTACTGGGAGTGACATCAATTTCCAAGTCATCAGGATACCCTGTGTGAGATCACCTTCAGACTACAGAGTCACTGCTGGGGAATATGTATCTATTTCCCAATATCCTGATCAGATAGGAAGAAGAATAGGATGAGACCCTCAGTGCTGTTTGTGGGAGTGTTGAGTGTCTGTCTGCACTGATCTCTCTGTGTTTTTGTGTAAATAGGCACCGGAGGTACATGCTCAGTCTCCCTGCTGGCTGGACCTGAGACATGGAGCTGGGGCAGCATTGCAGCATTGGCTCTATGTACTGCTGGACACAGCAAGTCCTCCAAGGCCAAAATTCCAGCCAGCACTGAGGAGTACTCATCAGGTGCCCTAAGATTTATTTAAAGAAATCTCCAAATTACTTTTGGCCAGGTCAAAAATAAACATTTCTCAGCATGTGAGTAACAGACAATCATCTTCTTTTTCCTTATATTTTAAGTAGTTTTGAACCTGTCTTCCTATTCTCATACACTCCACTTGCTTAGGAGGTGACAAAATTAAGATGCAGTGAAATCTAGAAGGCAAATGTCCTAAAAATGGAAATAAACTCTCCCTCTGAATCAGTCTGTAACAGGGCACAGTTTTATTTCTGTAAATGCACGCACACACAAAATATATATATATATGCATATATACACATACATAAACTCTCAAATTAACATAGGTATATGTACAGGTACACTATATGTGTCTATATAAAGAAACCAAAAAGGAAAGAAAAGACAATGCTGGCTGTGCACTTTCACCACAGAGAAGGAGTTTTCAAATTTTGGATCAAGGACAGTTTGTGGTAAGAAAACGAGACCAACATTGAGATCAAGACAAAGAAAATTAGCATAAGCTATATTCTATTTTCAGTTGCTTAGTACAACTCTATTTTTCAGTCTGAAAAGGGTTTCAACATGTCAGGCTGGATCATCTCCCAGCATGATGTGACCTTCCTTCAGGCTGGTCACTCAAGTGAAGTCACAAAGTTTCTAGGGCACTTCATTTCAACTGTGGTAGTTTGAGGTTATTTCAGACTCATATTAGCAACTTTCTCTGCTATGGGTTGCATAATCACTTCCCATTGTGCTGTTCTCTTGAGTTTAAGTCAAAGTTGCATGTATACATGTAAGGACAATAAAACATGCTCATCTGAGAATCACAGCAAACTAGTAAAATAGAGAAAAGCAAGTGTAAAGAACTTGTATGTGAGCTCCTGGGTATTCAGTGAAACAAGGCGTTTGGTTTCTGAAGTTGCTTGGATTCCCACTGAAATAGGGAGATATAAGAGATCCTAACCTTTCAGTCAGGTCCAAAGGACATCACTAGAAATCGTGGCCCACTGCACCTAGTGAAACATGTAGTAGAGTCAATGTGCACTTGGCCAGGTAAATCTGATTGCATGCCTATTTCACTGTCATTGGAACATTATCATAAAGAAATTATGTAAATCCTTTCCACATATGTATTTGCTAAGCCACAAGTGGAGTTTATCTTAGATGTTTAATATCTATAATTTTTGAGGGGTACAGGGACTTTCTCAAAACCAGAGCACATCCACAGATTTTTTTTTTTTTGCCTCTGGGAATGAAAGTTTCTCACCCTCACAGTCTAACCATGAAAACAAATGCTGAGATTTGAAAAGAGCAGTAAGCAAAACTAGCTAATACTGATTAAATTAATGACTCCCAACATTTTTTTGTCAATCAGAAGGAATTTAAATAAACTGAGCAGTATTTAAAAGGCAAACAAAAGAGTTGTATCTAAACTAGAGCACAGGGGAGAAATGAGGCATGTCAGTCCCATTAAGTTATGTTCAGCATACACAAACAGGGAGAGTACTTGGTACTTTTTCTAGAAAATGCTCTCCGATGCCTTTACTTGTATATGCTGTACAGACACTTGTATTTACATTTACTTTCCCTCTTCTCCTTGCATGAAATATTCTGATTTACCTTATGTCTTTTACATAAGAATAGGTCTGAACAAGAGGAATCCTGAACCCCCTATAAATTTGTATGATTAATAATCATATAAAAGGTAATAATCATCTGTTAGGTAAAAATCCCACCTGCAAGACAACTCATTTTTTTCAGCACAACTTGCACTTGTCTAATAGGCCTATTATGTTTTGGGTTTTTATCCAAATCTTATAATCTCCTTACTATCCTACCCTCCCATGATACCTATAAATATACTTCAACATAATCTGTACAGGTAGCTACTGAAATTATCAAGAACATAGTCAGCAATTGTTTATCTTTACAAAACAAGAAATTTTGCTTTCAGGTGGAGTCTTGAAGTCAAATTAGCACTTAATTAGGACAACCTGGTATGTCTGATCCCTTCACTTTTCAATACTAAACTGGGTTCTTAAAATGTCCATGGAAAATTTCTGAACTTCAATATGAAATTATTTGAGTAATTTCTTTAATGAAAAAAATTAGTCTGATTTATTTAGAAATTTTGGAGACTAGAGAGAGGTAAGAAATAACTAGTAGGCAAACTAAGAGGAAGATATTTCCTGAACCACAATTCATTTGAATAGAAGGCAAAGTTAAAAGTCTTTTACAAATCTATCTTAAGTGCCACAGTAAGGGCTTAAGAGAGAACTTTTGGGCTTCCAAACAGAATGGCTAATTTTCCAAATATTCCCCATTCAATGTACAGAAAGTCTTGCCCAGTTTAGCTCACTATCAAAAAGCAATTGAAATTATATCTCGGGCAATAATATATTTTTAACTGGTTCCAATCACTAAGCAACAAATTATTCTGAGGTGTTTCAATGCTTCAGCTCATGTAATTTTTAATTTGTGGAAAAGAAAGGGAAATGGGTGCATATGTTTTATACATACACAGAGGACAAACAGAGGAAAAAATGAAACATTAACTGCCTTTTTCTCCTCTAAGCCCACTATTTATTTATACCTCTAGCTGGTCTTCTATCTCAATTTCATCTTATTTTTGTAAGTGTTAGCAAGTATTAATTATCAAACATATTAATATAAATCATATTAATGAAAACAACAACCCTCTATATATAGAAATACAGATTTTTAAGCTCTTGGTGAATACCTAGTCTTGCTGATATTTTAAGTTTCCTCATAAAATTCTAAGAGAGAATTTTTTTTTTTTTTGTAAGAATGAAAACCCCAAACTACTATGTACTAATGAAAAAGAGGAATACATAGGTGGCAAAAGTCAGGTCTAGAAAAACTCAGACAGTCATAGGCTAAAAAAAAAAAAAAAGAAGAAAATTAATCTCCACATTTGACATGTAGACTGGCAATGAGGCATGTGATACAAGATGTTTTCTAAGCAGCCTTGTACTGGAGAACCAACAAGACAGACGTGAAAAGATTTTGGCCTTTAAAATAAGCTGTTACAGACAATTGTTTGCAGTTAATTGATAAAACTATGTCAGGAGGAAGACAGTCATGAAAAGGACAAGCTCAAGAAGTAGTCCTTGATGTACCAAGGAAAGAGAATCTTCAGCTGTTTGTACACATCTGCCAGAGGAACAGTAGATGCTTCCAAATGACTGGGCTCTTTGGCCTTGCAGAGGAAGGGCCCTGTAATTTCCATTTTAAAATATTTCTGTTGACAACACAGATTAAGAACTACTCAAACAGCTTTTCAGGGTACAGGTTGAACAGATAAGACTGGCATCTAGAAGGCATATAAAAAGACAAAAATGCAAACCCACTATATTTCATTACAGTTCTGAAACTGTTTTGACAATTCTTTAGAAGGAATAAATATGGGAGTTCACAGGACCATTTGTACTGCAACATTTTCAAAGCTAGAAATCCACACAAGATTTTGCAGACAAGTACTGAATCCACCTTCTGAGTAACTGAACACTGCTTAGAAGTGATTTTTCCCTTTATTTCAAACTGATTTCCTGGCTCATTTGAGCACCTTGTTTTCAAACCACCACTGTAAAGAGGCCAAAGAGTCAGGAAAGGAAGGGCAGAATTTTTGCTCTGCACTCACAGCAGAAGCAGATTTGTCCTGTATCTTTCACAAGAAGAGGGGTCCTGTGACACAACCTTTCGGAATGGCCCAGGTGGGATGTGGTT
Source organism: Cinclus cinclus (assembly GCF_963662255.1). Classification (NCBI taxonomy): domain Eukaryota; kingdom Metazoa; phylum Chordata; class Aves; order Passeriformes; family Cinclidae; genus Cinclus; species Cinclus cinclus. The sequence continues at coordinate 49,655,707 of NC_085048.1, read as the reverse complement.
CCATTGCTCTCATCAGCATCACTAAAGTGTTCATCTGCATTGGCTTTGCTCTACATACTGCCCTGTCTTATTACAGGGAATCACAGTTCAGCAGTGCAAGGAACTGCTTGCTGTCTTCAGGAGGAATTGGCAAAAACTGGATGATGGAGCTGGTTATATCATTTACACATTTGTTCAACTACTCAGTGCTCCTCAGACAGAATTGGATGAAACACAAAGTAGGCCTTAGCCAACGTGGCATTCCTGTGTTTTATGAATAGCAGAAAGATCCCTGTTAGTGATTCCCTGAAGCTGGACCAAATGGAAAGGAAGGAAAATATGTTATGGTTCCTAGCAGACACAAACTTAATTCTAATATGGTTTTCTGCCTCCTAACAGAGTTTCCATATGTTATTTGTTAGATTTTGTAATAATAGCAGATACCAGACTCCAAGAATAATCAAAGTCCCAAGATGAATGAGAGAATTGAAATTTCCAAATACAAAAATATTATATTCCTAAGATTTTCCTGAAATTGCCATTTGGAGTATTTCTGTACCAAAAAGCTCCCAAGATACCTATCTACTTATCATTGCCTTTTTCAAAATATTTTTCCTCTGTTTTGACAGATCTTCCTTTTCTCCATTTCTTATAATCATATTACTTAAATTCAGTTTCTTCATTTTCCCAAGAAAACCTCTGAAAAGGAAGGTACGCCACCAAAAACTGCAAACCAACCCTACCTTTACATGCTGTCATTAACTATTCATAACTTGCCTCCCAATGTGGCAGGAACTGCCTGTTCTTTTTCCATAATTCAGGGTTATACACACTGTCTCACAGTGAGGAAGAAGGATCAGTTCAACTCAAAACCATATGTTTCTGGCTATGTGTCTCTCTCTCTCTAAGGATAGGTTACTGTTTGCACTTTCAGTCATAATTCTTCAAATGTCTTGGAGAATATATCAGAATCATTCTATTATTCACAGGTATTTACAAGCAGTTGGCAGCAAATCATATTAAAACAGAGCTTTGAGGCTGTAAGGCTCCTCTCTGGGTTTTGAGCAAAAAAATACAGTATCCAGTGACAAGATAAATGTGAGGATTTTCTAAACAAAACTATTTGATGCTTGTTTAAAATGTGGTGATGAACAGATAAACACAGAATACAATATCATAATTCAGTTGGAAGGAACTGAAAATCAAACATAATTCTAAAATATATATGATCTAAACATCATCTATCCCAAATGAAACAGTACAAATGTATTTCTTTTGCAAAAAGAACCACAAACAAACAAACAAAAATCCAGAAAATGAAACTAAAACAAAAAGAAAACTGAACAAGCAAAAAAACCCTCAAAAACACTAAAGCTGACAAAATCCACAGTCAGTTAAAAAACATCACTTGTTCCCATCATTAATTGACTACCACTAAAGTGACATCTAATTACTCACTCTTTTCCTGTTGTAGTCCTTTATTTTGCTTATTGTTCTTATTTTCCCTTTCACAGAAGCCCAACAGGGCTCTGTTTTGGTTTTGTGATCAAAATGCTTGATTATTTGGTGCTTTAGCTATTACTGAGCAGTGCATACAAAAAGTGAAGACCTTGTCTGCCTCTCACCCCATCCCATCACCACAACATGTGTCTAGATCCTAATCTGTAGACTCTCTCTGCATCCAGCACTATCTTTTCCATTTAAGAATGATTTGGGTTGGAAAGGGCTTTAAAGATCATCCAATTCCCATCCCTTCACCACCAGCAGGGACACCTTCCGCTGGACCAGGTTGCTCACAGCCCCATCCAACCTGGCCTTGATCCAGTCTCAGGGTGGGATATCCACATCTCTGACAACCAGAGTGTAGTATTAAATATCATGCCAAGCCAAAAACCTGGCACACCTTCATCTTTTACAGAGTCATCGCATAATGATGTTGATGACATTTGTGGACTTTTCTCTCCTGAGAAAAGCTCATATCTAAGCACCTGCCATTCTCAGTGCTGCATTCAATATCACTTGTACATGCTGTTTTTAGAAGTGGTTTGTGGCTGTGTGCACTAAAATACAAACTGTATCTTGGACAAGTAATTTAGCCACCCTGTACCCTAGCATCCATAGACAGGAGAAAGTGGTGCAATCTTAAAATTAATGGGGACTCTGCCTCAGTCTTCATTTGCCAAGCTGATTCTCAAAACACGGGTGTATTTCCTGAAGCATAGCCCAAAGACCCTATGAATATGTGTTAGTCAAAATACTTATAAATTACAAAACCAGATAAAACTTACATGACCCCACGGGGGGAAAAAAAAAGTCTAGCAAACCACTGAAGCACAGATAAAGCAGGGTTTTCTGCTTCTCTTTTTTGTAAGTGTACCAGCAGCCAGAACACTGCTGTGTACAGGGCATCATGTTTCCTCTCTGCTCCTGGGGCAAAATTCAGACTTTTTTTTCTTAGCAGGATGTCAGGTTAGGGAAATAGTGTTGCTCAAGCTTCCAGCCTCAAGGACAAGAAGTTAAACAAGAGCATAAATGTCACTCTACAGGGATCCTGTATGTTTTCCAAGCTGGAATTAAAACTGAATGGCTGTAGGAAGCAGACCCCTATCAAGACCAAAGATTAAAACATAATCACTCCCATACGTGCTCTGAGTATAATATTGCTATAATGATCTGGCATGAACTTACCTCTAAAATGAGATTTCCCAATTAGTGAAATAGCCTTTCCTGGCAAGCTAAGGATGACTGTATGCTTTTAGAAGCTTCTTAGTATTAGCAGAATGATACATTATCAAAGCAAATTCTTTATTCATTTACTCCAAACTGAAAATTCCCTCATAGTGCAGCTTTTCAGAGAACTATATGACAGATTATGCAACAGAAATACACTGCTTCAGAATTGTGTCAGACCAGCAGCTTGTGAACAAGTTTGAGTTATTGCCAGACAAGGTACAAAAGCCACAATCTGAAACACAGGAAGTTCCACCTGAATAGAAGGAAAAACTTCTTTACTGTGTGGATGACGAGGCACTGGAAAAAGCTGCACAGAGAGGCTGTGGAGCCTCCTTCTATGGGGATACTCAGGACCTGCCGGGATGCAAATATGTGCAGCCTGCTCCAAGTGAACCTGCTTTAGCAGGGGTTGGACCAGATGATCTCCAGAGAGAGATCATCCATTCCTGACCCCGGACATTCTGTGAGCACTGAAATTCTCCACAGATTCCAACACTTGTCTGCAGCCAAAAATAAAAAAAAATAAAATCACAGCTCTGTGGGATGTGTAATTTCACCAATAATGAGCTCTTTCCACATTGAAAGTAAGTCTTCCTGTCCTCCTTCACCTTTACCCCTAGTCTCCAAAAACTGGCATGCTAAAGTTTCCTGTGCTACTCTAAAGTTCTCCCATAAAGATCAACTCCCATTATCTGGTAATGATTTGCATCACCTTTTTGTGAAAAAGCTCTCTTTGCTCACCCTTAATTTCCATGTTCTTACTTGCTTCCTTCTAATGAAGCCTTCTCTGTGTTCAGTGCCTGCCCATTCACATCCTCTGAATTCCCCTCTCACATTTCTTTCTGCTCTCTTAATTCCTCACAGCATGTTTTTGTGACTTCTTTTCATCATGAATATTTCAGCAGACATTTTTGTCTGTGTTACTGTGTGATGCATTAGTTGAACTATTCCATTTTCATTAGTTTATTGTTTACCATATCCTTCTTCTCCTATGCTTTGCAGAGAAATCTTTGCTTTTTCCACCCCTTCCTGTACATTGCACTCATTACACAAGAGCATAGGCTAGAGAGACTGTCACATTAATTTCTTTTCATACCATTTTTCATTTTACCAGGAAAACCCTCATCATGCCAGCAACACAACAAAACAATCTGATTTTACTCATGTATTATTTAAAACTTGAAGTGATATATCACAAAATAATGCAGAATGGAAATGTTTAAGTGGGACCTCATAGATTCCTAGGGCAAAGCTGACTAAGTTTCAGCAAATGAAATAGAAAGCACTAAAGCTGTTTTACTGCTGGCCCCTGTGGATAGCAGCAGTTCTGTGTAAATTCACTGACTTGGTACAGGAGCTACTCTGTGCAGCAGAAGCTTCAATCTTACTGCCTTGTGCAGGTGCTGTAGTTTATAGATGGGGAACTCTCCTTCCTCATTTCCTCATCCCTTTGTTCATCTGGTTCCATGTCTACCACTGTGCTTTCTTGCTTGATACAATTGAAATTTCCCCACCTAATTCAGAAAATCTAACAGCTGCAATTCAGACCGCAGGCTCGCCTCAAGGAAGCACCTGAACTAAATAGAGCTGTAAGCAGGTATTCATTTCAATCTTACCATCACCCTCAGTGCGAGGTAATCTCATTTTCTTTCTCAGAAGGAAGGAAAAAGATCACTATTTTCAAAATGTTTTTGTTTCTGTTACCATAATAAATCTTCCTGAAGAGTAAATATTGTACTGATGGATTTGAAAGTAGCTGATTATGATGATTTTTTTTTTTAAAAAGGTGATATTTTTCAAGTATGAATAAAAATCCATTGGTGAAGGGAAGGTAGGAAAGGAATGGTTCTGTACTTCCAACTTTCACAAGCTAATGGGAAAAAGGATTATATAACCTCAATGCTACGCTTGACCCAATTGCCTCAGTCACAATGCCCATGGCTTCTTAATTGGCATTCACATATGGTCACCCCACTGACTGCAAGGCAAAAGGTCAGGGATATTTCTATAGAAGTTCAACTGTTGAGCTCAATTACTCTGATCCCAGGAGGTTCCTGAGGAACAGGATGTGTCAATAACCTAATGGAGCCTGAATACCAGCAACCTGCTGTGTGTGTGCTGGATTGAGGTGCAGAGTGTAACAGTGGTCAGGGCAAAAGAAAAGTGATAACTGTGGGTAAAGAGCTGATTTCTTCCTATTTTAGTAGCAGAATGACCTCATCATCTTTCTCAGCAGCATTTGCTACTGTGCAAGTGGCAAAGAGGCCAAACAACTGTGCTCTGTGTTTCATTGGTGAAATAAGAACAAAATATGACAAAAATATACTAAAATTAACAACTGTTGGTGACATGAAATAGGGGTATTGATGTCTTTAAAAAAAGTTTACCAGGACCTTTTTTGTTGTTGTTGTTGTTTTTGTTGTTGTTGTTTTTTGGTTTGTTTGTTTTTTGTTTTTAGTAGGGGAACAAGGAAATGAATGCAATTCAAAGACCAAATGAAGGATTTCCTACTATCTATTTTGTGGACGTGGCACTGGGACAAAACACTGAAGTTTCTTGTCCATGGTGAAATACTACTCATATCAATAGTAATGGAAAAGATATTCCTCAGCATTGTGACTGTCCTTCCACCCTCCAAGTCAGCTTTGAGCCTGAGGAGGAATAACTGTGCTGCCAATAGCAACCAAGCCATAGAAATCCCACAATGATTTGCCACTGAAAAAGGGAGAGAATCTTCTTCACCATGAATTTTTAAGTCTGTTACATTATGCAGGTTGTCCAGATGGTTTGTCAGCAGCACTTTGCTTCATCTCATTACAATTAGAAATCCTGAGAGCTGGTAAGTCTGACAGCAGATATTTCACAAAAATCAATTTGTCATAGAAAGCTCACAGTTTACTTTTGTGTTCAGAGATCTCTTAAGTAAAATTGCTATTTTTGAAAGCTTGGTAATGAATACTACATTTCTGTTACAAGTTGGAAAGCAAAAGTCAAGAGAGCTGATCTCTTATAAACTCCTGGCAACAAATGTGACTTTTTCTATTTTTATGTGTTATCTAGTCCCTTGTCTTCCTCCCCACACATAATCCCTGCTAACAAATTCCAGGTTAATTAACTGCACATGCTCTCTTATTGATGTATAAGGATTATCTACCTGGGATCCCATCAGTAGAGAACAGAAGAGAAAACCCATTTCTCCTCTCAGAAGACAAAGATGAGCTGAAAAATAAAGTTTTTTACACTGCCTGTAAAGTAAGATTGGTGTAACAGTGAGGCTCTTGGCAGTTTATCTTAAAATGTTCAAGACTCTTGTTGCAGCAAGGGAGTTCACATTGCTGCAGAAACATGAAACTAACAAGAATAAGAAAAAAAAACACCTCAATTTTGTCCTTAAAAGGCTTACAGATACATATCCAGAAACAACATATTTGTCACCTGAATCACAGAAATCTAAAGGTTGAACAAGACCTCTGGAGATCATTTAGTTCTAACCCTTCCTCAGAGAAACACCATCTAGAATGCCACTGTACAATATTCAGTCAGCATTTGAATACCTTCATGGATGGAGACTTCTTAACCCATCTTGGCAACTTATCCTAGAGTCAGATCACTGTGATCATTGTTAAAAAAAAAAAAAAAAAAAAAAAAAAAAAGAAAATAATTTCCTTGCGTTTCAATTTGAATGTACTGCCTATACTGACGAGAAGAATCTGGCTCCATCATCTTTACTACCCCCATCAGGTATTTCTATGCACTGATCAACTTACACTGGACCTTTCCTTTTCCAGACTTAACGCCTGCTCTCTCAACTATTCCTCATACATCAGACAATCCAAGCCCTTAATAATCCTCATGGTGTGTTGCTGGGTTCACTCCAGTACATCTACCTCTCTTGTGCTGGGAAGTCAAGAACAGGACCCAGCCCAATACAGCTGAGCAGAAGGGAAGGGTCACTGCCCTCAACCTGCTGGTGTTGATGTTGGTCTTCTTTGCGGTGAGGGCACGTTGCTGGCTCAGGGTCAACACCAGAACCTCACCTGTTCTAATCCACAAAGTTGCTCTGTAGTCTATCAGACAAATCATGGAGCACTACAGAGTTATTATTTTTTCCTGTATGTCCTTTTCTTTTCCTCCTTTTGTACATCACCAGGGTTTTTGAGATATCCAGTCTGAAATAAGACTGCACACAGCAGGGTTATATTACCTGATATATGGTGTGCTTGTAGAAGGACAGGGACATCTTGCCTTCTTTCCTTTCCCAGCCACGAAAACTTCAGTACATAATTTTTGTACAGATGTTTTCCCACAAGAAATCAAGAACTTCCACATCTAATAACATGGTTCAGAATAAAAAGAAAATCCCAGAAAGCATAAAAAAATAACTACATTATTTGGTGAAAACAAGCTTCTCCATCTTGTGTATTATTTTTTTAGTTGGTATGGAGGCACTCATAATGATGGTGTGCAGTTCAACTATTCCCTCTTTGCTATGAGAACTTTTGGGATAATATTATAACTACCTATTTTTCATTGACTCAGTACCTCATGGCTTCAGTTTTTGGTTCCATGATACCACCTATATCTTCCAGGGGAAAAAACCCAAACACTTTTATTGGTCATTACAATTTTGTGGAAAAAAAAAAAAAAGGTATCTGTAAAAGGATCTCAAGTTCATAGAAATGTGATGTGCAGCTTAGGATTTGATTAATAACATAAAAAAGGTGTCTTTCTTGACATCATATTGGTGTACCCCATAAATAAAACAAGAGTACATTATCATATGCATTATATTCTGAAATAAAAAAGCTTATTAGACCCTAGTAGCAGAAATGAAAAAGAATACATCAGAAATTACTTCTAGTGCAGAGAGAAGAATTATTTACTGCCCCTGGGTCATGTTAATCCTAGGTTCTTTAAATTCATACTGAGGGAATATACCTTTTTAGCTTTAACATAGAAAAGAAAATTACTCCAAACTAAGTATGTTATAGATGGCTACAGGATGACAGGTAAACAATTTGCCCACTGCTCAAATGCAGTACAAATAGGAGATGGTGAGACAATTTCACAAGACAACTTATGTTTTACATGTTTATTTAAATAATTTCATCTGTTATTTCTTTTAAAACGTTTCATAATTTGATCCCGACCCCCCTAAGAAAACCTAATTTCCATTTAAGTCCTACAAATACTAATTTCTTATTCCTCAACATTTAATTTGTCTCTGCACTCAATGTAGGATGATCTTCCTGTCTTTGAGTTGTAACTAAATTCCCAATATTTTGCATGAGATACTTGATACCAAGAATTCTGTGGCAAGTGTGTGCTGCAGGTAGAAGAGGTTAAGGAATTTATGTAACCTTCAATTCTTAAATGGATCCCCACATTTGTGTGGAAACAAACCAAGCAGAAGTGCTTTGCAAACATTGCCTAAGCCAGGGAAGCATACTGCATTGTTAAGTACAAAATATGAAACACCAGCATGAGCCCAGGGGATACCAACAACTTCAAATCGGCCTTCCAGAATTTAGCTCACACGGTAACTTTCCACACAGTAAATTAGCCTACAGGTTTGCCTAACAAAAATACAGGGAATGATGGTTTTCTGGAAGAGTCAAGTGTTTCTCTATTTGTGATATCAATATCCTGCTATTTTTTGTTGCCTGTAGAACATATAGAAGTTGAAGTCCAGACAGAACAACTTTACAGGGTATTTTTGACATGAAAATTACTTTGGTAAGACATATCTATTCACAATTAACCAGGTGCACAAAAGTAAACAATTGTCAACAGTTTTTGATAACTATAAAAGTCTACAGAATGAACATCAATTTAACTGCAGTGAAAAAGGCAAGGAAGACACCAGGGAATTGATGTCAGCCCTAGCTTTCCCTTTCATCCTAACTCAGAATTGTATATTGCTGTATAAAGATCCTTTTGTTGACAGCTGAAGTAAAAATGAAGAGTCAAAGGAATAGCAAATGACATCTATCTAGTTAGTTTAAAGTACTGGACTTCTTCAGGTACAAAAGAGTAATTTATGATGCAGGTCAGTACCCAAATTGCAGTGTTGGCAGGGAGAGGATAGAGTTGGATGAGGTCTTGGCTACTTCACACTCAAAGTAGAATTACAGCAGGGACTAAAATAAACCTTCCCTTAGAGACTACAGGATTTCAGTGCTGCAAATGTAATCAGCCCAAAACAGCATTGCATTTTAATGTCTTAATTTAAATATTTTCTACTTTGAAATGGAAGATAGATTTTGTTTGGTTTTGTTTGGGTTTTTTTTGGTTTGTTTTTTTTTTAAGTGCAAAATATTTTTAGGTTTGTGGAACTTTATGATCTTTAGCAAAACGGTTAATGTTACTAATATAATCTGTATTTCTGTAGAAAATTCTTTTGGTCAACAGCTCTTCCTAACATATCTTCAAACTGTAAACCTTTTGTGTCCTCATCTACCACTAATAAAAAGACAACTACATAACTATAGGTCTAAGATCTTATTAAAAGCATTTGTACCTCAGATTTGCATCCTCCATGCAAAAAGTAACTCTCCATAGGGAATCCCCAGTTAGAGGGTGGTGCCCGCAGGAGATGATAATAAGTCCATTAACATTCCATATTTTAATGAGGTATCTGTAGAGAATCATAAACCCTCTAAAAATTTGTGAAGCATAAGAGTGGTGAAACAGTAAATAGCTGCGATGAAAGGTCGGTCACAATATGAAATATGGTGAGTGTCATGGTACTTTGCAGGTCAGGTGGGAGCCCAGAACTACATACCCTGTCCCTCAATAGGCTTCTGTAATTAGTGCTTGGGACATGCTGATGCAACTAAATTACATGGTGCAACCTCAGCTAGTACCAACAGTAGCTTGTCAATGTTGTATGTATACACAACCTTTGTTCTAAACAGTTCCATCCTGTTAAAAAAAGATTTTATTGCTGACAAACTTGAAACAGCCCTTAGCAAAATTATATCATGGCTCTACAATCAAAGGGCTGCTATGGACTGGAGGCTGTCACACAAAGATTTAAACCATTCACCATGACAAAAGTCCTAGCTCAGTGCTGTGGTCAGGGAGCCCAAGAAATTCTGGGAGGTCTAAAGAGAACAAAGACAGCAAAGGCTGGGAGGAAATTGTACTGCTGTCTGCAATGTTGCTTGTGTGGGGTTTACATGCCAAGGTTTGGGTGTCACAGGGCTGCAAGGGAGAATATTCCAGGAGAGTGGTGAGTTCTGTGCCCTTCTGTATATGCACTAAGGCTGAGGCTGTTTTCTGATAAACATGCTTTAGGCATATCTACCATATGCTCCAGTGAAAACAAAGCTATAAGCCCCAGTATGAAGAAGTTTATGGGTTTGTAATGCAGAGATCAATTTGAATGATACAAAAGTCAATTTTGATCTTAAAATAAATTTTACGAAATGCCAAAGCACAGTAGATTAACATAAGGAGAGCAGAAGACCTTCTGCAAAACGCTTCTCATTGGCAAGATGGAGAAAATTCTCAGCATTTATATGATGTCCAGAAACATATAAAATAAATTAATGCTAAATTTAATGTGAGCCTAAGCAAAGTGCGTATTAAAATGCAAAAAATTCTGGAATTAATTTTTTTTCAGAAAAACATTTAAAATGTATTTATATTTCTCTCTCAAAATTTATAAGCAAGGGAGAATGAATACAGGAATGAAATTACTCTCAGTGGGAGAAAATAATTTGAATTTTATTGGGTTGAAAGGAATCAGGAATGCTGTATGAATTAAGCATTATATAATTCTACAGCCTGAAAGAAATACCCTAATAATAAATTCATAATTTAAAAAGACAGTTAAAGGTTAACAAGATCAAGACCTAAGCTGGCAGTAGTAGTGAGATCTCCTTGTTTCAACCTGTTCAAAAAGCAAACCAGAAATCATCAGCAAAGTTTCAAGGACGCTTCTAAAGAAAATAAAGGAAATTCTGCTGTGCCATACAGCAAGATCTCTTATTTTTTTTTCCGCTGAACACCCTCCCTGCTATTTTTCCCGGTGTAATTCAAAGATTAAACTCACCACATTCCTGAACAACGTTAATACTCCTATAACTGAGGTTTTCCATTACATCATATAATGGCCTTCACCACAAACCTTTTGCATACTGCTCACCAAATTTCTAACCTGTAGCCTTGCAATTGCTTTAGTGGTGAACTAAGAATTTAACCTGCATGCTAGCCCAGTCCTGTGAAAGGAAGAACTGGGTAACCATGGGTTGAAGTTTTGCAATTATATACTTCAAACAGGGATTTAAATAAACAAGGCTGCATAGCTACATGAAATTTAACACCTCCCCTAAAGCTGAATAGACTTATTTTCCTACTATTATATACAGAATATATACATATATATATATATATACACACACATACACAGAAGGAATTCCTCACAGAAAGAAAAGGAAGAGATTGTGTCTTCTGGTGTTCAGTACCAGCTATAACTACAGACGTCCTAGGAGGTGAAGTGAAATGTTGCATTGATTCTAAAAGGGCAGTAAAAATGCATGAAAAAGCAAAGCATCTCAGAAACTTAAAGGGAAACTTCAACCAGGTGTCTGCTGAAACCAGCTGCTCCTTTCTCAGCATGTCCTTCAAATTTCTTCTTTTTTAAACTGTACACAAGAGAAAACAAGCTTTTTTAGCTGAAACTCACTCCTATCCTCAAGTACTAGACCGTGTAAAATAACTTTACAGCTGCAGAGGCTGCACCTAATCACATTTATTTTTCAGGTGCCAGTCAGCTGATACTTTTTTCCTATTGGGAATCCAAACCTGTTTAGAAACGGTATTTACTGTTAATCAACCCTCTTTCTCACTGGCCACATCCTGTCCATTACATTTGGTTCAGGTAAAAACCTGCATTCCCTCAAGATATTTGATCTTTAAGGGATGTCCAGAGAGAGCACTACTTTCACATAGCCAAAATTCCCAAAAGTCTCTACATCAGAAAATATATAAGATGATGTTCTGGGTGTATGAAAAATGAGCCTTGGGAGACACCATGATTATCTGATGTATAAACATTAGTTTGAATACTTTTGCTGAAGAGCAATGGAGAAATGATTCTGTAGGAAGCAGTGCAAAAAGACCTTTTGCTAAAACTACCAAAAGCAGAAAAATTGGGTGTAGAAGAGGGCAGGAGATTTGCCACTCAGTAGACATTTATTCTATTTAGCTTTTGCTCCCACAGCTGTAAAAGAGTGTGAGTCTGAGAGCCATGTGGCATAGCAGAAGAGCTAGAATAACACTGGTGAACATCTGTCTTAAAAAATAAAGAAAAAAATAAAGAAAATAACCAACAGCAGCTGTGGTTCAAACACATGACTTTTCCACTGATTGACAGCAACCCATGGGAAGAATGTAGGAGAAAAGAATGAAGGAATCCTGTGGTACTAGTCATCTCTTTGCCCATTCATATGCAGTTAAGGGAACAGAAGCACATAACCTCTGAATTCCAGCCTTTTAAAAAACTTTTACTTCTTTAAAGAAGTATCTCCCACATCAGTATTACTTCTCTCTTCTCCCAGTGCCACGTCTGATTCGATTCTCTTTTTTGCAACTGGGTTTTCAGTTCAGGCTCACCAGGCATGAATGTACAAATATTGACTGCCATAGGCATCTCAGAGCAGGAAGGCTGTCCCAGAATTTGGGAATTTGATCAATAGCTTTTGCTACTAGAGGATCCACCCTGACCCCTGCCTGAGTCAGATCTGTTTGGTTGCTGACAATGCCATGAGGAAAGCTGTGATAATCTAAAAAATACCAACAGCTAGAAAATTTGACAGCTTGGGGGGGGGCGGGGGGGAGGAGGGAGTACTTACCAGGAAAATATACTACCAGCAAAAGTAATGGTCATTTTTAAAATAAAAATTCTCTTGCATGAATCACATTAGGGAAGATTACTGCTAAACTAACAAATGTACCTATGCTCACAAACATTGCAGTCCATCTGCAAGCAAATGCCATTTTGTTCCCATTAAGATCTATTTTCATATTTATTTTATGCTTTATTTTGTAAAAGAAAGTTCACACATCAGTCCTTTGCTGACAACTTCATTAAAGCACCTCCAAACGGAATAATTAACAGCCTCTCTGGTCTCCCTAGACTGTACTAACAATCATGGTTGATAAAAGATCTGTTCCCATCAAAGAGATAACAGACTTCTCCCCTGAGAGGATTCCATTTATGGCCAGCACCTGTTGACTGTACTGTGAGCAATGATGTACTTGAACGGTGTAAATGCACATCTGCTGTGGAAATCTTCCTACAGTGTTAAAGAAAAAGTTGTTTATAATAGTAAACATTCAAGTAAACATTTAGTAAAATAGTAAACATTTTAGTAAACACTAGAAAGATGTGCTTTCTCCATTTACTTCAAATAAGAAAATTTCCAAGCAAGCAGTAAACTGTATGTGCTACAAGTTACTCTTATTTCTCTTGCCTCCTCCATCTACACAGAAAAATCAGTAAAATATAGTTATAATTCACATATGCAGTAAGTAAAATAGAAAACCCTTTTGTATAGCAAAGCAAGTTAGCTGTCTGTAGCCCACAACCTGGTTCCCACCAATTATTAATAAAAAACAAAATTAAATATAATTTCAATTAGTAAGAATTAAAATGCCTGGTAATAAATCATATTTTATTTGTAGCTGGAATATTTTCCTCTGAAGAAACTTTTCAAACCTACTTGATTATAGAAAATACTATGAAATTTTAGCCATTTAACATTCCTGCTACTAGACATCTCCTTGAACAAGAAGGCAGGAGGTTGCATATTAGGGAACTCTGTCCACAGGTCATTTTGGAGGGGGGAAAAAAGGACTTTGCCTTCTCCAAACAAAGAAACAAACAAACAAAAAAAAAAATTACAAACTTTGTCAAGATAACCTTGAGAATATAAAGAAATTCAAGCCTCTTCTCAAAACCAGAACAGTTTTAGCTCATCAGTTTTCAAAGGCATGTCTCTATTTATGTCAGATTAATCAGGACAGTAACTTCTTTGCACACATCAACTTATCTTTCAAACCTGACCATATAACACAGGGGATTTTTTTGTTTTTTTAATCTTTTTTTTTTGTTTGTTTTGCTTTTTTGGTCACAGTGTATTCTGAGGAGGACGGAAGTGTCAATGACCTGTACAACATATTCTCCTCTAGTTATTGGAGCCATGGCACAGGCTGTACAGGAAATCCATTCTACCCATCCTCACACAGGGCCAAAGGAGAGCAGCTTCCTCAGCCTCTGTGCTGCCCCTATGCCAGTGTCCCCAGCCCCCAGGGAAAGGAGGTAACACAGCTACTGCTATGGCAGGCACACAGGAGACTGGCTAATATTCCTCGGCAACAGGGTTTGGAAACTCACACTATGTCAAGAGGGGGCTAGCAAGAGTTGAACCTGTCAAACCAACCCTTTCATTACAAACACCTGGAGGAGTCCTGCCAGGCTACTGGACTTCCCCACTCGTGAGAAAATCTGCTTGTCCACTTGCTCTTGTCCTATGCTGGGGGCTGGCCATGCTCTGACCACAGAACCCAGAGCCATCCCTCTCCTTCCAGGTCTATGAGGCACAGGCACCTTGACAAAGAGAAAGACTCCACTTCCAGAAATTTCTGTGGAATCACAGAGCCAAGAGATTTATGTTGAGAACTGGAAATTACATTTAAATTGGTGTATAAAAATAAGAGAAATGAGTAATTTGAGGAGAAGAAAGACAATTTTCTTTTTCTACTTTATTCAGGGAACACCAGTGTGAGTCAGTGATGGTGTTAAACAACTTCAAAACACAGTATTTTATCCTGTTATTGCTATAGCAATACAAAGGACATGCCACTGTCAGAAGAGATAATAGCATTTAAATAGCATAGTAACTGCTGTTATAAAATACTCTGAGTAAGTGCCAGGTCATGTCACTCCCTCAGAGAATACTTTCTTCATGTAGGTTTCCATGCTTCAGGAGAGTTTTACATGTTTTAGACAAATCTACTTCCAACTCATTCTCGTTAACTATTCCTGACATACTCTGATAATAGCTGTGATGGGTTTGCATTTGAGGACTTAACAGCCCACCTTCTTTACTTACTGAAACTTGTGCTGACTTTGTAATGAACCTGAATATCTTATACCGCAGTTTCCTCTGCAACTGGCCAATGGCTCAAACATGTGATGGCCAAACAGAAGGGAGGTTGGGCAAAAAACAGACATTGCCTTTTGTTGCACAGGAGCTGTGTAAAAGCAGAGGAATGCAAAGTGACAGTATTGTGTGCTTTCCCCCTTCCTTTGCCAGACTACCATCAGTGGATCACACAATCATTCTACCAGCAGCAAACATAAGCTAAGAAATCCTAACTGCGTGATTAAGGTTGGGTAGGACACTCCAAGGCTCCATATCCCAAGCCAGAAGGAAGAGATTTCTTCCTTTGAGAGCATGGCCTCAACTTCATCCTGCAGAAGCAATTCATCTCACTTTAAACCTAAACATTAAGAAACGCTTCCTGCTATTGCAAACAAACTACGTGCATGTTAGTGATCTGCTGGAAGTATAGCTAGCCTTCCACGGAAGAATTCTGTCTTCTCTTTAAGTGCAGAAGTCGAACAAGATATTAAATGGACCCTGCTGTTTAAAGGCACAAGAACACGTGATCTGTTAATTAAGCTTTTTTTTTTTTGCTTTTTTTTTTTTTTTGTCTCATTCTGAATCATCCAAGAATGCTCAAAAAGCCATTTTCAATTATGGCACACTTCAACTAATATTTTGAATTTCACATTTTGTTATACTTTTGAAAGATTCAGCACTGCTATTGACCCTACCTCTGAGCTGGCTTTGCCAAAACAGCTCTTCGGTGTTTTCATCTGTGCCTGCTAAAGGAGATTTACACCATCACTGAAGCCACAACAAGCTTTAATTGAAAACACAATAAATGGTTCAATAAATGTATAGTTAGTTGAAAGCTAACATGCATGAAAGGGATGATTTTTTAAATATTCTGCTTTAAAGTTAAGGTAAAGGTTGTTAAATATTGTGTGCTTGGCCCTTTTATGGCAAAACAATACTGAGAACCAAGCCACTACACAAACACAAGAACTTCTTCCTGTGTTTTCATTTTATCTGCTCTGTGCTGATCCCCACTGTAGCATGCTACCAAAATAAAATTTATTAATTTTTCATATCAAGTAATAAAGAAAAAAAACCTCTTTTTTTGAAGGATGCTTTTTATGGCGTGGCGAGAGAGAAGCAAGTTCGCACTGGGCATCATTATAATGAAATATATTCCCATTAATTTAGAATTAATTAGCCCAAAAAATGTCATGTCTAATTCATTGTTCCATTCTAAAATATTTTTCAACTTAAAGAAAATATGAAAACACATGAAGGGTGTTTAAGATAAGAATCCGGACATTTAAGTGTTCAGATAATAAAAAAATGTTTAGAAAATTGTAGCTTTATTCACAAAAATATTTACAATGGTAAACCTACAACATCATGTCAACAAAAATGCAGAATGATTCACATAGTAAATTATGCAGAAATAATCTGAATTTCTAATAAGGTGTATGGTTAGAAAATTTGAAGCTTTAGCACAAAATATTCATGCACAACAGAAGTCCTTTAACACCATACACCAAATCAGACAACAATGTTACTGGATATAAAAATTATCCATATACTAAAATAGAGCAATTCAAGGGGGAATGTAGCAGCAAACATCTTAGCTTCAAAATTAATATTTTTACTTCTCTTATGATTATTGCCATTCCTCATTTCATTGCTTTATACTCGCAGAATAAATTTTGAGGTTTTAATTTTTATTAGCTTGCCAGTCTCTTGTGCTTTCCATTTTCTTTTCTAATGTGTGAGTACATGACTGCAAAAATTTCTTTTTTGCTTGCTAAAAGGTCATAAAGATTCCAGAGTTTTTATTTTACTTTAGGCTAAGCAATTTAGGTAATGATGTATGCCTAAAATTAAATCTTGGGCATGTAGAGATGATGCAATAGTTTTACAATTATAAAGAGCATCCTTGTGAGAGTAACCTTATTTCACCTGAAAGGTCAGGGAGAGGAGAAAAAGGTTTTTTACTACTGTTACTATTCACAGTTGGGCTGGTTTTGCATTACACCACAACAATATGAAGAGAACAAAATAATAAAAATCAAAACATCTGCCTGTAACCTTGATTTATAAAGCTGTACTTGCAAAACAGATGTACTGTTTCCACTAGTTACCTAGTTACATATTTTAGACAAATAATAAGTCATTAAGTCCAAAAAGGGCAGAACAACATTATATTCTGGTGAAAGGAGTAGCATTCCTTAGACACACTGAAGGATGTGGACAGCAAAAACTTTTCACAGAGTCACAAGGAGATGAAAGTCAAGAGATAAATGCTCTTGGCCCCTACTGGAATATTTCATCGCAACTCAATTAAATATAAACTGTCCCATTACTAATACCAAGAACATCCAAAGTAGTTAGAGAGACTCTTAGCAGAATAAGAACCATGAAAAAGAAAAATAAAAACCAATTGAAAGAAGTTTGGAAACCAACACTGCTGTTTAGAGGAATACAATTGTTTGGTTTAGATATGCACACATTAAATGTGAGTACAGAAGAGAAATAAGACAAGTGATCCTTGAAAAGTGATCTCACTCTCTTTCCTGGCTCTCCTTCCAAAAGCAAAGGTAGATCTCTCTACTTCAGAAGCAAAGATGGCTGATCCTTTGAGTTAGGTGTGTGTTTTTTGTTTGTGGCTTTGAGTTTTTTCAAGTCTGCTTGGAAACAGCATTGTTCCACTTAGAAAAACAGGAACTAAGGTGAAATTAGTGAGTGTGTGAAAATGGCTGAATTCAGGAACTGTGAAAGACTTTTGAAGCCTTAAAATATTCACAGTCACACTGAAATTTCCCTTCCATGTGCACATATGTTGTTGGAAAAAAAGTTGCTTGGCATTAGATGACTGACAACAGTGTTGTGACACATGTTTCTCCTTGGAATTAGTGCTCTACAACAGCCAGACTTTGCCCTGTCCTTCAGCCATATAGTTTCTAACAGCTAGTCCAAGGACAAAATTGTCATCTCAATATTTAATAGCTAGGGGCATGGTTGATCCAAGACTAGTAACTTTAATAATACCCATGACAAGAATAATGCTTAATAATATCATACAAAAAAAAAATATTTTTCATTTCCCAGATTTTTAATACACTAGACACCTTAGAATCAGTAGATCTCATAGTTTTGTGTGTCAGTCCTGATTTGCTAAACCCAAGACCGATAGAATACAACTATTTGCTAAAACAAAACCAGAACTTCTCCTGAAGTTTAACTGCAGAGCATTCTGGAGTTTACTGGAGGCAAGAGTATCACTGCTATCCTGTGGTTTTCCCAAATCCAGAAACATAGTTCAGCTTTCTTCAGAGCTCCTAAATCATCAAAATACAGTATATGTAGCTCCTTTCATAGCCTCTGAAGATCACTGGACGTCTCAAGAGAAAATGTTTTATTCTGAGAGTTTTGCGTCAGATTTCTTGATCAAAGAGATTGGGACATAAAAGCTCAAGTGAACTCCCCAACCTTTTGATTTTCACATGCCAGTTTTCCTGGAAACAGACAAACACCATCCTCTGCTTCATCAACAGCACAACAAAACTCAGACCAGTCCAAGGGTTTGAACCTGCATTGTCCCTTCTATATAATTATTCCTTGTCAGGAGGTAGGAAGAAAATAAACCATAACACCAGCTGTGAGACTCTTGAAAGTTTTCTCTTGTTTTTATTGAAATGTCTAACTGAGCTATGTTAAGTCATGAAAATTTATTTTAGCTGATGTAAGAAGAATCCCACTTTATTGGTGTACACTGGCTTTTATGTGGCTATTACCTGCTAATAACTAAATGTCTCATTCTAGCTCACAGGAATAGAAAAATGTATATGCCAAATAAAAAAACAAAACAAAACAAAAACTATTCCATTCTTCAAGCTTGAGGCTGCTGAAAGTGGCACAACTCTAAAACTGTGCATACCAAACAAACACTATACTGGAAAGCAAAAACAAAGCAAAAAAAGGATGAAAAATACCTTAGGGAAGACTATTTTCCCCAAAACTGCTGGAAAACAGTTCTTATGATGAACCAACTTGAATGCCATTCTGTGAACTGCATCCTTTGAATTACACAATTCAGCATTACACAAAAGGTGACCTTTTCAGTATGCTTTATGCGAGCTTCAGTATTCTTTATGCAACTTCCCTGGATGTTCAGACCCTTTCCCCCAAAGGTTAGTCTGGTTATAATCAGGAAGGAAAAAAGGCAGCAAGCAATTCTACAACAGTTAAAGTACTCAGATCTATTCAGTGTCTTTTTAGTTATTCCTTAGATTTTGATTTAGAACAGGGCCTGTTTTCAAGAGGCAAATGCTCTGTTTATTGGAAAAAGCTCTGCCTAGAAGAATTCACATCAGACTGATATGCATTTAATTATTTGCTTTTGAGAGCAAGAACTTAAGTTTGCAACAGGTTGGGCAACCTACTTCTGGTCACAGTCTGTCACAAACTTCTGGATAAAATACTTGAGAAGTTCTGTAATCAGCAGAACTAAAAAACACCATACTGTGCATGGCTCATGGTATGATGACTAGACATCTAACAAGGTACAAGTCTTCAATTTCTTTGGAGGCAACTGAGGAATTTTGTGATACCTGAGGGCTAAGCACACATTTCTTCTGTGTCTATCAACACCAGAAACTAGGCCTGATTTTTTTATTTTTCCTTTTCATTGAAACTCACTCATGGTTCATTTTGATTCTCTGCATGTTCCAGTTTCTTTCATCAAGATTTTTATTTATATGCTCAACAGTTGATCTTTCAGCTGCATATAATTTTAAAATTACACAAATTTGCTTTTACTAGACCCTCTAGACCCTCACATTTCCAAAACATGAGCAAGCCATAACACAATCTGGAGAATACACTTCAAAGTGCTATAAACCTTTTAGTTCTGGGTACTTCATACACTTCTCCCTTCCTTCTAGCTTTCCTCCCATCCCCAGTGAAATATATATTATTCTCACAGGTGTTTGTCAGCAACCAGAACACATCTATCAATTTAACACTTGATAAAAATTCATATCTACCTTTCCCAGCAATCCTTGGCCTAGAGATCCAGGTCTTTTCCAAAGGATTAAGCTGAATTTCTAAATATACACAAAAATCCCCACTGGGGTTTCATTTGATATTTTTTATTACTAAAGGTGATCTTTGTTTTCCTTAATTTCTCTGATTTTTGCAACTGTGCTTCTATGTGAAGAATATGTTAAATGTCTAAGATATTTCATTTGCCATATTCTAAACACCCTCCCAATTAATTTTTTTCTCAGAATTCAATTGCTACAAGTCCTGCTTTACATTCCTTATTTACTTAAACACTGTAGATAACCATATAGATAATTTTTATTTTTCTTACAGCATAATAGGCTAAACATTCCAAATTACATTTGTTATCTCTGAAGTTACAGATGGGGCACATGGTGGGACTCTTGGGGATGGCCTGTGCACAGCTAAGGGTTGGGCTCAATGATCCTTCTGGGTCCATTCAAACTCAAGATATTCTGCAATTCTGTGAACCTGTAGTCAGTCTACACTTTTACTTTTCCCAGTTTCTTCTACTTAGTAGTGTCTAAGTATTGTCTAGGTGTAGCTTGCAAGACAAAACTCAATTTACAACTTTACCTCAAAACACGTATCAGCAAAAATTATTGTTCCTCCACACACAATAATACAAGAGATGCCACTCATTCATATATTTAAAAAAAGATGAAGGCCTCATTTCCAGCTGTATACAAACCATAAAATCAGTGGAGTTTAATACTCTTTACAACCAGCTGATACTAACATGAGAGGGCATTCAGACTCTCACATTCCCATACTTTTTCTTTCCCCATGCCCCACCTAATCCCAGAACTAGAAATGCATAGAAAATTGCATCTTTACCAGCCATCCAAGAAACCAAATGAGAAATTCCACAAGAGCAATGCACATTCTAACAACCTAGAGCAAAGCTGTAACATGAGTTGATCTCTTAAAATAAGACAAGCAACTGCTTTATCACACACCCTTTCCTGCAGTACAGTAAGTACTTTGATTCACTACATCTCTGCATCCCCCTCGCAGACAGTGGTGCTCCAGAGAGAGCTCTCAGCTGTTTCATCATCTTTTACCTCTTCTCTTTCAGGATTATTTGCAGAGGGAGCACTTATGAATGACATTAATTGCCTCATTGCCCTGAGGTCAATCAACATGTAATAGCCCCACCTGAGAACACAGTCACCACAGGTGAGTATTATTATTATTTCAACTATCCTGTGATCTCCGGCTGTGAGATCTCTGTTTAAACAAATACTCTGTTTTCCTATATAGTTCTGAAATTCTTCTTAGTATGACAGGATAACTGGTAGGAAAACTGAATATAAAGATTAATATACAAAACAGCATCCCATCTGTCTTATATTTAAGAGAGCAGACAGTCATGTGTTTATAATGAATTGCCATGAAATTCAAATCTTCTTGCTTAGGCAAATAGCAAATATTAATTATGGTCACTTTCAGCCACCACTAGAGAGTCACTCCCTTTTGAATGCAGAAAAATCTTGACCTGTTTAGCTGCAAGGGAAAGGTACTTGTAAGCATAATCTGAAATAGCACACTGTTCAAAAAAGAGAGGAGATTGCTGTAACTTCATAAAGAGCAATACTGTCCACTGACATCATTAAATCTTGGAATACTAAAAATACTGTGTTTGCATAAAAACATTTTGAGACTAATAACATAATATTGAATCTCTAGCCGTGATTTTTTAGCTCTCTAGTGAAAACCACAACAGTAAGTAGATTATACAGCGAATATACAACATTGTTCAGGTACAAAATATTAAAAGGATTAAGATCAAGTTGATAAAGCATTGAATTAGGGAAAAGAAAATCCACGTATGGCTGTTAGACATAATGAGGCAGAAAAAAACTTTCATTTCAAAAGTCTTCTCCTAACAGGAAATGCTAAAGTATCTCACCACATTTCTAGCTAGCTACTGTTCAGCAGTATATCAAGTTTGTTGCATTTCCACTGCTTCTCAGTATGCTTCCTTGGCCTCCTGGCCTTCATTAACTTAGAGTCAATGAATTGGTTCCAAGAGAAAAATGAAGCTGCTTTCCCTCCCACAAATACTTAGCACACTTTATATACATACAGCAAAAGACACACTCAAGAGAAGTACAGGTGGGGGAAAATCTGTTTATCATCCCAAGACTGTTCCATATCTCTAGGACCAGAAGCAAAACCACAATGTTAGACAGGAGCTAAAAGAGGGAAGAAAAGCACATGCACAACAGCACAGTTTCTTTTACGTGTTTGCAATCCTGAGGATAGCTTAAACAGCAAGAAGTAACAATGAGAGACAATCAATTCCCTCTTCAGCTTCAGGAAAGAGCTGTCAATTACATTCAGCAATTAAACCTGGTTCTATATCACCTATTCTAGTATGAATGTGGAGGCAAATTAGCAGCTTTTATTTGCATCATAATGTACTGTGCTACCAGACTGGCAGAATTCCAAACAGACATTTACTAAAATATTTTATTAGCTTTGCATCTGAATTACTTACAGTAAAAAGGTAAAGCCTGAATGGTGAAAAACTACCATTTCAGAGCAGTCCACTTTAGACCTAAGCTACCCAATATAGCCTGGAGGAGAACTAGGACTGAATGCCAGCAGACCTTTTGGAAGATACCAGTTATTAATGAAAATTTAATAAAAAGGGCCTTCATGCTGAATGTAAGCTCTTCTCTCTCTCTCTCCATTTATTTTTTTTTTTTTTAAGCATTGAAATGAGAAAAGCTACAGTGTTTAAATCATGGAAAATTACTGGTAAAAAGTTTTCATCCTTTGAGATAAGGAGCCTTCTCCACATATTGGAGGTCACAAGCTTCAGAATAAATATTCCTGGTGGGATTTCAGTTTATTAAGTTCTAAATTAGAAAAAGGGCAAGAAATAAGATTAACTGAGGCATGACAATATCACTACTGCCAGAAATCACTCAACGTTTCCTTGTTACCTTGTTACCTTGTAAGAAAGAAGAGGTAACCAAGAGAAAAGCAATGCTATACTACAGGAAATATTTAAGTACTTTTATAGTAACTGCTGTTAATTTGCATATTTTGCCCCATCACCCAAATTGTTCATCACCACAGCATTCCTTCTTCAGTTCTATGTGTTTCCTCAAAGCTTGGGGTCACTTGAGGGGAGTGTGAGGGATGATGGTTTGCTTTGGATGTTGGCAAGCAATCCCTAAATATACTTAACACTTTCACTGTTAAGGTGACATATTATATAGCTGGCACCTACAAATTACTGCAGAATTACACAAACATAAACTCTTTTTCATTTGAAAGAAAACAAATCTAAAATTATATTAGTTTTTACCATTTTAGAGAAAAAAAACCCCACCAAACAAACAAAAAAAACTCTAATATTTATTTAGATTTAGTTTGCATCCTGTAATCTGGATTTAGACCAGAGAGTTTACATCTAGATTCCCACCTTCTCTCCTCAGAGGTGAAGATTTCACAAGGTCTGCTTCCAGCTGAGGACCAAAAAGTATTTAGAATTGGAAATGCAGAAAGACTGTGAGGTACTGGCATATAACAAAGAGAAGGGTTCTGTGGGGAGAGTTCTGAAAGCAGCACAACAGGAGATGAGCATTCGTTCTGTTGATGTGCAGTGTCAGTTGTCAGGCTTACTTCTACATTGCACTGCATCAAAGAAAAAAGTTTTGTACCCAGCTGAGTGGCAAATAAGATGGGAAACCAGCATACAAACCACCCTTTTAAGGTGCACTTCTGCTTTGAGCAAAGGAGAATAAGAAAGGATTTTTCTTTCTCCCTCAAGATCAAAACAAAGATTTTAATTGCTGAAGCTGATTATCAAATATTTTTGACCTTTACCACTGCCATCTGATCTGAAATAAATAGCTCAAAAGACAGCTGGTGAAAGCATGCTGAAATTCATGAACTTCAGTACATACCCACTGTTTTTTTTTCCCCCAGGCAGTTGCTGGTTCTCTAATCAAGACATAATACTAAGTGTCTGAAGTGTGTTCATAGCAATAACCACCCCACATGATTTTTAGGAGGTTTTGTTTGGTTGGTTGCTTTTTTTAGCCTTTATTTTCCAGATATAACCCACAGTTGGTGTGATTTTTCATTGAGCATACAGATACCCTCTAAGTTGTGATTTTCATTCAACTCCAGTCTCATGAGCTGCTACATATAATGATAATGGTAAACGTCACCATACTCAGCCTCTGGAACAGTGAGTCCTGCAGAGCAAAAGCACACAGCAGCCATTCAGAGAACAAAGATTTTAAAGATTAAAATTATTGAGTCTGTTTGAAAAGATATATGTAAGCAGAGGTGGCAGGTGCTCGGCAGGTGAAGGCAAGAAAAATCCTCCTCTCTTACAGGGCAGAATATGATCAAGAAGAAAGAGTTGAGGAGGAGATGCAAGTATTAACCAAAAAATTTAAAAGAACCAAAAAAGTTAAAATCTAGGAAGGCCAGTTTTCACAACTACAGACATGAAAACAAAGCCAAACATCTCCGATTGCATCCATTCCAGAGGGAGAAATGCCAAATCTGCCTAACTGATAGTACAATACTTGCATGCTGAATCACACTGCATGCATATCACAACCCTCACAGCTCCTTGAGACAAGGGATTCCTTCAAGACACAGAGGCTGCAAGAAGCAGCACAGTTCAACTGGCTCCAGGTGTCTGACACATCCAGTCACTCCTAATGGCTTGCATTGCTCTCCTGGCCATCTGAAGCCCCTCAGGGCAGGAACTTTAAAGCCCAGATGAAGACAAAACCTATGTATAGAATTGTAGATATTCTATATTAGGGTTTTTTTGTTGTTTGTTTTGGTTTTGCTTGGTTCTTTTTGTTTGTTCAGTTTTTTAAAATTTATTTCCTTTCTCAAGTCTCTGGGCAAGAAATTAGAGAAAATTAATTTCAGTTAAGCTATACTGATATTTATGTATCAGAGGAAATCCTACTTTGCATGAATGGACCAAAAGAAAGGATTTTTCCTGCAAGAAAGTAGGAAAGATGTAGAGAAAAGTCCTCTCCTTTCTGCTCAGCTCCATTATGGGTACAAGCTCATTATGTGGAGAGAGACAGCACAGAAAACGTGGAAAGAGATGCCAGAATATGCATTGAGTGATGATGAACCGAGTAGGATGTAACAAAAGGAACAATACCTGCTCGAGAGGTATAGAGCTGGAGCCCAATTAATACGTGCTGCAAAGTTTTTTGGTTCACAATTGGAAAGACTCCCCAGATAAATGGAATCTTATACATGCTAAACTTCGTAACCGTAATTAATGCAGTTTTATCATCCTTAAAATGTGCAAGTCCCCAGAAAAATAAAAACATCTGTTTGGTCTTTGGAAGCTTTTTTCAAACACCTACACAAGTTGTATTCAGGTATTTCTCCAGTGAATCTCCAGGACAAACCTGAACACCTACTGAAACTCAAGGAGGATTACACCTTAAAATTAAAAAATAGTCAGACACCACATTCTTGCCCTCTACATTTTCACTCTGCCAGCTTGTAACATCAAGGAGATGAGAAGAGAATACAGTTCCTGTTGGCCTGGAAGTAAACATTTCAATACCACACCTGTCATAAGAAATAGGAACTCCTTCAAATATTAGAAATATCTCTACATTTCAATGAAAGAAGAAGAGCAGTAACAGTTTCAGTTTTCAGTTTCTACGCTGGTTAAATTCCCATTCTGATAATAACATTCTTAAAACTTCAATCTCTATTTCCATTTTTACTGACTGTAATATATGTAATGTTCATATATTTTAGTATCATCCTACTACCTAAACACCTGAAGTGTTTCTTTATGGCCTTAAATTTTTTCTGTGAAGACACAGGTCCTTCTTGGAGGCACTGTGTTTTGTCTTGTTAACTGGAATGGGATCTGGGAGAGGAACTTCAAGGTATGGTACTCAGAGCTATTATCTGCATTTAAACAAGCTCTAGTGATCATTCTGTGATAAGACACATTATAATTACTAGGTTTGGTTGATTTGGGACATACATGCTCCTAAGTCTATAAATCTGTTTGTGATAAAATCTTTGACCTTTTTCATTAAGTGATAAAGGATAAAAACAGCATGAAAAGCTTTTAACCTGGTGTCTGACTCAGTTTCACTGCTGCAACCAACACATGCAGTTTTTCTTGGGGCACACATTATGGCTAAAAGATATCTCAAGTTTGTATTAGGTCTGCATGGCCAGGTTTTGGTAGCAGGGGAGCTACAGGGGTGGTTTCTGTGTGAAGCTGCCAGAAGCTTCATCCATGTCTATCAGAGCCAATTCTAGACAGCTCCAAGATGGAGCTGTCACTGGCCAAGGCTGGGCTTACCAGAAATGGGGTAATGTTGTATGTTTATTCTAAAAGAATGATGTAGGTTCAGAAGCAGCATCCTTGTGATCACACAGTGTTGTACTGGTGCTTATACAGCAATCATTTTTCTGCTTCAGTATCACAGCATACATCATTTCTGTGCACTGTGCACTGTGAACCAAATGCTGAGGGTCATCATTAATTCAGAAATCAAGATTGTTTTCTTTAGCTAGTTGGTTGGACACAATGGAAAAATGATTGCTTCTAGTCTCTGCATCAGGTTTTGGTAAGGGTTTGATTTTGTTTTGTTTCTGCACAGAGAAACAGACTGGAAAATTGCAAATAATAAATGACATCCAATTGCTATTGTGCTATTTTCCAATTCAACACAGTTTTGAGGTCTTCAGTGTAAGATATCAAGCTCATTTCAATCCTTGACCTCATAAAATATTCAGTAGGGTTTAAGACTCCACAGGTAAATTTACCCCACTCTGCCTAGACATTTCTTGCATTGTTAAAATGAAGTGTGTCCATCAGAAAACTTAATGGAGTTCTAATCAAAAATGCACTGGAAACACCGTATGGGAACAGCAGAAAATGCAGAAACCCAAGAATAAAATTATCTGGCACAACAAGCAGAGGAGGGGAGCTTCTAAGTCCCATTCATTAGAGTTTGATTTGTGTCCCAAAGCATTGTCACTGATCTTTCTTTTGAAAAAACAGACTCTTTTAAAAAAAAATATTTTATACAGATAACAACATACACAGGTCCATAAAACTGTATTTGTAATTATGTATTACAGTGAGTTTTATGGTTTAATTATGCAGTGATGTAAAGTAGTTCCTTTTAAACATAATGCCTTTCAGTTTCAGTGAATATTTCCATGTTATTTTCTTATACGAGGATGCAAAAAGTGATCTTTTTGACCTTTTACTCCCACAAATCTTTACTTGTGGAAGAAAAGGAGACCATCTGTGGGATTTTTTAGTTTTGAGGTTTTTTTGAAATTATTATTTTGTTTTGGTTTATTTTTTGTTGGTTTTTAATGTGTCACACACTCCAATTACTGCTTTAAATCAAGCAGGTTTTAATATTTTCTTTATTATTTCCTTCTCACATGGATGTCACTCCCCATCTCTCATTTTCCTTATTTCTGTGCAACTTTTATGGACTGGTTTTCCCTCTTGGTTTGTGGAAGTGGTAGAGAGCCCTGACAGAAGAGAAGTAGGCATTACTTTTTCATATACTATTTGTATAACATTTAATTCAAGTATTTCTTGTTTTCTAGAAGGGTTAAATTTAAAATCCTCACATATATGTGTGCTCACATTGTATGTGTATATGCATATATACATATATGTATAAGCATGCATTGCTGTGTAGCAGATTGGCCAAGAACAGTTAAATTTCTGTTATCACTTGTGCTTCAAATGTCAGCTGGTGATTTAGATGGGTAGGAGGGGGGGAGAAAAAAGAAAGAAGGAGTGGGGAAGGGAGTGATTTCTGTTCCCCCTATCTCACTGCTAGAACAGAACTAATGCAGTCTAAAAACTAAAAGCAGTATCTTGACAAAAATGTCTTGTGATATCGCCTTACCAACAAAAGCCCTTATGCTCAAGCCAAGCACGAGTGCTTGTTCAACTTTGAAGTAAAATACGCTTTCAACTTCTGCAGCTCTCCCCTTCAGAAAGGGTTCAGAAGTTCTGAGGAAAGTAATGTCCAAATGCAAGCAAGTAACTTTCTATCACATACAAATAGTTCAACCCTTTTTTTGTTTTTATTCCTATTCTCAACTATACAAGGAATAAGCTCTACTATTTCTTTTTCTTTAAACTGAAAAATGCTGCATAAATTGACTCTGATGAGGAAGATGTCATAGAGCCCACATGGATTAAGTCACAATGAATAAGTACTATGTATGTTTCAGGGAGAAAAATAGACCAGGATATATGGGACCTCAGTTCCCCTTCAGCCTCAAAATATGCCTTTGCATAACAACCTTGCAACAACCTTGTTCTGGGATCTAAAACCAATCTCAGTACTGTCTTTGAGCAATCCCACTCAATTTAGAGGTATAATATTTCTTTTTCTCTTAGTACCATGTTTCTTTTCTTAGTATTGTAGTCATAAACAGTAGATATAATATGGAAATATTGAACCATATTTGCTCCTAGGGAACTTGTTTCTTCTTGCCTGTAAACTTGCTTGGGTTGAGAGAAAATACCCACTATACAATAAATAGGGATCAACAATAGCTATTTAATTGCTGTATAATACATATACAGGATTTGTAATATGGTATGGATGCAATACACTAAATCTGATAGTGAAGAAAATTATTTCTCTCTACTGAGATAACATTAAGAAAATAGGAACAAATAGTCTGTAATTGATAGTTTACAGAGAAAAAAGTTAGCAAAGTAAAAATATTCTTACTTTTCTAAATACTAAAAATTAACATTGGAGAGCTACTTTTTATAGTCTCATGTTTTATGTGTCATTTGAGCCATCTGGCTTGCAACTAGAGGAACTAAACTATCATTCCCTTCATCTCCACAAGAAAGGAATATAGCCTGATTTTCCTACCATAATGTGTACTGATAGAACAAGACATAAAAGCTTTTACCTGGAACAGAGCCTGGGAAGACCTCAGTGACAGCTTTTATAGCATTTCAACTCACTTTCTGAATGGGAGCAGTTGGCTGGCCCAGAGCTGGTGACAGCTCTTTGCTGCTTTTCAGAGAGGAGACTGACATGTAAGGGCAGAAGAGAAGGTTCAGCTACAAGATTTTAATGAACCTAAGCCAAGATTTCTGAACTGTGACATGATGCCTTATCTGGTCAGAACAGTCAGTTCAAGATTTCAACCTATACAACACTGCAGAATAAAATTCCTGTTCATCCTCCCTACTCCTCCATCAACAGGATTATGCTCGTATACAGATATCTGGGAAAGGTTATCCTCTCCTTTAGACACCCTTATAAGTAGGCAACAGCTTTTGATATGCTCATTCCTTAAGACTATATTTGATTCATTCTATACAGAAAATATTTACCTGGAGAATACTGAGCAGTATGTATTCTAAACAGGGAGACTGCAAGTGTTTACCTCATTGTTTTCTGTGTTGCACAGGTTCTCCTTCAAATATAATATAACTCTTGGGATAATTTTCTTCCTTTCCTATTTTTTCCTGCCCATGAATTGCAGTTATAGGTTGCAGACATCATGCTGTGAAGTTCCATAATGGTGCTGAGCACCATTGGATTTATTTCAATCTCTGGATTGTAATCCAGATAGATGTCTAAGAAAGATGATCTATTGTAACCTTCAGGCCTTTGCAATGACATTTATAGAAATCATGAATCTCTGTCTAAACCATTCATTTCAACTCTGTAGGTTTTAGGGTAAAGATCACCACAGAAATATATATGTTAAGGTTCTTGTATTTTGAATGGAAATCCTTACTGTAATAAAGATTTCAATTCCATCATCAGCACACCTTGAATATTGTTTCTTGTGAACACAGACTCCAAGTCAGAGCCAGGACTGAGGTAGAATATCATGTTTCACAAAAGTGCATCTCTGTTGACACGGATACAAAAGTGATGTGTGTGGAGCTGTCTGTGATGAGTGTGCTAAATTATTTAAATACAGAAATGTATCTTTAATCTTATGGCTAAAGGATATTACCTCTACACTGACAAGCTTTTACATATATACCCCTTGCACTGTTGTACTGAATATCATTTGTTCAGCCCTGTTCTAGTCAGCAGCCAAATCTCTTTTTTCCCCTTAAGACCGTGGTAGATCACAGGTATCTCTACACAGCAGCTTTTACTGCTGGCCTCATTTAATGACTGACTTACAGAAAGACAGTGCCCTCATACTCTCCCATCCCATCCCATCCCATCCCATCCCATCCCATCCCATCCCATCCCATCCCATCCCATCCCATCCCATCCCATCCCATCCCATCCCATCCCATCCCATCCCATCCCAGTTTTCACTCTTGCAGAGGGCCTCTCCAGCTGCAGACAGAGGAAGACACAGCTGTCTCCAAAACACTTCTCTACCTAGAGTTGTGTGTAATTTTGAATATTCAGAAATTTAAAGAAAACTATAGTAAATATGCCACTGAATAGTTTATATTTTCAAGTCCATTCTTCAAAAAACCCAAACCCTATACCCTATCTCTGCCATGCCATTGCAGATCTCACCAGAAGAGGGATTTTCTATTCATTAGCCCCCCATGCTCTCCTCCTGGAAAGGTTCTAGTAATCAAAGCATTACAGCAACTTTTATTTATTTTTTTTTTAAGGAGGAGCAAGACGACACAGAATGTAATCTCCTTTATTTGAAATTCTGCCATATTATATACTGGCTACACAAAACCTGGTTTGAAAGGCAGCACTGGGAACAATTACTGGTGCTTGCAGGTGTGAAATCAAATATTTCAGACTGATGAATACTAACACCACATGCTCAGTGTATACTGACTTGCTGTATACAGAATTCAGTTTTCTTAATATATTCAGTATTGTGCAATTGCACCCTCAGCACCAAGGGTTTGTAAAAGTCTTAGGATAGCTTTAAATCAAAATGAGGGAATATTCACAGTCTAAAGATGCAGCCTGCATAAGATATGAATCTTCTTTCATTATTTCTTTCCTTTCTCCCACTTTTGCCCTACTATTCAAGATCTCTATTTCTGACTCCTTATGTTCACTTCAGACTCGCTTGAATCTTTGCTTCCAAAGTACAATTAATTTTGAGCATTAATCCCCTCATTGGTGGCTAAGCAACACTTATTTTAGTTGTGCACGAGACATAGTTCATAGTGATCCAATCAACATATGACAACAGGAATATTGTCAAAACCAAACACTGTATTATTTTAATCCATATGAAATTGAATTAATAGGTGAACTAATGAGTTACATGTGCTAAACAAATATCAAATTTTCAAAAAGAATATTCAACATTTAAAGCTCAAAGTATCAGGAAAACCCAAAGTATATCCAAATATATTGAACACTATGGTGCTCAAGGTAATACTCTTTGAATGAGATTGTCTGTCCATATAGCAAGTCTAAAGAGTTGTTATTTTTGTCAGAGTACAAACCCTAAAGTTTCTGTAAAGTAACATCTCTATACTGCATGTTGTTATAGATTAAGTTGCATTAGGTGGCAGTACAATAGTAACCCTTTAGTTACTATTCTTTAGAAGATGTTAGTCCACTGTTGAACACCCATAATGTATTTGCAGAATTTCTACCACTTCATGCTTTTTTAAACATCTGAAATAAAATTAATAACACAGAATGAAAGATTTGCCCCACAGTTCTATTTC
The DNA here is from genome assembly GCF_963662255.1 of Cinclus cinclus. NCBI lineage: Eukaryota > Metazoa > Chordata > Aves > Passeriformes > Cinclidae > Cinclus > Cinclus cinclus. The sequence goes on along the minus strand of NC_085048.1, from coordinate 49,624,135 downwards.
CATAGGCAAGTCCATTATAAAACTCCAGCCTTTGCAAAGACCTAGTGCTGTTAGAAGCTGAGTGACTGGAACACAACAGTTATCACCTCCTTCACAACTCAGCCACAGCTTGTATGCTGTTGTCCATTGAACCTCTTCATCAATGTCAGTCTCCTCCAACAAAGAAACTTTCCATTCCTTTAGCATTAGAAATAATCAGGATCATTTTATAGTAAGACTCAGTATTAATCACCGCTAGCCCAGGTCTGACTGCATGAACACCCTTGGGCCTTGATGCCCAGACATTTTTTAGATTTCCCCACTGTTGTAGCCTATCTTTATGGGCAAACTGAGAATATAATTTATATCTCCTGAATACCATGAGATGCAACTGCATCCTCAGTTTCTCTCCTTGCCACTTACTTAATCTGCCATACTGGCAGATTACAGAGTATTTTCTGAAGGATGTTTCTGAGTCAAGATGATTCCCTTGTATTAATGATGCTTAGTATGATAACTGCCGAATGTTCTAAAATATTTATTAACTATTTTCTCACTGAATATATGCTGTGAGAATATATGCCCAGGCAATTTCCATGTAAGTTCTATGATTTACTAAAATGCTTCTGCAAAGAGAATGCAATGGTCCTGTAAACAGTAAAGAAAATTATGTGCACAATAGCTAGAAATTAGCAATAAGTAATTGTGCACAGGCCCCACATTGCTTTGTGGACTATAAATCCTTAACCTTTTAACCTTCTTTTACTGGTAGGATCAACTGCTTCACTTTCAAAGAAAAAAAGAAGCTGGCTTAACAGGCAGTTCTGAGACACTGGAATATTTCTTACAATCACATTAGTAACTATAAAAAGAAAAACTAAGAAGTCTTTTTAAACCTTGGGAACAAAGATCATATCATCAAAACTTGGACTGTATTAAATGGGCAAATTTACAGAGGCAGTCTTAATCACTAAAACCAAGAAATGTTTCTCAGAGGACTTGAAAAGACTTTAATTGGATTCTTCCCAGCACTGCCTACAGAGAGGAAAAATCAGAGCCTGTGAGAGATGCTCACTGAGGAGAAGGCCTGAGGCATTACAGCTATGAAGAGAAGAAAATGTATTAAAAATAAATTTTTTAAAAATTATGAGAAACAAAGAAAAAGAGTTAGCAGTTAGGTGTGAAATGGAAAAGACAGTTTTGCTTACTGCTCAAAATGTACAGAATTATTATTTCATTTAAACTCAGGTGGAAAAAAATTCCCCAGATTTAAAACTCATCATGAAAGCATGCAGAGCTACCAACAATAGTGTCACAGTCCTGAAGCCCACAGCTTGGAGCCAGCATGCCTGCTTGACTGCTCAGAGCAGGACTCTGGAATTAGGGGCCTAAACAAGGACTAGCAAAAGAAACCACTTTCCTGCCAGAAAAGATGATTTATTACAGGAAACCTGTCTGGTACTCACCGAACAGCTGAAATTGGAACCAAATAGTTTAATGGAAATTTTTCAATTACAATCCATTTTCCCCCCACTATCTCTAACCAAGTTTCTGGCACTGTGCTAAGAAAGAAATAATATTAATGAGATATAAAAGTCTTCAACATGAAAATTAATAAATCAGAAGACTATAATATCCTAGTAACACATGGCTAGCAAAGTGGAACATATCCATGACTCATGGGTTTTTCCCACTGTTGAACCGTGATCTGCCTAGGAACACCTAGGATCTGATAGATCATGGAAGAGAAGTTACCCAACAAGTTGACTGAAATTCACTCCCTGGGAGCAATAGTGGGTGCTTCTGGCTTTCAGCAGGTTTCCCTTGGTCCCCTTGTTTTCCCTATCCCTCTTGTTTGCAGTGTGCTGGAACTCGAGCATGGTGGTGAACAGCAAAGGATGATGGCAGTGGAGCATTACCAGGCCTCACAGAGTACTCAGTGAGGAGACATTTCTCTTCAGCCTGACTCTCCTTGCATTTAGCTATTTTCTCAGCTTGCCCTTCCTGTACCAGCAATGTAAAATCCACATGGTGAAGAAGCCACCACATTAACTTTACTGTTAATAGTTTTTTAAGAAAGCAGAGCAGAACTTTCACAGGTCCTTCTGGTTGTGTGTATTTAATCTCTTTTGAGATTTTCCCACTTCTACCCCAGGAAATTCCTGAAGACAACTGTATGAAGAACTTCTTTTGTATCTCCCAGTTTCTTTAATAGACAATTCCAGAAGCCTCCAAACTCTGGTTTGTGTCCTACCCATTGAGAGTAAGACACATAAGCACAGATCTTGCAGGCAAATATCTGGATCAGATATGTATTTTATTAATAGCCAGCACAGGACTCTAAGACTATTTTTAGAAAAACAGTTTCTACCCAGGTATAACATTCCAGGTTCAGCACATAACACTGCTTGTTTTTACAGAAGTGAACTCCTGTTCATGCCCACAGCTGGCAATTAACTCCCACTTTCCCCTCATCATACCTCAAAAACACAGTGGTAGTCAGGATCAGAGGAAGAAAGACAGCAGACAGCTCAGTAGGGACAGATGGACTCCAAAATGCAAACAATTTCCCTGTCAGAGTGTGACAATTTAGGGCTTTTCTACAGTTTCCATGGTAGTACAGCAACCACTGGAGCAAGGCAGCCAAAGAGGTCTGGGCAAGTGGAGACATGGCTCAAGGACAGCAAGGGGTGTGCCAGGACATGGCTCCTCGAGGGGAGTGCAGAGGGGACAAGCAATTCCAGAGCTTGGCTCCAGCCTGGGATGGCTGTATCCCAGATGGCTCTGTGGGGACTGATGCCATCAGCAAAGGGCAGCCTCGTGCCCTGGGCTCACTCAGCACAGGTCTTACTCACAAAGGTTGGGCACCAAGATTAGCAACCTTCCATTTATCATTGTGTAGGAGTCATTTTATTTATTTCTTGTTTGCACGTGGAGAGAAGAGAGACAAAGGGTAGGAATGAGTTGATCTTCTTTCTTTTGGCAAATTAAATTGTGTTTAAAAACAAATCCTAATTTGTGATTGTTATCAAAACCAAGCAATCATTTCCTTGCCTGTGGTAGATCCTGCAGCCCAAATGTATTTATCCTGGAATAAGATATAGTTCCTGAACTAAGAAAATGCAAATTCGATAAAATAGTATATATTGAATTATGTAGGTCATCTCATGATTAGCAATAAAATGTTACCTTAATTTCATTTAAGTTGTCCCAAACCAAAAAAATCTGTGTCATTGCCAAGGTAAGAATTTTAATGCCTTGATTTACTTGCAACTAGACTACACAGAACCAGGAGCTGAGATGACAAGCCCAAGTGAATAGCCAGATGTATGGAAAAGCACAAGGAAATACCTTAAGACAAATGGGAAGTGAGATTCAGGGCACCTTCATTCATGCTTAAAATAAAACTTTTATTAAATTATGGTGAATAAGTACAAAAAAAAATCTACCTGGAAAACACAGTCATTTGCAGTCACCTTCTCCCTGACCCATTTAATGCTCCTGAGGCATCTGCCTGTCAACATGAGATTTGTCTGGGCAGCCAGCTTCAATGCCTAAGCACTAGCAAACACATCAAGTTGTAAGGCATTATCTGCAGCATGCCTGGCACAAAAGAACAGTCATGTGTGAAGGCAGACAGAGTCAGTCCTGAAATGGTGCTGCTGTGTTCATTAAGTAGTCAGACACAGGATGGAATTGCTCTGTTCAATTCCTGTCTTACCTTCAGGAAACTCAAAAACCTATTTCACTTCCAACCATTGCCTCGTCTCTCTTCACTCTGTGTGCTGAACACGAGCTGCTTTGCAGGTGAGAAACAAAACACTGCTGCACAAAAAGGAGAGAAGGAAAGAGGAGGCTGCCTCTCTACCAACCAAAAATTCTGTGACAAATTCAATGCATGGCTATCTAATATAAAATTTGTCTTAAAAAATCTTAGGTGGTAGCTGTTGAAACTTTTGAGTGGCAAAATATTGAGTGACAATACCTATTTTTCAGAAATGCAGCACTGGTGTGTGAAGTGACCCAGTATCTACTTCTTGATCTAGACCAGCTGAAGTAGCAAACTCGAGAGACTACAGAAAGGATCATACTCATTCTTCTGGTCACTATCTACCCACCAGTTATGCAATATCACCAGCTTAGAACAGTCCCAAGGCAGACTTAAAGTGCAATCAAAACCTAGGTAGATACATATCATCTCTGAAGAGTAAAATAAAATTATGACTTGTCAATCCTGCTTATTTATGTTTCAACAATATAAGAAGAGAAAATACATTTCTCAGTAAAGTTTCCAAAGTATAATAAGTGTCTGAATATCTTCCAGAATAACTCCTTGACAGCTAGTTATAGAATTTTTCCTGAGTAGTATCAGAGGGTGATGGACTATAAAATTAAGTATACATATTTACTTACCTACACTCAAACATTCCTCTTAGCAGACATGAATATTTATGTTAAAGTTATCTCTGAAATTATCTCTTGCCTGAAATTTCTTGCCACATCTGTAACAGGGTACAAGCTTTCCTGCTTCAGTGTCTTGCATGTATAAACTCAGTGATAGTTTTTTAAGTTATATGGTTTTCATACCATACTACTGCATATGTATGTACTGCTTATGCAATTTACAATTGGAAAAAATAACAAATGCGTTCCATATGTATATATCTTCATGGAAGCAGGCATCTGTTTCTGAAAAACCTCTATGATACATTCAGCACAAGAACTGTGACTCTTTTGTTATAAATAGACCTATAAATAGGTCTATGAGTATGCCTAACCATTGTTGGGGTTTTTTTAATTCTCAATTGATTTACCTAGATACCTAGTCACCAGTAGTTCATTATACATTGTACATTGTAGTCTAAATAATTTGATGATTTTTTTTAGCTTTTATATCACAAAGAGAATTGGTGAATTGGGTTACACATACAGTAAACCAGTCTTATGATTGTTTATTCAGTCTTGAGGTGACCTTGCACTAGGCATTGTTGAATTTCATGATGTTCATATTTTCCAGCTACCAAGCCTGTCAAGGTCCCTCTGCATGGCATTCTCAACTGCACTGCTCAGCTTGATGTTGTCTTCAGACTTGCTTCTCAATCCCACAGTCTGTGTCATTAATAAAGACACTGGTCTCAGTACAGAACCCTGAAGGACATCCCTTGTTACTGATCTTTTTTGAGACACTGTGTGACTGACTGCAATGCTTTCGATTCTGCCATTCAGCCAATTCCTTGTTCATCTAACAGTCTATTCATCAAACCCATATATCTCCAATTAAGAGACAAGGATGCTGTATGGGATTATGTCAAAGATTTAACAGAGGTCAGAGGAATGATTTTGCTGCTATGAAAACAGAAAGAAAATGCCCTCTTTTGAATTTTTGTTCCTCCATTGGTTCATTATTATGTACATATTTAGGCATTTCTCTGTTTGCTGAGCTACCTATGTAAAGTTGTAAGTAATGACAAAAAACCCCGGGGTGTGTATTAGTATGAAATCACCAAATGCTCCTGCTTACTGAGTGTGTGCAAAGCAGAAGCTTGACTGAGATTTAACAGCTCCACTATAAGTATCTCAGTTTACAGACAGTGGGGCAATTACCACTGAATTTGGTAGTGTTGATTAGAGATGGTCCAGCTCTGGATACCAGTTGACCAATTAATTCATGTTTCTTTGGCTAATGAGTAAAACAATCTGTCTAAAAAGGTTGCACTAAGCACTGTCACTGTTTTTACTTGCAGATCTTAATGTTAAACACTTGCATTTAATTAACTTACTGGTGAAATGTGTTTGGTTAAGCACAGTAATTCTCTTCATACAGGCAGTCTTATTACCTATACTGGCAGTGCTCAAATACTGTTTTGAAACTAAGGAATACCTTACATTGCCTTATGTGTAGCCTGTAAATCTCAGAATTAAGTGCCTCAGTTCTCCTCAGCATGCCAGGAATTTTGTACCAAAGCAAACACACTTTTCCGACCATGTTTCAATGACAGGAATCCAGCTAGACTCTGTGAAGAACTGACCATTAGAGTCAAATCTTCAGCTTGGAAAGCAGACTGTCATGATGCCGGGACAATTTATTTCTAAATGCCTTGTGGTCATCTTTCCTGGAGAAAAAGAAAGGAGTCTAGAGGCTGTATTATGAATTTTTTAATAATCTTTAAAAATCATGAAGTGATATGAAAACCCAAGAAAAGTTTCTTGTAGTGTAGAAAGTGGGAAACTAAAATTGTGAAAAATTAATAAAACCCCATGTTGAAATGTGAAAAGGAACACACACTTGGAGTGGATTTCACTAGGTCAAGGAAATATCTGTCTTCTAGAACACATATCAAATTGCCTTTTTGACTGAAGTCACACAAAGCAGGGACTGTCTCACTTGGAAGTTACTAGGGAATATTTTGAAATGATGTAGTTTATAAACTTACTAAGATTGAAATGTTTAATAAAAATAACACTTGCTCTAAAATAGCAGAGCTCTTTTTATAATTCATTGAATTTCCTGGTGCATTTTGTCTTTCTATAAAATAACCTAAAATTGTTTTGCATTCACTGAAATCCTATAGTTGATGAAAAACTTGTCTTCTCCCTTATATAATGAAAACTCATGTTTTATTTATGGTATGAGTAAGAAGGAACAAGTAACAGGACTAAATTTCTGCCTTAGGGAAAATATGCAGAAGACCAAGAAAAAAGGTCATTTCTACATAGCATTAAACAAACTGGTGTTGAATAAGTTAGTGGTTATTTAAAAAGTTATGAGTTTTAGTTATTAAAACAGTACTAAATGTACATTTTAAACTATCAAAACCTGTAAAAAAGTTTGCTTTCAATATGAAAACTGTTCTGTGTCTCAAGTCAAGAATTAAGTTTACAAAGGAAATCCTACCTCTAAGGCAGATCAGCATGTCAAGAGCCTTCTTAGAGACATTCATTCATTAAAATAACAGATACTATGAATGCAAAAGAGAATTACATGTTGAAGTGAGAAGTGTTCAAAACAAAATCAGGTCAAGAATAAAAAGCAAAGAGGCATCTCTTAGTTACCTCAGAACAGTCTGAACAAAAAAAAAAAAAAAATCTCACCTATAACAACTGAAAAAAAGAAAAAGGTGCTATGTTGACCTTGTACTTGCTAATAACTCTATGTTCTAGCCAAAAATTCCCAGGTGTTTGGGTTTCTCCTTGACTCTACATTTTTCACAAGGGAAAAGTTTGTGTCTTTTTCTAGTAAGATAAATTTATTCTCCTATTTGCTTACCTTGCTTTAAAACTGATGTGTCTTCTTCAATGGCGATTCACATTGATAAGTGAAGGGATTCTGAAGCCATTAGTCCTAGTAGTGTATCACAAACACTTAAGTCCAATTTTTTCTTTATGAAAGTGACAATGTATGAAGAAAAATCAGAAAAGAATAATTTTGCTTTTGAATTTTCAAATGGCCTTGGGAGAAAACAAACTTTGTTCCATTTTACTGTTGGAATAATGAAACAGAAAGAAAATATCTTGGGGATCGCATGATACTGACTTTGGATTTTCATGGAATGTTTTAACAGACACAAATTCTTTATTAGACTGACATAATGAAGAGTAGCAAGACAAGTTGCGATTAATTGGACAGCAAAAATGATTCTTGTCTGTCATTGATACGAATCATATAACATGGGACAATTATTACACTAGGGTCTACTGAAAAACATTAAAGTGCAAAGTCTTTAAGTATCTAATATCTTTCATTAGAGAAAATTTGACATATGTCAAACATATTTCTGATAAAGTATTTGAATTTCTAGCATGTAAAGCCATACTCTTGATATACGATAAATTTTTAGTGATGCTACGCTGTCACATACAAAGTAAGCCTAAAAAGTCTCCTTTGGTGAAGTGTCTAAATAGACAGTTGTGATGAAGCACAGCTCAGGTCAGATCTCATCACCCAAAATGGTCACAACAAATATCTTCAGGAGTCTAAATCAGCTCACTAGTCTTCCGCCAATTTTAATTAGTCAGTGAAGGGAAGTATGCTTGTAAAGAAGGGAAATCAGAGGAGAGGTCTAATGTAAAAGATCCCTAAGGTGGCCCTTTCAAAGAGGTGAACAACTACCCATTGACTTTGAAGGAAATCAGGAAAAACGTTAGTTAACCTGTATGACTAAGTTCAGCTGTGAGCAGCATGCCTATCCTTAGAATATTCTTCATACATTCTTACAGGTACAATAGTTCTGCAAGTTAGGATATGATGTGGATGACTTCCTGTCACCTCAAGTCTGATGCACACCTCTCTTAATCTGCTTGGTGCAGAAACAATGAAAGTTCCTCCCTGAGCCACAGCCATACAAGCACCCTTGTTATCACAAGTAGCCTAAAATCATGGTAGCAGTTACAGAAAATTCCAGCAAAAGAAGATAACCTCTTTGTGTCTATTTCTTGAAATGGTTTGCAGTCTCCACAGCTCTTTGTACATACACTTTTGATGTATTTCTTTCAAAGACCTGTAAATCAACATCTAACTGGCTTATTAACTTATGTAATATAATTAATACCCTCCTGCAATTTCAGCTTATTTTATTAAAAAATAAGGGCTATTCTAGTCCGCTGAGTAAAGCAGATGAAACGTAGCTAGCTTCAGAAATTGCACAGCAGCAATCATATTTTACAGTGTCAAGCTGGATTCAGCTGTGGTCAATGACATCACATTTCCCCTGTTCATTGCCAAGTATTTTTTCTTTTTTAATAGGGTACAGTCTTTTTATAGAACTAATGTTTAAGTATTTCATGATTGGACTGTGTAGTTCCAGGTCAGCAGTACCTTATTATTCTGTGGTGGGTGGGTGAGTAAAGAAAGTCTTTGGTAGTCTCTGTGCCTCTCACTACCATTTCTAGCTGCTCAACACAGCCTGGAACAGCTGAGCAGTATGATTCTGGGCCACGCTGCCTTTTGGTCACTGTTTGGACTCTCACTGTGTTCACTGCCTGAGCGTGACTTTCTTTGCAAGAAGTGATTTATCATCGCTGCTCTCTCACACAGAGAGATGTGCAGCAGCCTCTGTAAGTCAGGCTTAAGCTGTTCCAAGAGATACTTTGAATCTGAAGAGATTTAGGAAATGGATGCAAAGTCTCTGATGTTTTAGATGTGCAGGCTTTGTCCTTTTTTTTGATCACACTAAATTTGGAAAAAGTTGGAAAAGTAAAATATCTGATCTACGTGTGTCCCATTTCCATAGGGGTTTTCCGAGTTCTGTAGTATACAGTGGCCAGTATTTTCAAGATTTGCTCATGTATTGATTTTACATATGAGAAATTTAAAGGGGCATAAACCAGGGCAAAAAATCAAAACAAAAATCAGACCAGTGTCTTGTTTTATTTATGGCCAGAGGATCTTTTGAAAATTTGTTTTCCTAAGAAATGTAGCTAATATGAAATTAAATGCCTCAAAGTTCCTGCTTAGTTATGAAGAGCAGGATTTTCAGATGTATGGGAATTTTAATTTACACACTTTAACTGCAAAATTGTCCTGCGTTCATGGATGCTGAAACTATAGTGTATTTGCAATGACCCATGAGAAAGTTTATGCAGCAGTTGAAATACCCTTGCTATAAATAAAATAATAGGGAGCCCCAGTGCTGTAAAAAAGCCCTGTAGGCATTTATTATCAGATTGAAATGTAAAGGAACCTAGATATTCAATATCAATTTTGAAAATTTCTAAGACTTGACCGTTTTTTGCACACACACAATAGCTTGCAATACATATTCAGGTACAACCCATCATACCAAGATACTGGAAATTCACCCAACCTAACAAGGCGTGCATATACAAATCCTGAAGCAGAAGCACACATTAACTTAAAAATCTTGAGCTAAAACACACATGCGTTCTTGGAAAATTCTGACCAAAAGGTTTTTTCAGCTTGACAGGTGGAAATTAATGCTAGAGAGATATTGCCATCTGTATTTAGGAAATATTTTGCATTTGCTTGAGGTGATAAAGAGAAGTCTGATTTCCTGTGTGTAGTACTCATACCACTGATGACTCCAGTTCAGACATTTCTCAGAACAGATAAGTTACCAGTATGGTCTCCCTCACAGCTGGCTCTTCATATTCCTGGCATTCAGGACACAGAAAAAACAGCAAAAAATAATCTACCAGAGATGTTTCAGAGGTATGAGTCTGGAAGGTTAAAACTATTATTGATATGGAATTACATTGAGCATATATTGAAGGGAGAAGGAGGCAGAATTTTTTTTTTTTTTTTTTTTTTTTTTTTTTTTTTTGTATTAAAAGCTAGGCAACAAGTAATGTGGAAGAATGGCTGGATATTCAACAATGATAATATAATTATTAATGCTCTATACAGCATATTAAGCTTAAACCCTTAAATATTTTTACTGAGTAAATAGCTAATAGAGTGGTTGTCCCTCATAAATTACCTAAATTAAAATATAAAATGTTTAACTACTTGTTTAACGCCTTCAGAAACAATTGTAAGCATACTGATAGTAAACTGCACTAACTGAAATCATGTACCTTCTTCAAAAGAATCACATTGAGAACTGGAGTATGAATTTAGATTGCTCTGATATGCAAGGATGTAATAATATATATCACAAGTAAAAATATTCTCTAAATGTCAAATAAAAGGAAACTTGTTTAGGGTAATTATAATTTGATTGGAATATGAACTTGTCTGAGTTTTGTGGGACTTCCTCAGAAAATGTTTTGGTTTTTATATTTCAGAAGGGGAAAAAAACAACAAAAAACAGGTTTACCTTTGTTAGTTTAAGAGATAATTTGAAATCTATCATTATATGCCAAGTTCTTAAATATAACATTTTGTTGTCTGTGAAGTCAGTAATCTGACTTAATAACAGGGTAAATTTGCATAGATATGTAAACCGAAAATTATGTGGGAGGCTTCAGTAAGAAGATTTTATTTTAAAATTGTTTATGTTCTGTTAAAGAGACATGAATTTGACAAATGCAGTCAGTTCCTTGGACGCAAGCAGTGAGACTTGGCACTTGGTTTCTGCTATGAAATATTTACACTCATTTGCTATCTAAATATGTTTTATGTTGCACCTTATACACATTTCAAATAAATTGATTGTGTAGACTACACCCATCAGCACAGGATGTGAATGTTTAATGAGTTTCTAATGTCCATAAATCAACTGATCAAAGGAAAGAGCTAGAGAAGATATTTTAACTCAAAATATAGTGATTATATTAGAAAAAATACAAAGAGATATAATACAGAGCAGTACACTCAGTGCTTCAGCAGAGCAATATATAAAGGGACATAGAAAAATGACAACTCAAGTACAAATGAATATTTCATGTATTGCCTGGGAGTCATCTCTTGAAGCCTAATGCTCCAGAGGGTGCAAATGTCCTTTAGTACAACCATTTTGCCTCAGTCTGTATACATCTATATCTTGTTGGTACTGATGTGTCAGACACCAGAGCTAGCAAAAAGAAGTCAGTGATGACTAGCTTTGCACATAACTCCTGGCTCCAGGAACAGAAAAGTTTAAGTATAGACATCAGGGACTGAATGATGTGTTATAATGAGCTGGCTGGCATGTTTATCAATGCTATGGAAAGAATATTGTTACAGCATCTGAGGGTCTGGAATGTAGAGCCCAAACCTACACCGAAGCCATTACAGAAAAAAGATGCAGCATACAATATCATTTAATGACCGGGTTGCTCAGGAAAGAGATAATTAGATAATTTACAAACTAGCTCATCAATGTGTCCCTTCAAAAAATAATCTTTTTTAGCTCTTCAAAATCAGTCAGGCAAGGTGGTCAGATGGGTAAGTAGTAAAGGCTGTTTGAAGAACTGATAAATGCCAGAAGCCAGGTACCAGCAGACAGCTAAAAGAGGGCTGTAAGGCATTGATCAGAAATTCTCTTTGCTCTTTAATCAGTGGCAAAGTTAACAATGACATCTGACTACAGTGTATGCGCTCAGTAGGAATAATTGCTCCATAAGCTCCTCTTAAAGAAATCCAATCAGGAACAATAGTAATATGTAGTGAGTTTGTCTTTATGAGGTCATAAATACAGATCATAGGGGTTTTGAATATTGGCACTGATTCACAACAAAACAAAGAAATACCTTAATAGATATAGGAATCTGAAAACATAGCTAGGAGGCAAGGTTCAATTTAAGAAATAGGTTGCAGTTAATTTATGTTTTTTACCTGCTTCCTTCTCTTAAATCACAGGATTTGAACCTATGTAATTTATGTTGATGCCTGCCTTTCACTTGGCAGAAAATGCCATTCTCTTTCCTTTCTTTCAACTTAGGAATCAAATATTCTTGAGAAACTGTAGTTTTGACTTTTCCAAAATTAAAACATTTATTTATACCCCCAAAAATGTCCTAGAACTGCAAAATTATTTGAGAACTGAAAGAATGTATTTTAACCTGCAATACATTTTTACTGAACTCCTGAGTCTGAAAAATCTTGAAATAAGACTCTGAATTCAGATTTAAACTTTGCAAAGTGACCTTTTGATTAAACCAGGTGAAATTAAAATCCCATATCAGATTGCCAAACTCCACTTCTTGGCGTTTCTGAAGGCTGTATCTAAATGTCATGGTCTGAGGCCATGTCTTGTTTTCCTTTATGGTATAACAGAGAGTAAATCTGATTACTCTAAATCATAACCCTTAGAGTTCACCTTCAGAATGGCTGGCAATGCCTGTTTAAACTTGCTAAAATCAAACTGCCATAATGACCACACCAGTGACACTAAATCACCATAAAATATGCCCATTAGGTCATAAACAGAAATTTGATGGAAAAGATTCAGTTATACCAATAAAAATAAAACATAAAAGCCAAATATTTGCATGTCCTCAATTGTGTAAAGTTATTTCAAAAAGCACTAATCACATTCACTTCTGATGCTCAAACTACTCAGCAGTAACCTCAAAATGCTTAATTGCTCGTTTTCTTTACTTAAATACAATATTTTTATTGTACGTTTATTTCACTCAGGCATTTCTTTCCAAGTTCTAAGTTGATTACTACAATATTTAGTTTACCGAATTACAGGTAGGAGAATAATCTGCATTTTTTTTTTTTTTTTTTTTGTGAAATGAGACTCCTTTCTTCAACAGGCCAAATTTTGTGCTAAATTTAATAATATAACAGTAAAAACATTTTAAGATTTTCACTGACTTCAAATCAAAACTATATTAATATTCGGAGGCAGAGGTCCAGACTCCTATTATGCTGAACACACAGCTGCAGTTTAACAAACACATAATAAAATGTTTTTTTTTTCCCCACCCAGCATAAACAAGGTCACTGCAAAATGAAATGCCTGAGGTAGATTTAACCACCACATAAAGTCATTCTGAAAAATATTTGCCTTTCTGTGACAGAAGGATAGTGCTGCATTAAAGAAATTAAACCATAAACCATGTACTCAATAGAATTAAGAGTGTAAGATATTTCAAGCTACCATTGAAGGCTGTACTCTAAATAGAATTGAATGCTTTGGCCTAATTGGGACTGCAGTCAATCATTGTGAAGCTCAGAAATGGATAGTATGTCTCATCTTAATCCCTTAGGGATACATTTGCACCTGTCAATGGCATACAGCTAATCAGGGTACAAAATCCTTATTCTGACTAAAACTACTGGAAAATCCAGTCTCTCACCACTGAAAATGGATGTGAAATGGCCTCTAGAAAGAACTCCAGACTAAGGAAGGTAAACACAGGTGAACCAAGTGCAGTGCATAAAGATGAACACAGAAGGATGGATTCAGGATGCTAATTACAACAGAATTACAGCCCCAGTGCCCTTAGTATACTTCTGAGAATTATCCCACTGAAATCAACCCAATCTAATAACTTCAACCTGACAGCACAGACCACTTTGATATCTTGTACACATGCCCTTCCTACTGACACCCTTCAACTTCTGCACTGATGTCACTGCACCAGCACATAAGGTGAAGCTCATTAGTAAGTTCTGGAGTATGAGTAGGAACACATTCTTCTATGGAGGCCTCAGGGAATCTCAAGGAAAAGCTCCACTGCCAATGACAAGACCATGATGATACCACCACAGGAAAATCAGCTCTAAATAAGGGGTGTAGAGGCATGTCAATGTGCCTGTAGTGAAAAGAGAACACGATGGCATTGTTGGAGGCAAATGTTGGGTTTTGCTTTCTCAAACTCGTTCTGAATGTACCTCATCAGCATCAGAAACTGCACTGCCCTCCAGAGGTTCAGGCCATTACTTTAGGTGTGAATGCTCCGGGCTTTTTCAGGTTAAGGTGGTAGAACCAATAAAAATAAACAGCAGAAACTGCCCAAAGGGTGTTTTCTTCCGATAACTATTAGAGTTTTTGGTAAATTATAAAATCTTTTTATAATAGAGTAATGCTTTCAAAATGCAGCACTTTCCAGGAAGCAGTATCTTGTTGGACAAAAAGTTCATCAGTGCCTCTGTATAGCTCAGCTTCTAAAATTTTAAAGTATATGTGGTATTCTTCAATCAACTCCGTTGAATTTCCATAAGTATTAAGAAAACATGGCAAATTCTGAGACCTAGTTTTTAGTAATTGTTTGGCTGTTGTTTGCTAAGAGTTCAAAGCAAAGATATGGTATTAATAATGGGAACACCAGTGTTCATCATACTTCTCCAGAAAATAGACCTTGACCAACCATCTTGGTTTCTTTTATTCCTGACTATACAGGTTTAATAACAGTTTCCAAAATCAGTAGTTATTTTTGATCTATCCCAGAATTTTCTGGGAGGCTTCTCTTAACCCGGAAAGCATCTTAAGAATGTAAGATTGATAGAAGTGTTGATTGCTGAAGTAATTTCTGAGTTCTTCTGTGGATACGGGTTATTAAAAAGTGAGGCTTAATCAACAGCAAGTGAGCATTGTAGATACAAACTAGATTAAAACTTGATTGACTGATAGGTTTCAAGATGCAAGTAAAAAGGGAAATCTTAGAGTGAACATCCTGCTGTGTTCTGCAAGGCTGAGTTCTTGGCTGTATTCTGTGCAGCATTTTTTGTCATTGTTTGGGAGAAAATGAGCTAATCAATGTTGTTTGTAGATGCCACAAAGATTGCAAAAAATGGAAAAATCTTGAAGAGTATTCAAGGTAATATATAACATAATATGAATTAATGAATATGAATATTAGCTCCCATTTCAAAAGAAACAATACATTCCTCTGCTGCATAAATATAATCAATTGGATCAGAAAGTTCATATTCCCTTTGCTCTTGGTAGCAAGATCAGATGAATTGCTGAGTAATGCACTTTTTTCTGGTGTCCACAGTCCCAAAACTATATTGATAAACTGAAGGCTACAGAGAAGATGTATAGAATAACCTAAATTTTGTTAAATAAACATAATTATTATTATTCATAAGTGTTTAGCTTGATAATAAAGAAGATCAAGGGTTATTTAAGCAGCTGCATGAAAAAAAGGAAATAAGGGCTATTTAGTCAGATAGACAAATGCCTAAAATTCAACCACTACCTCAAAATTTAAAAAAAAATATCAGTCCGAATATATCAGAGATACATATCTATTATAATATATCAGAGATATATCTATATATATAGATATAATATATATAAGAGATATACTTTCTTATATCAAAGAATAGTATACATATTCCTAGCAGGGAGAGTAATCAGACCAAGCATCACTCAACCAAAGACATTTAAATTTCCCTTGAACTAGCTGCTTTTCAGTTCAAACTGGACAACTGGGGAGGAAACAAAAAAAAAAAAAACAACAAAACAAAACAAAAAACAAACAAACAAAAAATCTGTGTTCTTTCTCAAAGAAATTAATTCACAAGTGAGAGAATACTGATTGATTCCAGGGTTTCTCAAGCAGCTTAGCAGAAATCTACAAAGTCCAGGTACTGTACAGGATAACTTACCATGCCTTCAATAGTTATGCACCACTTTTAAATATTGAAGCAAATGGATGGTAAATGAGAACCTTCAGCAGTTATTTTCCAGGAAAGAAGATGTGATCTGAATTAGCTGAGTAGTATCGCTACTCACTTTTGAGGACTCATTCTTTGTTCAGTAGGGTGAAGAGAATATTTTGCACTTCTTCTCTTATTATTCAGGCAAGGCAAGTGCTGTTTAGCTGTTATAGCACACAAAGCTGTTTTTCTAATACTTAGTGAAGAAAATTCCCTGGAACTAGAACTGAAAAAAGTCACTAGATTCTTTTGACACCTTTTGGTTAATTGATAGTTTTGACACACTTTCATTGCCTACCAATGTAGCCAAATTGTTTTTAAACTCAGTGGAATGAAATGTAGAATGTAATGGAGGAAAGCCTGTGCTAAAAATGAACTCTGCGAGGTTTTTTCCCTGCCTATAGGGCTCACTGTCTCACTCTTTGGGCTCACAGCCTTTATTAACTGCCACCCCATTCCTAGAACCCATGTACTCATAATTCATAAAGCCCACTAGAGAAATAAAAGATTTGTGACTTTCTGTACTCTTCTGTAGCATGTCAAAACAAAAGGGAGTTTTAGATTATCAGCTCTTCCCAAAAATCAGCTTGAAACTACTCAATCATTGACTTAAAGGCTCGACACAATCACTCTAAGCACCACTGTCATAAGAACAGTACCTATGCAAGATCGTTACTTGTAATTTTTGATTAATTTAAAATAAAAAAAAAATTGGGATTTTAAAATTTAAAACAGAATAAGCATTGCAAGGTAGAGTTGTCCTTCTCGTGAACTGCCTCGCTAAATGACTATGCACAGCACCATTTGAAATTTAGCTTTGATCACAATAGCAACATATTTAATATTAGTATTCAATGATACAAAACCAAGTGTTGAAGGGCATATTTACTCAAATTTATACAGCAGTATCTCAGCCTCTGCATGGAAAAGGATGAAGTCAAACTATGAAACTAGTTAGGAGGAAGTCAAACTTGAAAAGGTTATCATTAACATATCTTCAAACAGCTTAAATTTCTGATAGGTATTATAAGACCTGTCAAAGAAAAAGTCAACTTGGTGCCCCTGAGCCCTTTCTCTCTTCCTTGTGATATCTGTTGATTGGGGGGCAATTTTAGTATTCAATAAAATAAACTGTCCCACTTCCCAGTTGGCAAGGGCAGGCTTACTAGATCTAACAGGGGAAAGAAATCACTAAGTAGCTCAGTCTTTTCTTCATTCTTTGTTGCCCTGTTTCTTTCTGCATCTAGTAATGGAAGAAGAATCACCTTAGCCTTCCTTTTGTTACTAATGCTTTTATGGAAAAGTTTGTCATTGTCTTTTATATCAGTAGTCAGATTAAGTTCTGTTTGGCCTTTGATTATACTAATTTTCTCCCTGAATAACCTCTGGCATCTTCCAAAGGCCATAAACTCTCTAATTCTTTTTTTTCCCTGAGTTTCAGCCAAACCTCCTAGACTCTTTACATATATATATTCTTCTTATATATATTCCTCTTTATATATATATATATATAATTATCTATTATCAGTAGTCATTTGGCAAGTTGAAGTCCTCCATGAAAACAAAAGCCAGTTATTTTGAGATGTCTCCCAAATGTTATAGAAGATGTCATCTCCTTCATCCTGGTTGAGTGGTCCATAACAGCTCTCACCAGCCTTGTTGGCCTTCCCCCTCATTCCTACCCATAAACACTCAACACTGCCATCATCATCATCATGGATCTCTAGACAGCCAAAACACTCCCTGACGTACGGGACTAACCCACCATCCCTCCTTCCTTGCCTCTCCTTCTGAAGAATTTATATCATCCACTGCAGCACTTCAGTTGTGCAGGTCATCCCACTGAGCTTCCACAATGGCAATGATCCCCCAGCTCTACAGTGGTTTCCAGCTCCTCCTGTCTGCTGCCCACCCTATGTTCGTGGTATAATGTACTTCAGTAGTGCTGCTGGACCTGCCACTGATTTGGGAGGATAAGCCCTGATTCAGGTATGACAGCTCTCAAATACTTCTGCAGTTTATAACAGACCAATAATGTCTTTGTTGTCCCCTTAGATCTTCATCCCTTACCTCCACTGAGTCAGCAGACCCAAGTATTTTGCTTTCACATAGTCCCTAAAATATTGTGAAGCTGCAAATCAATCTTCTCTCTAGTGAGCCTGATGTTACCCCTTTCTCCCTTCCAATCAAGTTTATATTTCTTGCCGTGAGCCCTGCTGACTCCTACTCAAAGATCCTTTTTCCCCTTTGAGACAGGTTCACCCTATCTCTCACCATCAGGTCTGTAGAGTAATTCATTATCAAACCTTCCAGAATTCTGCTGATAACACAAGACTTGGAGCCAAATTATCAATCTTCTAGACCTTTCTTTTTCTTCTTTCATTATTCCCTGTAACTGAAAGCACAGAGGAGAGCAATACTTGAGCTCCTCTGCAGATTGTGCCAACATGGAAACTGCTCACCTCAGCAGCTGAGCCACCTAATGAAGCAGTTGTTGCAGTTATGTTGAGATGGACACAACTAGCATCACCACCAGTCCATTATTAGAAAACTTTTCATGCCTTCTTTCCAACAACTCTAACTCCTTTGCTATAGGCAGCTCCACACAGCACTGACTCCTTCTTTCTTCTCTGCATAACTGGCTGAACCCCAGCCTGTTCCTTTCCCAGCTGCCTAACCCTGTCTGTCCCTCACAAAACATCTTCTTACCTTGTCCCTTCCTCCTCACAGCACAGCCAGCAGACTCCATCCCAAACTACAGCAAACCATCTCCAGCTCTAACTCAAACCACAACGAGTGGCTAGCTAACCTACCCTTTTATAACACCCAAACTCATTGGGCAGGCACTGAGGTTTCCACTCTCCAGTAACTAATACAGCTGTAATTCATCAGGACAGATTGCTTCTCTACTGTCCTTTCAACCTAACTTCCCACAATCAGTCACTCATATTTCTGTTAACAGCAATCCATTAAAAATAAAACCTCCAAGCCTTACATTATCTCACAGATCTCTATGTCCTGTCAGTGCAGGGGGTCAATTAAGATCAATCATTAACCCATCAGAGGGTTCTCTCATCTCATGAAACTTCCTTGCTCAGAGCATGTCTAGCTAGAAGAGATTGTTAAGGGGAGTCCCCAGTTGACTTTTAAAAGTCTTCAGGACAGGAAATCTTGTAACCTCTCTGGGCAACACGTTCCAGTGTTTAAACATGGCCACAGTGTATTTTCCCCTTCTAAAAATTCCAAGTTTCCCATATTTCAGTTTTTGTTCACTGCCCATTGCCCACCCCTGTGAGAACCTCCATCTGTGGGTCTTTCATCAGGTAGTTGTAGATCACGGTAAGATTTATTTTTTTTCCCAGATGCAAGACCACACTGCTAATCGTGTGTAATTTTTGTCATTAAGGAGTGCTGGTCTTCTGTCGTAAAATCACTTTCTAGCTAGACTGGTTGCATTGGATCCCAGGGGCAGAACTTTTCCTTGTCAAATTTCCTGAGATAGAATTCACTCAATTTTTACAGCTTGACCATCTCCTTCTGAATATGAGCCCTAATTTGCAATCTGGTGACATCCTCAAGTGTTCTAACCATCTATTTCATTACCCACATCACTTGTTGCAGCAGACCTCTCATTAGGGGTAGAAGCGAGCCAAGACACAGACTCTCATTCAACAACATGAAAAGGGTCCCAGTTCATTCTTCTCCACAGCTTTGCCATCCTGACTCTGGCTACAGCAAGCTCCTACTGCAGGGTCCAGCTGCAGACTCTGACTGTGGCTATTTCCTGCTGGACTGTGACTGCAAGCATTGGTCTGCAGACTCTGAATGCAGGTTTCACCCAGCTCAGCTGTGACTGCAGGCTCTGACTCCATCAGACCCAGACTGACCCCACAGCAGATCTTTTACTGTAGCAACTCTTTTCCTTGTTTCATTCTCCTTTGTGTCTCTCTTCTTCCTTAAGGATCCCCTCTGACTAGCCAGCCCACCCCTTTTATCACACTTATCTTTTTTTTTAGTCACAGCTGCAACCCATTAAGGGCAAAGTTATTCCTCTTTGGTTGTTAGTACAACAGTGGCTTATCAGGGGTGAGGTCACTTGTAGTCCCTTCTTCTACACCTACACCATTAACACAAACATAGGACTGATGCCTGAGAAGCACCACTAGTCGCTGTTTACCAGTTATTGAAGTGGACTTCAATTTTTTATTTTTAAATATATGTTAACTATAATATCCAAGAATGATCCAAAATGTGGAACAAAATTTGTCTTAAAAGTGGAACAGGTTAAATCCCCAGTGTCCCATTTCTCTTAAATATTTTCAATTCTTTTAAATTATTTCAACATTCCCTTATCTAAGAGCTATTCCATCCCTTCCTGCACCCTCATCTTCTCTGGGCTCTGCAGCAGTGTGCCTAATTGTTACCAACAGGTGTTTAAAATTGCTTTAAAAATCATGTTGAGTTTTTTGTGGAGAAACACCAAAGCAGTGGAGAGCAATTTTCAGAACTCTAGTTTGTAAAACTTTTAGAAATTTGCCATGAAAATGAATTGTTTTGTTTTTTGCCACTGTGGGGCCTTTTTTATTGCCTACTTAAATGAATGCTTTTCTGAAAGACAGGCTTTATCTGTGTTTGTTATTTTATCTCATCACAATTACCTGTACTCGAGGGTTCTTAACTTACATCACTCTATATTATGGTATAAGTTCACTTTATACTCATATTATTTGATACTCATATTACTTGAAGTGTTACTTTTTTGTACTTTAGAATAAAGAGGGATTTAGTTTAATGGCAGTTTGACAGCTTTTCCTCCAAGCAACAAACTAAAATTGATCAAATCTGCATTAAAACTTTTATCTGTGGATCATGTGGTATCCTGTAGGGAATGCAGCTGGAATATGTTATGGTATATGAAAAATGCTGCATTCATTACTAGATCATTCACACAAAACTTTCAGTTAGCTCCTTTTATCTGTTTGATTGCCTCACTGGCTTTAAAAGAGGTGTCCAGGACAAGTATAAAAGTTTCAGAACAAATATCCTTTAAGTGCTTTGGCACAGTTCTGTTGTACAATCAAAACCCAGGTACTGTGCATCAGATATTCAACTAGTACTGCTAAGGCAGTACTAGTAAAGGCCTGGATTTCTTGTATGTAAGAAGGAGGGGCACTTAAGCTTAAATTGGATTTAAAACAAAAACAACAACAACAACAACAACAAAAAAAAAAAAAAAAAAAAAAAAAAAAAAAAAAAAAAAAAAAAGAAGACCCCCATCAGACCATCAGAAGGAGCTTTATTACTTGTTTAATAAAGTTAGGAATTACATTAGTGCCAGCCGTGGCATTAAAGAGTGAAAAAAGTTATTTTCTCTTTAAAATTATAACACCTGATTGATCTGCTGCTTAGACTGACATTGACTGACAGTCATCAAAGGACACATCAAATCATGTTCAGCAATGTATTATGCCATTTAAAAGTATTTAGTTATATTTCTAATGTTGGTTCTAAATGCAAATATAGCAAATGCTGGCAGGCCCCTTGAGCAGGGAGGTGTTTCTAACCATGGTGAAGTATTAACAGTCATATATAAACTCTTTCCCTTAAGCCTATCCAATGAAATTACAAGACTACTATATATATTCCCTCTAGATTGGTACCTACATTCAGCAAATAGCCTTGTTCTAGAAATCCACAGATATTTCTTTGAGTAAAACTTAAAATGTCCTTTGAAACCTATGACGTCTCATATGTCAACAATTTGATATATTATCTACATTATCAGGTTATTTCTTTACTTCTCTGAGTTTGAAAACCTTCCTAATTTTTAGCAACTATGATTTTTTCACAGTAGGAAATAAGAAAAAGTTTTATGTCAGCAAACTGAATAAATAAAGTTATTTCTTGACAAATCAGTAATTTTTTACAACGTTCTCTGATATAGAAAATTCTCTACAGCTCTGACAGATGCACTTTCCTGATATTTGAGAGAATTATTATTTATCTTTCACTACTGTAGCAATGTGAACATCTACTTGAGAGTTAAAACCTTGTAGAGTCCTTGATTTGAGGCAGGTTTGAGGATGACAATTTGTATCAGCTTTCAGGGTTTTCCAGAGGAAAGTGCTGCACTCCTGATACCTCACCTCTATTTTTAATCTCTCTGAAAGAGTAGTACTGGGGGGGTATAATATTAAGATAATTCTTATGCCTAATTCACTGTCTACTGCAAGAAAATTTCCTGCAATTGCAAACCCAGTGTGCTGTGTAGATGTTGTGTAAATGTTCCTGTGCCTTCTTCTGTATCCAGGCATTGACAATATCCTACTTGATCATGCAAAAAAAGTGTATCTCCTTGTGCAGTTCATGGGGCAAATTATTTACCTTAAAAATCCTTCCAAAAAGCTAGAAAGCAGAACAGAAATCTGCTGGAAAATGATGAATGCTAGGGGCACTGAAGGAAAACATCTGTGTTAAATCAAGTCTCTCTGGCTATTGGGTGCCTTAGCCACATTTTCCATCATTTCATGCCTTAATCCTTCTCTCCTTTGCAAACTTTTCTGTACTTAGGTTAATATAGGTCCTTCTTTTCAAGGCAAGAGTTAATTGCAGAGGAAATGTGTATCAAAAAATTGTTCGGGGTTTGTGGTATTTTTCAGGAGTTGACATACCTAAGTGAGCTAGCTACCTTTCATGAGAATGATGGAAAGTTTAGCAATAGTTTTGTTTGCATCACTACTCTGAGATGTAGTAGACTTGACTTTAAGTACAAATGTGCTACTGCCAAATTGTGTACTCAAGAAAAACCAGTCACTTATTGATCTTGCAGTAGGTCTTGTGTGATTAAACACAATCTGCATCTGAACTCTGCAGAAGTTTACACAGCAACAAGACTTCATTTTCCAAGGGTTTGTGCTCTGTCATCTTCCAAGATCTGTCACACACCAAAGGTGATTTCTTCTCCTGCATACTTTATCTTCTTTGATTTTCCAAGGTGTGCATTTTTAAAGTCACAGATTGTCTCTCCTGGTTTTCCTGCCAGGCATCTATCAGTACAGAGTCTTCATATTAAGCTGAGGTCTCTTGAGACTCTTTAAACATAAGACAAAAAAAATCATGTGAGTGAAGGGTAAATATAATACTTCCAGTCTTTATATTCCTAGGGTTTTGGAGAGGGTTTCCATGTGGGTCTTTTTAAATTGTTGTTGCTTTGGGATTTTTCTTCTGTTTTCTTTTTTTTTTTGGTTGGATGGTTCGTTGGTTGGTTGGTTGGTGGTTTTTAGTACTTGGGAAGATAGAAATTTGGTATTAGAAGCAATAGGCTGAGCCTGATTCGAACCTGGGATGGAAATAGACTATTTTATCATTTATTTATGCTGGTTTAATACAAAATGTTTGCAGGTTTCCATGATATCTCATTTTATCTTCTGGTAGACTGCCTCACCTGAGTTTGCTTTTAAGGTAAAAAATGAAAATTGCAATAAATCTTACCCTTTTGGTCCCTACCCGATATGAAGAGGATGCAGTTCAATTTAAATATGCTACAATTCCTCAAGTAAAATTTAAATAAAATTAAATATATGTTTCAGTAGATCCTGAAATTCTCCCCCCCCCATAAAAAAGCCTCTAACAAATCAAAACACAAAAAACCCCATCAAACCCAAAAACTAGACCTTCTTTAAAGCCTTATATCAAAACCTTAATAATTACATTCTCTGATACAAAAGAAATTAGTTCTATTTTTAAATCTTATGGAGGTATCTAAAATATTTTTTTTACTCTCTTACTACACATTTTTACATCTGCAGATGAATAAAAACCCTGGAAGAGTGTTTATAAAAATACATGAAACAAGTTTTTATGTTAAATTTTTATGTTATTATGGAAATAAGCTTCACTTGGAGCTGGCAACATTTCTGAGTTTTTCTGATGGGACAAAAGTTCTCCTTTATTGACATGTTCTGATTCACATCAGTTCCAGAGACAGCAAGGACATCAAGCAGTCAATCTGATTTACAATCATAGAT
This sequence comes from Cinclus cinclus, assembly GCF_963662255.1. NCBI lineage: Eukaryota > Metazoa > Chordata > Aves > Passeriformes > Cinclidae > Cinclus > Cinclus cinclus. The sequence continues at coordinate 49,600,132 of NC_085048.1, read as the reverse complement.
CAAAATAAAAAAGAAAGAACGTGAAAATGAGGAGTAATGCATGTTCCAAGATTTCCAACAACACTAAGATTAATGAATTCAGCACTTGGAAACATCTTAAGTGTATTACTGTTGCTCTTTTGACAGATATTACATCCTATAAAAATTAATCTCAGCAATGTACATAATAAACTATAGCATTGAGATGAAAGAATACATTAGTTTTGCCTTGTCATTCCAAGATACATGTACATATTCAATTTATGTTTTTAACTACCATTACCCACGTCTCTACAAATCCTTTGACTTTAGGATCCTCCAGGTATTATACCCATTAATGGTTATCTATTTCCTAAATTAATTTTTCCATCCCATATTCTCTTTTATACACCTTTGCACTAGAAAAAGGTTTCTTTAAGTGTTCTTGGTTATTGTTTTCCTTTTTCTTCCTCATTCCACTGATTATAACAGAACACACGCCTGAAGAATTTGGGTATATCATAGGTATGTCATATAAGAATGGGAGACAAGGTATTAAAAATACCTATCTCACAGACTTGTGTTCTTCAGTAAGTCAGCTGCACTTCTTGCCTTAAGTGAAAAAGTTGAGCTTGCCTCAATGAGGTGTCAAATGGAGCTTGACAAAAAATAGAATGTGTCAGCAAGTATAATCAACTTGGAAAGGAACCATATGAAAACTAAATACAGTTATTTTTTCAATTGGTCTCCCTCTCAAAACAATGGGATATAGGAAGATAGAAAAGTATTAATGAGTCTGAAAGATATATAAAAATCTAATACAAGGTATATTGAGATTCTTTGGATTCTAAAGGTTTTGTTACTTAACAAAGAAAAATCAAATTAAAGAAAATGATGTGGTAGAGCTTGAGATTTAAATTTTAAGGAAAGGTTAAGGACTTAAATAGTTAATAAAAACAGCTGAGGGGTCAGTTAAAATTATTACTGTCATCTTTCATGACTTAATGAAATATTAGATTGTGGACATTTATGTAAAAGGTTCATGACTAACCTCAGTGTACCTCATCATACACAAATAAGTGCTGCTCTATCAATTTGGGATTTTTCAATGAGATTAGAGCAAAAGTACTGAAAAGTCAAACTCTGCCTGTAAAAGGGTACACAGAAAAAGAGTTATGAGACTGAAGAAGGACGAATTTAATTTTATCACTGGAAAACAACCAAATAGAACACATCCCCCAAATTTAAATTGTGCTTTGTCCTTGCTGCATGGAAGGTAAGCATGTTTGAAATGAAAAAAAAAATTGTCTGCTTAGAGGATATGATAAAGATCTTCATTACAGCAGGGAAAAAATAAAAGGAGGGAAAATGGGAAGGCCACACAGAAGGTGAAAGAGAAGACAAGGCAAAAGAATAAGTAGTTTTATTCATAGATGCGAGGGGTAAATCAGCTTTTCTCTTCAGCTTCAGGTTTTCTCCATCATTTTGGAATAGGAACAGCTACACAAGACATTATTTTGGTATATTTTTTTGTGTGTGTGTCTCCATGCACAGATGCCCTCAGGTTCCTTATGGTATCATTTTTGAAGCAACAAAGAGCAAAATTCAGAGATATTCAAGACACTCATTGTGATCCATTGATCTGACATGTCCTGAGCCTGAGGCTCATAAAAGTCTGGCAGCTCTGTGTTGCCTGCTCTTGAAGAAGATCCTAGGATGCTGTCCTTGTTTAGGACAAAGTTTGGGAGGAAACTTGTGGTCTCACCTAAAAAGCAGATTTCAGCAGCAGATTTCAGATTTCAAAACCAATTCAGGAGAATAATCTCCTTGGAGAAAAGTATAAAAAACGGTTTATTTAATTAGCAAAGTATTCACAAACATGAGGAAAATTATTAATATTAAACAATGGAATCTCTCGCTCTTCTGCAGAGATTTCAAATTCAGAAGGTCCCTGTCGTGGGATGTAGATTGGCTCACTCAGCCTCTAAAAGTCCCTCCTGCTCTGGAAAATCCTGCATCTCGGCTGCGGTGGCCACAGGTGTGAGCTGCCAGTGCTCTTCTGGGTTTTCAGTCCAGTATGGGGCTGATCAGTTCCAGGAAAAAAACAAACAAACAAACAAAGAAAAAAAAAACCAAAACAACAAAATAACACAGTCTGGGGAACTTCTCTGCCTCAACTAGCTAAAAAAAAAAAAATAATCAAACAACTAACAAAAAGCAGCAGAAAGCTCTCTCCCGCTGTCCGTGCTGCAGGCAGCACACACTGAGAGAACGAGGAATTCCGGGGAGTGAGAATGAAGCTTCCGCAGACACAAACTGTGCAGCACCACTTCCCTATCGCCTTCGCTCTCTGATCTAGTCACAAAGGTGAAGAACTTATTTCTGGGCTAAGCAGATGATTGGGGATACAATTCAGCATGTTGGGGGTTGGTTCTCTCCCTTTTCCCTCTGTGTTTTCCCCATTGTCATGCTAAGATACCTGTTGACTGGGCCCTGGTGGCAAGGGGGAGGGGAGACAAGAGGGAAACCCCTCGATATCCAAACATCCAGAAGAGGAAGTGGAAGGCTCTGGCTCCTCCCATTTCCCCCGTGGAGTTGGGACGAGAAGGACAATCGCTGCCTCTGTCCCATCCCTGCCATCCCAGCATTGGGAGCCATCCTCACTGCTGTCAGACCCTGCCCTGCTGCCTTCTCGCTGTAACCTGCCACCATCCAGCACTCTGCTGAGCATCAGGACCCACACCGTGAGCGGAGAGCTCTCTCTCCATCTCTCTCTCCCCCTGGGACAGCTCTGCCATCACCCCCAGCCCTCCTGCAGCTCTGCGGGACCCGCCCGCCCCCAGCACCGGGAACTGCAGCTCAGGGAAAAGGTGCCTGCAGCCAAAAAACACTGGGACTGAGTTACTGTTCTGTTTGTGGGTAATTTCATAGCTGTTGTTGTTCTTGTTTGTCGTGCTAGATATACTGGTAAAGAACTGTTATTCCTATCCCCATATCTTTGCCTGAGAGCTCTCTTAATTCCAAAATCATAATAATCTGTAGGAAGGAAGGATCACATTTTTCAGTTCAAAGGGAGGCTTCTGCTTTCCTTAGCAAACGCCTGTCTTTCAAACTAAGAAAAGCATCATAAAGTTACCCTAGGACAGGTGGGTTTGGCTCCTAAGAGAAAGTGCTTTTGTTTCTCTTAGCTTATCCAATACTCCTTTGTCAAATGAATGGAGAATGTAATGACAGTCATCTCTCAATCTCAATTGAACTTTGTCCTCACAATTCAAGGATCATTTAAATGTTTCATTGACATTTGAAAATCAAAATGATGGAAACTTTTTTTTTTCAGTGACATGCATAAAAATAAAGCTTTTCTTCACCACATTCCTTTGCTGGATATAAAAAGAAATTAAAATAAGATTACTAGAAGTCTACATCACAATTCTCTTTCTCAGCCCTTAACAAGAAATTCTGGCTCTCTTTTCTTCCCTTAACACTTTTCTTCTCAATTAACGCTTCTAAGCAACATTCTATGGGAATTTTCCAAGCATTTATTCAGGGAAAGCTCTCAGTAATTTCAATAGATATTTACCCAACGGTTATCTAAACCAGGCAATGATTAATAAACCTGTTCCCCTTTATGTTATTATTGCATATCTTTCACTTTTTGCTTGTATTCTATGAAATAGTAATTTTTTCAAAAGGACTAGTCAAAATTATACAGTAAAGGACTTCCATGTGTTATTCATGATACTGGTTTTTGAATCTGTTCATAAGTTTATCTCAAGGCATTGTTTAATATTTTTCAGTCCAAAGCAGGATTTTTAATCTTATGTGTTAAAAATTATGAAAGATTAAACCAGCAAAAATTAAAAGTCATGTATAGATATGAAGAATATGTCCTTATGACTGGAGTGCTTTCATTAAAACCTTATGTATTTTGTATAGATGAGCTGGATGCTGAATTCCTTGGTTGAAAAGGAATGTCTGAACAATACAAGTTTCATCTGGTTATGCAATTTGACTAAAACGTCCCCATATAATAAGGTTAAAAAATTAGAGTTCCACAGAATAGTTCATGTTGGGGAGTAGCTCAAAAGATAATCTTTCTCAAGCACCAGTTCAGCAAAAAATTAAATTCAGTGCTAGACAGGGGACATTAAGTAAATTGTGAATGTCTCCAGTCATGGAGACGGCAAAACGTCTTTAGATTACTGGTTGAATTGTACTTCTTAAATATAAGTATGGCAAGATAACTTGTCAAGGGGCAGGTTATCAAGATTTTAAACTGCCTCTGAATTTATTGTGTCCACTCAAATTCTGCACATGGTATTTAAAGCAGTATTGTTCAGCTGCATGGAAAAAATTATAAGGAAAGTCAAAAGATTATTTAAAAAGAAGGTAGTAGCTTTTTAAACATGTTCTTAATGTCTTATAGCAATGTATGTTAAGAACTACAGAGTAATCAAATCTGATTGCATATCAGGATTAAAAAGAACTTGTGATATATGGCTCCTTCATTGAAGAGGAATAGACTTGTACAGTTTTCTCAGCAGAGAAAATGAAATTATGGTGGGTAATCTGTCAAGAAATGGCATTACATTAGGAGAATGAGAAATGATTGTAAATACAGAAATCTAATAACCAGAGAAAGAAATTATGAGCCGTTAGAACAAGCTTGGCTCCTTGACAAGTTTTACATAACTTCAAACAACTTATTGTATGAAGGTTGAATTTACACACAAGATATAATCAAGATTTTTTTACTCTTCTTTTACCCTTACTGATTTCCCTTCCGTAAGTGGTTTCAGTAACATCTGGAGATAACCTGGTAGAAGAATGTACTCTTCTAGCATAAGAAATTTTGTTAGAAACTGGCTATTGGTGTACTAGCAGTAATAGTATGATTTTCAATATGTACTGGCAATACTAGAGAAGTATCTGCTGTATATCACCTGGGGATAGTCTGAAGGGTGAGTCCAGCATGACTCACTTTGAACAGGAGCTGTAGATGATCTATGATGCAAACCACTTTTACTTCATTCAGAAGTTAAGAACTTAAGAGACGAAATTCTCTTCTGATGAGCAGACCAGTCAGGAAAAAAGTCCCATTTGTTGGGAAATAAATTCTGCCTCCAAACCAGAGAAAATTCTGTTAAGACTCCTAAGAAGGATGCAATTGTAACAAATAAAAGATGTATTTTAATGTTAGGAGCTTTAAAGCTTTGTAAGGCAGACTGTGCATATATAATGTAGGTCATTAATCTGTGCCTTGCTCTTGTCTCTCACCTCCCTCTAAATCTAATGTCCTGATTTTCTGTTTTCGTGTTTCATTCTGTGTACATTACTTATTTCTAGATGTTTCACAAATCATCCACTAGCATGGAAGAGAAAGAAAGAATTCTGAGGAGATGGAGTAGATATGAAACATCCACACATAATTGATGCTCTATACTGGATAGTAAGTAATCTTACTAGCACAATATTATGTTACTACCAATCATACAGATGGGCATTTTGGGGGGAGTGTTTAAAAAACTCGAACATTTGAAGTTGTTTGAAGATAATTTGAGTCAGAAATTTCCATCAGAGAACAACTGCAAATAAATTTGATGAGGTGTGGTAAAAATACGGTAAAAAACCTCCAGCAGTTCATAAAAGTAGCAAAGATATCTTAACTTTTTAGTCATGTACACTAGATCAGTAATGATCAGAAGTCATGATGCTGGTTTCACAGCCTCTGTCAAACAGATTAGATTAGACAGTGTTAGATTTAGTGTGCAAAGCCAAAGCATGTGTAGCAAAAGCCCAGTACTTCAAACAGTAATGCTGTTTTATGGAAGTTTTAGTTGAAATATTTGGAAATAACTAATAATAGAAACAGAAATTCCAAGACCAAACTTAAATGCAGTAATATGGTTAGGCAAAGTAAATTTGCACAGATTTGTCCTTCACTGTATTGCACCTGTCTTCTGAAGTTTTAATTCTTTATCATGGTTCACATGTATACTTATATCCAAAAGGAAACACGTTTTTTGTCTTAACTAGAGCTTGAGAATAAAATTCTGCCCAGAAAAGGCAGTACCATGACTTCAATACAGACACACTGCTGATTGATCAGTAAGCCTAAAAACCAATATTAACTACCAATTATTAATAGGATTGTAAGCTTGATGAACTTACTAAGAAAACTACATCTCACTACCCATCACTGACTTTTGATGTTTTACAAGACACAGCTCCATTTTCTAAAATTCCTCTAGCTCAATATATGGCAAAAGCAGAGCGCAAATGATCACATAAGAGACAATATTGCTCTTCTTCCTTTGGGTATGGAATTGTGTAATTTATTTTCGGTCCAGATTTAATGATCCAAACAGATTGATTTTCTGTAGTTTTAGAATTAGTTATAGCAATATTTTCCTTAAACCAATAAGCTTTCAATCAAACCTAAGATTATTTTATTTCCTCATTACATTATTATTTCTTTGAAAAACAAATTCTGATTTGTGTTTTCAGGTTCAGTGGTGGTTTGTCAGAGAATAAGAAAACCTTGGCCTTCTAAGATAGTCAGTAGTAAATATGTCATGAAATAATTTTTTTCACTAAAAATAATAAACCAGATAATAGAATAAGTGGCCAGCTCTTATCTATTTCAGAAAAATACGTGGCCCAGTATAATTGCACATTACACTCTATTTCCAGTCACATCTCATACAGAATATTTGGTAACACTTCATACTTTGAAAAACATCAAAGTACATAATTTGAAGTTCTTCATAATACAGGGAAATACAGTTTTCTCATTTTCTCTCAAAGAAGCCAAACTTCTGCAACCGTGAGGAAACTGAGCAGGAATTAATAAACAGTTCACAGTACACGTCTGGCAGTCTCATTCATTCAGCAACATCCAGGAGTAAATAAATACTGCTAATATATGTTTTCTACCTCTTATTTGGAAGATGGAAGTACTTTCATTTAGATATACTCTGCTAGCATCTTTGAAAGATCCTTTGACACAGTTCTGCTGTGGACTCTAGAAAAGCAGACTTATTCAAGCAGAATGTTCATAAGGCTTTTATTGACCTCTTCAAAGATCATAATTTTTGCATCATCTGCCACAGCGTGGTAGGTTGTGTGATATGGCAATGGCAGGGCAGATCTGTACATCCTCTCTTCTGCTATTGTTTAATCCTTACTGGTTTTATGCCCTGCCCTCATGTATTTTTTAGTGACAGTACTGTAGTTTGTGATCACGCAACCTGCAGCCTGCAGTTAACGCAGTTCATTCTACAAACCAGTGTAAAATGATTTCTTGAACCAGATAGGAATTTATATTTTTTTAGCATGACTCTGAATTGTTTAGCCTTAAGTTTTATTTATGTATTTATTTATGTATTTATTTATGTATTTATGTATTAATTAATTAATTTATTTATTAATTTATCTGGGCCAAAGAGATGGATTTGGCACTGCAACAATGATCACAGCGCAGCTATGGCCCTGTTGTCCTGTGGTAGTGTTGATGGTCCTGTGTCCTGTTGATGAACACCTTGAGATGCTTCTCTTTATTATGGCTGAACACACTAGTGAAGTGACTAGTAGTGTCAATTCACTGAAATCTGAAACTACAATCAAGTGAATTAGGACAACAGATAAAAGTTAATTTTCAAGAAATTATGGGGGGAAAAAACGTAATGGGGGGAGCTATTGCAATCTCAGGTTGGCCTAGGACGAGGAAACAAGTATGTATGTTAGCTGAAGGCTCCTGGTCACTGAAGCGGTTTAAAAGTTCAAGTAATTCTCTTTTCTTAATTAACATTTAACAACACATTTTAGAACAATTATGAAGTTGCAAAGTACCTTCTAATCAAAAGGAGGATTAGACAAGATAAGAGAAAATAAACAAGTCCCACTAGAAAACATTCCAATGTCCTTTTCACCAGTTCTGTGTGCTTTCTGTTTGTTACACTCTGGCTAAGAATGAAGCTGAATGTCCACAATGAATGTGAGAAATTATGAGCTCACTATATTCATAGCACATCACTAGTGTGGAAATTTTTCTTCTGCATTACAGGCAGGAGAAGCACTGATCATTTCTCACACGGCATCATAGCCATTACAATGTGCACTATTACAGTGATTTAAACCCCCTAGGCTTTCAAGGGACATCATATTTAATATCATCTACCTGACCTAAACCACACTCCATGTTATTTTTATGCTGCATTACAAAACAAGGATGGGGGCTTTTGGTTTGCTTTTATACTATCACTCTGCAATGTGATGAATTATCCCAGATAGAAATAGACCTTAAGAGTTTGAGTAACTCAGGAAGGAAAAGTAGCATTAAACAAATTCAGGAACACCACTAGACTTATTCTGAAAAGTCATGAGTGAGTCATATCACCATAAACTACCAAATAATTCAAAGCCAGAAAATCACTAAATAATATTTGATCATAATTTATTCTTTTTCAAGAGTTTATTATTGCTATTACCATTTTAAGTAGATTATTTCAGCATTAAAAAGGTCACCCTACCCCTTTTCCTGGAAGACAATATTTTCCCTTTTTCTCTCTGAATTCTTCATGACTGAAGACTCAAAAATTTCTGTGCATGTGTACTTCATTCTGCTTATATGTTCTCCTTAACACATTTTTAACTTGTTATCTAATTTCAGTTTTAGTTAATAAAGGAACATAATTACAAAAATAAGTAATTGAAACAAATTATTTTATTAAATATTTAATAATTGATTTTTAAGTTAAATTTTAACTGTATTATAATGTTTCTTTTTTTTTAAGTTTCATTGAAACTTGTGTGCAAGAAGAGGACTCTATATATCCTTGTTGAGGAAAGAGCCAATAAACCAGTTCAAACCTTTTCAAAATATGTGGGATCTCTCTAGGAGATGAAGATCTTTCAAATTGAAAAAAGTAGAACATGAAACATGATGAAGGGGAGGTACTGAAAATACAATATGGAGAACAGAGTAACTGTATTAAGTAGAACTAATGAAAGAGTGTCTGGAGAGTCAGTCAGACAAAATAATTAGTTCATATGGAAATAGAGTGCCTATACAGAATTCCCTTGGCTTTTTAAGAAGTCTAAAGACATAGCACAGCTTCAAATAAATCCCCTTTGCCTTCGCACTCTGTGGGGAGCAGAAGAGAGAATGGAGACTTGGGGAGTTCCTAAAATCTTTTATTGAAGCAGCTGTTCCTTAATAGCTTGGGGTAAGAGAATTCACCCATCTTCCCATAGAAGTGCTGCTGAGGCATTTGGACTGCACATGGTTTTTAAGAAAATAAAGCTGTTGCAGATTTCTTACTGCTAAAATATTTGGATTATCCATGCTGGTTTCAAAAGTCCTGTGACGCTCTCAGAAAAGACATGGGTCACTGTGTCAATCCATTGTGCATCTTCAGAAAAGTATTCCTCCCCAAATGCGCATTGTTGCTTTAGACAGCAGAATCTTTGGGATTAAATTCAAAGCATAATGCATTGCACTGCAGTCAAAAAAAAAAGCACAAAATCTGTGTACACCAAAAGGCTTTTAGTGTTTGTAATTTTCTTTTCATGCTGGGAGGAAACCAGTAGAGACAGCACTTTTAAAATACATGAGACAGCTGTTGTTTCAGGCTGTAGACAGGCTGTACTAGCTCAAGGCATTCCAAGCAATATTTTTTGCAATGTCTTTAAAGATACTCAGATAGAGACACATTACAAAGCACTGTGGCATCAACCACACGCAGTCTCTTATCCAGACTCTTAGAAAATCAGTAACAAGGGAAGCTGATTGCTGAGCTGCATTTAGGTAGTTGCAGCCAGTTGTGCTGGAGATGCCTTCCTACACTGTATGAGTCTCATTGCTTTTGTACACATCAAATCTCATGCAATTATTTCTAAGATAAAACATGAATGAATATGAATGCTTCAAAAGCCTTAGTACAAATGTAAATAACTTGTTAAATACCTTTATCTGGTATCCAGAATAATTTGCTTTGGAAATGGATCTTTATTTATTTGTGCAGTCAAGTGGAGGATAAAGTTCTAAATTGTTCTAGGACAGCTGTTTCCATTTTGGCTGCTGTAAATGGATAATCATGCAGTCTTGTGCACACTAACAGGTGGAACCAATAAATGCCTCCTTTCTCCCTTCCAATGCCTCCACTGCTCCCCATGAATATAGCCACTAAAAGCTGTACAAATCTTTCCTAATGAAATCTCAGGGAGACTGCTAGTCCATTTGGGATTTTAAAACTAATCAAATGAGGAAGTTCTCAGTCATGATTAGACCCAGCTCCTTTCCACAAGTTGTCAGAGATGCTGAAGATCAGAGCAAACACACTCCCAGGGAAGAATGAGATAAGTTCTAGGAGGGGACAAGATTAGCTGATGGCTTTGCCAACATTTTATACAATTATTTTTTATCTTAGCAGTAATTTCATTATGCCAAGATGATGGTAGTAGAAAAGACCTGAATCCTTTCTGGGAAGTCCTTGCAAAACCAAGTACCTCTATTCCATTTTGGCTTCAGGTTTAGTTTTCATCTGTGTTGCAAAACCAGTTAAATGGGTTTACCAACAGGGCATGTTGGAGGCAGTACAGGTGCAGATCAACTTCTGGAGAGTCCAGCTATTAACTTATAAATTAATGTTTCTCATAAAGGCAATCAACTGACATTGACTAAGAATATGCCTCAATGCTGTTTTCCAACAGTTTTGGAAAACCAACTGCATTTTCAGTGGGATTATTGCAATGGTGGGGTCTTATTAAAATATGCACTCAAACTGAAGTACACAAAATACACACAGTGTGTTAAAACTCACCTGATTTATTCAGTCAGCTAATACAGAAAGTCAGAGATAGCTCTGATGGTTATAAAGTGTCTTCATATTGACCATAGCACTCCTCTGTGTCCTGGGACAAAACATAATGAGCTCCCCATGGATTGCACATTTTTTACTAGTAAGAAAGAAATGGTCAAAAGTTTGATTATTTGCTGAAAACAGAAAAAGCTCCTCCAAAATCCAGGGCAGATGTGAAAATGCAACCATATGTAATCAGGTACATCTTCTGAACACATGTTTTCTTCACAAGGGAATTAATTTTGGAAATATGAGAATGACTTGCTTGCTAGCACAATGCTGACTCAGTTGAAAGTTGATGGATTCATGAATAAAGGCACCAAGTTTCATTTGCTGAGCTTTGTGGCAGCTTTTGCTACTTACAGTTGATTTTCTAGGTAGTTAATAAAGTGTTTATACATCCCAGTGTTCAAGACAAATGATGATTTTTCTTTCATTTTTACTGTTTACTATTTGGTTGTTTTAAAATGCTGACATGCAATGACAGATGAAACCCAAAACTGAGAGAGCTATCTGTATAACTGGGGGAACTTTCTGCTTATTAATTCATATAATATCATTCTCTCTTGCTGGCATGATATCAGCTTGACAGTTGAACTCTTTAAAACAGTTACTGACAGATCTCAAAGGCTTCAACTGTTGCTATGATGCTTATTTATGGGAACTTTTCAAAACCAAGTCTTTAAAAATCAAAGATCTGAAATTATATGTATTGAATCTTCCTTGTGATATTGTATAATAGTAAACCAATTATTTTTAAATAGTCATAACATGTCTGACAGTAGACCTGTTACAGAATTTAATTTTTTTTTTAAAAAGAGATTCTTTCTGCTAATATCTTTTAAAAACTATGATAGTAGCTAATTCTGATGAAGGATTTGATAAAAAAAAATTTACAAATTTAAGAGCTCATAAGGCCATGATAAATGAAGTTGATGAGAACAAAATAATGAAGAAAATTATTAAATATATTAATGAGAAAAACACAAGGAAAGCATGACTTAAAATAATGGAAACTGTGAGTAATTTGTTCCCAAAACCAAGTAACAGTTGCAGAACTTGGAAAACTTATTAACAAATTGATGAGGATAATCATACCTGTCCTTATCATCAGCCTGGTAAGTATGTGAAAATAATTTCTATGAGCATATAGAATGGAACATAATATCAGAACCACTGCCATAAAATAGAGGAGATTATGCCAGGCTTTCTTAAGAAAACTTATGAACCAAAGCATAGCCACAAAGTTGCAGACCACGAGTTCAGTTAGGCCAATATTGTGTTTCTTGCATTGATTACAAGAAGTCCAAATAGGAGTGGGACTAGAAAAACTATACCTATACATATAAATATATATATATTTATATATATATATCCTCAGAAAAGGAGAAGTGTGTATGGATATGTGTGTGTTATATGTATTTTTATATGTACTTTTGTCACTGTGTCCTCCAAGTGTCTGATTTTTTTTTTCTTTTTAATTAGATAAGCTTACTCATTCACTGTAGAAATCACCAGGCAATTACAATAAACCTACAGGTTAAAGCAGTTAAAGAAAGAATTACTGAATCCGAATGAGCTAAGCACTTATATTACCTATATAATCAGGTACTCATAATTGGTCATCCACTCCCTGTCTTGTTCTGTATTCTTCCTAGTTCAAGGAAGTCTCTTTGAAGTCTCACCTCTATCTCCCACTAATGTCAGTGAAAGATCTCATTTAAATTAAAAGTATGGCAGTAGCTGAGTCAGCAGGTGGTAAGAAAATAAAGAAAATTATAAAAGTCATAAAAATGAAAGCCAAGAGGAATGAAGGGGAGAGAGAGGGTAGATTGTAGCAGTTCTTCCGTAAATTTCAAATTCACATTTGATTAATATTTAAATTTGCCCTGAATTAAATTCTTTCTTTCATAAACCTGAAACATTTAAAACATAGAATCTAAGTTAAGAATAAATACCAATCTGTTTAATGTCAATGAGCTTGAACTCCCGATGCCTAATTTTTAAAGCAGTATTGTTAGGAGTAAAGTAAGGTAATGAGGTAGCATAATAGAGAAATAAAAGGCTGGATTCAGGGAATCTCTGGAATCTCAGGGTTATCCAGTCATTACACTTTTAGCTCACAGAGCCCAGCAGAGGAAGCTGGGTGTTAAAAAAGAAACAGTAATATTTTCAAATTATTGATGTAGAGATACAATGACAAATTTTACATCATAGCACCGTGATAAAGTTTACCAGCTATTCTGACTACCTCCCAGCTGGAAGACATTCCCTTCATCACAGCATGACGCGTAAAATCGCATTTAAGTGTCTATGTATAATTTGCCATCTGAAAGTTTTAACCAGCTGCTCATAGATACATTTATATTCTCTTATTTCTGTAATGCAAATAGAATTTCTTCAGCTTTTCTGGCAGATATAATTAGGGAAATTATGTCTGTTTTCCCCTTCTGATGTGATTGTATTAGTGTGAAAATGACCATTAAATCTTTCATTCAAACTACCCTCAGATATTTAAAGCACAGTTCTTTAAGGATCTTTTATCTCCAGCAGATGTGTTACTATAGACCTTTATCCCTCCAATCCACAGGCAATTAGGATGTCATCTCAACCAAACTGCAGAACCAGTCATTCACTCTGCAGTCCAGTTAATTGTTCTGGGGACTCACAGGTGTGGGGTGGGGTTTTTCCCATTTAAAAAATAAAGTATTTTTGAAAGCATTCACAAAATTGAAGGTGTAGCATCTGTTGTTACTTTAATTAATTTGTAATTGGCTGATTTCTGGCAGGTTTTAGCTGAGAAGCAAAGTGCCTTAAGCGTTCACCTGAATTACTCTCCTCTCTGTGCCCTACAGTTTTTATTTAGAGACAGTGATGGAAGGCCAAGAAATGCCAGAGCTCTGAAGAAGGAGTAAGTACTGAGGCTATACATAAGTTTGGATCAGGAGGGAGTAAAAGGGAACATTTTTCTCCTGCTCCAAAGTCATCTAGGGTTTTAACATTTATATTATTTTTCAGCAGGTAAATTAACAAGTAAAAATGGGTTGCTTGTCTGACGTGCTCCATCAAGAGTAATTTCTCTCGATGTCTTGCCCCTGCAAAATATTCTGCAATCTGATTACTTTTAGGCCATAGATCAAAACCTGCCACCATCTGACAAATATGCTTTATAATCTGTATATTGATGGAACACGGCATTCAGAACAGACTTTCTACCAGAGGGTCTGAAAAGTGCTTTGCCAACAGTAACTCAGCAAGCCTCCTAATTTGTGTTAGCTGGGAGAGTGTTTAGCCCCAGCTGGGAGAGAAACAGGGAGCAGCTCCATCGCTAGTGCATAGCAAACTACCATGATGTCATAATCAGGATCCCTGAATACCAGTCCTTGTGTCCAAATGGCTGCTTTCCTGGGGCTTCTGAACTGCTTTTCATGTTATACAGATTACATGGTTTGCTTAATGTCTTCTGGTGCAGAGATGGATGGTCACTGGTATATAAAATATTTGTTTGCAAAATGCCATGTGTAACTCAGAGTTTCAGAGCTTATGAACAGAAGGCATGATTTGGACTATGCAAGATATTGCTTCAAACACACACTAATGCTTCACCAGGAATTGTGGTTAAATTTCAGCTGGAAATTTAACTAATTTGGGGCAATTTTCACGCCTTTTTTTTTTTTCCGCAGTTTGCTCTACAGCCCAGTTATATTGAAGGCCAAGAAAGCCCAAATTCCCTCTCAAGCTTTTTTTTGGGAAAAAATGTGTCTCTTCAATAGATTTTTAGTTTCCTTCCTTTAATTCTTTAATTAAAGTCAAGAAGGGCTTGACTGGTTTGGGTTTTTTTGTATTTTTTTTAATGGTTCTGTCTAAAAATGATGAACTTGTTTACAAAACACTCAGATCAATCATACTAGTTCTCTAGTTCAGTAAAATGTGAATCCATTATCAGCTCTCAGATTGCAATTCTGATATTCATCCTTCATTTTTGGTGGAAATTACCCAATGCTCATGACAAATCTGGATTTTAAATGAGCATATATTGGTTGAGTCTAATTCTGGTATCCCTGGAGACAGCAAAAAACAAGTTCTCAATGGCAACATACTAGTCTGAACAACTCTGCATCTGAACTTTCCCCATTGTCATAAATACTTTTTTAGGAATATGTTAAGATAAGCAACCCCCAACAGGATCTCTTCTAAAACTAAACAGTTATTTTCTGAAATCTTCATGTCAAATATATGCAGAATTCTGTTAAAATCACTTATAAATCAGACATTTTTTTATACTGCAATCTTGCTTAAAGTTAGAGACCATTTTTGAATACCTGAAAGTAGAAATACCACCTAAGAGAGGCTTTCATGGGGAGCTCAGTGGCTAGTAACTTTAGAAAGTCCTACCTAAAATTTGGTTGTTTCTTTGTCTGTGCTTAAAGACTTTGAAATACATACCCTTACATGCATTTCTTTAGAACTCATGCTCTTGACATGTCAAGCTTGACATGTTATTAAGCGGAAAAATTAAGTGGAAAGCCAAACCAGATATTTAGGGGATCAGAGAGGATGGAAGCTGATATATGTATGTATTTTATACTGAAAAGTGCCTATAGGTAAAGAGGAATTACATTATCTATGCTACTCTAGAAATAGCACAATCTTATTTTTTTTTTATGTCCTTCGTGGAGAAATGGATAATCTGTATGCCTTGCTCCATCTTTTCCCTCTCCTACCCCTGTACAGTTCTAGTACATAGCTACTGTTAGGTAGCCGAGGTGGCGCAGGGTTTAGACTCCCAGGACAGCTCAAACAAGGTACAATGCATACACTGTGTAAACATTAGAGCCAGCCAGATACATCTTCAACCTCTGAAACTGAAACAGGAGGGAAAATAATGATTGAAATAGTATGGGCTCCCGTGATTTCAAAGTCACACAATATTATCAGCTCCAGCATTCCTTGGACACAATTACAAAGACATAAGGTAGTCTTACGTCTGTGAGTTGTCAACATGTCAAATTTCCTTCTATCATCTCCTTGTCAGTCCATCAGGGGACTCAGGGAAGGATTTTTATTGCCATATGTTTAATATGTTTAATATATTTTCCTGTATGGTTTGTCATGTTTCTCATGACTATCGAAAATATGAAATTACATAGTACAGAAAGCCCTCTCAGCTTGGCTGATGTGCCTTGGTCACAAAGCTATGCTGATTTGTGGATTTGATGTACAGATAAATCTCTCTGAGGAGATGGACAAGACTCCCACACAGACTGGTACTATGACTGATTTCCCCTGTCTCACACAGTAAAACTTACCCAATTAATTCTCTTTAAAATACTGCAAGGTAGTTTGATGCTGCACTCTTTGATCTGTCTGGTCTTTCCTGTTCCTTATCTTGGAATAAGGAATGATGGACTTGTTCTGACCTAATTTAAGCAGGACCTTTTGGGCTTGCTTCCTAAACTGTCTGAACCCTTTAAAATACTAGAAGCAAGTTCTCTGTAACATGCATCTCAGAGGAACTGGAGACACACAGAAAAACGGTGGAACTGGAGACAGAATTCCCTTAACACGCAGGAAAATGGTGCATTCTTCAAAGGGGCATAAAAATGATAAAGAAATTCAACCAATTATAGATGAGCAAACAGTCTTCTTAGAAGAAAACAATACACAAACATGAGATTGCTCTCTTTTCCTTCATCCTAAAAAATTGTGTTGCTGTTGTGTTCCTATTATGAATAATCTGAATCTGTAAAACTGGATCTCTGTGGATAGAATATCATAGGTGCTCTCAGTTCTTTTCCCTTGGGACATTAAGGCTGATCCCACAAGAAGAATTTGTCATAATTCAGCTTCTTGATCATCAGCATTAATTGCATCTAAACCCAAGAAAACCTTATTTTACTGTGAGGGTGGTTGAATACTAGAACAGGTTGGCCAGATAAGTCATGGAATCTCCATCTGTGGACATATTCAAAGTCTGTACACTGTCCCAGGCGACCTGCTGCAGCTGACCCTGCTTAAGCAGATCTTAGAATAGTTTACTTTCTCGAGATGTCAATAATTTATCCCACTCTAGAAAGCTCTTGTTTTCTTCTTCTTTTCCTCATTCTTGTAGTACACAAAGAAACTGAGAAGATACCTTTAAACTCTCTAATATGTCATTCTTCTACAACCATTTGATTGTAAGGGATAAAAAATATTCACTGGATTGGTTTTTTATTCTTTTTCACTTTCCTTTATGCACTAAATTGTATCTTGTCATCTTTAAACCTGTAAGATTATCTTTAAATTTTTGCAACCATGTATATTCAATAATACATTGAATGTTTCCGTTTCTATTCAACTAAATAGGTTTTTAATGGTTCTCATATGTCTCCTCCCCACATCTGTCCACTTTTATCTGCTCTCAAGCCTGATCTGAAAATATTTTTTTCAATAAACAATCAGTCACACTGTATACCTTTGACAGATTATTGATTTTTTTTAATATTACTCTGACCTTTTAAGTAAAGGTCCAGTTTATCAAGATTTTTTAGAGTTGTTGTAGTACATAATGGTACATTGTCCTTTATATTATTTACCTTCTCATCCAATTTCTGAACTACTCTTCTTACACTGATACTTGTCAGCACTGAAATGCCTTCATATCAAGATGTGCTAAACCCCCCTCTTCCCACTGATGTTAAAAAATCCTCTGGTAGCCTTTCTCTGAGCAATTCCCTTGTAGACCACCTCAAGCCAAAGCTTTGATGCAGTTTATCTCCAATTTCATTCTGTAGATAATTTAAAAGTCTTGATAAAATGGAAGTATTCCTAAAAGCATCATCAATGAATCTGTGTACAATGTATAAACATAGCTCCCAGTGCAGTGTGTTTTCCTTGGCTGTCCTCTTCTGCCACTGCTGTCCTTCATTTCTATTATTCTTTGGAAGAAATGTAAACAAGACTGATCTGTTTTTGCTCTGGGCTAGTCATGTGCCTAAAATATGTGTATATGTCCATTTTTTTTCTGTCAAATTGGCTTCTTATTCAATCATTTGTTTCTAAATAATTTTTAAAAGTGTTTATACATTCTGACAGGGTGCATCAGAAATATGAAATTAATATACAAGGAAAAGAGAGGTGGATGAAAGAATCAAACTAATAAATGCAAGTCATAAATCCATTGCACAGAGAAACTGAATGGCTTCTTAAAATAGCAAGAAATGTTTTTGAGCTCATAAAGTATCTGCTATGACTACATGCAGTTTTTTATTAGTAAAATTATTTCAGTGGATGATGTTAGTTTCAGTGGATGATGATGAAAATATGAACCTTAATGTAGATCTGGTCATCTTTGGATACAAATGTTTGCATGTGCAGAGTATAAAAATATATGTAAAATTTAGATATAGATTTTCTACTCTCAGGTATGAGTAAATATGCAAGTATTTCTATGGAAATGGCATACAATGCTTTAACTGTTCTAAAATAATTAAAGCCCTATTTTTCTGCAACTAAAACATTTCTGGTGGAGTATAATTTGTTCCAAGCTTGTGACATTCTTTTGTATCTAAAATAATAACAGCTAATTCTAAATTTACTTTTTTAAAAAAATGTTTGCATTTAAGCCAGCTGCAATTTTTTCTTCTTCTTTCTAAACCCTTGTTTCCATCCTCTCATCCTTCTTGAGCAATAACTTGGCTGAATATTAGAACAGTAAAATTTTCATTTCCTGAGAAAGGTAATTTGATGACCATCTTGTATAATTTTAGAACAGAGCTGTGAACCTTAGTTTCGTAGGCTAAATTTGAGTGTGAATACTTTATGGATAATTCATAATGAATTTAACCACACAGAACTCCATTCTGTTTATTAGTTTCAGCCCAATTGCCATTTGACTGTGGCTGATGCTGTAAGGGGCCTCCGATCCACTTGGTATGTTGTCTGATACATAATTCAGTTCTGATGAACTGAAAAGAAACTTTAATAGTTTTCTCAGTATGCAACCTTGAAAAGAAAATTATTTTATTTACTGAATCATGAATGCAGATTCTTTGTCCAAAAGGCTGTTACATTTTCATAACAAAAAAAGAGCTGTGAGGGAAAGGAGAAGAGAGAATGAAGTGAGGAAATGCCTGGTCTGACTGTCAGGAATCTGTGATGTCTCCTGCTGTCATTGAGTTCAGCAGAATCTGTATATACTTGACACTTCAGAAAAACCAGGCCATTTGGCTATTAAAAGCCAAAAGACTCCAGGCACTTTCCTATTTTGCCTGTACTAATCAAAATGACCTTTCAAAGCAGATCTGGGGGATCAGGCTTATCACATTTGGAGGATTGAATAAAATTTCCCTATTTGACAGGAAAATTTGCTGAAAAATACTGCTCTAAGAATTATGTCAATTCACCTTCCTATGTGTAGTATACAGGGCTCGATTGGAGGTGCTATGTGAGGACAGCATCACCCATTACATTTGTTAAAGCAGCCCCCCTAAAAGCTGTTGGGGGGGCAGGAATAATAGCTCACCATTTTTTACATTAAATAAATGTTTCAGGAAATAAAAAAAACTTTAGTGCCTACATGCCTGAGGGTAAGGGAAGGTGTAGTAACATTTCTTCTGCTTTGCTGGGATCATTTTCTGTGTAAAGCCTTCTGTGTCTTAGAGTTTTGATTAAGAAAGTGAGTTGAAATTAATGGTATATGAAGCCCAAGAATCTGTGCAGCATTAAGGTAACACCACTAGGAAGAAATAATGTAGGCATGGGAAATACCATCACATTCTTTTTTGCATTAGAAATCAAATTATTTTAATACAGCTCCAGAAATTTACAGAACAGGACAATAGATTGCAATTCAAACAGTGAAAAAAACATCCTGACATGAGAGGTAGGTATGGGAAATGGGAAACCACGGAAAAAAATATAAATGTATTATTCCTGAGAGCTGAAAGATATGAACACCATAATCTAAATATAATATTTATTTCTTCCTCAGAATTACCCTGCCTTCCTAAAATATTCTATGTATTTCTATATTATATAGTTATTATACATAACTATAATAATATATAACATATAAAATATAACAACAAATATATATAATATAATATATAATATATAATATATAATATATAATATATAATATATAATATATAATATATAATATATAATATATAATATATAATATATAATATATAATATATAATATATAATATATAATATAATGCATAGTGTATAATATATAATATATAATTATTTATGTATAATATATATTTTATGTATATATTATTATATATAATTATTTATATGTAAACTTTCCAAGCAGCAAATATGTAACAAAATAGTTATCTACAGAAGGGATTGGTTCAAACTTGGTGATTCCAAATTTGATTATGATGTATTGAAATGAAAGTAGGAAATGTTAATAAAATTCAAGTGCTTCCTGGTCCTAGATATTTCAATTTGTAGAACAACATTCAGAACTTCAGATCTTGTAGGTGGAAAAATAGAGGCAAAAAGTTAATTCTTTTGTGGACAAAATATAAACTTCTAATTTTGTACAAGTTAGATTTTATGCATATTGTCTTTCAGTGGACTGTCATTTGTGACTAAGAGAAAGCTCCATAAGGAATAACAGTGCAAGATTTCAGTACAATTTACCACCTGGTTCTGGGGACATGGAGAGGTGATGTTCAAAATTGGTTTCTTAGAATATGTTGAAGTTTAAGGCTTGAATGCAAAACTCCATAATGCCCAGTTTAGGTGTGGATTTTGGGGTCTCACCGGAGTCTGGTGGATAGGAGACCTTTTATGATGCTGAAAGGCAAATGGACATATAGCAGGGCTGCACACGAGCACTATGAGGTTGAATTGTTATAGTGTCCATGAACTTCTTCCCAGTGGACTTGACCTAGGGCAGAGCAATGGCTCAGGGAATGTCACACTTATGTGCTCAGGCAGCCAGGAGCAGATTGGGAAAGTTTAATATCTGCTCCCTCACATCATAGAACTGGTGTATCTACAGGAAAGGGCTCCATTCTCACAACACAGGCTACAGCTCATGAGCCCACACTGTTATTTTGTTTTCTGGTGACATATTTACTGGAAATTCCATTCATGCAGATGGCTGGCAACCTGGTCTAGTATATTGGAAACACAACCTGCAAGTTACCAGTGGCAGCAGGTAAGAACTGCTCTACTTTAGAACACCTTAAAGATGAAAAGCAGAACATTTGTGCTAAAATATGTACAAATCCCTACCTTTATTTAATATTACTGCAGCAAGTAAATGTCCTACCCTGGTGTTGTGGTTTCGGTTCAACTGGGCAGAAGCACCAATTTAGTGTAGTGGTTTTGGTTTGCCAATTTGAAATTTCCTGGCTAATGCATTGATTTATGTTGCAGGTTTTCTTTGCACCCTTTAAAGTCTGAGCCTGTTTTGCCTTCTTCCTAATCCTATCTCACAGCAAAAAAATGAGTAAATAATTCTATTGGGTGCACTAACAATTTGTCCAAGGCTAAACATGCAACACCTACCTATCATTCTAGATGCTCAGAGAATATCTAATGATAACAGACTCACAGAATAAGCTGAGTTTGAAAGGACTCACAAGGATCATTGACTCCAGTGCCCAATCCTGCCCCTCCCAAACAGTCACACCTTGTTCCTGAGAGCTTCCCTGAACTCTGTCAGGCTTGGTGCTGTGACCATTTCCCTGGGGTGGCTGTTCCAGTGCGCAACTACACTTTGGGTGAAGAAATTTTTTCTAATATCCATCCTAAACCTTCCCCAACACAACTTTAGGCCATTCTCTCAGGTCCTCCTGCTGGACACCATAGAGAAAATATCAGTGCCTGCTCTTCCTCTTTCCCTCATGAGGAAGCTGTAGACTGCAATGAGGTCTCCCTTCTCCCCTTCTCCAGACTGAACAGGCCCAGTGACCTCAGTCTCCCTCCTCATACCAGAGGACCTTCCAGACCCTTCACTATGTTTTTTGTCCTCCTTTGGATACTCTCTAAGAGTTTAATGTCCTTTTTATATTGTGGAACCCAAACTCCCCCAGCACTTGAGGTGAAGCCACCCCAGCTCAGAGCAGAGAGGGACAATTCCCTCCATCTCCCAGTTGTGTTGCTGTGCCTGATGCCCCCCAGGACAGGGTTGTCCCTCCTGGTTGCCAGGGCACTGCTGGCTCATGTTCAACTTGCCATTGACCAGGATCCCCAGGTCCCTTTCCATGGAGTTGCTTTCCAGACCCTCATTCCCAGTCTGTATATAGGAGCAGGGTTGTACCAGCCCAGATGCAGAATTATATAAAATATATAATATAAAATATATAATTTATAATATACAACGCATAAATGTCTAGTGATACATTGTTTTCCATACATTCTATAAAACAGTTTCCATGAACTAAATTGTTTGATTGGCTTTATTAGCTGTAATCCTTCTAGAATAAAGCCTTGCCTTTTATTTTATCATGAGAGGATTCCACACCTTTATTGCCTTATTTGTATGTAAACCGACAGTACCTTTTCTGTATGGGAAAAAAAAAAAAGTCCTGGAGAGAGCAGTTATGACTTGCTGTATGGAAATGCAAAGGAAAAAATAACTCTTTCAGATGAAAACAAGATTAGATATTAGGAAATGTTGTGTTTATGAAGTTTGTGAGAGGTTGCAAAGGCCTTCTGGATAGACTAATGCATCTCTTGTGTGTTGTATCACCAAAGCAGGCTAGTTAACATATGCCAAAGTTAGCTTACAATGATAACTTAGTTATAGTGATTTCTACTTGGTGTGAGGAAACAGGATGGGAAGATGGTTGGATGACCACTTACCAAAAAAAAAAAATCTTGCAATGCAAGAATGAAAGTCAAGTTTTCATTCATGCTGAATCAGGTATTAAAATAGTCAGAGAGGAAGAGGGTAGATAGGATTTTCATAAATTCCATATGTTTTTCACTACCACTTTGGAGAACCATGTTTGCAGTGAAGAAATGCCAGGCTGATGGGCTTTTGTCTCTCAGGCATAAATTGCAGCAAAGTGTTGAAAGAATAGTGATGGAAGAAAAAAGTTTAAATAGATATTATCTATTTAAATATTATCTCAGATGTTTAGGGAATTATGAGAAGTTTTTATTTCTTTTAGAGTGCTTTCAAGAAATAAACACTTGCTAAGTCAGCAAACTTAAAGCTAAATGAAGTAATATCCCTAAAAGTTATCTGGGGGATGTTTTTAAACATCTTCCTCAGAAAGTTATATTTCCTGAGTGCTGGAAAAATCTATGGAAATTTACTATAGTATCTTCTTAGGACAACTATTTAAATACAATCTAATAAAATCACTCAGTTCTGGAGACAAAGTAGAGACATAAAACTACTTATACAACGATACCAAATTTTATAAGAAAGAGAAACATATACCGAATACTTTATTTGTAGTGAAGCCTATGAGTTTATGGGAATATTGTAAGGAAGAAAAAGGATATTTGTCTTTATGTTCTTCGTTTTTTACCACTTCATTTATCTTGCTTTTGGAAATCCAATTTTCAATGCTTTGAAAATTGCCCATGTTTTCTCCAAGGATCAGAGTTTCCTGAAGCAATTCTAAACATAATACAGGGTTATTTTTTTGTCAGACTTGATGAATGTAGGTTGAATTTTGTAGCAGGTAATTTCTTAAGATAAGTTTCTTGAACAATATCCTAGAAGTGTAGTTGACATCCTAATATGATAACTAGATAATCTAAGTTAAGGTGAACACTCCACCATTTAAAAAAAATATTTTAATATGGTCTAAGTCAGCTTGCCACAACATTTCTAGGAATTCTAGTTTCAAAGAATAAAAAAGTGAAGCTGGTGCCCCATGGTTGTAAGGTGTGTTTTAAAAGGCCAAATAAGGACGACATTAGTCTTGAGAGGAAGTCATGTATGAATAATTAATAGAATGAATGGAATTAATGGAATAAATGGAAGAGGGGGCTCAAATACATGAGGATTATGAAGGGTTAAGTAGGAAATAACAAGGGAAGAGGATAGGTAAGCTCAAAGAGAGGAGAATTAAGAAGAGCTGCAAATAAGGGAAAAGTTAGGGGGATGATAGCATGTGTAATGAAGAGGAGAGAAGGTGAGAAAATTAACCCAAAATCTTTTTTAGATATATACTGCATTTGTGGAAGGAAGATGCCAGAAGATAAGAGATACAACTAGTAAAACTATAAAAGACAGAGAAGTTGCTTTTTGTTTTATCTTTATCAACAGTGGACTGAAGTTGGTGGTCTGTCATAGAACCTTAGAAGCATAGAATGGTTTGGGTTAGAAAGTATTTTCAATATAATTTAGTTCCAACCTCCCTGCCATGGACAGGGACACCTTCCACTAAAACAGGCTGCTCAGGGTCCTATACAACCTTCCCTTGAACACTTCCAGGGATGGGGTATCCATAATGTCTCTGGGCAAATAGTTTCAGTGTCCCCCCACCCACACATGAAACAATTTCTTCCTAATATATCATCCAAAACCATCCTCTTTAAGTATGAAAATATTCCCCTTAGTCCTGTCACTTCATACCCTTCTAAAAACTCCCTCTCCAGCTCTCTGTAGGTCCCTTTTAGGTATGGGAAGGCTGCTACACGGTCTCTCAGTGCCTTCTCTTTTCCAGGCTGAATAACCCAAATTCTCTCTGCCAGTCATCATAGAAGTTCTCCAGCCCTCTGATCATCTTCATGGCTCTCCTCTGGACTTGTTTCACCAGGTTTGTGTCTTTCCTATGCTGGGGGCCACGGAGGCCCCCAGGTGGGGTCTCATGAGAGTGGAGCAGAGGAAGTGCCCTGCTGGCCATACGGTTTTTGATGCAGCCCACCCCACAGGTGTCTTTCTGCTCTGCAAGTGCACATTGACAGTTCATGCTGAGCTTCTTCTCAACCAATACTCCTAAGTTTTTCTCCTCAAAGCTGGTCTTGATCCACTCTCTGATCAGCCTCTACCTGTGCTTGGGATTGTCCTGACCCAGGTGCAGGACCTTGCTCCTGGCCTGGTTGAAGTCGATCAGGTTTGCACAGTCCCACCTGCCAAGGTCCCTCTGGATGACATCCCTTCCCTCCAGCATGTCAGCTGCACCACACAGCTTGGTGTGATCAGTGAACTTGCTGAGGGTGTGAGAAATCCCACTGTCTGTGTCAGTGAACAGCTCTGGTTCCAACCCTGATCCCTGAGGAGCACAACGCACCGCAAGCCCTGGACAAAGTGTGAAAAATGTGGTGTACAAGGCACTCCAGCTGTCTGCTTCTGCCATCTCCTGCCACAAGGACTTCCATGAGTTCCAGATCTTAATCCAGAGGATACCAATTTCCTTCTCAATGGAGCTCTAGCAGCCAGAGAGAAAAGGAAGTGGGGGAAGGAAGGTCGACACCATCTTCACTTTGTCATTCAAGCCACATGCTCAACTGTGAAACACCATCTTGTGTGTGGAAGGGGTTGCTAAGCCAGTTTGGGTCTCTTTTTTCCTGTGGGGTTTGTGAGATTTAGCAATTTTGTATCCAGTGATTATTTACTGGTGGTTTTGTCCCTTGCTGTTTCTCTATTAATGAACTCTTATTTTTCATTTACGCTAACTTGTATTTGCTCCTTATTGGTGGAAAGAGATTGGTTGAAACTAGGGTAGTTAACTCATTTTAGAGTTTCCACCTCTTAAATTGTTTTAAACTAAGACAATCTCCAACCCTGGTGGTTTATAATCAGTGACTGAGTAGGTTAGAACTCAGGAGGTCAGGTTTCTGACACAGCGTCTTGTTTAGGGAGCCATGATTTTCCCACTATCTGAAGCCTAATTTTCAAATTTCCTTATTTTAAAATATATTATAAAATAAAATAAAATAATACTGAAATGTTATTTTTAGTCTTTATTTTTTTTGGGCAAAGCAGACCTAATCATCAGTGGCAGTGGTAGAATCAGAAAGATGGCTTTTGTTTATAAGCACATTTCTCTGAAGAGAAATTGGACTCAGAACATAAGCAAAGCAATTAATTCTAAATTAAAATAAATAACTCTTTTACCTAAGAAAGGGGGATATAAAGCATAAACAACTTGTTTTTGCCAGCAAATTTTTCTTGAGGGATTCTTAGTACAGATTTTGCATAATTAAGAATGCTTTATATAGTGTAATGAGAGCTCAGAAGGCAACTGATGATGATGTTCTTTGGTTGTTGTTTTGTTTCAGACATGTTATAATATTTTTTACTGTAAGTTATTATGAAGTAGGTAATTACTCACAATTGGCTTGCTTATGTTGTGGGCAAAAATTTTTAAAACATTTTTCACTAAGTCTCCAAAGTCTGAACAAAGGGTTAAACTTAGTATAACAAAAGCATAGAGTTCCTAGCTTTTTTTTTTACTTTGTTTAAAATTCCATACAAAGGAGCTAATAGAGAATTCCTACAAACAAATTTTCCACTTCCTTCATCTTTACATTTCTTGTTCTTGCTATTGCAAAATTAAAATTGAAAAAAAATAATAGTTGAAAATAGGAACTAAAAATATACATTCCTCAGTCCAAGTATATAGTATGAACTTTGTTTATCATTATGTGAGGTGTGCAAAGCTGAAATACCCAGCCCACTACAGTTGTCCACCTGCCCTTTTGTAATCTTGGGATTATGATACACAGCAATTGTGGAGGGAATCTCATACCTCCTAAGGTATGTGTTAGGTGTATGAGTTAGAATACAGTAGAAGAATGAACAACAGAGCAGAATAGAATAAATAGTTCAGTTGGAAAGTACTTAAATGATTATCTAGTCCAACTATGACCATTTCAAAGTTGACCAAATCAAGATTCTGGATAGTCTTTTTTCTTACTTTTAGGTATAGGGGGAAGATGGTGAACAAGTAAGATCAAATTCCTACTTAATGTTCATCCCACACCTTAGCAAGAAAATGGTCGCTGTTGGTGCGTTCTTTCCGAGGGCGGGAATAACTGAAACATTTACAACTCAAATATAATAAATCAAGTGAGAGGATTTCATTGGTCGGTTGGCTCTTTCTACAAAATATCACTCTGAAGTATTATATTTCTTAGCAACCTGTGAGACATTATGCACATACCAACCTTAGGCAAAGAAAAGCATCATTACTAGAAATAGAGGAATGTGACAAACTCAGAAACAAATGATTACTGGAAAAATAGAGAGCACGCTGGATTAACACTTTCCCCAACACTCTCTCTGCCCCAGGAAACTCATCTGTGTGACAGTCACATGCATCAAAGCAATTTCAGAGCCTGGACTTTCCCAGCATTAAAGGATTGTTTTCCCACATGAAAATATTTCTCATGTTTTCCATTTCCAGATATGCTTATGGTAGAGTTTCTTCATTGTGTCAAAACAGTTTCTATCAACATAAAGAAGGCAAGTTTTTAAAGTTCTAAGACTTTGCAAAGTATTTTACAGTCAGGGCAGGTATCACAGTAGCTCGCAATAATGGAGCAAAGGATCTCATTTCAAAGTCATCTTTTATGGGCTCCCTTTTTAGGATTACAGTGCAAGAGTAACTACTGACATTACAAAGCCTGTCTTTTGGGGATAAAAGCAGATTTCTTTTGCATCAGGTAGTGATGAGCCTGCATCAGAAATTTCCTTACTCCTATTGTTCATTAACTTATACAATGCTACTCTCAGCAGGAAAAGATCAGCACCTTTACTGTTTCAGACAGGCACTACTAAAATTACTGCTTCCTCATGGTAGTCACTGGTTCCCACTTCTTCTCCTATGCAAATGGAAAGTGCTAGTTTTGAAGTATAAAAGAGACAGTCCATCTTTAGGTTTTGATGTTACATATTCTTATATGCATATAACAATGAATAAACATGATTCAAGTTCTGATTCCTCTCAGATTAGCACAGGTAGGAAAACTAAATTATTTCTGAGGAAGGATATGGGTTGAGACAAGGCTAACATCTGAATATCTTCTTTTTGTTTGCCTCAATATATTGTGCCAATTATGAAATCTCTTTGACGTGGAAAAAAAACAAATAGATCCAGAGACAGAGTGTAGATGACATTGAACCAAGGAAAAAGGTATCGGTTGGTGACTTTAAAAGAACTATGTAAGGTTTTGTTATTTTCTGGCCTTAATAAATATGTATTCAAAGAGTAAGAGCAGTTCCCACTAACAAGGAGAACGATCTATGTATGCATTAGGCAAAGAACCTAAAAACATTGTTTCGTTAAATCGTTGTATGTGGGTTCCTATCAATGCTCTGACCATGTGGGACACATGTGGTTTTGAGGAAGATGGAGAGGTATCTCATCCATCAGCTGGGAATCCATGGATCAAAACAGTGTCAGCAGAAGTGTGCATTCATTCTAAAATAATAAAAGGTAATCATATTTTATTTGAGGTGCTTTAAAAAGAAAACTTTGTAAATAACACAGAAGATTTTATGGAGTGAGTAGGAATTATGCTGTTCTCTGTTCCATGAGAAATAAACTGGCACAAACAGTGAAATATTTTCCTGACAGGAAAGCAAGGCAGCAAAAATAGTCTCCCTCATCCCTGTTCTGCACCTTTCCACCTCTGCTTTTTTCTCCTGCTAATCAGTTCACTGAGCAGATTTTGTCCTGAGAGTAATGACATTACTGAGCCATTCATTACTTTCCTCCAAATTAAACAAGCAACTAAAGTCTTAGCCTCACACACTTGTTTTTATTTTTAATTCCAAGTTAGTTAAGTGTATTACACAGTCTAAGGCAAGGTGACTCTGTCAGGATTTCCCACATGAGCCTTTGTTTTTATAGCAGAATCACTTAAAAAACAAAACATATATTCCATTACTGCTGACTGCTTAATGGAGAAAGAGGTATCTTGTGTTTAGTACTTAAACCACTCAAAAATCCAGTGAAAAAGATGTCTGTATGTCACATCAGATAGGTAGTGTTATGTTAGTGAAGATTCATTTCATTTTGACCTTATTAATTTTTAAAATGCTCATGCCTTTTATCAAAATAGAGATGAGAATTTGAAGAAGAGTGAGCAAACTACATTTAGTGGCTTTTAAAGTTTGTTTCCTACACAACCAAGCTAATGAAAATCTACAATTATAAGAGCAAAACAGTGATAATATTGGTTTAGGACTTGGCTGATGAGATGAAGGGGTCTGTGGTATGTTGTCTAACCTCCAGATATTAAACTAGATACAGTCCTTCAAAGAAATGCTGGTGATAAGCCTTCAAGTGAGTTAGACAAAGATGGAATAAAGTTCAACATGCCCTAAAAGACTAGGACAGCATATGATGGCTGGAGACCTAAAAGCTAATGAAAGATAAATTCTCAACAGAGAGCCCTTCAAATAAAGTGAAAGGTCTAAAGAAAATATCCAGCAAGGAGCAACTCATATTCTGCACTAATTGTGAGGAAAAGATTGGAAGAATGAGGTTGTGAAATCCAGCCTAATCTGATTTCTAAACAAGTGTCTCCTATAACCAGCCTTTACAATCAAAACCATTTATTTCTTGTTTCCAGTCAATAATGGAAAACCTTTAGAAGTAACTTTAATCC
Organism: Cinclus cinclus; assembly: GCF_963662255.1. Taxonomy (NCBI): domain Eukaryota; kingdom Metazoa; phylum Chordata; class Aves; order Passeriformes; family Cinclidae; genus Cinclus; species Cinclus cinclus. The sequence goes on along the minus strand of NC_085048.1, from coordinate 49,570,781 downwards.
TTCCCCATGTGTTTTTCAGATATATTATTATTTGATCACTACATGCATCACAATATATTTCCTTCTGAATTCAGAAGATCATGGCTGAGTCTCAGGACTTTTGGTTTATGTCCACATGCCACATTTAGGTGTCTGTTGGCTGTGACCCACCTCAGCCCTGGTCCTCACTCAATGAATAGCTAAACTCCCTACAAACAAAAAAAAAAACGGTTAACCAGACTTAAACACTAGTCCTTCCTGTGTATATTTTGATGGGCAAAAGAGCTCAAAAGGCCTGATACATATATGTTCTCCTTTCTTTTTGTTTAGAAAGCTTGTTGTTATTTTTGCCACTGCATACTTTGCAGTTTAAGCACATAGAAAAAATAAAATAATAAAATCAAAAACCAAAACAACAACAAAAAAAACAACCAAAAAACCCCAAAAATACACCAAAAAACCAACAAAACAAAACAAAAACACAAAACAAACAAAAACAAACAAAAATAAACAAAAAAACCAAACCAAACCAAACAAAAACCAAAAAAACAAACAACAAAAAAAAAAAACAAAAAGAAAAAAAACCCCACAAACCATGAAAAACTGCACCTCAAGCACACATTACAGCAGCTCAGAAGGCAACGAACCTTTATGTGGGCTTTGTGACACTACTGAATGCTCTCAGAAAATTCCCCAAGGTGAAAAATATAACTAGGCCATAAATTCAGAATTACTGGCATATCCAAAATTCCTCCATGCCAAGATTCTCTGAAGCATGCAAAGACCACCACAGATACTACTCTGTGCCTAAGAAGATTTTGAAAATTCAGGCTATATAGCCATTTTTTTTTTGCATTACTTGTGGATTCTACATGAAATATACATTAAATATTCTATTAAATGCAAGCAAGAATTACAGATTTGGCTGGTATAAATCACTTCTTTAAAATTTGAATAAAAACAATCACTTTGTGCTACATAAATTTATCCTTTCTCTGCTTTCTCTAACAACCCAGACCAACGACTTTTTTTTATTATTTGTTTTTTATTTTTTTTTAAAGAAGATGGCTCTCAACTTCAAGAATCTCAAGGGAAGGGAAAGGAATAAATTTTTCTATGTACTTATCTTTTTGATCATTCTTGGAACGTAGAAATTAGAACAGTTTATATGTTTATGTATTATATGAAAAATATAGAATAAACAAGCAGAAGAAATGTTAAACCCTATCTTGTGACTGCTGGTATATTGACAGCTAATGTTATATTTTACTAAAACATGGCTCGTTATTAAAAACAAGGAGACAAGTAACTTTTACTTTTTAACATAGAAATCAAAATATTTAAATGAGGCATGACATAGTTAAATGTTTTTTTATTCCAAGAATCTCTCCCTGGCATGTTAATGAGCTATCCAATATAGATAAGGGACAGAGCAAAAAAGCAGCCTTTTCCACATAGAAAATGTACTTTACAAAAATAACTTATTCTTCCACAACTTATTATCTCTCTCTCTCTCTCTCTAGATAGATAGATAGATAGATATAGATATAGATGATATAAATAGATATATAGATATAGGTGATATAGATATAGATATAGATATAGATATAGATTAGATATAGATATAGATATAGATATAGATATAGATATAGATATAGATATAGATATAGATATAGATATAGATATAGATAGATATATATAGATGATATAGATAGATATAGATATAGATAGATATAGATAGATATAGATAGATTATATATAGATAGATACATATATCTTCTTTTATGGCAGGTTGCTTAGCTTATATAATGAAACAGCCACATCAATTGTCCCTAAAAATCAGAAGTGTAACTTCTGAGTATGTACTGAAATGATCCTTTAAGGCAATATGCTAAGAATGAGGAAGATAACAAAAAGATATAAAAAACTAATACAAAAACACAGACTTCAGAATACTCATCAGATTCTTGATACTCATCAGCCTCTGAAAGTTAAATGGACAGAAGCATCAACCAGCAGGAAACACAGTTGCATAGAATTTATTTTTTTATTTATTTTCCATTGCTTGTAGAAAAGAACGCTTTAGGAATCCTAGATCTTTATGTAATATGTGGTAGAGATGTTTCCAAGAACTACAGTAGTTTAGGTCTATGATGATGAGGAACAGAGGACAGAAAGAGGAATATTTGGAAAGGATTCAAGAAGTTAATTCTGTCTCTGTGCAGAAGGTGTGAGAGAGAACATGTTCATAAAACATAAGGAGAAAACCCAATAATCTCAAATTCTTGCTGACTTCCTGCAAACTTCACTTTTAAATGTGTCACTCTAAATGGCATATTAGATATAAGGTTATTTTGTTTTCAGGGTATCTATGTGTTCAAAAAGTAGGAAGCAAATATTTGTTTTACTCAGTTATCGATATTCCTAAAACTGATATGTCATTTCTATGAAGATATTGGATTGCTATCCAAGTATCATTAATTTTATAAATTAGAGGTTAAATTTTCTCTTCTTTGCATAGGATAGCACCTCTGTTCCATGAATAATCCTAAATGCAGAGCAATGGATTATTGGAGGATTAAGGTAGCAATTAACACAAATAAACAAGATAATCTCCAGACCAAAGATTCAAGATGTTTCCCAACACAAAGCAAGCAATTCCTGACATTCTAGTCCTTTCTCTTAAGTAAAACTTGTTCTTGTATTCCAGGGACAAATGCAGAAGACAAAAGTCACTTCGAAAGTACAAGAACAGTTGCCATCTGTGTTCTCCCACGGACATAGTGAAATTTATCAGGATGCAACTGACTATCTGAGAAATCTGCTTTGAAGAAGAAGGGGATGACACAGGGTGTTTAAATTAGACTTTAATTAGTTTGTCTGAGAAGAGATGTTTGGACAAGTGAAAACAAATCTGAGGGGCAGTCATAATCTCTACTAATTTTTAAATTTTTAAAAAAAAAAGAACTAAAATTTATCCTAAAATTTAAAAAAAAACCTGGGTCAAAGCATATAAAAAGTCATGACTGTAATTTCTGTAAATCCTAATGGCTGGTTTTGCAGAAACTAAAGCTTCACCCTAGCAGTCCTAAGTGCAGTCAACAGCATGCTAAGTGTTTATTTCCAAACTGTCTGAACAACAAATTATAGAGCTAAGAAGGAGAAAATAAAGTTGTGTATATAATGAGAAAAACCTACATCAGCCCCAAATGGAGATGTAAAATTTCTACATTATGATAGCTGTTTTCATGCTAACTGTATTATAGTGTGACACACAAAAGTGTTAAAGGGAGCACTGAAAATATAAAAAGTAGAGTTAGCTGTTAAACCTTAGCCTGTACATTTCTGTTGAATTGAGATTCACAAATTGTTTTGGAATATTGGAAAAAGGCAGGGCTTTGATTTGCTGCACCATGGTACAGATAAGCAGCTGGCAAAGAGGCAGCAGCTTTTTTTCCTAATATCTCTTGTGTTTTCTTTCAGCAAATTATCCTTTTCACACTCCAGTCTGCAAGGTTTGTTTTGGCCACAAAGTGCAGTGTAAGTGGTTAGGAATTGAAAATTCTCACTAGACCATGCTGAGCACTCATTAGAAAAACCCACATTTTCTTGCAGGAGTGAAGTTGGTACAGCATAACCTTTATTTAACCCCCTAGTCACACACATCCTCTTCCCCCCACAAAGATACATAGGATTCAATTACATTTTTTGCCTCCAGTTATGTCAAGTATAAAAAGGAAAATAAGATCTTAACAAGACTGGTTTTAAAATAGCCGCAGGTCATAACTTTTAAATGTTGGAAATTACTGTGCAATGTTCCAGACATCTTAAGTGAATAGTCCAAATGACTCAATACTAGGAACATTTCCAAAATAAATCTTCATTGTATTCAAGGTGAGATGATTTGCAATTAAAACCCAGAGGATTCTATTCAAATTTTAAAGGAATCCCCTATTTTCTCTGGGAATAAGATTGACATTTTTTTTTAATGATTTCCGAGTCTTCAGTAATTGGATTGCCTCCTCTGCATTTTTAAAGTCTCAATTCATTATTCTAACATCTTAATTTCTAAAAATCCTTTGTATTCTCTTTCTTAGAAAGTTTGGCAAAACGGTAATCTTGAGAGTCTGTGCCTTACTTCACTGTAAATCCCTAGCAGTTTTGGTGGGATTCATTTGTTTGTTTTGGGGTTGTTGTTCTTACTTTGTTGGCTGTTTGGATTTTGTTTGTATGTTGGTTGGGTTTTTTATTTGATTTTTTTTTTGGGGGGGGGGGGTGGTTAATCTGGTTTGGTTTTCTTTCACCATTTGTTTAGAAGTAGATGTTTAGATCCTTAAAATACAAGCTAAATTCAAGGTTGAGAATCACAAAATGATGCCTTTTCACCAGGACTTATACCAAACACACAGCCTGTCTTGTAGGCTCTCTATTTTCAGAAAGAATGTTTCTTCTACACTGAATCTTATTTTCCCTTTTTTTTCCCCTGATTTTAAGTCAAACATACCATGGGGAAAAAAATGCGGTATTTTTAGCAAGCTCCCATATCTTAAAAACCCTGACCTGGTTCAATACTTCCAACATTTTTTGTGTTAACGCCTATTTGTATGCTATTACTTGCTTGTCACAATTGTGGAACCTTGGGTACTTACACTGTCCGCTCACAGGAGCTCATAATACATGAGCAGGGGGAAAAAAGGGCATGGAGATTTCTCAAGGGCAGCTTTTTGACCTGGGCTGGAAGACGAGGATACCTTAAACTCCTGAAGATGGGAAAGGTAAGGATTGCTGTACTCTTAAAACTTGACTTTGCTTTGGTCTCTAACACATAGAGTAGCACCTTATGATGAGGAGAGATGCAGTGAGCCACACACATCTCCCAGTACCGTGTACTCGAGGGACCTTGTACAACTACTGACTCAATCTGATGCACTCACAGTTCCTGTGATAAAATGCCAGAGAGACAGTAGCACCTGAAAAACAACAGCAAAACTCTCTTCTCAGTCTGATAAGTCTCACCTTATATGTTTAGGAATTCACAGTGTTAATGTATTTTTCTGGTTTAAGGATCAGATCAATGATTTAATGACATGAACATATCAGTTTTAATTATTGCTACCTTCAACGTTACTGAAAAATATAGACTTCTGTAAAACAATCTTGGTAATTTGATAAGATGCTGTACAGACTTTAGCTCAGAATGTCTGAAATGCACCACTGTTGCTTAACTGCAACTTGTTCTTAGCAATTATGTAGATTCTACTTCGGATTATGCAGACAGGTTTGAAAATTCCAAAGCAAAATGTGGAACAAGTCAATGTTGCTGTTCAGTCCGTTTCTATTGCTAGAACAGCATTTAAATGAGGGTTGGCTGTGTCCATCATGCATAAGTAGGAGAAGAGGAGAACTGATTTTCAAGTAGATTCCCTCAAACACAACAGCTATTCATTGACAAGGAAAAATTTTCTATTAGACTTACAGTGATTATCTTCATGTCTTAACTCACAATAATTTTGTACTAATATGACAGAATACAACCAGAGATGCAGTTATTTATTCTGAGTTCTGCAATCAAAGATGAAAACAGGATAAAAACTCATTATCCCTGTTCTCTTCCCTATCATATACACAGCAAAGTCGTAACAAAGCTAAAGCCAAATCCAGCCTTATGATCCAATTCCCATCCATTAGATTTACTGTCAAGCACGGCTGCCGAGACTGGCTTTGTTGTACATTGTGCATTAACCTTTTTCTGAAGCCCACTGAAAAATTCACGTTTCATCACTGTAGACTTGCAATGTTTTCTAATTACTGTAAAATTCAACTTGTTCTGCTCTGTTGATGCCTTGACTAAAATATAGCCTTTGTGCAAATTAATGTTTACTTTGCTATCACTGTATAATGCAATCCTTCATGCACTTAGCAGTGGCTCAAAGCATAAATGAGACTCCTGATCTAGAAATGTGCATTTTATTTTAAAGACACAAGATGAAGTAAACCTTAGACAACATATAGGCCCCTGTTTGTTTCAAATTCTTTGTTTCATCTCCCACTTGCCTTTCCCCAGAAAGGAAATATGTTTCTCACTGTTAATTCTGCTCAGTATATCCTTGGATTTTTTGCATGGTTTTTCTGCTTGTTTCCACACTAGACTGATAAATTTTGATGTCATTTTTATAAAGATTATTGGAATACTGTGAAGAAGCTCCTCCATGAGGCTCATAAGTAGGAAGCATCAGAGAATGAGTGCTTAAAAGCTTGAAAATTAGCTTCCTAGCATTAATGTCTAAGTTATGCAAAGTCATTAAGAAATAATACTTTATATTAGGAATAACCATTGTGTAATATACATCAAAGAACTCCTCTGAATGCTGATAAAGACAACAGTTTAAGGATTAGCCCCATATCACTGATTTCCAAATAAGTGTAATCACTGTGATCTCTCAGAAGATAATATATTCTACTAAAATAGTGCATATACTAGCATAAGTATTTATGTGTCTGATTTAAAAAATTCACTCAAAGCATAAGACTGAATTAATTTCAAGAAATGCTTTATTACTAACATAATTAGAGTGGAAAATGGAAGTGGACAGAAAAACCATCCTTAACCTATGACAGGTAATAAATACAACAGTGCAGTCTGTCAAAATGCCTATGAAACCCCATGAGTAGATGAGCATGCAGCAAGCTCGGGGGGTAAGGAGGAAATTGGTTGTTAACAAAAAGTGTTATCACTTTGTTATTGCTTCTGGAAAGAACAGAAGTCATTTGTCTTTGCAAACACAATCTCTATAAATAATGAAGGATGTTTTGTAACCATGATAATAACATGACAGTTGTATTTTTACAGCAGCAAGTCATACCAGGATTGGCCCTGTGGAAATATAACTATGTAGAACAGCAATAAATATTGTTCCAAAAGTTTTTGTGTAATATTATTTTTAGTTTTAATTGTTATAAACAACTTCAACACAGAACAGGAGAACGTTGACAGAGTGCTTCAGAGAACTCTGTGCTTTCCAAGCATTAGGTTACAGGATTTTAAAAATTTTCTGCAAAAGCATTTCAGTTTTTTTCTCAGGGACTGTCCTTTTATTTGCCTGGGAAGCTGATTTTTTTTTTTTTTTTTGGTCTATTAATCCCTTCAATGCAAGTACTACCCTGTAGCCTTTGTCAGGCACTACTGCATTTCTTACTGTGGCACCACATGAAGGCACTCATTACCTGACATATAGTTTTGCAATGAAAGAATTTGTTTTCACCCCACAGGAATGAAACTGTTCAAAAAACTTTCTAAGCAGACTCTTAGAGGCATGATGTAGACTTTCTGAGGCATTTGGTCCTTTATCTTGGTCATAATTAGAATCTCCACAATCCAGAAGAGTAATTGTCAATTCCATTGCACTTTCCATGTGAATATGTATAAATAATATAATATAATATAATATAATATAATATAATATAATATAATATAATATTCATATGAATACTATATGTATATGTGTATATATATATATATATATAAAATATTATTTTCCCTCTGTCTTCAAATACACCTTTTGTAGGCTCATCAGGAAAACACAGACTATAGACTGGAAGTAGGAATTTAAATTACACCCAAAGCTCTGTAAGGTGACCAATATATTATCATATATGGTAATCTGATGGGAAGAAGCAGTAGGAAGCAGCTGAAAAAGTCTGAATAGATCCATAATATGAACACTCTTGTAGTTTAAAACTGTGACCCCTTGTCCAATCACAGGTGCTGATAAGATGCTTGTAGCCATCATTTTGATAAGACCCCTTTAACTACTGAAAGCTGCCATAAAATCTCCCCAGAGCTTTCCCTTCTCCAAGCTGAAAATGTCCAACTCTTTCAGCCTGTCATCATAGGAGAGGTGCCCCTGCCTTCTGATCACTCCAGCAGATTCATGTTTTTCTTACACTGCAGATACTAGAACTGGATGCAGGACTTCTGATGGGGTCTCACCAGAGTGAAGCAGGGACCTAAATACAGACCAACATAAAACTGAAAATTAAATATTGCTATTAATTAGTGGAAGATTTTACCCATCATCTGTGTGGGGTAATTTAAAGCAGACTGCTAATCATATGCATTTCAGGAAATAATCAGCAAAAGCAGCAATTTTAAATAATTTATGGTAGCATGTGCATATAGTACACAGGAAAAAATGTATCTTGTCTAACACTTGTATAAAAAAATTCCTCAGGAAGCAGTACATGTTTTTTTTCTGTATCTATTTCCTATCTCCCAGTAGAACCTCTCTACCTCTCTCAAAGTCAGTTGCTGATGCTGTAACCTGACTCTAATAAATTCACTTCTCTTGGCCCAAAAAACCTCCATTCTACCCTACGTATTCACAGTTTGCAAGTAGGCATTGTGAAGAACTTATATTCAAGCCACATGCCTGGGAAAAAATAAGGTTAAGCAGAATGAAAAGGAAACAGCAGTAGGGAAACATAGTTTTTCCGATCCATCGTTTTCTTTGAACCTTACTGTGGTGCCAGGACATGATCCTGAGCTTGTGATTCAGGTTTTACTGTGCAAATATCTTGAACCAAAACTTCAGGGGTCTCCACTAAAGTATTGAAATTTTTCTGCTGTGTGATTTTTTTTCTCCTGTTTTGCATCAACACACTTGACTCCTAAGAGTCTGTAATTAAAATGAAGGACAGTCTGCTTATAGCAGAGAAACACACTGTTATTTTAATTTGAGGTGAGATATATTGTTCTCAAAGACTGGGAGAGAAGGGTGCCTCTTAACAGAGCAGACATCTTCAGCAATGCTCAGCCTGTCTCTCCACCCATCCAGCTTTTTCTACCAGGTGGAGAATACTCTAATTTCAAAGGCTTGTCTGTATTGCATTCAGACCTTTAACATTAAGAGGAATGCATGCTGTTTGCCTGTGGATGTTCCATCAAGGCTGAACCGATTTCTGGGTTACAGTGGCATATCATTATATTGATTGACTGGTGGGAGGATCATGCTGCACTCAAGGGGCTACTGTAGTTTGGTAGCTGAAATTTCCACCTTTGTGAAGAGAAAAACCCAGGCCTTTGAGAGCTATGAAGAAATAAATTTTTGCAAAAATGAGGTCATGGGAAAACAGACTCTGGAGCAGACTTTTTTTTCTAAAGGTGAGTTCCATCAAGTCAGTGTTGCCACAAGGAATAGTGATGCATGAGAAGTAGCTGGAGTCTGCTGTAAGACCAGACTAAATCTCAGTTTTTATTTACCTACTGCTAAATGTGAGAAGGCAATATGGGGAAAGGCTGGGGAAGACATTCTGTGTTCATCAGGACGTTTATTAATTTGCCTCTGGAGACATATCTTATCTGATGAACAGTATATATGTTATTTATTAAAACTCTGACCTGTTTTGTGTAATGACTTTTATAGGCCAACTTTTATTTCTGATGATAACCAGCTTTGATTTCTAATAATATTAGAAACTGCATCATAAATTTTCACTAATTTTGAATCATGACACAAGTCTGTATGGTAAAGGTCCTTTCCATAGGAGTGGAACAAATTTTAAGGTTGCAAAATCAAGTACTCAGATATTAGGAAATTACAAAATTTAAGCTGTCTGAGCAGGATTGCCTACACTCCCTTATATTTCTGCATCATTAAACAATCTGTAATTGCTTCATCATTTAGCACGTGTGACGCAGCCTTCACTTTGTTAACAGAGATTCATTATTTCTGTTTGTCAACATTTTTCAATGAGGGGCCTTGTACATCTTTGTATATATTATTTAAATCATGAGTCAGGAATAACATGATTAATTTCTTTAGGGATTTTCCTCAGGTAATGTCTTTAGAACATTTTTATAATTTCTACATATTGAAAAAAAATGAAGCATCAGAACACTTATGGATGGTGAGATAAGGTACATTTCTCTTAAGAGATTCTTGTTGGCCTAGCCAGAACTACCCCTGAAATTTTTCTGTCCTGTGCAAATATGGCTTTTTTTCCTGTGTAGGAAATAAAAAATTACTAAATCATGTGATTATATAATTAATGCCTGGAGAATTAATTAGATGTGCATAGGCTATAGTCAGAATGCTCACATATCCTAAGTTTTAAGACTGTGATTTAATCAGAATAACACTAACTTTTGGAAGTAATTTCTTCCTTTTTTTCTTTTCTTTTTGTTTTTAAATTAAAAATCGGAACTAATATCTTGCAGGGTTATATTTACTCATATATGAGTCATCTTCAGGAATGGAATCTTTAGATCTATAGCACAACCCTCTAGTCATTTGAAAGATAAATGATTAAAAATGGAAAATGATTAAATTGCTGACAGCATTTTTCTTTTGAATTATTTTTAAACTATGAGGACCTGCCACTGAAGAGGGTAGATATACTTGCTTTATCAGAACTTTAACAATTTTTAAATAAAAATATTGAGACTAGATTCAGTTTTCTCTTGTACAGGGTTACAGAGGCATAGTTAAACAATTCTGTCCAGATCTGCTAGATGATTTTGCTTTTTCCCCCACTCCTCATGGTTCTTTGTGTGTCTGTGTGTGCGCACAAATAAATGTGTGATTTCCACTGAAAAGATCTTATAAAAGAAATAGCTTTGAAAATGGGAGAAGCTAAAGGCCTGGGATCCAAAGTTCTATTACAATGGAGGAAGAGCTCTGCCAAGGTGAGCTGAGACAAAAGGGCTGGTGGGATCTTGAGTGACCGGGAAAAATTAATAAGTAGAAAGGCTTTAGCTATTTTTTACTTTTGTTTTCTTTTCCCCTAGCTTGTGCTCCTAAATTTTTCCTTTTGCTCTTCTTCTGATCCTGTCACTGCTTATTCTCTTGGACCTACTACATGACTTCGGTCTTTGACAACTTCTATCCATTGCCTCAATAAAGGTTAAGGAATTTTACCTAGATTATGAGAAAACCACCAACCATATCAACAAAAGAGTCAAAAGGGGATGCTTAGCTTCTGAAATGGACATGCACACCAGGCCACTGCTGGAATCAGTGAGCTAGTGGTCTTCAGTTTCCCTTGATACAGCACCTTTATGCTCTAATGAAATTCCAGCTTGCTTCTTTTTAAGCACAGCAAAACAGATCCTTGCCCTCAGGATCTCAGAACCCATTTTGAGCCCTTGACCCCTGATAATGCATTAAAATATTGTGCCTTTGTAATAGAGTCAAATAATCCCTTCAATACAGCTTTTCTGTGTTTGATGGAGTCTACCACCTCTGACATCCGTTTGCCACTATAAATTAATATCTTTCCACTCTTAAAAGCTTCTGTTATTATTTCAAAGGTATCACTACCAAAGTACCAGATGACAAGTCTCAAGACTTCCCAACCGTGTTAACACTGAAATCTCTCTCCCTGTCTGAACTCAACAGCATATTTAATTACAGAAAGCCAAGAAGCAAACATCAATAGGAAATGTCTGTGTGCAATAGAAAATGTCTGTGCTTAGAAAAGTTTGCAAATCCCACGGGTGCTCTGCAGGGTAGAGGGCAATCAAACTAGAAGATTTTAAGATGTCAGGAGTCCTCTCAGGGGTTGGATCCTGAAGAGAATTGTGTATGTCTTTAACTTGATGCACTCTGAATAGCTCCAGCTGCTCAAAACAAAACATGCACAAGCCCTCAGCAGCATGGAGAGCTCAGGCCTCAAGCTGCAAACAGTGCAAAAAGCTAAAGGATGTTATATAGCTTATGCCCCTTATCAGAAAAAAACTTTCTAAACTTCAGATTCAAACAGTGTTATTGAAGATGACAGTCTTTCTGCCATGTCTCCACTGGGACACCTACCATTTGTGGTATGGCAGTTTGTGCAGGAAAAATATTAAATAACACATTAATGGAAAGACCAAATTTCCTAGCTGTAGGAGGTATTAGGATGTGCAAACAATATAATCTGCTAGATTTTGTATAGTTTCAAAGCTTCAAAGCTGCAGGAATGTGAGGAAGAGGCTTCCCAGTGAGCAAAAGAACAGTTTTCCAGACAAAAATTTTGGAAAAGGGTGGTTGCTTTTCACACTTATTCCTTTATTAAATATGCAAACACTGCAAATCAGCAATTATAGACCCAGGCTCAAAATGAATTTCAAAGCAGTGTGTGCCCACACAATAATCTCAGTTAACCTTATATGAATTTATGAAACAAATATGTAGATCTGATAGAGGCAAATACTGAAGGAAACCCAGTGCATGTGCTGAAAACTCCAGAAATATCTCTCAGGATTAAAAGCCTGTTAATGCTCATTTTTAGTCACATGTGAGTGTTTCAGGCAGGCCTAAAATTTAGGTTGGGCATGTTGCTGATTAGGAGATGTAGCTGCACAAGTGCAGGCTGGGCAGAAAGCAGATTGAGAGCAGCCCTGAGGAGAAGGACTTGGGGCTGTTGGTGGATGAGAAGCTCAACAGGACAATCCCTGTGCACTCACAGCCCCGAAAGCCAACTCTGTCCTGGGCTGCATCAAAAGCAGCATGGCCAGCAGGGCAAGGGAGGGGATTCTTCCCCCCTACCCTGCTCTTGCTGTGTCCAGCTCTGGGTCCCCACCACAAGGACATGGACCTGTTTGAGAAAGTCCAGAGGAGGCCACAAAGAAGATCACAGAGCTGGATCACCTTTCTTATGCAGACAGGCTGAGAGAATTTGGTTTATTCAGCCTGGAGAAGAGAAGGCTATAGGGAGAGCCTTAGAGTACATTCTAGTACCTAAAGGGGGCCTACAAGAGAGCTGGAGAAGGAATTTTTTGGGGGGCATGGAGTGATAAAATAAGTGGGAATATCTTTAAACTGAAAAGTTTAGATTTGATATTAAGAAGATATTTCTTTCTTGTGAGAGTGGTGAGGCACTGGCCGAGAGAAGCTGTGGGTGCTCCACACACAGAAGTGCTCAAGGGGAGGTTGGATGGGGCTCTGAGCAATTTGTTCTAGTAAAAGGTGTCCCTGTTTATAGCAGAGGGTTGGGACTAAATGATCTTTAAGCTCCTATTCAACTCAAATAATTCTATGATTCTCTGGCTCTGTAGATTTATTTCTGAATGTGCAAAAGGGGGCACTCTTTACTGCCACAGAAGAAGCTGGATAGGTCTTAAACTGGTGTAATGAAACCATTCAAACCAAAAAGCACTCTTAGGTCCCAGTGGGAATAAATAAATAAAGACAGCCAAATTATATCTCGTATTCCATTTCACATTGCTAGACTTTGTATTAGTCATTTACTCAAACAACTCTAGTTATAATGGTAGTATTTTACTCCACATCTAAAATTTTGACCTTTCCATATCGTCACTAAGAAAATAATATCTAAGCATTTACTATGACTACAAGAATATGATCTCATACATCCGTTGACATCTGATTTTTTCTACACCAAATATCTCAGCTCAGGAAAAATAAACTGAAGAGAGAATGAAGAATTCCAGCTATATGGAAGAGAGAATATAAAGAACACAGATGACTTAGAGATATTATTAGACAAGCAGCAGTGAAAAAAAAAAAATCAAATTGAATATTTGATTAGCAAAGTGATATTATACCTCAATCTTTATAAAATAAGTGATTTATCATGTCGCCAAAAACACTTTCCAGGATTTTATTTTTCCCATGGGTGAATTATAGGTTCAGATGTGCAAATTTAGAATGTCTCCAAATACGAGATTTCAAACAGCCAATACCAAAAAAATACATTGTTACTACACAGTATATATTTCACACAGTCTTAAATAGCAACTAAAATAAAAGAATTTCCATCACTTGAAGTATTTTAATGATCTGAGTCCAAATGAATTTTCAATATTTCTGAACAAAAAGAGTCAAAATGCTTTCCATTACAGACATCTATAGCCCAGAGTAGGATAAGTGAAATTAGCTTTGAAAGATTTCTGTGAAATTTGACACTAGAAAAGAAAATACCGAAGACATTTCCTGATATATTAAGTCACAAAATGTGACTGCCATTTCATTTTCAGTCTCTGTTGAGTGTGATTACAGTATAAATACTGAGGCACCATACACAAGGGATTAGTCTTGTGGAATTCTCATTTTTAAATTCTCTATGAACTTAAAAAGTAAAAACCTTTCTTTCCAATAATGAGTTTATAGATTTCTTTGCAATTGTTTCTAGAGGTCAATGGAAATTTTAATTATTACATAATAAGCATACTTGGTCTAAAAACATGCTGGTATAAAATCAGACAATAAATCTGTCAGATTGATGTGAAGGTATGACAAGTGTGAGCTAATTAAGTCATTTGAAATTTGAAGGATTAAAAAATAGGTTGAGTTCACAAAGTATTGACAAGGATTCTCTCTAAGTTCAAGACATTTTGGTACTGAACCCACCAAGGCCATCAATCTCCCAAGGAAATGTGAACCCATATACTTATGGAAAAAAATATGGCATAAAAGGGTTGGTGCAATTGGAAATGCAAAAGCTGGTAAAGGTACTTTGAACATTAATTTTAAGTACTAGGGCACAGTATGTTTTGGGGGTTTTTTTGGGTTTTCTTGACATTATTTTTATTTATTTATTTTTAATTCTTATTGCTACTGAAAGGATGTAATTATGGGCAAATTATGTTTCAGCTTTTCAATAAGAAGAGGATTTTTTTGCACCATTATTTTTTAGATTATTATTCTCATACACAAATATTGATATTTTCTCTTTGGTGGAAATTTGGAGTCCTGTGATGAAAAACATAACTAGAAGACCTTTCTGCTATTTATAAGAGTGCTTCAGGAACACTACTTTGGTGACTGTATCAGTAGAACATTGAAAGTTATCTCAGTAGCAGAGACATGGTGGAATATTAGCAGGCAGAAAATGGCGGCTGAAATTATAGATTTATACTGTTCAATGCTCGGTCTGGCTATAAAATAATTACCATAATATAAATAAAATATTATTATATAAAATAATTTATTCAGAATCTCTGGATGTCATAAATTATTCTTACCAACTCAACCTTCTGTAGCTCACTTACTGGTGCTTAAGAAAGAATTAGATGCCATTGACTATATCACAGGTTTAGACATATACCTTGAATAGAGAAATGAGAAATGGGACCCTATGATGTCTGTTCATTTTTCCTTTTTTTTTTTCCTTTTACCATTCATCTAGTCCATCTAGGTGTTAAAAATGGGGTTTTTTTCAACCTTTTGAATCTGTCTGGCTCCAGTTTCATTTCTTCTATTTTTTTCTCTCCTAGACTAAAGAATCCTTCCCTGATGAGAAAATAGCTAGAGAGGAGAATCTAGCAGAGCTGAACAGTATAAAGCACTTTCTCTATTATATTCAGAGCATAGAGAAAGCACATTTTGGAGAGGCAATTGTGTGAGCTTGCATAGGCAGGCTGCAGGAACAGCCACAAAAACCACAAATGAAGGGTAATTTTATTTTTATTGCCTTGGGCATTGAGGGACCCCCAAAGCAGCACCTGGACAGAGGTACACAAAAGGGAATGCAGACACTGTGGATCTCAGTCCATGCTGGAGGATCACTGAGCATTCTGGTTTTGCTTGTATATCAGGGATTTACTCAAGCACAGGTTACTACTGTGCTTTGATCTTCCCCACAGCAGGGCAGGAATCTTAAGCATATTCTGCAGTGTCTCTAAGTCTATCACAGGCCTATATTATTTAATTATAGATGTTCTACGTTTCTAGCACACAGGTCTAAAGAACAGTTAAAATGCTATATGGGGTTTTCTATACCACAGCTTCATGTCACTTGAGTGTATTTGCAAATAATGTTGTCAATCTTCTTTTATCTTCCCACAGCAATAAAATATTTACATCAACAGGGTAATTTCTGGGTGGAGACACTGCTCAAAACCAGCACCTTTTTTATTGTATTCATATCTGTGTTCACTGTTGTACTTAACAGCAGTAATCAAAAGATGAGAAGTATCTCAAGGAAGTATTAAACTTTAAACTTTAACTTTCTTTAAGTATTTAATTATTTCATGGAAGTGTTCTCCAATTCTTTAATAAATTCCATAACTGTAGTATTTACTACCCTTTGAAAACTCTGGACCCCTGCATTTTATAGAAAAATTTCTAATAACTTCATAATTTCTCATACTGAATGAAATCAACTTGGACTCCCACCTCCATTATGTTATAGTAATTTGTATCTTACTTGTGTTTCCCGAATAGAGTATTTGAGGTTCATGCTTTTTTAAAACCTATGTCTAAGCTATTCTTCTTTTCAAAGTCACTGGTACTGAGACAAAACACCAATTTTTTAAGCTGTAGAATTAATATCTTTTTTTCTAGGTATATATATATTTGCTTCAAACTGCAGCAAGAATTCTAATTTAAAAAGGACCTAAACTAGCAAGTGATCAGGACTATATGACCCTTCCACACTGTTCATTAGTCAATGTAGTAATGTCTTGAAAATTCATTTTGACTTAATGATTCTTCCAGATCATCAATGAAAATGTTGAGTAGTATCAGTTCTCACACTACATGCAGAAATCAAATACCAAAATTTCATGAAAATGCTGTGAATTTTTGTGACATATCAACCTGCTCTATTAATTCCTACTTAATAATACTTATTGTTCTGAACAAAAATGCTAATTTCACACACTCAGTGTTGTGTAGAACTGAGTCAGGCATTTAAGTAAAAATGCCCACAGGTGACTGCATGTACATAGTTGGGTTTTCCCCCCAGATAATAAATGACACAAAGCTTGTTTTGATCACCAAAATGTTCTCTCCTGCCTCATTTTAAATTTGGCACCCATTATCCATCCAGTTCCTTTGCACAAGAGTGGTCTTCAGCTGTTTCCCAAGCAGCACTGCTAAATGGCAGTATTCCTCTCACTTTGCACTTCTCCCTGTTGAAATTCATGACATTTCTCTTAGCCCAGAATTTCTTTCCTCTGGATGAGGGCTCTAGCACTCAGCATGCCAACTGATCCCACTAAGTTTGTTTAAATCTGTCAGACTCCCACTTCTCTGAAGCTGAATTTATTCAGTAGTCTTTTTATCCTTTACAAGAAATACATTGTTAAAAACTAAAAGTTTCAGAATTATTTTTTTTATCCTCTTTACTAAGCTTAACTATAATCCTGAGATAAAGCCTAAGGAAAAACAAGAAATTCTAGGAGGAACAAAATAGCTGAAGAGAAAAGTTTATGTTAAAAAATAAATATTTGAAATATAACTTTTTAAGTTAAAATGCTTGAATAAATTTGAGAAGATATTATCAGAGGGTCCAAAGGGAATAACATATTTTTATTAGATAATACAAAAATTATATATCTTATACATGTATGACATATAATATGTATATTATATTCTATTATATACATAATAATGATATAATACACAATAAAATTAATAAATTTGTCTGTGTGTGTGCACGCAGGTCTGAAAGAGTAGAATTAGATTAGATGTTAGGAAGAGGTTCTTTCCTTTGAGGGTGGTGAAGCATGGAACAGGTTGCCCAAAGAAGTTGTGGATGCTCCACCTCTGGAAGTGTTAGGGGCCAAGTTGGATGGGACTCTGAGGAACTTGTTCTAGTGAAAGGCATCCCTGCTCACACCAGAGAGGCTGGAAGTAGGTGATTTTTAGGGTCCCTTCCAAACCAAACCAAACCAAACCAAACCAAACCAAACCAAACCAAACCAAACCAAACCAAACCAAACCATTCTTTGCTTCTATTATTCTATGCTATGAAAACTTACTGATTCAGGTATTATCAAACATTTCCAGTCAAAAGAGGACTGAAGATTCATTATTTCATACTTTATTGATGAAAATCATAGTCTTCATTTACTACTGAAGGTACAAGTGAATTTCATGTGTTATTCCTTTAAATCATATTATTCAAACCTTGCTGACTGTCCAAGATTAAATTTTCCTAAAAATAATTCTGTTTTGAATTTTTTGTTATTTTATCTACAGTGACTGTGGCTTACCACACCCTCCAAAATTCACCCCAGCAGTGGAATTTTCTACCTTTAAATATTTATTAACTTGAAAAAGTTGATGGGTTGGAGCAATCTTAATAAACTCAATCTGAGCTAAGCTATCCCATACTAACAGCCATCAGCATGTTTGAAGGAACATTAGTACAATAAAATAAAATAGCTTTAGTCCTTTTCCATTTTTAGATTTCCCATCCAACAAAGCATACTAGCATGCACTGAACGTTAAGCACATGTTTCAATCCCTCCACAGCTATATAAGCATTTAAGAATGTGCCTGGTTTAAATGCTACTTAAATCAGTCTGGCAGCAATTTGACTTAAGCATATGCTTAACTGCTCTGCTGGTTTGGGAAGGGATGGGACAACTAATGTGTTTAAGACTGGAAATGGGCTGCATGTGGAGTGAAGGCAACGTGATATTATCACAGAGGGGTTTGGATCTGCCTAGACTCCACCATGTGCTTCCATTTCTTCACTGGCACTGCCAGAAACACTCCAGCCCACCATAGCATCTAGGAAAATGCATTGCTATGAAACAGATGGTCCTTGAGGGAACAGGTTATGTGCCTTCCATATTACTTCAGAAGCAGACTAATTGTGAACCCAGGTCTTAGTCTCAAAAGCTGTGTCCTGAAAGATTTCCATAGAGAAGTGTTCCTTGGGAATGTAGATGAAACAGCAATCATGGTGCAACTGGTAAAAAATTTGGCACATTCATCACACACAGAGTTCTATTTTGGTTACTAAATTAGTTTTTTTTGGCAGAAATGTTTATTCCTGCAGTAACACAACTGAGAAACTTTATTGTCATTTCGAGGAATTACAACTTCCTTTCTTTATTTTTTTATAAAAATTGAAGTAATTACTTGGCTACCCCATCTTTTGAATATCTGAGTCTTTTGTAGAAAAACAGAAGGCAGGGGATGGCTTTGAAACTCTATATGACATAAATAGAAAATGGCTTCAAGAACTGGGAACCCAGTAGGAAACTCTCAGGTACAAAAAAGAATACTGCTGCAGAACATATTGCTTTCTGACAAACCAACATGTTTCATAGAAAAAGAAATTGCTGTAAGGCTTCCAGCAAGCTCTAGTCCTCAGAAGAAAACCTTTGTTACCCTTAACATAAGCAGTTGTCCAAGACAAGAATAAGATCCCATGTTAGCAATGGCTTAAGATACAGTCACATAAGTATAGCAATAATTCAGGGAACAAAACTCTGTCAATTGGAAGCTCTAAATGACATCATCTTTAACCTAAACCAAAAGTGTTTGCACTGACTAAAGGAGACAGTGCTGCCACTCCTTATTCCTGGAGGAAAAGTCAGCATGGCCCTATCTGTCACCCCAAACACTTGAACTCGTCTGCCTTCTCTGGAGAGAATTATGGTTACAGCCCAGCTGCCTGTGCCAGCACCATAAATTCTGACAAGGTCATTCACATCAGTAAATACTGTTTCTCATGGGGTAGGGAGACAGAGAGTGCCTGAACCCATTTACTTCAAAAGGCACTCTGTACAATGAAGAATACAAGATAAAACACTTTCATGAAAAACAATGAAACAGTAGAAACTCTGTCTGACAAGGAAAGTTTGACAGGTAATGGGAATTTGATGATTTAATTTTAGCCTTCTGGTTTTTGCTACCTTGTACACAAGACATATTCTGCTGCATACACCCCACCATTAGCTTGGCAGACTGGCACTTCTGCCCTGGAAATGTACTTTGAATTATACTGTTGTTTTGAAGTCAACTTTCACCATGTTTCCTGCAGGGATTAATACGAGAATGTCACAGAACGATCATCAACAACCTTTGCTCCCATGCTGGAAGCAAACACCTATATCAACTGCTGCTGCTAAGTGGACAAATACATTGCAAGGTCTATGTGGCTTCAGGGTTGATAAAGGTTTATAGAGCCAGAGGTTGCAAGCAAATGTTTTACTACCATCATTTGGTAGTAAATCAGATAGAAACATTTACTTTTTGTTAGCTCCTGCAGAATTAGTCTAGAGCACTGACTGCACTCATACAAAGCTATCTCATACTCCTACCCCAGATACTCCTTTGTCCCTTTCAGCAATAAAAGCAGCTAGGTATCTGCCCAGGCAGCTAGGTACCTGCCAAAGGACACAGCCACAGCTGGGCAGTGGGATAGGAGAGCTGTCAGTGTTCCATGGTCACTGCAGAAGGGCACACATGGGGACTGACGCAAGGAGATGTGCCAGCTCAGTGGGCAGAGCATCGCATCACAGGGCTCAGGAGCTCACTGGGAGGACAGCATCACATTCAAATGCCAAGGGTGCAGTAAACCCCCTGAGTCCAGCGTTGTTTAAAATCAGGCCAGGTAGAAACTTCTCTCTGGCTGCTGCAGCTGCCTCTGCCCTCCCTGTACTCCAGGCTGCTCCTCCACAGCCCCTGGCAGGTTTGCAGCTGCCTGAAGGCAAAGACAGCTCCTGCTTGGACAGCCTCAGCAATCCCACCAGCAGTCAGTAGGAGCAGCACCTCAAATCCATTGCACTCTTCAGCAGCTCACGGTTTAATAGCCCTCAGAGTGGAGTGCCTTTTTCCTCTGCTTGCCACTATTAGCACTGAAAGGCTCACACCATTCCCTATTCAGCTCATACACTCTGCATCGCCTTTCAGGACTTTCCCTGTTGATTGCCACTGGCAGGAGTGTGAAGATTAGGCAGCCTTTTAATCTTTTACTGGTCATGATTGCCATCAGTGGAGTAAAAGAGCAATTGCCTGGCTGTGCATGTGGCACAGTCCAATAAGAGGTTCCCAGAGCAGAAAGTAGTCGTACACCAAGGTCAACTTCCAGCCCATTCAAGTCCACAGTGCCTCCCCTTAAACATTGCATAACTTATTGATAGTTTCCTGGAGGATTTTTCATAACCTTTTATCATAAAGGCTCATATTTCTCACTAATAGCATTCCTTTAAAAACAA
Organism: Cinclus cinclus; assembly: GCF_963662255.1. Classification (NCBI taxonomy): domain Eukaryota; kingdom Metazoa; phylum Chordata; class Aves; order Passeriformes; family Cinclidae; genus Cinclus; species Cinclus cinclus. Next base: position 49,549,900 of record NC_085048.1, on the reverse strand, counting down.
AACAAAACAAAACAAAAACAGCAACAAACAAACAATAAATAACATACAAACAAGAGGATAGGGAAGATTTTCACACCTGAACACAATTCTTTTTGTCTTAAATATTTTAGTATTTTTACTTCTCTGGAAGGCTTTAATTTGTATTTGAACAGATTATGATATGATCTGAATAAAGAACAACTAATTTTGAGAAAACTGGAACATCTCACTAGTATTCAGCAGCTACCTGGAACACTTTCAACACTGGGAAAAGCTCCGATGGAGACAATTGTACAGATATGCCAGTATATGAGCTGAGATTATTTTGATGTAAGAATAAAAAAGTAATTAATTTCTCCATTACATAAGCATGGGGAATGCTAATAGCACTGATATTACAACTCTGTTCAGAACTGAAATTAGGCATATAACTTCAGATCATGGAATTTTGATTCATACCGATTCTTACACCTGTTGCAATGGTAAGGTTTCTGGGTAGGTAAATCCGTGCAGGTGTCCCCCACAGCTCTGTTCAGTCTTCATCACAAAAATTAGCTGTCGTGTGCATCTTCAGTGCTCTTGATATACAATTACTGGACTAAAACATCCTGATTGTGTTTACACATGTTCCCTCCAACCCCTCTGACACAGCATGAGCATCACTGTCAGGACTGAAGAAGAAAACTCTTTTGAACAGATATTTATAGATATTAAAATCTGATCTATAAAGTTAGTTTAACCCATTAGCAAAAGGTAACCACTAAGTAACAAGGACATAACTGTTAATGCCAATATTGAAGTAGATGAAGTCTAGATTAAAGTTTTAGTTATGTCATTGACATGCACTGAGTCACTCACTTCATTCTCAGCCTCATGGGAGACATTATGTGAGTTAAAGTCAAAATGCCTTTTGAAGCAAATAGAAGTGATGTGGTTTTGGAGTTTCTTTTTTTTTTGATATATTGATTTTAAGTATTCATTAGAAGCATCTTCTTCATTTAGATGGGCACTTGTCATATTATAAAACTAAATAAACAACACAATCTCCAGTATAGAAAGAAAAATGGAGCTACTAATCTCAAAAGTAAACGTGACTACAGTATTCAATATTTTCACTCCAGCAGTCAAGAAACATGGGTACTAAATAAATATTTGAGCCACAAACTTTGTCAGAGGTGAATGAAAAACCTGACCTTGATGTGGAAATGTGACAGATAATAGTGGTAGAAAAGTTTTAAAATTAAATTCTCTTCTAAATTCTCTTCTATTAATTTGGAATTATCCTTTGCACAGATCCAAGGGGGTGAGAGCACATCATATCATTGGTGATATTATTTCTCTGGTATCTGAAATCTGAAATAAAGGAAACTGAAAAGAAAAAGGAAATACAAAAATAGCTAAATCATACACAATACAGAAAAGGAACAGTAAAAGAATAGCAATGATGACACAAAATACTTGCAAGAGCATGTAGTGACAGGACAAAGGGGAATGGGTTCAGTTGAAAAGTTTAGATCAAATCTTAGGACAAATTGCTGACAAATCAAAATATTCTTATAAAATAAAGCACAACAGAAGTGCAACATACCTATTTCTTTTTGAAATCTGGTTTTGACATTGTATTATTTAATCTCACACCTTTCTAAAGTTGTCATAAAGTTCTAGGCGACATAAATGTATGACTGTACAGTGCAGTTTTCAGCAAGCAGATATTGCATACTGATTTGATACTTCTTCCCAGCTCCTATAAGCATCTACAAAGCTGAACCATCGCTGGCAATTCTGACTATCCTCATCTTTCATGACAAGATAGGAAAAAAATCCATGCTGCTCCTGCTTATGTGAGTACCAGATTCTTTCTCTTTCACCTTCAAATTACTTTTGAAGAGCATCTTGGAGTGTTCATCAAAAAAGAGATTAGCTACTTTTTCTTTTCTTTTTTTTTTTTTCACTAAGCTTATCTGAATAAACTTTATGATTAATGTATTTGAAAACTACAGCTTCATTTTCACTATATAAGCTGCATGCACCATAAAATTGGAACCCTTGTGAATTCTCCAGTGTCTTGAAAGGTCAAGCACAGTGACAGCACCTTCTTTGTATAAACACCAGGTTATCTTCTATTTGTTTTCTTCTATTTGTACACAGGACTGAAGGACAACAGCAACCACATCAGATACAATATTGAAAAGCATTATGTAAAAAAGTTACCAATTTGACTTTCAGCATATATGCTGATACACACACCCAAAAGAAGTGTAACCACATACAAACACTCTTTGAATGATAGAAATGCATGGGTATGCTGCCCTATGATCTCATCACCTTGGAACTAGGAGAAGCTCAGCAGCTTTTGCTGTTGCTGGAATGTTTCCTTCTTCTATGGTACTTCCCATCTCCAAAATTGTTATAACAGTGCACACTTACGAGGGACATCTACTCAATCTAATGGCATTGTCAATCAGACCGGATAAATTAGGCAGCTGAGGACAGACTGCCACATGCCATCCCCAGTCAGTTTTACAGTCCAACAGACAGGTTACATCTTTTTCAGAGTTTTCTCACGGTGTGATTTTCAGTGTATCCCTCTGGCTTCTAATTTCCATCTGCTCAGATCAGCTGCTGCTATAAAAGCAGGTCCACAGGGGAAGTCTCCAATGCAAATGTCTATATAATAGCCATTCCTGGCAGTTACATAAAGTCTATCTATCCATCTGATAAATCCACAGCCATAAATACAACAGTCAAAATAAAGGAAAAAATAATACAATTGGGAAAAAAATAAAATAAAGCAAAAATAAATCAGCTAATTTATAGTAATTTCTGCTCTATTAATTTTTATGGCATGCCTGCCATGAAACTCACTTAGCAGGACCACAATGTGCCTCTTTTCAGGGTGAAATTTTACAGACCTAAAGATATCCAGTTTAGACCCATAGTAAAAAATCACACCTGAGGCAAAAACTTCTGTTTTCAGCAATGGTGGTCTAAGAAAGCACCCTGTCAATAATTTCAAGTTGAAGGGATGGCTAGGTGAATGACAACCAAACATTTCAAGTCAACCTTTTCTTATGTCTCCAGGTAGCAATGCAGAACATATTGTACCAGAATATTTTAGGAAGTCTAACTAGAAGCAAATCTTTATGCTGTATATCTATTTTTTCTGTACCACTAAATTGTTTGTGCAGACATATATTAGCATAAATATGAGATACTGCAAGCATGAAATAAAATATGCAAAGCATCACCGAACAAACCATTTGCAACTAGAAGATGAGAAGTAAGACAGATAAAGCCAGGAATTAGATATTGTGGAGATTTTCCTAAAATAGATATTCAGGTCAAACACTTTCAATAATGTGGCCATTTGTGCATCCAGACTGCTGGAATTTCAGCATTCAAATCAACCTGACTGCGTGAGGTGCTTAGACATGGAAGAGCTGTAGGTCAAAAAAGAGCTTAATATCCTTGGGATCTCTGGACAATAATCAAAAAGCCTCTTTTGTTCAGGAAGCTTATTCATGCCTATCCAGGAACAGTCAATGTGATCTATAGCTGAAAGGGTGAATTCAATGTTATTTTATATCACACTATTATCTGAAGGCTCTGTAGGTTTCCTGAAATGGATATTTCAGGAGAAATACTGACTGTGTTCTGTCTCTATCAGCAGGGTATGTATATTTATTTTATTTTACAGCAATTGCTGGAAGATACAATGGCTATAGAGTGTCCCTACACTTACCTGCAAGGTTGTTTTTGCAGGACCCACTCCATTGCCTTTTGAAAGTACTCAGAAAGGTCCTTGTGCAACCCACAGAATGGTGAATCAGACTCTTGAATTGAAGCAAATTTCACATTGCCACTAGGTTTTCACCATATAAGAAAATAAATTTTCCAGGCATTTCTGCTTCTGAATTCTTTAGCAATGTATTCAACATCAACAACTTGGAATCTTCACCATCCATCAGGTGGAGAGATAGTCCCTGAAGTGACTTTCCTCTTACCTGTCTTACAGGTATATTTGAGAAAAATACATAGTGAGGTAATGCTCTTCTGTCCTGGAATTTCAAAATTCAAGGAAACACAACATAGCTTTTAATAAAAAAAAAAAGTTGTTTTTTTATCTATATTAGTATGTGTAATGAATATAAAAATGTGGGCAAAATAATTTTCTTTAAAGCCTCTTTATTTATTGCATCAAAAAATTACCCCAGGAATACTTGAATTTTACTAATTTCCATGTTCTTGCTTTAAATAGAAACTTTGGACCTTACAGGCAAGATTTGGTAGTGAGTAATCAATGGCAGGTGTAGAGTCCTTTTGAGAATAGTATCTTGCTTTCCACTGCGAGTTCTGAAAATAAAAAAATAACATTTGCAGCATGAACAGTATTTAAGGGGTTCTGTGAAGGATCCCTCTGTGAAATCTAAGGCTCATGTTACACAGGAAATAAAGTTGGCTCTTTCTGACTTTAAAATGTATAAAACTCCAGAAAGTCAAACTGGAGACCCCCCTTACAGTAATTGGGTTTTAACGTGATTAAAACTTCAGTTCTTCAGGAAAAAGATTTCTTGACTTTCAGTTGAAAACTCACTTTTATTATAACTGACACTTAAATATTCAGACAGATGATGTCAGTTGTCAGGCCATATTTTCTGGTATGTCTGCATTGAACAGGAAAGATAAGTTGAGAAGAAGCTTTTAGTACAGCAAGACCATGATCCATGAACTTAATATCTCTATTGTGTGAATGCACATTAGCAGTTTATTTTGAATCAGAAGTGTGCCTTTAAAGTGATGCTTCCAATCATCCCCACTTTACTCACTTGGTTTACATCTCAGAGCAGTCTTCGACTGCAGTAGATCTCTTCTGGGTGAAACTAAACTATAATACACATCAGGAGTTACACAAATAACCAAGGTCTTGACTAGAGTGAATGTAAAACCTGCTGAATGACCATGTATGTCAATGGACTCTACACATCCACCCCCGTGAGCTGGAATTTTATTGTGTAGATAGGGTAATTCTGGGTACAGATTCTGCGACGTGCAATCCGTAGACAGGAGCTTGGGAGGGCTACATCTCTGACACAAGGTGAAACCTCCTCTCCCCTGAAGCTCACCTCTACTGCCAACATACAGGACCACATTTTCAGGACGTGTCCTATCTACTACTTGCCTAGATACCAGTAATGAATCCCTGTGTCAAATATATTCTTGCTTTAATCTTCAATTACTTCCAAAGCTCAGATGCGAGATCCCTTGGGCAGACTGCATAGATGGTATGGTCAGCTGATTTAGTAAATAGCACGGAGTTCTACTTGGGCATATTTTGCTACAAACCTCAGACCATGCACTGAATAACAGCTTTCTATAGAAATAGAGCCTGCTCATCTAAGCAAGAAAAGGCAGGTATGTACACTATCCAGTACAGAGTGGAGCAGAGACTGGCTAAAGAAAACGGATTTGTTTTTTTCTTTAATGAACATTTGTTTTCAACTGCAATTAAATATTTATCATAAGTTTACTTATTTATCTGGATTGGACCCACACATCCTGTGATATCTCTAAGCAGGCAGTAGTAGCCAGGCAGTATCACTCAGAAGTTTAGTCCTTCAATAAATGGACTCCTTTTAGGCTCATTTGTAATTGTACAGACACATCCTAAAACTTTACAATTTTTATGCTATTACTGGAAGGGAGACAATCAAATTTTATTTTTTTTCTTTCTGTCTTTCCAAGTAGGCAAAAGACAAATTAATGTCTTAAAATGGATGAAACACAGATGTGGCCTTACTCCTCATGCTCAGTAGTGTGAAATAGTACTGATCTAATGGTAATCTCTCCATCAGATATTTAATTAAAAACTACAGAGCAGTTCCAGTGCTTCTCTGGAAGATGAAGTCATTCTTTGCTTTTCCTATGATTTTACTTCCTTTTATGCATACAGTTTGAGCATGAGAAAATAACAATTTTCTCCTTGAATGTCTAAAAGTGCCCATCACTTATCAGCTTACCAGATAAATTAATCTGTTTTACCCTTCACGTCCCAAATTACTGTGCATACATATAACTCCATGACTAGGAAGTGGTAACCTTGGACCTACCAACACCTCATACCAGGAGAAGAAAGGAGAGGAGAATGCACCAAATAGCAAATACTGTGGTCTGATAGAAGTCTAATATTTTCTAAACTCCAGTCCCAAGGTCTCAGAGTTAATGCATATCATGTAGCATTATTTAGCTCATTATATGTATGACCTGCTGATACCCTTGTTCCCTGGTGACACCAGACACATAGTGGCTCTGACCTTCTTCCTCCCCACAAACATTTTCAAATATCTTCTCTACTGCTGAGGTCTTTATTAAAAAAAAAAAAATTGTTTGTTTTATATCAGGACACAATCTTGGGGAAGGTCATTCCTTCCTTCGGATGCATGCAGCTTCTTAAATGTCTTTATACCCTTCAGATGGACACAACATTTTTTTAATTTTCATATTAGCTTTTTTGTAGAGAAGCATCTGCACATTTCCTTTTTCACACTAGGTGAAAAATGTCCCTAGGTATCTGAAGGTGAGGTAAAAACTAATTCATACCCACTCTGATTAACTTGTTTTGAAAAGCAGTTTTAGCAGATATCCCCTCTGGAAAAAAAAAATCTTAATTGCTTCCTGAAGGTGGAATGCCCATGACTATTTCTTGATGTTATTAGGGAAATATCTTACTGTGATTTTTAGTGTTGTGCACACACTCTATTACTTACAGAGAAACAAATCTCCATGCTCTTATTCATAATTTCCTGAAGTTTCATAATCAATATGGAAAGAAGCAGTCAATTGACAATTAGCTGTATTTTCATTAGGTTAAGTAATAAAAACTACATTCTGACATGTATGTATAAAAATTATATTATATTATATTATTAATTATATTATATAAAAACTATGTAGACCTTCTATCTCCAGAAGATGGGAGATAATATGCTCATGAAGAATGTCACATAATACCCCATGGGAAGAACTCATATTGGAGCAGCTCTTGAAGAACTTCAGCCAGCAGAAGGGGCCCATGCTGGATGAGTTTGTGAAGGACTCCCATGGGAATCCTCCTTGGACTAGCATAGCAATGTGATAAGGAAGGAACAACAAAGTGTTATGGACTGAGCACATAATTCTAAATCCCCCTGACCTGCTCGTGGGGGAGATGGAAAAAGAATCAGGAGAGATGTGCCTGTGAAGAAAGAGAAAAAGAGGAGGAGGTGTTTTTAATTTTGTTTTTGTTTCTCACTATCATATTCTTAATAATCCCAAGGCAAGTCTCTTTTGCCTGTGATGGTCTTTGGCAAGCAGCCTTTCTGTCCTTGTCTTTACCCACAAGCCTTTCATCTTGTTTTCTGCTGAGGAGAGGGGAGTGAGAGAACAGCTGGGTGGGTACCTGGCAGTCAGTCAAGGTTAAAACACTGCACATTATTTTGTGGCTTCTGAGGGACAGCAACACTGAGTAACTTTATTGCAGAGAGTGACCACACTGCCTATGTCTGTTGCAGTTAGGGCTCAGTACAATAATAACCCTTATTTTATTAGCCAGGCTAATGTGACTAATGCAACATAACTGCAAAGTAGTGATTGTGTAGGTATATTTGTCCAGGGGGCAAAGTAAGAGATACCTCCTTTCAAACATTTTGCTAATAATTAAAAGAGGGACGTGGTATCAATTGCCTCAAATCAATGAAACTTAATATTCGTCTGTAAATTAACACTCATCAGTGCTCCCTCTGCTTGCTTTTCATTTTATTCCAGAGAGGTTTCTGTAGCAACTAGATCATGTGCCCAGTTAATTTTCCAAAGCCGTGACTTCACACTGGATTCTTTTTGTAAGTGAAAAAACAAGAAAGGGTATTTCTTTATTTGCAGCCCCTTGGACATAATGATAATGGAGCTCTACAAAAGGATCTCTTGGAGCAAGGAATGTGAAAGTTCACAGTTCACTGTTTTTCTCTGGTGATGAGGAACTAGCTATGGGCAGGAGCATGAAGGCCTGGCAGCAACTCTTTCCTAGAACTTTTCTAAGATAAAAACCAGTACCATCCCCGACACTTTCTGGAGGTGAATAGCAAACCTGACACTAGTCCTTCATAACCCTTTTCAGCTTGGCAGTGCTGTCTTTTCACTGCTTATTTTTTCAAAAAGAGGGTTGATATACTTAGAGAGAGAACCTCAACAGCTTGAGCAAAGCAAGTATTATTTATTTCTCAGCAGAATGCTTGATCCAAAATCTAGAGATGTAGAGGGTAAAAAGGTGAAAGGAGCCAAGCATTTTTCATTTTTAAGTACAAGCTTAGACTACAAGAGACAGGTGGTTTTATGGGTCATAAAAGTTAATGTCTGAATACAAAATTGTCATGGTTTAACCCCAGCTAGTAACTAAGTTTCATACAGCCACTTGCTCACACAGTCTTCCCAGCCCCAGGCTGTGATACTGAAAAAATGCAAAACCTGCATATTGAGATAAGAAAAATGGGGGGGAAAAGTAATAATAATAATAATAATAATAATAGTAAAAAATAGTGGTGGTGGTAGTCACAGTTAAGTCAGATGTCCTGACTGTGTTCCCTCCCAGCTTCTTGTGCACCTGCTCATTGGCAGAGCTTGGGAAGCTTAAAAGTCCTTGTCATAAGGTAAGTGCCACTTGGTAACAACTAAAATGTTGGTATGTTATCAGCATTATTCTCATCCTAAATCAAACCCAGGGCACTGTATCACCTTTAGGAAGAAAATTAGCTCTACCCCCAGTTGAAACCAAAAGGTTTCTAACATGAGTTTTATATGGAAAAGGAAACAATGAGCAAATTGACTCAAATGAGTACACTCCCTTCTATGCAACCCTGTGCAAAATAATAACAACATGAAAAATTCAGAAAATTCCCACCTTTTTCACTTTAGTCCAGCTTATGTCATATGAGTGCCCTGACATCCTAAAGCACGTTCTTCTGGCGCTAGCAAGACAAGAGACAAACCAAGAACTCTTGTCCAGATTTCACTCTCACATTCCTTATCCTATGAAGAACTTCATGATCTGTTTGCCTGCTTTTTCAACAGTTACCGCCCACCTGAAAATAGCAACTTATATTTTTTATATAAAGAATTTATATTCTTTAGAATACAGAATTATAGAATTAGAAGTCAAAAGTAAGCCTCAGTTCCTCTACTTGATTCCAAGGAATGGGTATCATGAAAATAATAAAACAGCCTAAAACACTCCTAGTTAAAGGGATCATTGAACTGGATGGAGTTTTTGCATTGTTTACAAAGAACTTTTATTCTTCTTAGTAGGACAATATGCAGTAACTAAAACTCATAGTTAAATCTCCCATTTATGAAAATATTGCTATCAAGTAATTAGTTAGTATTAAGTTAGTATTTGTACCCCAATTTTAACAAAAAATTTCAAACATATCATGGAATACTAGTAAGTGGTTAAAACTGTGTGCAATCACATCTCTGTGGGAGGCTGAACTAATTAAACATGACATCATTCCAGTGCCTAATTAAACTAGTATATTAAATTCATCTTTCACTTAAGAAAATGAGAAAGTGAACTGAGTTTAATGAAGAAGAAACATTCTACAAAATTCTGGCATCCACAAAACTGGTATATTAAGTGAAAGAGGCCACTTCTTGTACATGTTCTCATTTAAATGGTGGTTACTTAAGACCTCACTGCATGATGGCCTTTGGGAAATACAGGTTTCAATTTTCTGTGCATTATACCATCATATTCAGCATCTCCTAAGAAAACCATGTAAAAGCAGAAAAATTTATTTAACCCCATAAGCACTAACCATGTGTCATCCATAATATATTTTAGTTTTCCAATCACATCACAGCCCAAATCATGGCCTCCATTGGTTTTAAGAAATATTTTTAGTCATTCCATTTGAAATTGGTTCTTACATGACTGGCAAACTAAATGACACATTTGACTTTCAAATTAAGCTTTTCTCACCTTTTCACAGGATCTCACTGGCTCTTTAATGAAGTATAACAAAAAAAAGACAATCAAAACTCTGATATAATCTCACTCCACCTCTTTCCCTTGCCTTTAATTCCAAACCTTTTAGTTCATTATCTGTTGCAACCCATGCATATTTGAACTCCCACCTTTCAACTCTTCTAATCTGGCTGAATTCTCCCTTTATTTTATACCTCTCACACTTCTTTTCCATCTCCACTTCCCCTTTCTTTAACAGCATAAACATAAACAAATTCCATTCATCAGTAAAAAATTGATTCCTTGTAGTCCTTACTAGATTCAGCTGTCATTGTGATGAACATGCCACGTCCAAGTGGATGTCTTTAGCTCCTCAACACTGTTGCACTGATCACACGTGTTCCCTTCCACATGGGTTGCCTTGAAAAGTGCCACAGAGGGAGAACCTGGCCTGCTAAAACAATATATTCATGCCGCAGCCTCCTTCCTTGATATCCCATCCTGTGGCTGATGTGTGCCTATCCAGTAAAATTAATTGTGTCACATGGGAGGACAGGCATAGTTCAGACACTTCTTCCTGCCTGGATTCCAAGGATAAACCTTATATTCATGTGAGAGACACATACCTAGACTAAATGCAGGGAAAATATGTGTACATATAATTTCTCCTTAAGAGGCCAGTAAAGTGCACAGTGAATTAAAGTACTGACACCAGGAGAAGAGGCAGAAAACTAGAAGAAATGACAAATTAGAGTAAAAGATATGTGACAGACTGTACCATTCCTTTAAAACTGATTGGAGACTTCAGGGGAACATTTTGACAGCATAAAGCACGGAAGATGCCAGAGGTGGTGTCTTTCTTGAATGACTAAAGGTTGAATCTCTTTAGCATTGTCATTTAAAAGGAAACGAAGGTGGCTAGAGAAGATGAAAAAGGCTGGAGAGAAGGAAGATAAGGAAAAGGGATCAAAAATAATAGAAATTATGTAAAGGAAGCATGAAAAGATTAGAAAAAAATTGTCTTAATTTAAAAAAAGTATAAAAGTTTTATTAAAATTTCATTTTAAATTATATGTTTTTCTTGTTCATCATGCAACAATAAGCAGATGGTAGTGGACAAACACCAGGGATTTCAACTCATTTGTTTCTTGTCTGTTCTTACCTGCCCTTGACAAAGAGGTATTATTGTTGTGACAGGTAGAAGCTCAAGAGTATAGCAACATACACAAGGACATAATTTCTTAAGGACATTTCTTTTTAGTGTAGTGCTTCTGTGTTTATTGACCTTGCTCAGTAAGTCTTTGTCAATGTAAAGCAAAAAATGTGCCCATACCACAAAAAATGCCTATGTGAGCTGAAAAGTTAGAAACAGACAAGAGCCCTGAATTTGAGTTGTTTTTTTTTTCTGACAAAATGCAGAAGGAGCTAAGACTTAACTGGCATGCACAATGGAGAGGGGCATCTGGGAGTGACTCAGATGTGCACTATTTTGAACCAGAAAAGTGACCATGATTTGTTTTGCTGGGTGGCTGAGAGCATGCAACTGGCCGTAATGTAACAAGTCCAGCTCAGCTGTTTGAAAGATTTATTTGACTGTTCCTCAACCAAAATGCTTAACTAACTTTATATTCCCTTTTTGGAAACAACACTGATGAGTTTTATCTCTGTGTGCTTTTATAAGTAATTTGGCTTTTTCATTATAGTGTACACAAATACTTTTCTTTAAAGGTGTGATTGTCAGAGAGATGTCCCCTTTTTCTGACCTTCCAGTAAGCATTAGACATGTTAAACAACTAAATATATGTTTAAAATATCTGATTTTTTAATGTCTGTGTTTTCAACTAGAAATACCAAAATCTTAACTTGTTGGGTAGATTTTTGAAAATGCCTGCAGAGGCAATTGACAGGCAAAAGATTTAGAATTTAAAGTTATCATAAAAACATTTTTTACCATCCGTTATTGCAAAATTATGACAAATTTAAAAGATCAGCTCTGAGATTATATGTAGAGGTGACTCCATGTCCCTATTTTCTTGTTTTGTACATAAGTTAACACTTTTAAAATATTTTTATTAGAAAAAATCAAACAATTGTATAATACAAGTAAGCTTGTATTTCTTTTCCTTAAGAAATAAGTGATCGCTAATAGTTTTTCTTCATGTGGTGTAGTGTACTGTTAATGCAGAAAGTCACGCCATGTTTAAGTTCAGTAACCTAGCAATGAAAAAAAAGATTATTTCAACACTCAAGACTCTTCGCTATAGGTGGATATTAAAGATTGATGGCAGTGAATGAATTGTGGGACCCAAAGGAATATAAATAACTTGAAGACCCTTCTAACTCCTATCCAAACCAGTCTGGATACTGGAAATATTGCATTAAATGGAAGAAGCAGCCCTGGAGTAAGCTAAGTGTTGCTGTGGCTAAGATGCCAGGGCACACTTCCTGTTTCTTTGCACAGGTTTCTTCCAGAAGCTGCTGAACTTCAACATGTTCTATCCGCTACCTTTTTTAAAATTTTGTTTAGCAGAATAAACATGATTCTTGCTTTGGTCAATAAGAACACAGTTCTACCACACAGCAGTCCTTCTGTATCCATGAGGAAAAAGGCAAGATTTATTCCCTCAAAAATAATTCTGTTCTGTACCAGATGAATTTTGGAACGATTCCTTCACAAATCCTGTAACAGCCAGAATTATAGAGTTACCTTGGACACCATGGTTTACAGGAGACAGGCTCTCTCTACCACTCCATTCTCTGGGGTTTTTTCAGCATATAATGCATATATGTTCATCTAAGTCAAGCATGCCAGATCAGACTGATATCTGTAATAACAATCTTTTTGGGGTTAGATGCAATTTGGGAAGTGCACATAAATTGGGTTTTATTAAGATATTTAGCCATGGGAGTATTTGAGAAATTATTTAATTAAGTGCAATGGGGTTTGTACAAGGGTTGTAAAGCATGTAGTAAACTGAGGGATGGAGGAAGATTTTCTTATCCATTAAGGCCTTAGAAATGAAAGAGAGAGGTAATTCACAGAGTTCCTTGGGTATCACTGATGGAACTGATTTAATTTTCTATTTTCATGGGTTGGGGCAAAAAGCTGGAAGGTGTTGCTGGTGATTGAAAGTTAACAGGTCCAATTGAGGGAAAAGATTTGCTTGTTGGATGGGAAGAAATGATGAGTCCAGGCTGTAGCACTGCAAATGCCAAAATGCAGTAGTCAAAATATAGCTCTATCTTTCAGGACTTAAGGCAAGAACTTCTGCTAGAAAAAATGAGTTTATCAGCTGGAAATGACCATGAAAAGGAAAGACTGCTGTACCAGCTAATTATAGAATAAATACCAGGAAAACCATATGACACTTTTGATAAGATATCATCTTCATGGAATAGTTTTTCTGTTTTCTGGAAGCTCTAATAACAGTGTGAAATTTATGAGAAGAATCAGGACTTTTGCATGGAATGTAATGCTCTTAAAATACAGGCTATGTAAAGTCTGAGAAATACTGCTTTGAGGAATCCCATTACGACAAAGTTCCAGTGTGATCCTTGATAAGATTTGGGTATATTTGTTTGTTTTTTCTTTTGTGAATCTTCCTGACTTACAATTTTCTAGTCAGGCTGCCATTTCAGTATAACAAATGACAAGGTACAAGACAATTGGAAAAAATAATCTCTAGTGCTAGATGCAAAGTCCCCTGAAGTAAATGCAGAGTCACATTAACTTCAGTGTGCTCTAGCTACAAAATATTAAATGCAAGGTTATTTTAATACATATTTTCTGCATATAACTAGGTTGCTTTGATGGAAATTTAAGAGAGAGAGCTGGGAGGAATAAAGAGAGTATTTAGGTAGCTGTAATGTAGGCATTCTGATAATCCAACCATTCTGATAATCTAACCATTCCACAAGTTACTGAGCCAAGTTATTAGCCAGTGCTAGTCCAATAGATTACTCAGTCTCTGGGTAAAATTTATTAACCTTTAAGTACTACTGAGCTAAATCCTTCTTTACAAGAGCCTACTCTACTGTGACAGCTTTAAGCTTTTCACAGTCCTCAGAGGAGGGGAGGAAAGAGAGAGCTGAAAGCCACTCTCCACTGACAAAATGCATGCCATATATTTACTTACAAATTTTGACAATAAAATAAACAGGAAAGTGGAGGTCACTACAAGGTTTTTTTTTTGTACTTTTGCTATAACTTATTACCCAAAAGCAGTAGTTTTGCAAACAAAAGATGGGTTGCCACAGCTATCTGTATGCCATCATTTTACAAAGAAAATGCTTATTTTATTTCTTACGGTTCATAATTTTGTTTGGACAAATTTTATTTGAAGAATCTGAGAATAGCTTAGACAAAAATGCTTATGTTGGGAGTAGGAAGTATGCTTTTGGAGAGGAAAACCTAGGTTAAGGCAAATGCTCCTTTGGCTATGAATAGAATAAATAATGAAGATTCAGAAAGGAAAGTGTCTAAAGCTGAACTACAGAACAGACATAAATTCAAGGCATCATCCACCATATTCCTAGGATATCCTTCTGGAGAGACCTACAGTGTCCTTCTGGGAGAGGCCCAATCTGGAATGACAAAACATACTGAAGATCTAAAGCCCTAAAACTTATCCAGAATATTTCCCAGGAAGTAAGGGGAACCAGGAAAGACATGTTTCTTTGGAATTTGCTAAAGGATTGACATGCAATTGAAACATTGAACTAGAAGGAGCCTTCTGTGTCATTGAGACAACCTATGAAAAGTGTGGTACTATTTTAGTTAATAGAGGCAAACATCATCCAAATGGTTTGTATGAGATTGCCAGCACCTTTGTAATTTGCCAAATAAATATGAAACAGGTTAGAATAAAAAAGGATTTTATTTAAAAGACAACTAAATGCTTTTTTTTTTTATAGCAGAATTCAAGGTCATAAATTAAAGACATGATGAATATGTCCAAGTCATCAAACAATGGATATTCAAAGCAGGTAGTCAAACTAATCAAATTGAACCATAGATGAGAAAATTATTCTGTCACCTTAAATCAGGAAAATTTACAGAGTAGTCAGATTTTTCCTGAGATACTTAGCTAATGTTAAAAAAAAATAGTGCTTGTTCTTTCTACCAAAGGACAAAATGATCTGTAGGATATGACTGTGGGAGACAATATACTTTGATCTCAGATTCTTGCAAGAACAAATTGACCAAACATACAATCATTGTATCTTGGCTCTCCTTCAGAAAGTATAACAATACTTGTAAAAAAACCTGATTTATCATGCTCTCCTCCAGTTTCTTGTTACTAATGTATTTGGTCTCATCCCTTCTAATAATAATAATACACAAGTTTTCAAAGACCGTGTAAAGGTGGAACAGTTAAAACTTTCACACCGGCTTCACCACTACTTTTAAGTCCAAACAATTTGCAGACTAACAAGAGAGAAAGTGAAATTTACTTTTAGGAAATTAGTAAAAATTAGCAGTTCCCATACCAACAGCCACAGCTTATACACATAAGCAAAATTAGAAGTAAAATTTATACTATTTCATCTTTGTGGGAAGGGCTGACAGTTCAGATATTTTGAGAATAAGTAACATGGAAAAACTATCTATCAAAGCTCTCATTACTATGGTGTAACACAAAATTCTTGCTTATTGATTGTCTTTGGCAATTAACACAGTAAACCCAAGAGAATTTTATTATCTTTTTTTTTTTTTAACTAGCTCCTTTAAGGTAAACATGCTGCAGCTGGAAAACATGACAGAAGAGCTCAGTGACACTGGGACAGAGAAAACAGGGGAACAAGCAGGGATAAATTCCACAGTCTCAGCTGATCTCTTCAATGTGCTGTGGCAATTTAAAGAACAGGGTAAGTAGACCAGACTTGGGGATTTTCCTAACAGCCATGAGGAATTGGTCTTCTTATCCCACAGAGATACAAGGCTCTTTAGGAACAGCAAACCAACATCTTTATGTCTTTATACCAGGGAGAAAGCGAGCAGCATGATGCCATGGAAGCAGAATTAACTGTTCAATCAGCTCTTGGACCTTGCCCTGATTCTGGTAGAAAAGTTTTAAAAGACCATTTTTTAACAGCACCGAATTTTGTGTGGATCACAAAACCTGAATTCTCACTTTGAAGGATTTTTACACATTACTTCATACATTACCTTGTGCGCTGAGGCAATTGTCATCTGATTTGCCATGCCGGATCTTAAACAGTGTTTTGGCAGAATGAAGCAAGACAAAGTCTGTGACAATTATTTAGAGATGGCTTTTGGCTTCTTCACAGAGGCAGAAAACAAGCTAAATGCATGCCAAGATGTAAACTCCTGTCTAAACTAGTGCCTCAAGGACATTAAGCATACAAAGTATGCCTGTGGTATCAGGATGTCCAGTTTTAAAGAAACCCTTCCTCACAAAACAAGAATCTCAATCCCTACCCAGTGTATTCTATCCAATCCTCATTGGGAGTCCAAGAAAACTTGCAAGGCTGTGCAATGCTGAGTTCCCAGATTTTCATTAGGGACCCCTTACTGTTGCCTTTGTATGTCTAGAATTTCCACAGACCATAAATCCCCTGAGAATTAAGAAGCACAACATCAGCTCATCCAAAAGCTACTTTGCATATACACTACTTGCCATGGAAGAAAGAGATTACTCGTGTGCATGCAGAACTCACACCTGCCCTATGTCCAGACAGACCAGAACTCCCCAGGAGTAAATCTCCCATGAACAAATGCCACATGGTAGGTGTGTCACCACCAGCAGCTGCTCTGACAGGGACAAGAGAAAAAGGTGGCAAATATTTGGCCACATTCCCTTCTGCCAGATGGAATGCCAACAAAACCTCAGCTCAGTGTTAACTGGAAGGAGGAAAGGAATAAGTTACCCTAATTACAGTAAGACTATGATGGCCTTATAGAGGACATGGAAATCACTTGGTACTGCTGGAAAGAAAATTGCCAGGACAACAGTCAGAGAGGTAAAAATCATCCACAAAGTAGATTTCTCATTTTTTCACAGCAATAGGGTATGTAATAATGAGAGTTAGTTTACAGTTACCTATGCCTGACCTACAAAAAAAAAAAAAAAAATATATATATATATATAAGTTAGATGGCTTTTGGTGTAACCACCTTACAATATAAAGGAGTTGTAGACATAGGTCTCAGGGTCCTTTTTTTCAGTGACTAGAGAGACCATGTCACCCAGGACCATGATCCACAGCAGGAAGTATGCTGTAAAGTCATACTTCCTTTGCAAATGTATCAGAATTGGCTCTATCTAAATTACTGTGGCTTTCAGCGAGCCAAAGCTCAGCCAGGTGAAAGAGACTAATAGGTGCATGTGACTCACCTAAATGTCTAGAGCTCTTAGCAAGCAAAGACTCTGCCAGGTGAAAGGAGCAGATAGAGGCAATACCAGTAAAACTTTCCTAAAAGACTTTTATTTTTACGCTATAAAATAGCTTTTCAAAAATGTGCAAAATAAACAAAATTCCTGAGTTGTTTGCTTCAGTAGATGAGTTTATTTTATATGTTTAGGACAAGCAGAATAATTCATTCGTGGCTTTATATTTTGTGGATCAGCTAGCTGTTCTCTGCTTAAGCCAATAAAAATGTTGCTCATGTGTCCAAGAAAAGCAGCAAATGCAATATGAAAAACCATTCAAAACAAGTACCTACTAAAAGTAGGTTTCTTAGTCTCTTGGAAATGGCATTAGACAGTGATTTGAATGTCAGGTTAATAAAGATATACAAATTCAAATCTGCATTTTAACTGAAAACCTCAGCATTTTTCAACACTTAAATAACAATGGATTTTGCTTGTATTTCTGGTAAATGTAGATGTAGCCATGAGGAAAATTTCTGGAAGAGTTTATATATATATATAAAGCCCTTAGTGATTAGTTTATGACTCAAATATGCACATTTCACATTTCATAATCACAAAGTCTACCTCAGCATTTGGAAATCATCTGATAACATAAAACTTCAAGGCAAAATAAATTTAATCCCTTTTACTGTTAATTTTTCTTTCAGCTGTACCAACTCCAAATAGCCATCAAGGGAAGATCTCCATTAGCTCCTAAGTCAGTGTTGTTTTAGAAAATAATGCCCTAACTCTTCTGGGTTTGCTTTACAGCCACCTCACTTCAGAAGAGCTTAATTAAAGATGCATCACACTAGCTGATAACTGGCCCTGGTTCCAAAACATGCAGATATAGAATTAGCATATCAAAATATTTCTGGAGGGGAGCTCAGTATCCTGAGAAGCCATAAAACAGCTACCTGTTAAAAGAACAGATTCTATATTAAGGGTACATTCCAGGTCTCCCCTCCTTTTTATCAATATTAACAACAATCAAGGCTTTCTCACTGGCACCTGCTGTGTTTACTCTAAGATACTGCATATGACTGCTTCAGCTACCACGTTGAAGGCCAGCTCTCTCCCCTCTGCCAGATGTTTTAGATTGCACTTGGCCCTTTGCATTTCTAGTCTCAGGGGAGCACCTCTATAATCTTCTTCAATTTCCTTTCTTATTTTTTTTATTATTTTTTATCCCCTCGCCCTTCTTCACCGATGATATTTATCACTAGTAAAATGACAGATGGTTGGGACCCAGCCTTGGATCTTTCTTCTTCAATTTTAGAGGATCTTCAATTGTAACTTCTTTCCTTTTCATGCACAACATGAAATATGCAGACACTAATTGCTTACAGCCGTTTCAGAGGGTCTCCTACACCTCCAAATCCCCTCTGTAAATCCTCAGACCATGAGACATGGAACTGCTGCCTCCATTTCTAACAGTGAAAGGGACTGGGCTCCTTTCAGAATTAACATGGAGATTTCCACTGGTGAAAATCATGAGTTACATACCTCTTTGAGACACTAACAAATAAATCCATTCTCAAACTAAAAGTTTAATGCTGGCACATCGTGTCAGTAGAGTGAAAGGTATCAGCCACACAAAGGAGATCCAAAGTATATCTAAACCCAGATACAGTTAAATCCAAACATCAAAAATTCCTCTTGCCATCTTCAAAAGTGCCTTAAAATATAAAATTCCATTTCAACCTTCTTTAAAAGACTGGGGTCTTTTTTTAAACTTACAGTTTCAGATGTTTTGAAATACAGCTTCAGCTGTTGGCCAGAACACCAATTCACTCCCTGTTTTCTGAATTAAATTATCTGAAATATATGCATATTACAGGAACACTG
The DNA here is from genome assembly GCF_963662255.1 of Cinclus cinclus. NCBI lineage: Eukaryota > Metazoa > Chordata > Aves > Passeriformes > Cinclidae > Cinclus > Cinclus cinclus. Next base: position 49,530,706 of record NC_085048.1, on the reverse strand, counting down.
AGCATCTCAGCTTTCTTCTGTGAAACCCTTCTTTACCCCTCACGCCCCCTAAAAGAAAACAAACAAAAAAACAACAAAACAGAACAAAAAAAAAAGTGACTTACCTTAACAATTCTTGTAATTGTTTTATAATTGTTTCATCTATGCCTACCAAAGAACAAAACATATAGATAAGCTAATACTCAGTTTTAGTTAACCATACTCGGCTACCAACACTGGACACTTCTAAGACTTTTGTAATCTGTTAGTTTTTCCACTGTTTCATTCCTTTTCCATCTTGACATCTTCTATTTTATTTCAATCTTCTGGAAAAAAAATTATGCCATCCTGACTTGACTTCTGAAGGAGAAGATACCATACATCTTGTGCCTAAATGACTCTTACTGAAGGGTATCAGGCAAAAAACTGTTGCAGAAAATGAAATACTGAATATTGATTATGACATTCATGAAAAATGTTGATATATCATATGCAAAAAAAGGAGTATAAATTAACATCTGCCTGTCATGAAGATGACAGGTATCTGTTATAAATACCTTCTTGGTCATTTATTTTGGCCTCATCAACCTGCTCAAATATCATTCAATTAAAAAGAAAAAAAAAAGCTAACAGACAAATGACAGACTTTTCCATCTACCCAATCATGTGCTATAAAATCTGTCCAGATGGAGCATTCAGCCACAAAGTGGAGAGAGATGATTAAAGAAGTCACATGGCTTGCCTGCACAAAGTGCTAACCGTATACCAGATTCGGGGTCAAGAAAAATTTTTCTCCCAAAGACTGATGGAGATAGTAAAATACTTCACTTGCCTCTGGAGAAAAGAGTTCAGCACAATCAGTCTGAAAAGCCGAAGCTCAGCCCATTCTCAACACCATGGACTTTGAGGTGACCAAGTGGCCACGGATGGTGGATGCTGTGACAGCTGTCAGTGAACTGCTGTCATTGTGATGGTTTGCCAAAACATCATCACTAAGCTACTCCTCAATTTAGGCAAAGTATGTAGAGGCAAAGAAGAGCATGGGGACAAAGAAGACCAGAGGGACACAAAGAGAAAACATTTGTTGAAATTGAAATCAGCTGTTGCAGCTATTACCTGAGAAGGGAGGCAGAAAAGGTACCATTCATCTCCTTGTCCAGTTGAAACTCCTGATGGAACAAATTCACCTCCTTCCAGCTCTCCCCAGTTAGACAAATTAAATGTTGCATCTTGTGAGAAGCAAACAGGATTGTCAAATTGCACCCAAGAAAACACAGGGAAAAAGAAAGGTCTGCAGAATATTTTAATCTCAGAGCCCAAATGAACTGGCATCATACATGCTTTCCATTGGCCTAGGAGGAATTGGCAAGCAGAATCCTCAATTTTATTGTGCTGGAAGAGGTGAGTATAAATATTGAGATCAGTGGCACTGAGTCCCAATAGTGGTGATTTGCTGAGTACCCACACAGTTGTAGGAAGTGGCTCACAACCTGCATGCCAGAGGAAAACACCTCCAAGGATCTTTAGTTTAAACTGAGGGCTTGAAATATTTTTTTGTTGTATTACTAACAAATTACAGATTTACATTACTGTAAATTTAAAGTACTGAAGTACACTCACCAAATTGGGAAGACATGGATTATTTTTTCTGATAAGTATTGAATGAATACCACCTACAAGAGTTTTCCATTTTAATTCTTATTAGATGTATAAAGGGTTGCTCAGTTCCCAGGCTGCGTGGACTCATGAGGATCTACTGAAAGCTTGAGTCAGTCAGACTTGACTCTGAGCCTCCAGGCTTTATACTCTCGACCCTGCTATTCTCAAAGCTTCCCCTAGAACACATCTAATGGGAGAAACCCCAAACTGTACAGAGCTCACACTGACAGATGCAGAGGAGCTAGTTGCTGTTTCTGGACATATGTTTGATTATTGCTTGTCCATGAAACTTACAGACCTCAATTAACACCCAGGAGAGGTGTCTCTTCTAATCAAATCATCTCTTAAACATCCTGGACCCATTCCAATCACAGTCACTTTTTTCTTTCCTTTTGTGGGATGACTAAATTGTCCTTCCAAGTCTTCCAGCTAACCTTTAAATCGAAAACAAGAAAATCTAGCCAAAAGGAAGCTTCCACATTTCACTAAGTCTTAAAATATAGTCTCAGAGTCAGTCAGAATACAAATGCTAAACATGAAGACTTTGGAGACAACTCCGAATTTTGATTGAATGTCTGTTTAAACTCTCTTTTAATTAACAAAAAAGAAAAAAAGAAAAAGAAAAAACAAGAAAAAAGAGCATGAGAGAGCTCACTGCAAGGTTTTTCTTGAAAAAGCTTCTTTATTTACATATACAACCATATCCTTTTGTCTGTATGCAAGTCTAATAGAGTGTATAAAGTGTAAATAAGTGTATAAAATACTTCAATGGGTTTACTTTCAATCTCAAACAGTAAAAAAGTTACTTCCTTTAACAGAAACTGTTTGTTTTGTTTTGTTTTTTTTTGATTAGATGTACATCACTGTCACAAAAGTAGCCAGTTCTCTTTGTAGAAAAAAAGCCTTAGGGAGTCCAATTAGGACATTGCAGAGAGTAGGATACATGCATAAGAAATCTATATCTGAGCTCTTTACTCGAGGCTCCCTTTACTGCCAATTGAGAAAAATAGGTAGATCGGGGTCATAACTAATCTGTCACTGAAGGTGTTGGCTAAAACAGACTGGATGAATGATGGCTTAAAAGTGCCTATAGCCCTTCATCGTATCTAAAGGGAGCCTGGGGTCACCAACTCCATGGTAAATTTCTACACTGCAGATAACAAAATCAGGTGAGCTGGAGTGCACATTACATGCAGGAGGGAAGCTAAACTGAAAACTGTTCGATTCCTTTCTTTTCAAAGCCAAGCTCTGCAGCCAGACATCGTTTTTGCAATGAAACAAAGATGTCGTATCCGGGCCATGGATGTGGCTGTATTGTTTGTAGCAGAAGGCAGAGTTCGACAGCTGTGACATTCCCTCCAAAATGTGGCCATGTGCTGTGCCTCCTGTTACTCAATCCAGCTTCTGTGGCATTCATGAGTGAGATCCCCAGGCAGCAGCCACCCGAGCCCTGAGCTGAGCTGTGCTGTGCTGTGCTGAGCTGTGCTGTGCCGTGCTGAGCTGAGCTGTGCTGTGCTGAGCTGAGCTGAGCTGTGCTGTGCTGAGCTGTGCTGAGCTGAGCTGTGCTGAGCTGTGCTGTGCTGTGCTGTGCTGTGCTGAGCTGTGCTGTGCTGAGCTGTGCTGAGCTGAGCTGTGCTGAGCTGTGCTGTGCTGTGCTGAGCTGTGCTGTGCTGAGCTGAGCTGTGCTGTGCTGTGCTGAGCTGTGCTGAGCTGAGCTGTGCTGTGCTGTGCTGTGCTGAGCTGAGCTGTGCTGAGCTGTGCTGTGCTGAGCTGAGCTGAGCTGTGCTGTGCTGAGCTGTGCTGTGCTGAGCTGTGCTGTGCTGTGCTGTGCCGTGCTGTGCTGTGCTGAGCTGAGCTGTGCTGTGCTGTGCTGAGCTGAGCTGTGCTGTGCTGAGCTGTGCTGTGCTGAGCTGTGCTGTGCTGTGCTGTGCTGAGCTGTGCTGTGCTGTGCTGAGCTGTGCTGAGCTGTGCTGTGCTGTGCTGAGCTGAGCTGTGCTGAGCTGAGCTGTGCTGAGCTGTGCTGTGCTGAGCTGTGCTGTGCTGTGCTGAGCTGAGCTGTGCTGAGCTGTGCTGTGCTGAGCTGTGCTGTGCTGTGCTGAGCTGAGCTGTGCTGAGCTGTGCTGTGCTGTGCTGTGCTGAGCTGTGCTGAGCTGTGCTGAGCTGAGCTGTGCTGTGCTGTGCTGAGCTGTGCTGAGCTGAGCTGAGCTGAGCTGTGCTGAGCTGTGCCGTGCTGAGCTGTGCTGAGCTGTGCTGTGCTGAGCTGAGCTGAGCTGTGCTGAGCTGTGCCGTGCTGAGCTGTGCTGAGCTGTGCTGTGCTGAGCTGAGCTGAGCTGTGCTGAGCTGTGCCGTGCTGAGCTGTGCTGAGCTGAGCTGAGCTGAGCTGTGCTGAGCTGTGCTGTGCTGAGCTGAGCTGAGCTGTGCTGAGCTGTGCTGTGCTGAGCTGTGCTGTGCTGTGCTGAGCTGAGCTGTGCTGAGCTGTGCTGTGCTGAGCTGAGCTGAGCTGTGCTGAGCTGTGCCGTGCTGAGCTGTGCTGTGCTGTGCTGTGCTGTGCTGAGCTGTGCTGAGCTGTGCTGTGCTGTGCTGTGCTGTGCTGAGCTGTGCTGTGCTGAGCTGTGCTGTGCTGTGCTGTGCTGAGCTGAGCTGTGCTGTGCTGAGCTGTGCCGTGCTGAGCTGAGCTGTGCTGTGCTGTGCTGAGCTGAGCTGTGCTGTGCTGAGCTGTGCTGTGCTGAGCTGTGCTGAGCTGTGCTGAGCTGTGCTGTGCTGTGCTGTGCTGTGCTGAGCTGTGCTGAGCTGTGCTGTGCTGTGCTGAGCTGTGCTGTGCTGTGTTGTGCTGTGCTGTGCTGAGCTGTGCTGAGCTGAGCTGAGCTGAGCTGTGCTGAGCTGTGCTGTGCTGAGCTGAGCTGAGCTGTGCTGAGCTGTGCTGTGCTGTGCTGTGCTGTGCTGAGCTGTGCTGTGCTGTGCTGAGCTGAGCTGTGCTGAGCTGTGCTGTGCTGAGCTGAGCTGAGCTGTGCTGAGCTGTGCCGTGCTGAGCTGTGCTGTGCTGTGCTGTGCTGTGCTGTGCTGTGCTGAGCTGTGCTGTGCTGAGCTGAGCTGAGCTGTGCTGAGCTGTGCCGTGCTGAGCTGTGCTGTGCTGTGCTGTGCTGAGCTGTGCTGAGCTGTGCTGTGCTGTGCTGAGCTGTGCTGTGCTGTGCTGAGCTGTGCTGAGCTGAGCTGAGCTGAGCTGTGCTGAGCTGTGCTGTGCTGAGCTGAGCTGAGCTGTGCTGAGCTGTGCTGTGCTGAGCTGTGCTGTGCTGTGCTGAGCTGAGCTGTGCTGAGCTGTGCTGTGCTGAGCTGAGCTGAGCTGTGCTGAGCTGTGCCGTGCTGAGCTGTGCTGTGCTGTGCTGTGCTGTGCTGAGCTGTGCTGAGCTGTGCTGTGCTGTGCTGTGCTGTGCTGAGCTGTGCTGTGCTGTGCTGAGCTGTGCCGTGCTGAGCTGTGCTGTGCTGTGCTGTGCTGTGCTGTGCTGTGCACACCCTGAGCATCACTGCTCAGCTGCCACTGGGAGCAAGTAAATAGTGTTTGTCCACTCCTGGCTTTTTTTCCCCAAAAAAGAGAGCAGTCTGGCACCAGATTGTTTAGGATCAAATGTTTGATAATAACTGCTGTTGTTTGTTTGTTTGTTTGTTTGTTTGTTTGTTTTTTTAATCTAAGGCTAGCAATTTCAGTGGGCTGCCAGAAAGTTTAAAGTTTAATCCTCACTTAATGTCACAACTGAAAATGAGAGACATGCAGATAGCTTCATTTTCCTCAGAATATCTCAGGCTGAGAAGAGGAACAAAGAAAGAGAAACAGTATAAAAATCAGGAAATTATCAAGGTTCCCTCTAAATTTGCTTTATTTTCCCCTTAATTAACATTCCCTTGCAGATGAAACTGAAGATTAAAATTTTAATTTAATAACACACCTACGAAAGTGTTAGTTTTTTATTCTAAAGCAATTCGTAAGAGGAAGAAGTATATTTGCAAGTGCTGTTCTTGAAAGAAATGTCTTTGAAATATTACACAAAACATTATATTTTTCTGGGGTTGCCTCAACAGTTTAGTTTCAAAGTTTAGTGAGATGTCGCACATTGACTACATTTTGAACAAGACCTTTAGTATATAATGTGACAGCAATAGTTAGAGCTGATGCATAACAGTAAAAAAAAGTAGAAAATTATTTTCTTCATACTCAAGAAAATCACTACAGCTTTATGCAGAAAGGATATTTTCCTTAAGCAGCCAAAATGTTCCAAAGACAATTCTCACTAAATTTTTCATATATTTGAAACCCCCTCCCAAAAACAAAAACAAACAAACAAAAAAAAAAAAAAAAAAAAACCAGAGGAGACATTTCAGTCTTTAACTATCTTGCTTACAAATAGGCTGGTTCTGCTTTATGCTAAAATCATGTTACATTTCTAAGATCCTCTTTCCTGTCCTGTTTACATAGTGAGGGAACCAAAACTCTTGAGTAAACAGTTAGGGAGAGTTTTAATGAATATGTTGATCTACAGATTTTTTTTTTCTCTGAACATTAATGCTCTATATAGTGTCAGCAAATTCTTTAGTTATCAACTGATACATGATATTTGCAATTCCATGTTGTGTTAGTGGAATGTGGCTGACCACCAGCTTTGTGTTTCCCTTCTCTTAGACCGAAAGGAGCAAGGAGTAGGATAGGAAGAAGCATTTGAATTTTGAATTTCTGGAGTAGTGGGAAAGGAGCAGATATGTAGCATATAAGAAACTCACACTTCTTTGCCCATCTGAGCTCTCTGGGATAATATGGCTTTACATACTGAAAATTTCTTGACTGGATGAGGCACTTAAATTTAGTCTTCTCTTGCTGTAGTCAGAAAAATGCATTCACAGTGTAGTACACCCTCCAAGGAACACAGACTGGTTTTTAACTCAGTCTTTCTGCATTTGGATATGTTCAAACTGCAAAGAGCATTAACCTCCAATGAGTGATTTGTTCTCCCCACTCATTGAAAATAGAGCATGAGTATAGCAATCTTCCTTCATTCATATGAAAGTTCCTCCCAACCTCAATTATTCAGTGACTGAATCGGAATTATAGAAATGTTCTTAAAATATAAAAATAAATAGAAATATAAATAAAACATTTTTAAATAAAAATAAAATTTAAAAAAGAGGAAGCCAATGCAAATGCATTTCATTGTTCATTTACATTAAAGTAAATACTTTTAAAATTTGTCTTTGGATGTGGCATGTTTTTAGTTTTAGAGTGAAAAAAAATAAGTGCTGAACTCAAAATTAGGGCTAAATTCAGTATTATATCTGGTAGGAAAAGCAAAAGCAGATGTTGTGAGAGCACATGTTACTCTTTGGCCACATCAACCTTTCTCCACTGTCATTTTCAAAAGAAAAATATCTGCTCTGACAAATTCTGTAGTTTAGCCATTCATGCAAAGCTGCTTACACTCCTGATGAAGACCCAAATGCTTCAGGCTTCAGGACAAAACTTTGCTGCATAGCAAAAGGATGTACTATTAGACACATACTGTTTGTCAAGCTGAGCACCAGTTTCACCCCCAATGGCATTTAAAATTTAGAAAACAGCACCACAATTAGATTTATACAGTAACAAACAGATTTTATCTTTACATGAGCTCAGAAGACACCTAAAGTTTTGAAAAGGCAGAATTTTGAAATGGTTTGAAAGTGGTGCTTTACCTGCTTTTGAGCAACAACTCACTGTTTACAAAACTGGCTTTTCACCAGCTCTCAGTTGCCTCTTGTAGGTTAAAAATTTAAAAGGCAAGAAGGCTCTTAAAAAGATCTGCATTTTCAGCAATTCAGTAAGTTAGAAAATACATGAATATAGTTCAAAGGAGCAAAGCAGACCTATGGAGAGGATGGATTTCAGACAATTTCATGATATTTAATAACTTTGGATGGGTAGATGGAAATTTCATTTGAAACAATATAGATAAAATCACATTCAGTGTGGGTAAAGACAAAGGAACATAAATGAGGAATAAACAGACCTGGCTACTTGAATATGATGGTAGGCTTGAAATCACCTGTCATTAATAAGGAAGAGATTTTGGAGCCACTGAAGATAGTTCTCTGAAAATATCCTTGTTGTATCTGTGATGGCAAAGAATAAATGGAAGTATTGAAAGTACTAGACAGAAAGAGATGGCAAAGTAAGTATTAAATGTTACTGTTTGATTAAGGACATCTCTGTGTCTTATTTCCTATACAGAGTTCTGGTCTCCCGTTTTAAAAGATGCAACATAAATAGAGAAAAAATGTGAGAAATTTGATCAAAGGTATGGCATGATGAGAGATTAAATTAATTAGGATTTTTAAGGTGGTAAAAGAAAGAATCACAAGTAGGAATATGGTAGATATATAAAATAATGAGTAGATGAAGAAGAAATATTAGTCAGATCCTCATAATGTCAGAACAAAGGGATATCAAATTAAATTATCAAACTGCCCATGGGAGGGGTAGGAACAAGGTGATCCTTAAGGTCCCTTTCAACTCAAACCACCCTGTGATTCTACAACTACAGGTGTAAAACTGAGCTTATTTAAGTTATAGAACCATGTGTCGCAGGAGGTTGTGGAGAGCAGAATTCTAAATAGAGTCAAAATGTAATTAGATGTAGAGAAGAAAAGTTAAGAACTATGAAGTGGTAATTACTGCCCTTGGATTGGGAATTCCCTACACGAGGAGCTGCAGCTGCAGTGAGTGAGCAGAATCAGAGACCTATTACTCTGAGCCTGCTGTCTGGCCCAGGTACTTACTGCTACTCATGGTTTTAGAAACCTCCCTGAAGCGAGATGCCATTACAGCTGTTTTACCAATTAAGTTTAGCTGTGGAGAGCTGCTCATCATAGTTTCTTTTTCCATGGAAAGCCTAGAAACACCAGTTTCATACTGCCTCTGTGGGTGCTTTAAACCTGGGCTATATAGGAGACTCTAAGGGTAAGTTGTTTTATATACTTATTCTTCCATTTTGCAAAGCTACATAAGAGGCAAAATCGGCAAGCGTGCTCCTGCCCTTGATATTTCAGTGCAGATTTTACTGAATTCAGCATGTTGGAGTGCCTAATACTGGGATTTACTTGTTCCATAAGAGCATATGTCCTATTTCATTCCCAAATCAAACTCATGGGTTCTGTCCCCAGAACTATCACCTACTTTTATGCACTGCTGGACCTTGCAACACCCAGAAGTGCTTGGCAAATACAGAACAGAGGTTCTTCATTGTGGCTCCCAAACACTCACTTTCCATTGGTTACAAATGGTACGGGCAGGGTGAGAGGTGTGTGATGGATCAGAGGACACAAGGTCAAACCCCAGGCTGAGCAGCCCTTCTTTTTGCAATATTTGTCCCTTGATCCACTTGAGCAACTCTGATCCTATCTTGTCAAAGCATCTGGAACAAGACAGGGGAAAAATATAGGAGAACATCTGAGAGAAAGACAAAGTAATCAGGATGGCACAAAAGGGTCTGAAGAAACATGAAAACAAGCGCAGTCACCAAAGAAAAAAAAAAAAAAAAAAGGAAGAGCTCTGTTTTCAGCACACCTTGCTGTGAAATGAGCCCTGAAATAGGAAAAACAAGAACTGGGTTAAGAATTCTGTTCCAAGTCTGAGAGGTTACCTGCTGTGAGAAGAACCTGGCCATCTCCAACATTTTCACAAGTTTTCGAAAGAGATAAAGGTAAGAAGATGGAAAAGCAAGTCAGAATAAGACACTATGAGTGGTGCCTGCTTCTGCTATCTTTGCCTCATTTAAAGATAAATCTGTACCCAAGTAAATGAATACCCATAGAGAAGCTGGATAAACTGATCTATGTGGAAGTTCCAGTGTCAGTATATTGCCAGGAACTTCATTGAATGCAGAAAAACAAATCTTGTATGTAACCACACACAGAAAGAGTTAGCTCTGTAGAGCACAAATAGCAGTTATCCCAAATCCTTTTCTGTTTCAGACTCTGGAGACTAGAAGCCTGACTTTTCTAATCAGGTACACACTTTAGATGACTGCTTCTCCTGGGCACCCAATGCTGTTATCAAGGGAATGGTTAAGCAGAAAGAGAAGGCTGACAAATTAAGCATTGGGATTACTATTCACCACTTGCCATATTAATAAATTTTTAAAATCATACATTCCCTGTACACCCTCGGGGACATGAACAAGGCAAGGACATTTGGACACAAGATCAATAGGTTTCTATCAGTTTGTTCCTTGCTTCCCTTGCACTGTACTCCAAGCAGTGACAATGGAAGCAGCAAGCCACAACACTTTCTCACAGCCATCTTAGAGGAAAACTTAGATTTCTGTTCCAGGAGCACCTGAGCAATTAGTTTATCTGTACATTCAGTATATTAACCCCGATTTTTGTGATTTCTGTCCATATACTAGAAAATACTACTGTGTTGATGTTACAAGCACAGATCCAGCCCTCTCAAACTGTTGCTTGCTAATGCAGCAGAAACAGAAGAATGGAAATGCTGCTTGTATTTATAAAGGTATCAGGACAATAAAATTGACTGAATAGAATCATTGATTACCAGAGCTGTATGCAAACATTTCCTACTTCAGTCCACTCAGTTTCTAATTCTGCCACTCAAGAGGCAGAGCTACACCTTTGCTGGCACAGCAGGGCAGGGAGAGGCTGTGCTGGGATTGCACTCCTACAGGCAGCACGGGCAGCAGGGCACCTACAAACCACCTGGTCTGGCAGCCAGGCTCCACCAAGCATCGTTGGCATGAAATAAGAACGCAGAGAGCCAGAAAGAAAAGGACTGCTGAACAAGTTTGGGCCGATTTATGGATGTATCAGGACCATGTGGGAAGAGACGAGAGAGAAAGAAAAAAAACCAACAAACACACTGATAAAACTGGTAAAAAAAGAAAAAAAAAAGAAAAAAAAAGAAAAAAGTAAAATACTTTATTTGGGCTCAGTTTGACTACCTTGTGGGATCCACCTTGTATGTTCCCTCTAGCCAGGATGCAGAGAAAAGATGGGGAGATATATTGGCAGAGAACTAGAAGGCAAGTCCAAAACAAAAACATAGAACACTAATGACCTCTGGGAAAAAGAAAACAACATTTCTATTTTTTCCTTTCAAAAAGACTGTCTGACAAATAGTTACATACCACGATTAAAAGAAAAGGGAAAATGTCAAAATATCCTTGATGCCTTAAGGTTGAGCAGAAAATTCAAAAAAACCCACATAATAAAACTCCTGGGGAGTATGAGATTAGAGCTGGAGCATTGCTCCCTCTGAATCCAAAGGAAAGCCTTAGGCCTTGCTTCCCCCAGCCCAGATGGATCCTAGGATCCTATCTCTGGGGCCAATCTCTAAACTGCATGCAGGAAAGAGAAATCTCACCACTCTGACTGTGGAGGTGTTTTCACAGCCACTCCCAATGACACTGTCCACTGTGCACAGGGTGGAACACTTCACAGCAGTATGCCATGCATGTAGGACACTTCATCCCGTTGCCAAGAAACAGTCAGGCCCACAGAATGTTTTGATCTTCCTGACTGGAGTATTCAAGTCTTTTTGTATACGTGGTATAATGCCAGTCTGTGGAAAAAAAGGAAAGCTAAGAGTGTTTTTCAAAAACAAGCATGCAATCGCCTTGCAAATGTGGCCTATAATTTCCCGTATGGTTGTAGAGGTTTCATTTGCTAAAAGGATGAAAGCACCCACCTCCTGTAAATGTGCCATCAGTATGATACGTATTAAAATCTCCTGTGACCGCACTTGGAATTTCTAGCTGTGTGTCCAGAGATTAGGCTGAGTCAGCAAGACAAGGAAGAATTAAAAGTTTCCCAGGCATGACACAGGACCTGAAACAGACACAATAGTTAAGTTAAACACTGCATACATATTACTGAGTCAACAGAAATTAATTCCAGATAAAGGACCAAACATAACCTTTTTGTCTCCTATTGTAAATGAAGTGATTTCTTCTGGACTGTCTCATAGGGGAAAGGGTAACTGAAGCACTTATTACAGAGCAAAACTTACTGTGCTATTCATTGAAGCAACACCCATGAATGAAAATAAATCATCTTTGGTATTCATCGTGAGTCTTTCTGAAGTGTTTCTCATCTTGTGTAAAGATTTTGCTGAAATGCTAAACAACGTGAACCTGAAAGGAGCTATTTACTATGAAATATCCATCAACTTCAATAATATCAAATGTAAAAGGAGAATAGTGAAATATTCAGAGCTTGATCCCAGGGTGAGTAAGGGAGATAAAGTTCTTAAGCACAGCAGGGTCAGATGCTGCATGGATATAACATGAGCATACTAAGGGGATGGATTTTGTTTACAACTTTCAGTGTGAGGGTGGAAGCCAACATCCAATCTAGTGTGATCTCTGTGTCTTGTTTTGATCAACAAATGAAACAAAATTTGGAACCTGCACAGCTATTTACTGAATCTCAGGGTGTCATTTGGTGTTCATACCCTGTCACACTGCCAGAATGAGCTTCTTGCTGACAGCAAATGCCTCAGTCTTTCTTTGCTAATTGAGGCTCCGGTCCTTATCTGCACCCAGGTTCACTCAGACATGCCAATACAACTGGCTTATCTGCACAAGGAACACTGAGCCCACGAGGATGTTAAGGAATTTTTCAGCATTGACCATGTGAAATGCTGCTGTGCTTTCCACTGTGCCGTGCACTCCCGTAACTGTCATAACCCCTTCCTTCAGGAGGAGGGAGTTGGAAAGGTGGCCTTAGTGGTTGCCCTTCCCAAGGCCAAAGAGCTGTGTCCTAACTCTTAAGAGAGCACAGTGTTTGCAGTGAACAGAAAGGCAGAAGGGGAACAAGAAAAAGTTTTAATTTGGCTTCATTTCCAACCTCCCCAAAGATCTATGAGTGCTTTTACTCATAAATCATGCCTTCAAGCAGACAGCTTATGTCTCACAAGAGATGAATGAACAGGTCCTGTCATCAGCAGACCAGGACAAGCTGGCAGGTCTAAAGGAACGTGATTTCTGGTGGTCACTACCACCATGATACCACTGAAGTCACACATGACAAAGAGCTGTAGGTCCAGTGGAGCTGGCTGGAAGTGCAATAAAAGACAAAGCACAGTGGGAGAAAGGGATGTTGATGAGCCTTGCACACCAATATACTTCAGTACAGATTTGCCCATCACCTATCCAAAACAAAGCACAGCAATGACTAATACTCTCAACTTGAAAGCTGAATGGCATTTAGGGGAAAAGTGGAAGGCAATGCTACTCCACTTTTCTTCCCCACAGCTGCACATGTAATATCCTGGACACTAACTCTTCTACCTGAGGGTTCAAAGAACATTTAGCTTGTTCCTCCTTTATTCTTAATTTGCTGATTTTTTTCCTTTATCCTTGATTACCTTTGTCATCTGAGGTTCTGTGACTCTGTCTCAAATATTTCTCTGCTGTAGATTGCTTCCAAACCTAAGCGAACTTTTATACAATCCTTGGTTTAGTTCTTCCAAAGTATCTTTTTAGTGTATTGAGACATCTTTTGGATCCATTAGGGATTTGATACAACGTGGCTTTTACTTGCATATTATTTTGGTGCTTTTCAACACCAGTAGAATATTAAAGAATAAGATACATAGCTTTTAATGTCAAGTGAGGCTTGGAGTTAGAATTTTTGTATATCTGAAAGCAGCTGTTGCAAGTGCAAGTGAAGAATTTCTTGAGCAAAAAACTGAATTAGTATTTCGGTACAAAATATTCTGTATCTCTGTTAAAAGCAACATTGCAATTAAAGACGAGTACTTGCTTTAGCATCAGATTACTACATTTTGAATTATATCTAAAACAAAGGAGGCTACCACCACTACCAACAAAGGGGAGTCATTAAATGATTAAAATTCCTGCCCTCACCCTGTTAACTTCAGAGATCTCTTCACCACTGCACATATATTCAATTCATATTCATTTATAAACACTGCTGTGGGTTACATGAAACACTTCTATTTCTTCAAGAGAAAGAAGTGTTTGCAATTTAATGTATTTATTCTTTACATTAAGTATTCTACAGCTCTGGCTGCACTGATGGCTGCTCTAAGCAGAGGTGTATGACACCCTGATACACATTTTGTGCTTCCAGATAATTAGGGGCCAGAACAGTTCCATTTCTAGATATACATATGTGTCCCACTTTGATGAGTGAAAGTAATTTACAGGCTTCTGGATGCTGTGAGTATTAGTACAGTCATGACAAAAGGATCTTCTTTGTAATAGGAAGTAAAATGCACATCATATAGGCTGGCTATATTCTCTCAGAAATAGTTTCTGTAATTGTTATTTACAGCTTATCTTCACTGCATGAATATAAGCAGTTTGAACTGTATACATTGGAGAAACATACAAGATTTGGTATGAGGAAAAATAAAAATGGCTAAGGATATTCTATTCCTGTTGGTCCCATTTCTGTTTCCATATTGTGTGAATCTCAGTTCAGATATAGAGCTTCAAATGGAAGAAAAATGTGATATGTTATTGAGCCAGGAGTCTTTTCTTATTTTTAGTAAATGAAACAAATAATCTCCAACTTGAGCTGACCTGGTTGCAGTACTTATTGCTGCTCTGAGAATCTGACACCATCAACAACACAGAAAAGGCTTTTGAAATATCATTTAAGCCTTGTTCATATCAGCAGAGTTCAAAACATTTAACTAAACCAGGTTTCATCCCATTTCCCTCACTCCCTTATCACAACTAAATGTACTGCTCCTCCCTTACAAATAATCTGAGTTAAAAGCTGCCCATTATTCCATGCTCAATATCAGCAGTTTAAAATCCATCAGAGTCTCTGTGTGTAGCATTTCCAACTATCTGACTCTTCATGGCTTTCTGCTGCAAGCACCAACTTAGCCAGGATTTCTGGGTCACACCTCACAGTCTGTCAGATGCTCCCAAGCACTCTTGATTAGAACAGGAGCAGAGGGGGACAGAGGACTTTCTGCTCTTCCAATCAGTCCTGTTACTCACAAGTTTCCTCTGCAGTAAAATTCTGTCAGCTGCAAGTCCTCTGCCTTGAGCAGTCAGTCAAATACAGCTCCAGCCAGTGACTTAGCATCCCCAGCCCAGGTGCAGCCTCCTTAGAAAGTAAGAAAATACTTTTCCCAATTTCTTTATCATAAGCATAGCATTTATTTTCATTTAGATTTCAAACTTACAAGATGCTGTGTTTCTCAATGCTTGGATCCATGCACCAAAGTCCAGACTGCAGTACCACAGGCTTTGGAGCCACAATGAGCCATAGTTAACAGGTTCTGTATATCAAGTATCTCTCATTCAGAGTAATAAAATAAAAAATGATGGAGTTTTTCTAATGCAGAATTGTCACCCTTGCCAAATTTCTACACCTCTCCTCTAATGACACCCTTTCTGACATTCTTAGAAAATTCTGACACAAACTATTTCCCTTTCATTGACATAGGATTGCAAGAAGAATTCTTCAGTGAGTTGAAGCTGAATTGAAGCTTCCCAGTCACTGACTTGTACACAAGACAGATATGTCTTGAAATCCATCTTCCTTTAGCTCTGATGCTGCAATTACAGGAAGGAGCAAAGTGGCCTCACCACTGTAAGGTCTCAAGCACTCTGCTGTCAATATTATTTTGTTGCTGAAACAACTCGGCGCTGGTTTTGGCTGATGGAGCATTAATTTTCTTTCCAGTGCCTGGTATGGGGCTATGTTTAGATTTGTGCTGGACACAGAGTTGAAAACGGAGAGTTGTTTCTATGGTTCAGCAGAGTTTGCACAGAGCCAAGGCCTTTTCTGCTTTTTGTACTGCCACACTGGCAAGGAAAATTGGAGATGCATGAGAGGCTGGGAGCAAACACAGCCAGGAGAGATGACCCAAACTGACCACAGGGATGTTCCAGACCATATGACATCATGCTCAGTATATAAAGTGGGGAGAAGTAGGAAGGCAGCAACATTTGGAGTAACGGTGTTCTCCAAAGTAACCACTAGATTTGATGGGGCCCCAGTCTCCTGGGGATGGCTGAACACCTGCTTGCACATAGGAAACAGTGAATTAATTCCTTGGTTTTCTTTACTTGTGTGCATGGCTTTTGCTTTCCCTAAAAAACTGTCTTTATCTCAACCCATGGGTTCTCCAGTGGGTGAGCAGCTGCGTGGGGTTTGGTTGCTGGCTGGGGTGAAGCCACAACTCACTCTCAAGCTGGAATTGAGCTGCAATACAGAAATCCTGAGTTTTGGCAGACTTTGGTTAACCAGGTTTGTATTTCAATTCCTGGGTGTGATTATCATTTCATCTGCCAATTTCATCATTGCCTCCACCTGGGTTCTAACAAATGCTCTATTATACCCAAGACAGGACTTTCTGTAACACGCAGGCCAAGCTTTTAAAACTTAGATGTTTGTTCCAGATCTGTATCTAGGGTCTCACAAAGCCCCTACTAGCTTCACATCATGTAAGTTCACTGAAACAATAAAATTAGCTGATGTCTCCTTTTAGTTCCTCTTTTGTTCTTTTATCAGAGGTATTAAATTTATCTTTATAAAAACTAATTCACGGTAAAAGTAAAACAGTAATTTGTAGTGATTAGTTCAGTGTCTCTCCTCGGTCAGCTGTCTTGTGTTTGCACACTGTGAGCCTTCTGCACTCTCTACTTGCTCCTTGCCTGTTTGTGTTTGTTACTGCAGCTGCTTCTCACTTTAGGTAACCAGTGAAAGAGAGCCTTACACTGCTGCAGATCTTCACTAAATCTTGGGAAGATCTTCTTACAAATTGCTTAAGAGAATTTTGCAAATAAATCCTCCCAAATTGTAGTGTTTGTTGCAGCCCAGAAATTGAAAATCATACTGAATATTATGTCTGCTTTTTAACTGTCAGTGTGTTGGAAGGAGTTTGTCATCTCTAGCACTACTCTATGATATTATGCATAGCTTTGATGCTGAAAGTTGTTTACTTAGAGGAGACTTTACCATAATGTATTTAATCTAGCTTGTATCAAACTATTCTCTCTATAGATAATCAAAACTTTAAAGGTAACTAAATCACCTCAAGTATTTGCCAAGAGCAGTAAAATATGTGATGACTCACTAAGGCATGATAGAAAAAAAAATCCAATTTTTCTGGGAGAAACTACTTTGGCTTGGATAGACCACAATATTTTATTCTTCAACCTAAATGTGTATTTACTTTTCGGTTTGAAAAGACAGTTCAGGGGAAGAACATGCCAGGGACTACCTTCCACTCCAGAGGAAAATGTTCTCTAGCCAGCTGAGATAGGCCAATTCTTTCCACTTACAAAAATGTCATCTACTTATTATTTCTCCATAAAATTCAGCTCCAAAAGAATGAAAAAGATTTGCAAATACCATTTATAAGTCAAAACCACTGAAGCATCAAATTATTCCAGACTCGTAAAATAGAAGCCTTTTGTAAGATCAAAAGCTATGCAAATTCTGCTTTACAGCTCAGGTATATCACGTCAGGAGGACCACAAGAATACAGCATTCAAATTATAAGTAAAAAGCTTAAGTATATGTACTATTTTCAGTTTTTATTATAATCATGCATATTCATTAAAAGATTCTTCTTTTTCCAGCTGTCTGCAGCAGCAGTAAAAGAAATCAAAATTATTTTGCCTATCAACATTTATTAAAGATAGTGAGGAAGACACAGGACTGATTTAACCTTTTCAATATCCATCCTTATAATTTGCACTGGCTGGCATCCTTCCCCTACCTCACAGGCCAGAAGCTGAAACCACAACTGTTAAGAAGTCAATTGAGATGTGGAAGAGCTTTGAAAAGACTACTTACAGTACATTGAGCTCCTGCCTTTCACAGCTTGCATGCAGGCTTGAAACCACCTTTCCATGCCAAAGACCGTAACCGCAAATTCAGAGGGATGGGTATGTCTACACTGTGGTTTGGAATCGGACAAAGACTTATTCTGCCCGTGCTCTGAGGTGGTAGGATAGGAGCCAGTACTCATCTGGAAATTGCATGGACAGATTTGCATAGCAGGATGGCCCTGTGTTTGAACTAACATGTCCCTCTGAGGCACATACACAACACACAGAAGTGAAACATTTTGCTGGCCTCTCCATCTAGCTGAAATATTATGCTCAGGCAGCACAGCCTTACAAAATGTCATCCCCAGGAAATGCCTTGAAAAAGAGAGTGTGGAAGCATAATCACAATCTCTCCTGTCTCCCTCCTCCCCTTCACAGAAAGGTTTCCAGCTACTTCATTAATAATACAGACTCCTCAGTAAGGCATCAGATAACTACAGCCATGACTGTACCAGTTCAGAGAATATCAAAAGTTATTCTGTTTGCCTTTGCATCTCAGCACAGAAGAATATTTCAAAGCAGGGAATACACAATTGAACTCTGACTCCACGCAATAGGTAAGTATGGGGAACAGAGAGAAAACCTGTGAGGGAAAGGCTTGCAAAGTTTTCAGAAAAAAAAGCAATTCCATGCAGGATATTTGCTAGGATAATGTTGCTTTTTTTCCAAACATTAATTTGAGAAAGCACATTCAAATGTTCTCTCTGTTTACAGCATACAATATTTCAGTGTTTTTTCACAGGCTTTATCAAAGTAAAGAAAGATCACTCACTTCTGGATTTTATATTTACACCAGAGTAGAGATGAACTCGCTAGTCTTGCACATGGGCTAATCAGAAGGCAGAATATACAAGGCAGAGAATCAAAACCCCATAAATGGAATTTTAAACAGAACATTGCCTCTTGCTGTATTTTGTCTTTAACACCAAGCCTTCTACTACTCAAAGAACTTGGCATTTCTTAAGCCAACTGCAGCATTAAAGCAGCCCCACACCAAGCAGCAGCTTTTGTGATTGGCTTTTTCATCCTCCTCTGTCAGATTCTGTTTGCCTCTGACTCTACCCATCTTCCTGCAGGGAGAAATGCAGTGCACATGAAGGTGCATGTGAAGTGCATACCTGGAGCAGAGGCTGCAAGATCTTTTCTCCATCCCAGATAGCAGAATCAGTGGTTATTTCAAAGGTTTTATTTTTCACCTGTGGGAGCTGTTTCCCTTTGAACTTCTCACTCGCTCTGGACAAATTCAAACTAATAAGGCAAACTCCACCTTAGGTGTGAAGACTTCAAATTGTTATTTGTGTTTTTTGTTAATAAATGATGGCATTCTGGCAGAACAAGTAGAAATATTTACTAAATACCTTATCCTGAAAGAAAGAAAGAAAGAAAGAAAAAAGTCCTTCTTATTCCAAATTCTAGTGATAATGTGTGATTTAAAAATGTCATCAGAAATCCTTGTAAATGCAGTTCAAACCTCCTCTGGGGACAGAGAGGTTAAAAAGCATGCCGAGATTTCTTACTGCATGGACTGATTTCATTCACACAATCAATTCACCCTCTTTCCTGCCTTAGACCTTAGCCAAAGGCAGCAGATAGAGCTAGTGAACTCTCTTGTTTATTACCATAACTGGAAGTAGGATTACTATTGGTTTCTGCCAGATATGCTGGGCAAATGGGGAGAGGAGAAAATATCCCAAGCAGCACAGCCTGCATCTCCACTTAGTATCCCACGGGTTAACTGACCTCAAATAATCTTGACAAACTTACTGTGGTTTATTGAGACAAGAGCTGTGTTGTCCTGTGCATTGTTACAACAGCAGCAGCTTGTGCAGGCACTAGAGTCCACCAAATCCCCTGCCAGTGCTTTGGGCAGTATTACAAAATCCTGAATGAAACCCTCCAATTTGTGTTGAATTAGCAAGCTTCCTAAAAGCACAAGAGAGAAATTATATTGCATCACACATCACTCTAGTGATGGTGATTCAGTTCAGTTCTGTAACACATTCATATTTAAGCTAAATTAGTAAAGAGGGTCAAGTGGACTGGTCTCAAATACATCACCATTTCCGGGTCTGAGACAGAGACAGGTTTTCAGCTTCCACTGGTCAAACCATGAGTTGAGAAGTTGGGGAAGAAAAGAAATACTTTAAACTCTTCAGCAAAGATACCAATATTACATAATATAAAATAGCTCAAATCAAACAGGCAGTAAAACAGCTTCTCAGCTAATATGTTTTCTGGTTTGAAATCTGGGGAAGTTTAGGTCCAGAACCCCTGACTAAAATGTTCTCTGATGCTGATAATGAATCAAGGGCATCTTGACATTAACTTAATATGGTTTGCCTTATAATACAAAGTTAAATAACATTCTAAAGCTAACAGGTATGGACTACTGGTGCATTCACCACAAGACCTTGACCACAACAGAGCTGAATTGATTTTTGCATATTTTTATGTGCCTCATGCACATTATTACATTTATTTCTTGTGTGCCCTATTTGTTCTTCCATTTCTGCAGCCCTCTTTTAATGGCAACAGATACTTTGAACTTCCAGATTCTGCACACTCTAAGACATAATTTAGGAGCAAAATTACAGATATTTCTGCTACTTCTGCTGCCTTCTTTGCCTTTCATCCTCTGCCATTTTCAAAAATGTGACACAGATTAAGGTGCTGAGGAATACAACACTCCCTATGGCTTAAAAATATTTGCAGACTATGTGCATGACATGAAACTTCTTCCATGTTCTACACTGCACATTATCTGCAGACTTAAGCAAGGAAGTCAGTCAAGATGCTTATTAGGATAGGGGAAGTCCTGTATTAAAAAAGACAGCATCATTTCAATCCTTCTCTCTACTTTCACTGTTCAAATTCACATAACTTTTAATAGTAATAATCATTACTTTTTGGAATGGGAAATGAGACAACCTCTTTTTACATATGTGATGTGGAGGATAGGTATTTTTTTCTTTTCTTGAAGCTTTCCACTGATCTAAGAACTATGTACATTCATAATTAAATATTATTTTACTTTTAAATCAGATATTAATGATATATATGATTCATTCTCAGCAAATTGAATATTCCAGAGGGAGGGACTTCTTTTAAAAGGCACAAACAAGTAGGTACTGGGAGAGAAGATCTATCTATTTAATGAAACAGGAAATAGATAGACAGCCTGAGGAGCTTTTCAGGTAGAGATGAAAGTCACAAATATGTGTGTGAATTAAAAAGAACAGATCCATTCGTCTCTGTCTCTTTACACCTGGGCTGAATGCTAAGAGCCATCTGTCAAAACTGCATGTGAAGCAATAAGAGCATTTTGTTTATCTTTGAATAAATTAACAGCCTCAGACAGGATTTCAGCAACAGCATGGTAAGCTAAGTTAATTCCCTCACAATTTACCCTGGCAGTTGTCCTTTCTGAGAAACCCCAAGGGAGTTTTTGATGGGTATTCTCAGAGGTAGAAGGAGAAAATATAGATGGTATTTGAAAATTGGCTCTTCCTTTTCAGTATTGCCTTTCTTACTGTCACAGTTCTCCTTTCAGAGCAGACAGCTGTTGTGTTTCTTAAGAAAGAACAGGCTACCTGGATGTGCTAGGTTGACCCTGGCTGAGTGCCAGGCACCCACTAAAGCTGCTCTATCACTTCCCTCCACAAGTGGACGGGCCAAAAGAAAATATAATTAAAGGTTCATGAGTTGAGATAAGGACCAGGTGAGATCACTCACCAAGTGCTGTCACAGGCAAAACAGACATGAATTAGAGATATTAATTGATTTTATTACAAAGAAAAACAGAACAGGATAATGAGAAGTAAAATAAGACCTTAAAACCACTTTCTCCCAACCTGTTCCTCCTTCCCAGTTCTACCTCCTTCCCCTCAGTGGTGCAGGGAGACAGACAATGGGAATTATGGTTCATGACATGTTGTTTCTGCCACTGCTCAGGGAGAGGAGTCCTTCCCCCACTCCAGCATAGTCCCTCTTACAGAGATAGTTCTCCATGAACTTCTCCTACATGAGTCCATCACACAAGCAATGGTTCTCCACAAACTGCTCCAGCGTGGGGCACTTTTGCATGGTCCTTCAAGGATGAGCTGTTCCAGCGTGGATCCCCCATGGGGTCACAAGTCCTAATCAGGAAACCTGCTCCAGCATGGGCTCCTCTCTCCACAGGTCTGCAGGTGTGCCAGGAGCCTGCTCCAGCACAGAGGTCACAGCCTCCTCTCAGGCATCCACCTGCTCCAGCCTGGGCTCCTCCATGGGCTGCAGGTGGATTTCTGCATTGCTGTGGAGCTCCCTGGGCTGCAGGGGCACAGCTGCCCCACCATGGGCTGCAGAGAAATCCCAGCTCTGGTGCCTGGAGCACCTCCTGCCCCTCCTTCTGCACTGACCTTGGTGTCTGCAGGGCTGTTCCTCCCACATGTTCTCACCCTGCTCTTCTTCAGCTAAAAACACAATTGCACAGTAATTTTTTTTTTTTTGTCTCCTGTTAAATCTGTTATCCCAGAGGCTTTATCACCATTTCTGATGGGCCCAGCCCTGGTCAGTGGCATGTCCATTTTGAAGCCAGCTGGCATTGGCTCTGCTGGACATGGAAGAAGCTTTTCATATCTTCTCAGACAACTCACCCCTCTAATATCCCCACAACCAAAACCTGGCCACACAAACCCAGCACACTGGAGTTACTAGAAATTTTTTAGGACTGTTCCACTAAAGGGATGAGTTATTCTGGAAAGCAAAGAAACTGCCATATTTGATACATCTGAACATCACTGTGGCCAACATCACTGATGGAGTGTTCCTACATATAATGTCAAGGGATCTATTACTGGAGAGATCCAAATATGCTCACAAGTGTGTAAATCCTTTAACAGACCAGACAGGCCTCCAAAGTAAACACAGGAACTGTAAATTAGTTACAACGTATGCTGTAAATTATACATGAATTAGGGCAAATTATTTAACTTTCATCCTTCTCTTGGAGAAAGTAGGAAAAATTGTTTCTATTCTGTCTAACAAATATTCTACTAGATTATTACATTTATTTGATGCATTCCATAGCCTGTATACTCTGAATCTTTTCAGTCAATTACACAAAATGAAAATGAATTCTAAATAATCCTGTAATATAAAAATTAGCAATCCTGTGTATCAAGAAAAAAAAAAAAAAGTTCAAAAGCCACAGAGTGGACCCAGGGCCAATAAAAGACCAATAAACTTTGTAATAAGAGAGGCTTGGGTGGGAAGAGATGGGAAAAATTGCTTGAAGAAAAAACTGGAGAGGAAATAATGCCAAAGGAAATTTTTGGTATCCATCCTCCTGGAAGCATGACCTTATCATTACAGTATGGATCTCAAATGAGCCAAGCTGAGTTCCTACCTCTTCCACAGATTTCTGGCTCAGCCTTGGAAAATTAAGCAAATTCCTTTGTACCACAGAATAGGGAAGCTTAAGAGTAGCCCTCCCCATTGTCTAGTCATATCTAGTTAGGCTGTTAAAATTGTTTGTTTTTTATAATGTATTATTTCTTCCCTTTTAAGCTTTTGTGCAGGGTACTTGGCACAGTTGGTGTAAAGGCTTTAAGTTTTACAAGTAGAAAATGAGGTGGAGAAGGACTTTACTGTGTCTTGTAATTATTCAAGTCTCTTGCTGGAGTGTTTGTAGGAGCTTTCATTCTCAGAAGAAAAGGACAAATTTTGCAGAATGACAAAATTCTAAGAAAGTCTGGCTTTGCCATCTCAGCAATGCAAATGAAAGGCAGAGGGCTTGCACATGAAGTAATAGGAGCAGCAATACTGCTGGACCCACCATGAGAAGTGACACAGGCTGAGAGCATCCTGGCACTCAACCTATTATCTGCTGTGTGATTCTGGTAATTTTTAGCAATCCCCTTGTGGGAGGACAAAGAATAAATTGTTGTTTGGCAGCTTATGACAGGAATTTCAGTATGCAACATTATCATAAACTAAAGAGCATGGATACTGAGCACAGAGGGAGAGAGAGTATAAGGTTTCCTGCCTCATGCTCAGTGCAGAAATTTCCTGAGTGTGAGCTGTAAGTAGAAAAAATCTGAGCCTGCTAACACAACCTCAAATATTTTTTTCAGACTGAATCAATTAGGCTGATCCTATCTGGGGTCCTCACACAAATTAAGAATAGCCTGTGTTTGTGTGACCCTCACACAAATCTAGAAGGGTAGTTGAGCTGTCATTATGCCTTTCTTGTTTACAAAATACTTGCCTTTTGTAGCCTCTGGGTACAGGTAATGTTCTGCTCTCTACTCAGCAGAAAACAAAACAAAACAAAACAAAAAGAGTACAAAATTATGTGTATGTACCTATTAATGCATCTTAGCAGTAATTAGTCATGCAATTAACCCTCTGTACTAGAAAAAGTATTTCATGGTGCTCGGTAGCTTAGAATAGGCACATTTTTCTTTGGCCCTGTATGTGTAACCACAGAGAAATACCTGTTTAGTCATTTATTTCTTTACTGATTATGTTATTTGCCTTCTTACCACAAGACTTAACTCCGTAGTGTTTTCTTGAATATTCCAGGTCTGAGGACTTTAATCTGAAAAGCCTTAAAAAGACTGACCTGCCAAACATAAAATTTCATTTTCTGAATTTGAAATGTAAATTTAACCCTATTGAGTCCCCTCTGCATTTAGTGCTTCCAATTACTCGGAATTTTGTCAGCCTGGGTCTAGGAAAGAGAAATTCCCTTCTGAAGTATACCCTGATGTATATGTTGCCCCACATAAAGGCTCAGAATCCACTGTTTTCTCCATCTGTCAGGGTAGATGGACAGTTTACATAGCTGAACACAGGAAATTCCACACTCCTGTCTCTCAAGTGAGTTCTGGAACTTAAAGTGATTAACAAGATAAATGTGTGTATTTTTTTTTAAGGTGGGGTTTCCTGTTTTTTGTTTGTTTGGTTTTTTTTTGGGGGGGGGGTTGTTTGGTTTTTGTTTGGTTGGTTGGTTGTTTGGTTGGTTGGTTTTTGTTGTTGTTATTTTTTTTCTCTTTTCTTTTTTCCTGCTACCACTGAAATTATTTTCCACGGCTTCATGGCAGGGGTAAGACCCATGATCAGAAAATAGCCTATAACATACTTAGGAAGGGGTACTTAAGTCACTGTAGGTCACCCTTACCTCTGTGTCTTCTCATTTTGGACTGGCACAGGACATGAGAGGGTGTTTTGGTGATGCTTAGAAAATCCCATACAAACTGCAACAGCCAACCTCTGCCTTTAGAGTTATGAAGTTCCCTCACAACAGCATGTACTGTATTGTGGATTCTAATGTATTCCAGCTTCTTGGTCAACAAGAAACTCAGCAGCAATACTCAGGATTTTCATCTTTCAGGTGTGATTCTGGCCACAGTGGCTGTCACAGGGAGCCTGAAGCAGTGCATTTGTGCATGGAGAAGATGTGCCACACGTTCATTAGC